>NC_140991.1:294152463-294777463 GCF_052327205.1 Somniosus microcephalus | reverse complement strand
TCCTCAATCACATTAACTTGTTGCCCTTTCGTTGTTTTTACTTTTGAAAAGCATTGTTTGGCAAAGTGATTCTTTCCATTACACTTTGTGCACATTTTTCCAAACGCTGGGCATTGTCTTAACTGGTGTTTGTAACCACAGCGTTTACAATTAAAAATTTCATCCTCCGATTGCTTTTCATTTCTGTTCTGCCCATGTTTCTTCCCCTTGTAGGACACAGCACCGACAGCAGCATTATCACTCATTACAATCGCATCATTATTGATTTCACTGAAAGTCTTCGTGTGCTTTTGAGCTAGCTCGCTGGCTTGGCATATTTTCACAGCATTTTCCAAATTTAGTTTGGTTTCTCTCAATAGACGTTCCCTGACTTTTTTATCATGAATACCAAATACAATCTGGTCACGAATCATGGATGCTTTGAGCTCAGAGAAATTACATGTCTGTGCTTTCAGTTTCAGATCAGTTATAAAGCTATCAAAAGTCTCATTTTGCTGCTGTGTCCGAGAACGGAAGATGTATCTTTCATAGGTCTCATTCTTTTTGGGAGAGCAATGTGCATCACATTTTTTTAGCACATCTTCTAATTTTTCTCTGTTCTCCTCTGGATTAAATACAAATGTATTAAATACCTCTATCACCTGTGGGCCTGCAACCGTAAGCAGCAACGCTATCTTCCTTGCGTCTGGCTTCGTACCGAATCCGATGGCTGCAATGTAGAGTTCGAATTGTTGTTTACTAGTCTGCCAATTGTAGTCGATATTTCCTGTGAGTTTCAAACGCTCTGGTGGCTTCAAATTCTCCATGTCGCTTTTCACAATTTTCAGCAGATCTTCACCATCCTGGTACCATCTTATGTTCATTAATAAATAGACATTCTTATTATGAACACAGCTAGCTTTTGCTAGACACTTTTATTGAGCACATGTGGACTAGGTACAGTATCTGTAGAGGCATCCATCTTGACTGCTGCCTTGTGGGTAGCCTAGTGCCTCATGGGTAATGTAGTCTTAATATACATACAGCTGGGTAGTGTAGTCTTATACATACAACTATATACAGCTCTACACAGCTCTACGGCTCCACCTAGTGTCCACTATAGAATGACATGTTATTGATCATTACAGTTAGCGCCTCCCGTTAGTGCCTCTGGGTGTGCTAACAGGGTGCTAGGAACTTAGCGCCCGAGTGCGGCATTTTAGCGCCACTCGTGAAATTGACCTGTTGTGTTGCGGTGGCACTAAACACTCCCGTCACGATCTCCTGCACCTGCAAATCATGACATCATCCAAGCGTGCAATGCCCCGGACCGGAAATTGATTCTCGCCCGTTGCCTTAGCACCTGCCATTAGGAATGACAGGTAGAGGGGGACGCTTTGAAGTCGGCAAGGAGCTGGGGGAGCGCATATTTAAAGGCGTATGATTCCTGCTTTTTCTTGTCGGCAAAATTTTTGGCTTACACAGGTTGAGAGGGAGAGAGACGTCTGGAGAGAGTTAACGCTGTCCTAAGGAGTTTTGGTCCTCAGCACCACTTTTCAGGTTCCTATTTCTCCGAGGTTGATGCGGTGGTTGGAAGAGGTCTGGGACAGCAGTCTGGCACCGGATGAATACATCGTGGCTGCTGCCAGGATAGCGGGCATTGACGGCGAGGATGCGCTGTCTCTGGTCGCACACCAGCTGCAAGTTCAGAGAATGGAAGCCCTTGCGGTTTCAGAATACCTCAGCACTTGTGACCTCCCGGATGCAGCAATGGACAGCGAACAGGGAGATCTTCGCTATGTCCCCAGTTGAAGCCTGGAAGGAGCCGCTGGCATAGACATTCAGAGCCACCGTCACCTTCACTGCCACCGACAGAGACATCCTGAGCCTGAGCTGAGGCTGCAGCTCTGGTTGCAGGAGGTGGCAGAGCTCAGTGACCACCTCCTTGCTGAAGCGCAGCCTGCGGAAACATTGCCCCTCAGACAAATGAATGTAGGAGAATTGCTCCCGGAATACCCTGGGAGGGTAAGGTCTCCTGTGCAGAGACCTGTTGGCCCTCCTCCTTCTGGCCATGTTTGTCACTCTCTCTCTGCCTCCGAAGGTGAAGCTGGAGGACGTCGCCCTGAGTTAGTACAGCTCCCATTTAATCTTGTAAGTGTGGTAAATATGCGCTCCCCCAGCTCCTTGCCAACTTCGAAACGTCACCCTCTACCTGTCGTTCCTAGCGGCAGGCGCTAAGGCAACGGGCGAGAATCAATTTCCGGTCCAGGGCGCTACCGGGGTGTTGCATGCTTGGATGACGTCACGATCTGCAGGCGCAGGAGATCGTGACGGTAGTGGTTGGCGCCACTGCAAAACGACAGGTCAATTTCAGGCTTACGGGAGGCGCTAACCAACCCAATTCCCCCCCCCCCATGTCTGTGGGTTGGAGGAGGTGAGCAGGCACTGGGCCAATGGCAGGATAGGAGTCAGTGTGTGTGGATTGCAGGAGCTGAGCAGGCAGGGCGGTGACGCCAGTCTCCCTCTCTCCCTCTCTCTCTCTCCCTCTCCTCTCTCTCTCTCTCTCTCTCTCCCTCTCTCCCCTCTCTCTCTCTCCTTCTCTCTCCCCTCTCTCTTTCTCTCCCTCTATCTTTCTCTCTCCCTCTCTTTCTCTCTCCCTCTCTCACTCTCCCCTCACTCTCTCACTTGTCTCTCTCTCTCTCCTCTCTCTCTCACTTCTCTTTCTCTCATTGTCTCTCCCTCTCTCCCCTCTCTCCCTCTATCTCCCCTCTCTCTCTCTCTCTCTCACTTCTCTCTCTCTCTCCTCTCTCACTTCTCTCTCGCTCTCTCTCACTTCTCTCTCTCACTCTCTATCCCTCTCTCCCCCTCCCCCTCTCTCCCCTCTCTCTCTCTCTCTCCTCTCTCTCTCTCTCCCCCTCTTTCTCTCTCTCTTTCTCTCTCTCCCCTCTCTTGTTCTCTCCCTCTCTCCCCTCTCTCTCCCTCTCACTCTCTCACTCTCTCTCTCACTTCATTCTCTCCCTCTCACTCTCTCCCCCTCTCTCTCCTCTCTCTCTCTCTCTCTCTGGTGTGTGTGATGGTGTGTGTGATGGAGTGTGTGTGTGAGGGTGTGTGTGAGGGTATGGGTGAGAGTGTGTGTGTGAGGGAGTGTGTGTGTGTGTGTGTGAGGGTGTATGTGAGGATGTGTGTGTGAGGAGTGCGTGAGGGTGTGTGTGTGTGAGGATGTGTGTGAGTGTATGTGTGAGTGTGGGTGTGTGAGGGTGTGTGTGAGGGTGGGTGTGTGAGGGTGTGTGTGTGTGAGGATGTGTGTGTGTGTGTGTGAGTGAGTGTGTGAGGGTGTGTGTGTGTGAGGATGTGTGTGTGTGTGTGTGAGTGAGTGTGTGAGGGTGTGTGTGTGTGAGGGTGTGTATGAGGGAATGTGTGTGTGAGTGTGTGTGTGCGTGAGTGAGTGTATGAGGGTGTGTGTGTGATGGTGTGTATGAGGGAGTGTGTTAAAAACCTCATCATTCATCAAGAAACTACCTGTACTCGTGAAATAACGCTGGACAGCCAGCTGGTGGCACCGTCCAAGGAGTATAAATACTCGGGCGTCGGCCCCAGCTTTCCAGGGACATTTTGTAAGACAAGGAACTAGTGAAGTACAACTAGACCTCCATGTTCTGAAACAAGTTGATTAAAGCCTTGCTTTATACTCAAACCAAGTGCGTAGTGAGTTTTATTACGTCAATTTAATCAACTTGATATCGACTCCACGCTTTGGTTGATTCGGGAACAGCCAGCTACGACTCGAACCGTAGACGGGAACTCAGACAAGTAATCGATCCATCATGGAGAAACTACTCAGACTCGCCCGTCTCGACCTGGACCCAAATTCACTTACAGCCGCTAAGGTATGGAAACACTGGTATCGTACCTTTAGCAACTTCCTTGAGGAGTGTGGTGAGAATGTTCCTAACAAGTTACGAATGCTTGCTAATTATGTATTCCCTCATGTGTTTGATTATATCGAAGACTGTATAGACTATGACGCCGCTATCCAAATACTACAGCAGCTATATGTCAAGTCCCCAAATGAAATTTTTGCTCGGCATCTACTGGCCACAACTCGACAACAACCCAGGGAATCACTTGACGAATTCCTTCAGAAACTTTGCAGGCTCAGCAAGGATTGTAATCTTAAAGCTGTTACAGCTGAGCAGTACCAGGAGGAGTTAATTCGTGATTCCTTTATTAATGGGATTGCGTCTCCCTTCATATGTCAGTGTCTGTTGGAGAATAAAACCCTCAAGTTACAGGCTGCCTTTGATCAGGCATGTTCTCTGGACTTAGCAAAGAGGAATGCAGACACCTATCTTTCACCACGTGCACGGGCTGCTGCTATCACTTTTAGTGACTCTTTCGATAGGCCTCGGGCGGAAGCCCTCACGGATGACGACTCCAACCTGGCTGATGACAACCCTACCCTAGAAACCTACACTGATGATGACCCCACCCTAGCGGCATCTCGGCAATCTGGAAGGAAGTGTTTCTTCTGTGAAGGTGTGTTCCATTATAGGAAATTTTGGCCTGCTCGTAACGCGACCTGCAATCATTGCAGCAAGAAAGGTCACTTTTCTAAGGTATGCCAGTCAAGAGCTGCTGTTAGTAAGAAAGGCTACTTTTCTAAGGTATACCGGTCAAGAGCTCCTGTTAGTTTTGCAGCTACTATCTATAAAACTGCTCCTCCCCCAAGAGGCACTACTAAGGTTACAGCTGCAATCTATAAAACTGCTCCTCCCCCAAGAACCACTACTAAGGCTACAGTTGTCAAGGGTAAAACTGCCCCTCCTCCCATCACAGCTGTTTTTCCCCAAAGTCTGTCCCATGCAGCCACAAAGGTTTCGGTAAATGGACACATTTTGAGTGCACTAATCGACTCATGCAGCTCTGACAGCTTCATTAGTCAGCGGGCTGTCAGTAAGTTAAAACTGCGTATTTACCCCTTGGACAGGGAAATTGCAATGGCTCTGACGACACTGACCACCAATTCTTCCAGCTTTTGTCTTGTCGACCTTATTCTCAATGGCCGCACTTATTTCTCCACCCGGCTCAGGGTGCTCAAGAACCTATGCAGTGATGTGCTCCTGGGACAGGGTTTCCAGAAACAACACAAAAGACTCACTTTCGAGTTTGGAGGGTCAAAGCCAGAGCTTACTATTTCCAAAGTACCGTTTTGTGCGCTTTCTGCGCTTTCGCTCGACGAGCCCTCCTTGTTTGCCAATCTTTCACCCCGATGTAAGCCCATAGTCACTAAATCACGATGTTTCAGCCAAGATGATCGATCCTTTATCGAGACAGAAATCACTCGCCTTCTAGCTGACAGTATCATTGAGCCATGTTCATCTTCCTGGCGGGCTCAAGTCATCGTTGTTAAAAATCCTCTGAAGCAACACAAGAAACGTCTTTGCATTGATTACTCGCAAACTATTAACCAGTATCCTGACCTGGATGCCTACCCACTACCACACATCGATGACATGGTCAATAACCTTGCCAACTACAAGGTATTTTCAACTTTTGATTTAAAGAGCGCATATCTTCAAGTGCCGTTAAAGGACTCTGACAAAAAGTATACGGCCTTTGAGGCCAATGGTCGGCTTTACCAGTTTTGTCGCCTTCCATTTGGGGTCACCAATGGGGTGACCGTCTTTCAATGGGCAATGGATAGCCTAGTCAAACATGAGAACTTAATGGACACTTTTCCATATCTGGATAATATCACCATTGCTGGTCATGACCAGAAGGAGCATGATGCCAACCTCCAGAAATTTTTTGACGTTCTCCGTCGTCGCAACTTAACCTTAAATGAGTCCAAATCTGTGAAATCAGTACCATCAGTCAACATCCTTGGCTACTGGGTGGGCAACGGTGTCATCAAACCGGATCTGGAGTGACTTCGTCCGCTTCAGGAGCTCCCTCCCCCTACGAATCTCGGCTCTCTTCGTCAGGCACTCAGCATGTTCGCCTATTATGCAAAATGGATACCCCACTTCTCCGACAAGATCCAGCCCCTGCTTCACGCAAAGTCATTTCCATTGGAGGCAACGGCTATTTCAGCTTTCAACCTCCTCAAACAACAACTGGAAAAAGCCACGCTTCGTTCCATTGATGAAAATCTTCCTTTCATGGTCGAGTGCGATGCATCGGATGTGCCGATCTCTGCTAACTTGAATCAAGGTGGTCGACCCGTTGCATTTCTGTCCAGAACTTTGCAGGGTAGCAAGCTCCATTATCCTCCTGTCGAGAAGGAGGCTATGGCCATCATCGAAGCGGTACATAAATGGAGTCATTTTCTCGCTCGTCGCCATTTCACACTTACAACCGATCAGTGCTCCATGGCCTTTATGCTGGATAACCGGAAACGCACTAAGATCAAGAGTAACAAAATACAACTCTGGAGGATGGAATTGGCTGCCTTTGGATACATCATACATTATCGGCCTGGCAAAGAGAATGTGGCCCCGGATACCCTCACGCGGGCATTCTGCTCTTCTATGTCAACTTCGACTCTGGCGGATCTTCATACTGACTTATGCCATCCTGGCATTATCCGTATGTTGCACTTTGAGCGATCTAAAAATCTCCCATTTTCTACGGAAGATGTGAAAAGAACATGCTCCTCCTGTAGAATTTGTGCGGAATTAAAACCACAATTCTTCCGTCCATCGGATGACTCGCTCATACACGCTATGCAGCCTATGCAGTGACTCAGCATTGACTTTAAAGGGCCATTGCCCTCCTCAATGCAAAACACCTACTTACTGACTATGGTGGACGAATATTCATGCTTTCCCCTTGCTTTCCCCTGTCTCAATATGCTTACTTCCACAGTGATCAAATGCCTTGATCAAGTCTTTTCCCTTTGCGGTATGGCCAATTTCATCCACTCTGATTGGGGTCCCTCCTTCATGTCAAGCGAACTCAAAAGTTATCTCTCCCAACGGGGAATCGCCACAAGTAAAACAACACCATACCATCCCATCGGTAACGGACTGGTTGAGAGATACAACGCTATCATTTGGAACGCTGTTCATCTTGCGCTGAGGTCACGGAACCTACCAGACCAGCAGTGGGAAACTATGCTCCCTGAAGTGTTGCATTCCATCAGGTCTCTCCTTTCTACGTCTACCAATGTCACACCTCACGAGCGATTCTTCAGCTTCCAGCGTCGCTCCATCCATGGGACATCTCTACCGTCATGGTTGGCAGCTCCCGGCCCCATGCTGCTCTGAAGATTCGTCCGATCATCTAAAACCGATCCTCTCGTCGATGAGGTAGAACTCACGGACGTCAACCCCACGTATGTGCACGTGCGGTACCCTGATGGCCGGGAGTCCACCGTTTCGCTCCGGGACCTGGCTCCCTGTCAGGCCGGTTCCACGGACCCAACCAATAGAGGGGCCCACGGGGATGATGCCGACACTCTGCGCTCCCCCGAAGATGACGCCCTACCTGGGGCATCGAGAGATCTGCCAGCTGCCCCACCGGATTCACTCGGGGAGCCGAGCGCTCCCCGTGGGATGGCCACATGAGGCCAGGACGCCGGTAAATCCCCGGCTATCCAACAGGATGAAGCCAGTTCTGCGCCTGTGGGGACCCGCACCCGGAGTCACAATCTCCCCAGCCTCCCTCAGGTCGATCAGAGCAACACGGGCCCTGTCAACCCACCGGTACGGATCAAGCGGCCCAGGGACCAGGATACGGTCCGGGGAGATGTGCCTTCTAGCCATAAACAAAAATCTAAAAGACTGCGGCTATTCGTGGTCCGCCTGATTCGCTAAGAGGAAGTCATTGGACTTCCAAATCTTTTAGGCAGGAAGAATGTTATAAATCTCATCATTCATCAAAAAACTACTCGTGAAATAACGCTGGACGGCCAGCTGGTGGTGCCGTCCAAGGAGTATAAATACTCGGGCATTGGCCCCAGCTTGCCAGGGACATTTTGTAAGACAAGGAGCTAGTGAAGTACAACTAGACCTCCATGTTCTGAAACAAGTTGATTAAAGCCTTGCTTTATGCTCAAACCAAGTGCGTAGTGAGTTTTATTACGTCAGAGTGTGTGTGTGAGTGTGTGTGAGTGAGTGTGTGTGAGTGAGTGTGTGTGAGTGTGTGTGAGTGAGTGTGTGAGGGTGTGTGTGAGTGTGTGTGTGTGTGAGGGTGTGTGTGTGAGGGAGCATGTGTGTGTGTGAGTGTGTGTGTGAGGGAGTGTGTGTGTGTGTGTGAGGGTGTGTGTGTGTGATGGAGTGTGTGTGAGGGTGTGTATGAGGGAGTGTCTGTGTGAGTGCGTGTGTGTGAGGGTTGTAATGATATCCAGTAACATGTCATTCTAGAATGGTACACTAGGTGTAGCTGTATGTTTTAGTAGTGGGCTGCATCTATATGGGTTGTCTTGTTTAACACGAGGCACTGGTCGAGAGAGTCAACATGGCTACTGTATACAAGTCAACATGGCTGAATAAATGACTAGCACAAGCTAGCTGTTCATAATAAAAACGTCTATTTATTCATGAACATAACATGGTACCAGGAGTGGTAATATCTGCTGAATATTGCGAAACGTGACATGGAGAATTTGAAGCCACCGGAGGGTTTGAAACTCATGGGGAATGTCGACTGCAATTGGCGGACTTTCAAACAACAATTCGAACTCTACATTGCCGCCATCGGGTTTGATACGAAGCCAGATGCAAGGAAAATAGCGTTGCCGCTCACGGTTGCAGGCCCGCAGGCAATAGATGTATTTAATACATTTGTATTTGATCAAGAGGAGGACAGAGAAAAAATGGACGACGTGCTAAAGAAGTTTGATACACATTGTTCTCCCAAAAAGAACGAGACCCATGAGAGGTACGTGTTCCGTTCACGGACACAGCAGCAAAATGAGACTTTTGATAGCTTTGTGACCGATCTGAAACTGAAAGCACAGACATGTAATTTCTCTGAACTGAAATCATCCATGACTCGTGACCAGATTGTGTTTGGTATTCATGATAAAAAGGTCAGGGAACGTCTGCTGAGAGACACCGAACTAACATTGGAGGATGCTGTGAAAATATGCCATGCCAGTGAGCCAGCTCATCAGCACGCAAAGACTTTCAGTGAAATTAATAATGGTGCGACTGTAGTGAGTGACAGTGCAGCTGTCGGTGCTGTGTCCTGCAAGGGGAAGAAATGTGGGCAGAACAGGAATGCAAAGCAATCGGAGGATGGAACTTTCAATTGTAAACGCTGTGGTTACCAGCACCAGTCAAGACAATGCCCAGCATTTGGGAAAATGTGCACAAAATGTAATAGAAAGAATCACTTTGCCAAACAATGCTTTTCAAAAGTAAAAACAAAGAAAGAACATAAAGTTAATGCAGTAAAAGAGGACACTGATTTAAGTGAGACATTTTTTGTAGGAATGGTGTCATGTGACAATATAGACAAGGATACAGAAAATGTGCAGCCCTCAGGAATGGACAATGCTGAACATAAAGTTAATGCAGTAAAAGAGGACAAATGGATGATGCCACTGCAGGTAAATGGAGCATTAGTTACATTGAAACTAGACACTGGGGCAAAAGCAAACTTAATCAGTATGAGTGACATTAAAAATATGAAAGAAAAGCCCAAAATACAGAAAAAGTCAGTACTACTGAAGAACTATAATGGACAGAAAATAGATAGCTTAGGTGTATGCAGACTTAAAGTGACAGTCAAAGACAAAGTGCATCATCTCATGTTTTCTGTTGTGGCTGAAGGACTTGATTCACTACTAGGTGACAAAGCTTGTGAGGACTTAGAACTGGTCAAGAGAGTCTACCGTATAAACTGTGCCATAAGCAGACCAGATGACTCGGTGGATTCTGTAGTGAGTAATTTCCAGGATGTGTTCAAAGGATTTGGAGTTCTACCATTCACTTACGAGATCCAGCTAAAGGAGGATGCTCAGCCAGTGGTACATGCTCCACGGAGAGTTCCAGCACCCCTGCGTGACCAGCTCAAGAAAGAACTGGACAGAATGACCACACTAGGAGTCATCAGGAAAGTCGAAGAGCCAACAGACTGGGTTAACTCCATGGTATGTGTAAAGAAAAAGAACAATGATCTAAGAATATGCATGAATCCAAAGGACTTAAATACAAACATAAAACGTGAACACCACCAGATTCCCAAGCGAGAAGAAATCACCAGTGAAATGTCAGGTGCCAGATACTTTACAAAGCTCGATGCCTCACAAGGATTTTGGCAACTAAAACTGGATGAAGAGAGCACCAAATACTGTACCTTCAACACACCATTTGGCAGATATTGTTTCCTCAGAATGCCTTTCGGGATAATATCTGCATCTGAAAACTTTCATAGAGCGATGGAACACATAATTGAAGGTCTGGAAGGAGTTCGGGTCTATGTTGATGACATAATCATCTGGGGCTCCACACTGAAAGAACACAATGAGAGACTGACTAAAGTGCTACAGAGCATACGCCGGAATGGACTGAAGCTCAACAAAGCCAAGTGTCAGTTTGGCGTCCAGGAAGTCACTTTCCTAGGAAATAATCTATCTGGTAAAGGAATAGAGCCAGATATAGAAAAAGTAAATGCCATACTCAACATGCCCCGACCCACTGACAAAAAAGGAGTGCTACGCATCATGGGGATGATAAACTTCATTGGAAAGTTCATTCCTAACTTGTCAGCCAAGACAGCCTGTCTGCGAGACCTGCTACATAAAACAAATGAGTTTGCATGGAGAGAAAGACATGAACAAGAGTGGATGAACCTCAAAACAGTGCTGGCAACCACACCTGTACTCACCTTCTTTGACCCAACAAAGAGAATCAAAGTATCAACGGATGCATCAAAAGATGGCCTAGGCGTGGTCTTGCTACAAGCAGAGGGTAAAGATTGGAAGCCTGTTGCCTATGCCTCCAGGTCTATGACTGATTCTGAGTGTCGATACGCCCAGATTGAAAAGAAATGTCTAGGCTTGGTAGTTGGACTAGAAAAGTTCCATGGCTACATATATGGACTTCCCACCTTACAGTTGAGACAGACCACTGCCCACTGGTTGCCATCGTAAAAAAAAACCTGAATGAGATGTCTCCAAGGATTCAACGACTCATGATGAAGCTGCAAAGATATGACTTTGAACTGATCTACACACCAGGCAAACGCACAGGCCTAGAAATTCAGTCGCGTTTGCGCCCACTTATTGGCTATAGAGTGGTTTGCGCCGGAAGTTTTTTAGCGCCCGAAATTCAGTTGGTCCCTAACATCGGCGTTAGCCGGTAGCGCTGCGCCGGCACCGATGATGTCATCGGTGTGCGCAGCGCCCCGGTTCCAATGCTATTCCGTGCCGATGGCCAAATTCAGTTGCGGCCGCCTCGCCCGTAGCGGCCGCAAACAGCGTTTGAAAAACGGTGCCTTGCAGCTCCGAGAGGCTGGCGCATAAAGGTGGAGGGGCGGCTGGCCGCACCTCCCTCCCCGGACTCCTGCACCACCCCCCCGCGGCATTGGTGTCTGACTCCCGCGAGCCCGGCACTTCTCCGTGGTGCCGGGCTCATTTGCCGGGGGAATCCAGCGGCGATCTCACGGCTGCAGGCAGCTCCTCCTTAAGAGGAGGAGGAGGCCTGCAGTACCCCAGCCTGCCGCACCGCATCGGGTGCCGCAGCGGCAGCTGGACGCCTGAAACTGACTTTCATCACCCCAAACGAGGCGGCCAAACCCTGCAATAGCGCCCGCCTCTGTCTTGGGGCGGCGCAACTGAATTTCAGGCGGGCGCTACGGGAATCCGGGCGAGCGCAAAATTTCAGGCACTAAAGACCTGGCGCGGCGATACCGAATTTTTAGCCCACAGTGTTAGCAGATGCACAATCCCGAGCACTCACAATGAGTCATGTGAGCTCTACTGAGGAAGACGTGAATGTTCATGTGAGTATGGTCACTGCTGCGCTGCCCGTGTCAGACACAAAATCAAAGCAAATAGCAGAAGAAACAGTAAAAGATACAGTGTTACAAACAGTAATAGAGAACATTCATCATGGTTGGCCAAAAGGTTCCTGTCCAAAGTACTATCACATCAGGTCAGAGTTGAGTGTCGCAAGTGGACCATTACTAAGACAGAACAGAATAGTCATTCCACAGGCTTTACGTCGAGACATGCTCAAAAGGATTCATGAGGGACACCTCGGAATTGAAAAATGCAAAAGGAGAGCAAGAGACACTGTTTATTGGCCTGGCATAAATAAGGACATTGAGAACATGATAGGCAAATGTGAGACATGTCAGAAACACCAAAAACAACCAAGCAAAGGAACCAATGATAGTAGCTGACTTACCAACAGCACCATGGCAAAAGGTTGGTATGGACCTTTTTCATTTGAATGGTAAAGACTATCTATTAGTGATTGACTACTATTCTAACTATCCTGAGATGGCGCTGCTCTCAAGCACATCAGCAAGCAGTGTCATAATGCTTATTAAATCCATCTTCGCCAGACATGGGATTCCCAGGATTGCCGTTAGCGACAATGGTCTGTGCTTCAACTGTAAGGAGTGGCAACAGTTTGCAGCACATTATGACTTTCAGCACATCACATCCAGTCCTCTGTATGCTCAGTCGAATGGTAAGGCAGAGAAAGGTGTTCAAGTTCTCAAACAGCTACTGAAGAAAGCAACAGAAAGCAAGTCTGATCCTTATCTCGCCCTGCTGCGCTACCGAGCCTCCCCTTTAGACTGTGGTTCTTCACCTGCTGAACTCCTAATGGGTCGCAAGTTGCGCACCACGCTACCCTGCTGTGCAAAAGAAAAGCAGAGTAAGGAACTGAGACAGAGACTTCAACTGTTAAAGCTGAAACAGAAATCACACTATGACAAGTCATCCAAAACTATGAAACCATTGACAAGGGATGATGTTGTCAGGATTGAGGATCTAAATGCATGGAACAGGAAAGCTACAGTTCTTGAGGAAGTAGGACCAAGGTCATACACTGTTAGAACTGAGGAAGGACAGATTCTCAGGAGGAACTGCCGTTCCCTCCTGAAAACACAAGAAACTATCCAAGAGCAAATCGATGACAATGTTGCAACTGAATCTTGTCACTCACCACCAGAACAATCTAACACAAACACACATACAGGCTCTCATGCAAACACATCAGACTTACCTGTGCTGAGAAGATCCACACGTGAAGTAAAAAAGCCTGATAGACTTAATCTTTGAGTACAAAGAAAACTATAATAAAAGAATGAAAAGCTTAGAATTCATAAAGTAAAGCTTTGAAGATGTGTTGACTGTTGTGAAGATGTTTAAAAAAAATGTTTATGTCGTTATGTAAAAAAAAACAAGTTCATTCGAAGGTTTATAGAGCACTAACAAAAGTGTTACTGATATCATCTTTATCGTTTCTCTTGAAAGTCGATTGATATTGATTTTGTTTAACCTCAAAGGAAGGGGGATGTAATGATATGCAGTAACATGTCATTCTAGAATGGTACACTAGGTGTAGCTGTATGTTTTAGTAGTGGGCTACATCTATATGGGTTGTCTTGTTTAACATGAGGCACTGGTCGAGAGAGTCAACATGGCTACTGTATACAAGTCAACATGGCTGAATAAATGACTAGCACAAGCTAGCTGTTCATAATAAAAATGTCTATTTATTTATGAACATAACAAGGGTGTGCGTGTGTGTGTGAGGGTGTGTGTGTGTGTGAGGGTGTGTGTGTGTGTGTGAGGGTGTGTTTACACTCTTCCAGTCACACAGCCGCGGAACCTGCACCATTTGAAGATCAACCAAGAATTGCAACAACAGGATATCTATTTATTTACAATTCATGAATTTACATATTTACAAGTCATGTTGGAAAATTGATCTGTTTGATGCAAAGACGAGGAAGTGGAGGACGATCGGGGCCTGTGTGTTTAGGCTTCATTCTGACAGCGACAGCAGCAGTTCCTTAGGCAGCTGTTCCACCAGGTGAGCCTCTGGGCAGATCAGACACGTTCTGACTGCTGGAGAAGTAAAGTTGAAAAGATCGCTGCCTGTGCTCGGAGCTGCTCCTGGGGGTTGTGGAGGAAGGACTGGCAATCCATGGCGTAGGAAGTGATTCTGTTGGGGAAATCTTCAACCAACTGTCATGAAAGGTCCCTTAGGAGATCCATGTAGTTCCCGTTAGGCTCCCTTAGATAGTTCTTGATAAATGAGGAAGCCTCGGCCGATCCAATGAGGGGGACAACCAGTTGCAGTGTTGCACTGCACGACCTGGTGACCTCCTCACTCTTTCCGTCCAGGTGCAGCAACAAACGCACAAGGTTGGAATGGATCTGTCGGTAGTAGAAGGATCTGGAATCTCCGATTCCACATTTGGTCAAGTTCCCCAACATGCTGATCGCTTCAGCCCGCACTAGATCACACTCGGCGTCAAAGAGTGGTTGAATGCTGGTGAGGATTATGTTCTTGGAGAGGTACGACAGCACCTCAAATGTTAGCACTTCCTCTTGGTTCTCCTTGGTCCCCAGCAGACTCAGCATTGTGCCCATCACTTGATGTGACCAGTAATGGGCTCCAATTGTAATGCTGCCCAGGCCCCTGACACACAGCAACTGGGCAACTGGACAAGCATCATGCAAACACCTTAGCAATGTGCTCACCAGAGTGTCTGTGAGCTGCAGCTGTGAAACCAGTCGAGATTTTAATAGCTCTCCAAAGAAGGACATCACGGTGACTGCCTGACACTCTTGGATGATATGGATCTGAGCTGCCAGCTCTTCCACAATGCCAGGCAGGCTGATGCCAGCAAATCGCACCATTGCTCTGGCCAGCAAGACAACCCCCTTGTCAAATATGCAGAAGTTCTTCATCTGGTCCCATCCTCCACTGTTCACCATGTAAGTAGTTACTTCTGTATTGTTTGTCTGAGCCAGCAGGTCCTTTAGTGTCCTCACACAGTTCACACACACATCTCTACATTGAGGTGTTGCAAACGCAGCTGAGAATGGTCTCTGGTTGAATTTATCACCAGGAACAAAGCTATTGAGCAAAGAAACATGAATGGAAGAGTTGCAATGAATGAGCAGGGCGCTGAATAACTGCGGGAATAATGCAGTCACCGCCTTTACTGACTTGGGCTTAGTGATCATCTGTCGCAGCCCACAGACGGCAGCCAGGGATTCAAGGGTTGAATACTCTGGCACGTTCTCACTGCCGGGACAGGTTCTGCTCATCCCAAAAGACAACTGCTTTTTCAGTGTGTCCAGCACCTCTCCGGTTGTTCTCATGGCACATTCTGTGTCCTCAGCCAGTGATCGCCACATGTCACTGACGTACTTGTCCAAAGGGACGGGGTAGGTGAGGAGACAGGACACAACTGTTGCTGTGTTGTGTGAGGCCAGAATGGCCACACTCCACAGAACTGAAAGTTTCACCTGCTAGTAAGGAATTGATTGCAATTCAAGTCTCAGCGCGTCAATTATCTTGGAGACCTGGTCCCCAAGTTCACTGCCTCGTAGTTTAATCATGGTTTGCAGGAGAACAGAGGCTGCATTGGAACAGCTGGGGTGTTGGTTGGACAGTCCTTTGAAGACCATGAAGAGTAAGTTGCCCAGCTGGTCATGGGGCAAACATTTGGAAATTTGGCTCGAGGGGCCGAATGGCTTACTCCTGCTCCTATCTTCTATGTTTCTATGTTTCTATGTTTCACTGCAGTTGTGATCAAACACATCACTCTTTCGCATAGTCTGTCTCATTCTACATGTTACTGGGTCGTTGTGATGATTGGGTGAACCAACGGGTGCCGCACACTGTTGGATGAGGAATTGCACCATTACCTTTCCTCCCTCGGGCTCAAGGTAACCTTGCTGGGCCATGACACATATTACCTGGGCAATGAGCTTCTTCTCCTGATTGCTGCTCTTGTCCAGAGTTTTATTGCAGCCACAAACTGAGCCTTCTTCCTCTCCAAGTGCGATGAGACCGATGTGATGAGGTGCTTTAATACACTCAGTGTTCCTACTCTCATTTGTTGGTCAGCGTTCTCTAACTGAGATAGGAAGAATGCCACGATTTTGTCGGCATAAGCTGGGGCCTGAACTCCGAAAGAGCAAAGGATCTCAGTCTGGCTCTTCACAGCAAGATCATCAGTAGACTTCAGCACAACACAAATCTGCTGGTGGAGCTTGTAAGCAGGTTGTCCATTTGTGATTTATCCCAAGACACTTTTGCCAGGCCCGAGAAGGCGTTATTGGAACCATATGAGTTGTTAAAATTGCGAAAACTGGCGGGTGGCCCGATGCCGCCTCCATCCCGCCTCCGAGCAATTTTCCCAAATGCGTGTTTTCTGACCCGCTTTCCATCCCGCCTCTTAACAACCACTTAATTGCCTCTATAATCCCATTTTGAGAGGCCTTTCTGATTTTATCACATTTCTCCCATCCTACACACCTCCTCTGGAACACGCCAGGTAATCCTGGCGGCCTCACTAGTGGATTGCTTACGAACAGCTGCAGCTCCACCATTACAAAGGAGTTTTCACCAATGATCGTTTGCAGGTGGCAGAACTTTGTTGTCTCGGGTTTGGGGGAACTTTTAGCAGGCATAGTCAGTGTTGTGGAAGTTTGGAGCCTGACACCCATCTCCAGTGTGACCTCCTGGGAAATCCCTCTCCCCACCTTGACTAAGCGCTTCCTCAACTGAGGCATATACCAGAAGTATTGCGGCCAGTTAATTCCTTTCCTCCTGGACACCAGATTCGGATGAAGACCAGCCGCGGCAGCAGCAGAACCATGAGCAACAGCAGAACCATGAGCAACAGCAGCACCAACAGCAGGAGCATCAACAGGAGAGCCAAGCTGCTAGTCACCCACCTGAAGATGCACAGGCCAGAAGGCACCAGAGCACCACCATATTGCTGCCCGGGATGCAACGGACGCACACATGTTGGTCACATTTGCTTAGCCTGCACAATCAAACACCTTTGCCTCGCACCTTCTTAACAGAGCATCGACAATGGACAAGAACCTACGGATTCCTATCACTCTGACCACCATAATGACAATTGCAAGTCACCCTAAGCCCTCAATGTGGAAGTCCCTTTTGCGAAATGACACAGGCCACAACTTCAACAGTTTAGCATCAGAATGTTTTATCACAACAAGCAACTGCTGGCATTTCAAAAATAAACACAACATACCCAAGTGACTACCCTTGTGACTACTTGTGCATTATCTTCCTCTTACACGTGCTCCTACATGGTGCTTCCCCTGTGGCTTCAGCAGATGTGGAGGCCCCTTGCTCACTTTCTTGCTGCTCCTGTCTCGACACCTTTGGCGGCCGTCCTCTGGGGTTGCGAACCCGTGAGGGCTCGACAACAGTCTGCTGCTCCTGCGGCTGTGCAGGGGATGAGACGCCCATCTCAGTTGAGTGAGGACTCTGGTGGGGCTCTGACCGAGGGCTTTGCAGTGGCATGGTCATGTGAGCACTTGGAGAGGAGCCCCCACTTCCTTGTTGTCTGCCACCAACATCCCTCTCATGGGTCAGCCCCACTTCAGAGCTAGCAAGTGGCTTGACATCACCTTGCTGCATTTCAGGGGGCCATGAGGACCCGTTCCTGTACTGGAAGTCCTACTCCAGAGGACTTCCATGAAGGTTTGGTTTCTATGCTCAATAGCTGACCATCGCTCCTCAAGAGATGTCAGTCTATTCTGAACAATGACCATGTTTTCTACACTCTGGCGACTTAGCTCCTCCATGGCCATAGCCATCCTCTCCTCTACTGTAGCCATCCTTTCCACGGAGGTTGCCATCTTTTCCGTGGTGATGCATTCATGCGCCAATGCCTCCACAAAGGCTCTGCTCATGTTCGCGATGGACTCCTCCATTCGCTCAACACTCGCAGCGACCCTGGAGACAAAACCTGCCAGAGACTCCTGCACCTATTCCTGGAGTTCCAGCATCGCTCTCCTTCTGGATGGACCCGGAGGTACAGGGTCGACATGCAGCTGAGCAGAGCTGGCAGAGTCCTGCGCCCTCCGATGAGGACTCTCCACTGCTGTCCCTGTCTCCACCATCTGCTGATGCTCACTTGTGAGCTGTGCTACAACAGGTGCCAACACTACTCTATCTCGCGAAGGTCCCACGAGGTGTGAGCATCTGCGCTGGTGAGTGGCTGCTGATGCTGCGCCCTCAGAGGTTGCAGCTTCCTCTGAGGAATCTGGAAGCTCAGGCTGTTCCTCCTGGACTGTGGGGACGGGGGCTCTCGATGGTCCTGTGGGGGAGTAAAGGAAAGAGTTAGAGATGTGAGGTCAAGGTTACATGAACATTGAATAGTGCAGATGATCATAAGTAAATCTGTTAGAGCATCAGATTAATTATCAGTGACTCATGCAATGTCAATGTGAGAGATGATAAACTATTCTGTCACCAGCTTGCTGCGATGCGCCCATCTGTCCATCCCCCACTTGGGAATCCTCCTTGATCCTGGTGATTTCCAGGGCTGCCTCCTCCCAGGCAGTGAGCTGGGCTACTGAGGGTGGCCCTCCTCCTGTCATGGCTCTTTCCCTCTTATTGTGGGCTCTCTTTTCCTGCAATGAGGGACACAAGTGGAGTTTGTGTGAGAATGAAGGAGTGAGTGTAGAGAATCCATAGCATAGATGCTTAGAAGGATACAAAGGACCCTCCCTGTGCGTTGAAAGTTGTTGTTGTCATGGCATCACAGTGATAGTGAGTGTGAGGGCTGCATGGTCAAATAGTTAAATGATTGTGACCTTAGAGAGAGAGGGAATGGGTAAGGGTGCAGGATTATAAGTGTCAAGTGGGATGTGGAGGAAGAGGTTGGCAAAGCAGAGTGCTGGTGAGGAGAGGCGATGGGGATTAGATTGAGGGTGATGAGAAAGTCATACTCACTTTTCCTGTGTGGAGAAGGTCATGAAATCTCTTCCTGCATTGCAGCCAGGTTCTGTGGCTCAGTGAAATGGAGCAGACCTCCTGGGCCACTTGTAGCCACACAGCTTTTGTCTGCTGGGGTGACTTTTTTCTCCCTGAGGGAGGGAACAACACCTCCTTATTGCAGCTGGCTCCGTGCACCAGAGCTTGGAGGGAGGGCTCATCAAATCGAGCAGCACACTTTTGCTTGATCGTTGACATTGTCGGGAAATCAACTCCCCCTTCATACAATTTGCAGAGCCTTTGCAGTCTCCAGAAGAAGCAAGGCTGCTTGCAGGTCTTAAATCCAGCAGCATTGATGACGTCATCGGAGGCGACTTTCTGTATGAAAAGACTCATTGGGCCAGGGGTTCCCACACGCAGGAAATCAATTGCCCAATTGGGGAAAAATCTCACTTTTTCAGCAGTTCACTTAGGAGTCAGGGTCCTGACACGATTTCCACCTGACACGCCCCAGCCTGCCCACACTGACAAAATCCAGCCCTTTACCTCTGTCACAACATCCATCTCATGCAGAAATGCAGCACTTTGCAGTATTTCATCCAGCACTGGTTTCTGTGTTGTCATGGTTTTCATTGTGAGGCCGGGTTACATAAGCCCTCAGTTGTGATGTGGCCCTGGCTCATGTGCCCATATAAGCCCTGCCAGCGCTCTGTGGCAGTTTAAGGTGGGTGCTGCGGGTTAAGGCCCAGACTTGAGACACAGACCATACGGACAAGGCAACATTCCCAACCCTTGTCAGCTATATTGGTTTGAGCAGCTGTTTGGTGCTAATAAAGAACCCACCGCACCACAGACACTCAAAGTACTTGTGACAAAGGATGTAGAAATGAGAGTGTAGGACAGACATATCTTGCAGAATTGCCCCAAATTGGGATCTTCATGTGTCAGGGATTGAAGCTGCTTAATGGTGTCATCAGGAATTTGCTCTGACATCAGAGCAGCCCATTGTGACATCAGAGCGGCCTGTTGTGACATCAGAGCGGCCCATTGTGACATCAGAGCGGCCCGTTGTGACATCAGAGCCGTCCGTTGTGACATTTGTTCCACTCTTGTCTCCTTTAAATCCTTGTTGTCTATTGCCCACCACCCCAGATTTCTCACCCACATATCCTCCCTGCTTTCCTCCTTCAGCCTGTGCACTCAGGGACTCCTCATCCTCAGTCATTTCAATCTCCATCTCAACTCCCCTTGTCCTTTCTCCTCTGATTTTACTGCCCTCCTGTTGTCCCTTAAACACCCCTACCCATCACGTCCACCCCTCTACTTTGCCCTCTCTCCTGGCCTCACTGCTTGCATGGTCTCAATCACTGACAAGGCCATCTCTGACCATTCATTCTATCACCCATAACCCTCTACCACCTTCCAACCTTATTCCCATCTGTGTCCACCCCTGCAAAACACTCTTACAGGAAGATAGGAACAGAAGGAGGCCATTCAACCCCTCGGGTGTGCTCCGCCATTCAATGGCTGATCTCTGCCTCGACTCCATTCACCCACCATTGCTCCGTATGCCTTCATAACCTCACCCAACAAAAACCCATCAGTCTGATTTCACTGATCAACGATTGATGTCACACCTTTATGCAGCACCTATTCAGATAGAGGTCTGTCGCTCTCCACTCACTCAGCAACAACCACAACAACTTATATTAACATAGCCTCTTTAAAGCAGTAAAACATCACAAGGCGCTTCACAGGAGTTTTATAAAATGAAATTTGACACTGACCGAGCCACACTGGGAGAAATTAGGTCAGATGACCAAAAGCTTGGTCAAAGAGGTAGAGGGAAAAACTGGGTTTCGCCCATTTCGGGGCTCTAATATCGGCCGGGTGCAGAGTTTAGTGCCTGGCGCTAATTATCGCCTCCGAATGCAAAATTCGCCTCTATTGCCCCGGGAGGTGATTTGAGAGCTAAATCAGGCGCTACACACCTCTCTTAAAGCGCTAACGTCGGAGAGCGAGGCGCTACCTCAGAACGCTACCGAAGCTCAAGCGATGTCAATTAGCATGGAGCCCCGACACACTGGCGCCGTCCAGTTCTTAATCTTGCTGGCCAGCCACACCCTGCTCATTGCAGCGTTGACTCTGGTACTGGAAAGACCTACCACCATTGTGCTGAGAGGAGTGATGGATAGACACAGGGAGAGAGCTCGGTGCTTTAGCGACCAGGCCTTGGTGGCTCTGGTTGGAGCTGTCGAACGGCGAAGGCAGTGCTGTTCCCGGAGAGCGGCAGGAGGCCATTGCCCCGGGAGTACCAAAGAGTGTGGAAGGTGGTGGCTCAGCACGTGTCCTCAAGGAGCCTGGTGCCGAGGACTCACACTCAGTGTAGGAAGCAGTTCAATGACCTCACTCAGGTGGGCAGGGTGAGCTTTTCAATCCCTCTACATCCCACCATCTCAACTTCTCTCTGTTCCCAGAGGGTTTAAAAACCCAAATGCCCAACACTCATCCAAGACCTATGGCCATCTCATAAAAGACACATGCACATTCAACACCTTGCACACATTAAGGGCTATTCAACTATGGGAGGTACATCAGGCAAGCACATGGCTGCACACATGAAGGGCTATTCAACTATGCGAGGCACATCAGCAAATACATGGCTGTACAGATTAAGGGCTATACAACTATGGGAGGCACATCAGCAAACACATGGGTGTACACATTAAGGGCTATTCAACTATGGGAGGCACATCACGCAAAGACATGCCCACACTAATTAAGGGCTATTCAACAATGGGAAGCCCATCAGGCAAACACATGACTGCACACATTAAGGGCTATTGAACTACGGGAGGTACATATGCCAAACTCATGGCTGCACACTCACTCAGATGCTGTTGTTTTTCTTACAGGTCAAGCTCTCTCATAACAGACGGGAGCAGCAACACACAGGAGGAGGACCGACGGACCTGCACCCCCCTCACCGATTAGGAGGATGGAGTGCACAGGGTCGTTGCCAGCCAGGTCATAAGTACCATGGCCACTGGAGAGGTCGACTTCCTTTGCGACTGCAATGGTATGTTCATCAGCTTTCTCTCCTCTCTCATATCACTTGCCCCTCACAACACCAGCCTTTTACACTTTCAATCCAACTAACTATCTCCAGTCCTTGCTCCCTTCCGGCCCCCCTGCCCTCATGCTAATACCAACTCTTGTACCTTCCTGCTTTCAGATAGTGAACCACCAGCTGACCAGCCTGTCCCTCAATCTGCCAGTGGCAGCGACGCCCCAGACGAGGAGGAAGAGGAAGCCGGAGCCTCACCGCCTGCGTCTCCCAAGGGTGACAATTCAGACACTGGGGCCACACCTTCCCTGGAGAGGAGCAGGGGGGTAGGGTCTGGTGAGGGTGAAGCTCCTGGACCCAGCGGGCTGCAGCAACGCCATGGGGGTAGGGAAACTCGGGGGCCATCTCCCCGGAGGGTGAGTAGACACGCGAGTTCTGCTGCACAGGGCTCGGAGCAGGACCTCGACATCACGGCCATGAATACTCAGGCGATGAGCATGCACACTGAGCTCATGGGTGCAATGGCAAGGATGCCCGAAAGCATGGATGCACTGGCTAGGAGCGTGGAGGAGTCCAGCGCCAGCACAGCTGTCATCTGTGCACAAACTCTTGAATCAATTCTAGCCTCATTGCAGAGGATGGTGGAATTGCAGAGAGACCGTGGGAACCCAGATCCCATGCCGCGTGTAATGGGTGAGGTGGCAGGATCCATTGCAGGACAGGCCAATGCAATGCAACACAACGGCTTAGTGTTGCAATTGAGTCATTGGCTGGTGCCATCCAGTCTCAGACTGCTCTCATGCAGTCTCAGATTGATGTCACGCAAGCACTGACTGCTGCCATCCTCGCTGTGTCACCCACAGTCCCTCGGGGATCTCATGGTACCGCAGCAGGCCAACAATCTGTGCACGAGCAGATTGCTCCAAATGCTGAGGTACTGCCCCGTGGGAGTGGCAGTGTGTCGGTCGAGCAGGAAGGTGCTGTCCTCTCTCAGGATGACAGCATTCCTGCTCCCACCACTGCCACTTCCCCATTGCACTTGCCACAGCCTGTAACACAACCAGCCCAGACTGCTGCCACCCATGCAGAGTTGGTGCAGTCTGCAGCCATGTCCTCCAGGCACAGAGCTGGTCGAGGGCGTCCTTCAAGGCCATCTGCAGTCTCTGGATCCAGCATTCAGCAGCCTTCCACCAGGCTTGCTGCAGCCACTGGGGCCACATTTACGGAGGAGCAGTAGGGTGGGAAGGGGGAAAGTGCGCAGGGGGAGGAGATCACCCTCGAAGGCCCAACAGTAAGATATGTAAATAAATGGGGGGAATGTTTCTGGGAATGTTCGAGGTTCTTGTTATTATATTTGTTTACTATTTTGCCGTTTATCTCCATGTTGTGAGAACGAGGTTTGTTAGTTCATGATTTGTTGGGTTGGTTTCTAATTGTTTGTCATGAATAAATGAAATAGAGTTTGTAATAAATTAATGTTTTAATTCTAACTTTACATCTTTGGTGATTTGACTCATTGCAGCAATAGGGGATGCGGGTTGCTTTCGATGATGTGCTTCTTCATCCAGAAGCCATCTTCTCTGTAAAGGGTTAGAATTGGTGTCTTATGAGCCGCTCACGGACGGCCCTTGCAGTGGCAACATTGTGCACCTCCCTCCCATGTAGGTGCTGCTGATCCCCCTCTTCATCCTCCTCCTCCTCCTCTCCCTCTCCCTCTTCCTCCCCCTCCTCAGGTGGTACACCAATCCCTGGTGGCAATGGCTGGGTCCTCACGATTGCAATGTTATGAAGCATGCAGCACACAACAATGGAAAGGGAGACTCGCTCGGGAGAATACTGCAGGGCTCCTCCTGAGTGGTCCAGACACTGGAACCGTTGCTTCAAGCCACCAATCGTCTGCTCTATGAGGTTCCTGGTGGCGAGATTGCTCTCATTGTATTGCAGCTTGGCAGGGGTGTTGGTGTTACGGAGCGGTGTCTTCAGCCAGGTGCAGTAGATAACCCTTGTCCCCGAGGAGCCATCCAGTAGGTTGATACGGTGCTTGGAAGAGGTCTGCCACACCAGTCTGACGCAGGATGAAAGCATCGTGGCTGTTGCCAGGATAGCGGGCATTGACGGTGAGGATGAGCTGTCTGTGGTTACAGACCAACTGTACATTGAAAGAGTGGAAGCCCTTGCGGTTTCGGAACACCTCTGCATTCTCATGAGGTGCCCGCAATGCCACATGCATGCAGTCAATGGCGCCCATGGGGAAGCCCCCTATCCTAGCAAAGCCACAGGCGTGTTCACGCTGTTTGTCCCGGGTCATGGGGAAAGAGATGTACTGGCGTCTCCTTTTATACAGAGCATTTGTCACCTCCCGGATGCAACAATGAACAGCGAACTGAAAGATCTTCGCTCTGTCCCTAGTAGAAGCCTGAAGGGAGCCGCTGGCATAAAAATTCAGAGCCACCGTCACCTTCACTGCCACCGACAGAGACGTCCTGGTCCTGAGCTGAGGCTGCAGATCTGGCTGCAGGAGGTGGCAGAGCTCTGTCATAGAAACATAGAAACATAGAAGATAGGAGCAGGAGTAGGCCATTCGGCTCCTTGAGCCTGCTCCGCCATTCAATGAGATCATGGCTGATCATCCAAATTCAGTACCCTGTCCCTGCCTTCTCCCCATATCCCTTGATCCCTTTAGCCTTAAGAAATATATCCAACTCCTTCTTGAATATATTTAATGAATTGGCCTCCACTGCCTTCTTTGGTAGGGAATTCCACAGGTTCACCACTCTCTGGGTGAAGAAATTCCTCCTCATCTCTGTCCTAAATGGCTTACCCCTTATCCTTAGACTGTGACTCCTGGTTCATGACTCCCCAACCATCGGGAACATCCTTCCAGCATCTAGTCTGTCTAGTCCTGTTAGAATTTTATAAGTTTCGATGAGATCCCCTCTCATTCTTCTAAACTCCAGCGAGTATAAGCCCACTTGACCCAATCTCTCCTCATACGTCATTCCTGCCATCCCAGGTATCAGCCTGGTGAATCTTCGCTGAACTCCTTCCATGGCAAGAACATCCTTCTTCAGATAAGGCGACCAAAACTGCACACAATACTCAAGATTGTCACCACCTCCTTGCTGAAGCGCAGCCTCCGCAAACACTGCTCCTCAGACAAATGAATGTAGGAGAATTGCTCCCAGAATACTCCTGTGCAGAGGCCTGTTGGCCCTCCTCCCTCTGGCCATGTTTGCCACTCTCTCTTTGTGCCTCTGCTGCCTCCGAAGGTGAAGCTGGAGGATGACACCCCGAGTTAGTGGAGCCACACAGAAGCTTCTAAATATGGTAAATATGAAGGTGAAATAAAAATTAACCTTCAAAGTGGTTCTCAGGACCCAAAACTCCTTCGGACAGCGTTGAATCTCTCCAGACATCTCTCTCCCTCTCAACCTGCGTGTTCAAAACATTTCGCCCACAAGAAAAGGCAGGAAGTGGCTGCCTTTAAGTAGCGCTCCCCCAGCCCCTTCCCGAATTGAAAAAGTTCCCCTCTACCTGTCGTTCCTAGCAGCAGGCGGTAAGGCTGTGGGCGTGACTTAATATCCGGTCCGGGGTGCTACCGGGGCGTTGCACGCTCGACTGATGTCACGATCTGCGGGCGCAGGAGATCGTGGTGGTAGTGTTTAGCGCCGACGCAAAATGACTGGTCAATTTTGCGAACCACGCTAAAATCACCGCGCACGGGTTGCCAAGTTCCTAGCGCTCCCCCCCCGGATTCGCTAACGGGAGGCGCTAACCAACCAGAATTTTCCCCCTAAGAAAACTAGTAATTAATAATATCTGTTTAATGGGTGTTTTTGATGTCAAGATAATCTAAATCAAATTTTAAACAACAGAGATCAATTTAAATCCAATGAGTGTTTTTTTCTCATTACAATTTAATTGGAACAAATTGAAAGGAGTGCCCCGTATGTTCCATCTGGTTGCTACTGGCCTCTACAGAAGGTACAGGCGAGTGGCTGCAGGGTACAAATGGACTCAATTCAGTGAAGCATGTTGAAAGGGTAAACGTTTAAACCGCAAAACTTAAACTTCTTAATCTGCATTTTATAATCCAAATGATTTACTGTGGTTTAACATGTGCAGTGTTCAGACAGCTAGCTAACTGCGCAATGTTATCGGAAGCCATTTCTATTAGTTTGCTCCAACAGTGAGCATTCACAGCTGATTAATCTGCTCCTCTCTAACACGGACAGTCCGAGTTCACAATCTTTCCGAATTTATGAAGAATGGTAAGAACCTCACACAAAATCGGCTTTCCGTATTTACAAATGTTACAAGCACTTTCACATGAACCCTCTTCTCAGACACTCCACTGCCAGGTCGACTGCGCCGTTATTTTTCAGTCTGAGTGGCAGCGGCGTGAAAACTGGCATTAATCCAGGAAATTCACCATCACCATTTATTATAATAGTGGTGGGGGGCTATGATAATGAACTTTTAACTGTTTTTGGTGAGGTTAACAGTGGAGCAGCACAAATTCTCTTAATTATGGAGTGGCGTAAGTAATGGCGTACGTCACTTACTCCATCATTACTTTCGCGCCATTCAAGGGTCCCTACGATGTAGTCACCATGGCGCAGGAGTGCAGGAAATTCTGGGCCCATACGTTTTACCTGATTCTGAATCGGTGATAGGTCAGGGCACCTGATAGAGCTAGAAAACTAAACTGAAGGCCAACAGAGCAATGGCAAACCAGATTTCCTGCATTTATGAGAACTCTACCAAAGTAGTGGTGGGGTGATGGGAGGAGATCCACACACCTGGAAATTGGCAACAACGCTGACCGTGAGGTACGATCCGTGATAATGTGGCCCTGGTGATGGAACCTTAAATCATAAGACAGATGGTCCAATGGCAGCACAAAAGAACACCTGCTAAAACTGAGCAGAGTAACTGCTTTCAAGCGTAGGAACAAAAGCATCTTTGCGATAAAATAGAGGCCCATGAAAAGACCACATTTTTGAGGGTTTCACTTATATTTATAATGTGGGAATAGTCATCAAATGTAATTGAGAGGCTTGCGGTGGGGGGGGGTGGCGGGGGAATGTGGCACAGATCACCCCTGAGCATCATTCCTCTAGAAATAAGGAATAAAAGCAGATAACACTGGAAAAGCACGGAAAGCTGATGAGCATGTGAGATAGAAAAAGGTTAACGTTTTGGGTGGGACCTTTCCTGAGAACTGCTTCCGAGACAATGTCCCATCACATCCTTTACCTCGATAGCAAAATACTGCGGATGCTGGAAATCCGAAATAACAACAGAAAACGCTGGAAAAACTCAGCAGGCCAGGGCAGCATCCGTGGAGAGAGAAACAGAGTCGACGTTTCGGGTCGAAACCCTTCTACAGAACTGAGAAAAAAAGGCAGGAAATGAAAGAGATTAAAAGGCAGTTTAGGGGCTGGGAAGTGGGGGAGGGGATGAAAGAAGAGGCAATGGCCCAGAAATTCGGGTCGGGGGCTTCCCGCGGGTGCAAGCCCCCGACCTGCACTTACCTTGCGCGCCGGCAGTTGAGCTGTAGGGCCCCATGGAATTCCGCTCCGGGGCCTGGCCCAGCTGCCGGCGCACTGTGCTTGCGTGTCCCAGGGGCGTAGTTAGTGCGATGCGTCCCCTGGGATCACGTGAGCCATGGGCAGCCAATCGGAGGAGGGAAAAGCCCATTTATAAGATTGACAGGTAGACCTGTCAAAACTTATAAATATTACGGGCCCAAAATAGCAGTAAACCTTCAAATAAATTTTTTTTTAAATCACACTTTTTAAATAAACTATAAATTACATTAAATAACTTTTTAAACAATAATTTAAATTTTTGAAATTTTTTTTTATTATAACGGGGCTAAAAATAAACTTACCTTGCTTTAAAGTATTTAAAAATAATAAACCTGTGGAAAAAATGTTTTAATTTTAATTAATTGACCACTTACCTTGCAAAAAGCAGGCCTTACGCCTGCTTTTCAAATGTGTAAATCCTGCAGGCTTACCCTCCCGGGAAAACCTGTAAAAAAAAAACTAAGTTCAAAGCGCACGCGCAGCCTCCCCTGCGTGCGCGTTCGACCTCTGAACCTCTTCGTTCAGAGGATCGGAAGTGCCGGTTTCCCGCGCATGCGCAATGCATGCAGAAAACCGGCACATCCATTCGGCCTACGGGTGAGTACCCCGTGCGTACTCACCCCTGGAGACCCGAATTTCTGGGCCATTAAGAGATATTCAAGGTGAGACGAGACCTCGTTCGTTTCTTTAAGCTGCTGACTTGTGCGTTTCCAGCATTTTCCCGTCTCCACTTTAGGCTTTGAACATTCGTGGCTTTTCTTCTTACCTCCCCTATAAAGAAATGAGACAAGGTGCAAACTATCTATCCCCTTCTCCCTAAAAGAGAAACAACCTTTTTACATTCCCAGTTTGCAAAGTGCAACCTAGTTGGGGCTAAAGCTTTGCTGTATTGGCGTGAAATACGTTGTGCTCCTTATACAGACTTCTGTATTTTTAACCTTGTTTTGTAAAATTGTGGTGTGTTCTGCATATAAAAAAAAAATCGGTCAAAGCAGCTGCAGATGGTGTTTGGTACTTTTTTTGGCAGAAGGCTGATGGTATAGTGTTACAGCAATATGGTAGGCCTTTGTTACCCTCTGCTATTAGTGTGAGGTTTATAGAATATATTTGTTTTGGAAGAGTTGGGGGAAATCGCCTGAGCCTTAGTGCTACAGAAGAAATAACGCAGTATATTTAAAATAACTAGCATTCTATTACATAAAACACACGGGATATCATTCATAATCTCTCAGGACTCAAAACTATTTCAACTGATGCTTCTGCTACATTTCTTTCCTGCAATTTTCCCAAAAGACAAATTTCTACAGGCAGCCTCCAGTCACTGAAGAACAACCCATGTTCCACACTCCAAAGTACCGAAGCAGGGAAATTCAATTCAAAAAAGCTGCAGGAAGATGTTCTGGTACATTTGTGACGCCAACAAAAATATTGATACAGCAAAACCAATTCCATATTTCTATTAATCCAGTTATGCCGCACAGTTTGAGCCGATGAAAAGCCTTGGTCCAGATATTAACTTGGAGATGGGATTGGAGCGTGGAGGAGTTGGAGGGGGGGGGGAAACAAACCCACAACATCACGTGACGTGATACCCGTCATTTTAAATATGCTTCCAAGTCTCGGGTTGGCATCGCACGTCTGCGGGCATGATGCCACCACCGCCCCCCCCCCTCGCATGTCATAATTTCCTGGCGATTATTTAAAGCCCCAGCCAAGCTCTGAGCAGAATGTTGGAGTTATTTGAAGAAACAAAGTTAGGAACAAGACCGGTAAAATGGCTGCAAAGCACGGGAAGGTGCCACTGTCCCCCCACCCCCACCCGCCCTCACCCCCTCGCTTCAGTGATGCTTTCCTGGAGACCTTGCTGGGTGCTATGAGGGCAAGGAGGAATGTTCTATTCCCCACAAGTAGGAAGAGGATACTAGCTGTCACCGTGTAGAAGGTCGGGATAGAGGTGGCAGAAGAAGTGAGCAGCAGGAGCGTTACGCAAAAGTCACGGACCCAGTGTTGAAAATGTTTCAATGGCCTGACTCGGTCAAGGAAGGTCAGCACACGTCCATCTTTATCCATTTCCCGCAATGCACCTCCTCCCACTCCCTCTTGTCTTTCCTGCACCATTCACAGCACTCCTTGCCCCTTGGTCACTTTCCTCGGCACCCACTGGAACGGTTCAATGCACCACTTCTTATCCTGACTCCCTTCACATGCTCACTCCCCACTTCCTCCTTTCACTACTGTCAATAACCCCAACCCTCATCTCATGTCACCTGACCTGATCCACCTGCACCCACTCTCATTATTCCCCATGAATTGGCACCGTAGCCACTTTGATCAAAGACATGCCTTCCTCACTCCTTTTACATCTGCCTGATGCTCACTTTCACCACATGCACTACATCCAGAGGTAGCACACGTTCTTGAGAGCCATTCATAAGATTGTCATACCCACCTTGCAAGAGAAGAGAGCGTAGAATGCCAGGGAGAGTGCCAGGACCGGCGGAAGACCACAAGAGATCGTTGAAGTGACCCCGGCGGAGGAGGAGGCTCTGGAGACAAGGGGCAACGCCAGCACCTTGAGCATCGGAGATGGCGAGGTTGGCCGACCAGTGGAGCAAGGTGACTGCATTCATCTTTCAGCCCCGCAACTCACACAAAGCTACTTCACCTTCAGTGAACTTCAGCACATCAACAACTGTGGTCAAATGCTTCATTGGCATTTTGCCATCCTCTAAGTACCATCAATAAATCTTCTCCCTTTCATTATCTTTAGGGCCCTCATACGAAGAACACAAGCCCCTACCCGCAGAGTATGAAGACTCCTCAGAAGAACTCATACTTGCTGAGGACACACGGTCACAGGATACATGCATTGCAGGCACCAGCGCAGATACTAGCACATTGCATGGGCCTTTTAGTCAGAAAGATGGACCAGCACCTGGTGACTCTCATGGCACAAGTGAGCAGGGGTGGAGAGTACACACCAGAGGGCACCGTGCGCTCTAAGCTCTGCTCAGCAGGACAGAGGTAGCAAACGCCGGGGGCCAGCAATGAAAAGGAGAAGGGTAGCGGCATGGCAGCAACTGTGTGAGATATTGGCAGTCCTGCCAGGCACACTGTCCACTATGGCAGGGAGATGAACATGACAACATAAGAACATAAGACGTAGGAGCAGGAATAGGTCATTTGGCCTTTCGAGCCTGCTCCGCCATTCAATAAGATCATGGCTGATCTGAACGAGTCCAATTCCTTCGTATGTGGGATGGCGTTGCAGGGTTTCTCAACTCTGCAATGTACCATGGAGCATGTGGCCATCTCCATGCAAGTTGTAGCTGATCACTAACACGAGCCATTGCTACCAGCTGTGGTAGCCTGCCTACTGGCTCATACGGCCACTGTGCACACTCTGGGCCCAAATTTCTGTTCTGAATTGGACAATTTGGTGGACAGAGTAGATTAGGGTTGCCAAGGTGTCACTGATCACATCCAGGCTGCTCTCCCGCAGAACTGCAGGACAGATGTGCCGCTGCCCTGGGGAGGGAGATTGACAAAACAGGCAAAGTGTGTGCAGACCTCACTCAGGATGTCCGTATGTCTCATCCATTGCCACCCCCTCAACCAATACCTGGAAGGTGCCTCAGCTCCAGCTGGCCCAGACTGCCCCGCAGAAGTCCAGGAGTTGCAATCAGTAACAGGACCCGCACGGGCTCCAGCAGCCAGAGGTTGTTGGCTGCGAACACTCAGTCTGAGGAAAATGCTCAGCAGCCTGCCACCATCTCTGATCAACCCACTGGGGTATTACCTTGTAGAAGTGGTAGAAATAGGAAGAGAAAGACTAGTCAGATCACTGAGGGTTACCACTTGAATGTTTCAAGATTTTGCTTTTTTGATTTGATTATTGTCACTTAAGTCATTCCCTTGTGCCCCATGATTTGAAGGTGATTTCAGTGTCTGCTTTTTATGTCATAGGTGTGGAAGTCGGAGTTACATTTTCATGGTGACAACTTAGAGGATGTGTAGGCGATAGAGTAAGGGTTGCAGGACTGTTTGTTCGAGGGTTGCTTTAGAGTGGTCGAGGTGACATCAGTCTAACTAAAGTGACGAGCTATGATAGCATTCCTTGCATCACGGGCTGCAAGATGACCCGCCCGCCGTGCGTTGGGTCCTCCATCTTCCTCCTCACCATTGTCTTCCTCATCAGCTGACGAGTCATGCCAGCGAGCCCTGTTTCTCCTGCTCCTCCAGTCCGCTTTGCTGCGCAATGTTGTGCAGGGTGCAATGATTCTGGAAACTCTGGCTGGCGAGTATTGCAGCGAGCCTCCAAACCGGTCAAGGGACCTAAACCTCAACTTGAGCATTCTAATCGCCTGCTCTATGAGCACTTTATGGTCATGTGACTGCTGTTATGCCTCTCCTGCTGTGGAGTGATGGGGTGAGTGACAGTGACAGAGTCAGAGACAGTGGCAGTGACACTGACAGCGACAGAGACAGTGACAGTGATAGAGACAGTGACAGTGGCAGTGACAGTGACAGCTCTGTTTATTCTAACGTTATTCCGCGCGATGCAGCACAAGCCATTTTCAGCAGCCTACGAGAGCACTGCTATGTCGGACTTACTGACATAGAAACATAGAAACATAGAAGATAGGAGCAGAAGTAGGCCATTCGGCCGGTCGAGCCTGCTCCGCCATTCAATGAGATCATGGCTGATCATCCAAATTCAGTACCCTGTCCCTGCTTTCTCCCCATATCCCTTGATCCCTTTAGCCTTAAGAAATATATCTAACTCCTTCTTGAATGTATTTAATGAATTGGCCTCTACTGCCTTCTGTGGTAGAGAATTCCACAGTTTCACCACTCTCTGGGTGAAGAAATTCCTCCTCATCTCTGTCCTAAATGGCTTACCCCTTATCTTGTAAGATTCGAAAATTTTCATTAAATAATCACGCAAGAAAACAGGGTTAATAATACAGCTTTATTGACCAAAAGAAGCTTATACAGAAAACCCTTTGATAAAAAGGGGGCATACAAAATGGCCGCCGGACCTCGTGATCAGTTTCTTGGACCATTTGATTTCTGTTACTGCAAGCCAGACAGGCTTGTGGATTGAGAACAGTAAGCCCGCGAAAGCCAGTATCGGGAAACCGAAACTCAGGGAAATGGGTATACATATTCAATTGGATTCTAAGTACAAGACAGTTTCAGGTAACAGGATGGGGCCCATCAAGATATGGGCGGACAATTGAATGAACACTTAAACCCATTTACTGTACAAAGGAAAAACCGTTTAACAGCCATCAAGGGCAATCTCCAGACCGATCAATACGCGAACCGAGTTACGGTGACAAAGTAAAAGACATTATCGGCCAGGAAGGCCAGTTAAGCTATCACCGGCTCCCGTTACAAGACAAAGCGCCCCTGCAGAGATTTCTGCCCGCCAAAATCATTACAAAGACTGGACTATGATCTGGCGGGAGATAAGACTGTCCCAAAAGGGTATAACTATGGATTTGAAAAGTCCATCAGGCGTATTGCGATTCTCGTAGGGGACACACACACTGGAGACCACGTTTCACCTCAACGGCTACGCTTCATTCATAGGACGATTCACTTCTTCGGTACGATTCGTAACTTCGGTGACGACGAGAAGACTTTGGCTGGGAAGCCAGCTCGGCCAGGCAAGGCTCAACCACGACGGGAAGACGAAGGAGGGTGGCCCGGGTACTTTTGTCGGGAGATCATCGACGACCCAGGCTGAAGGAGAAGACACCCTCTGGAAAAACCCAAGCCAGGCGGGAAAGAGAAATAAACGGACTCTCCCATGTGCATCCAGTTATTCAGCAGGTTTCAACTGATTTCAGTCATGACGAGCGCTCATCAAGGCTGTGTCCACTGCCTCCTCGCCTGAGAGAGAGAGAGAGAGAAAAACAAATTGCGCCAGAAGTTTCCAAATCCACGTGATGACGGAAAGCTGTGCCAAAGGCTGCGAACCCCCTATTTTGCGAATCTGAAAGTGGTGAGCATGATTCCGAGTTCCTCAGGTCGAAACTTAGTCTAGGTATAGGGGAGGGAGTAAGGGTAATCGTAATGTGTTCCCCTTTTTTCGATGTGTCGTGTGTTTCCCATTTCCATGGAATTAAGTTTATAGATATGTGCATGCTTGTAGTTGCTTTAATTTGTGCTTATGGCATGTATTTTATAATGCTGCAAACTGTTTAATAATAAAAGCATCCATTTCGTGCTATTCAACCTGGTCTATTGAGCCTTTTCTCTGCACTACAGTTCCCTGCACCTAAGTCCAAGGTCTAGAACCGTAGGGGAGAGTGGGTCGAACCACTCAAGGGTAATTATTGCACGAAGCCTGGTAGGAGACCAGAACGAGCAAGAGAAACCCCCTACAATCTTTAGACTGGGACCCCTGGTTCTGGACTCCCCCACCATCGGGAACATCCTTCCTGCATCTAGTCTGTCTAGTCCTGTTAAAATTTTATACGTTTCAATGAGATCCCCTCTCATTCTTCTAAACTCCAGCGAGTATAAGTCCAATCGACCCAATCTCTCCTCATACGTCATTCCTGTCATCCCAGGTATCAGCCTGGTGAATCTTCGCTGCACTCCCTCCATGGCCAGAACATCCTTCCTCAGGTAAGGCGACCAAAACTGCACACTATACTCAAGGTGACCCATTGTTTACACTAAGGTTTTTATTACAGCACCATGTTCTGTTGATGGAGAACAAAGCTTGCTTTAAATCATTTATTTAACTCTTTCAGAACCAAACTAACAAACACAATGGCCTAGAAATTCGATTAAGCCTGAAAACGGGCGGTGTCACCGCAGGCCAAGGTTAACGGCCGCCTGCAAAAAGAGCGCAGGCAGCACCATTATTTTGGTGCTGCCCGCTGATTTAAATAAGCGCAGCGCAGAGCCTCCCGTGCAACGCGCTCTTCCCGGCGATACGATCAGCAAGAAGCCGAAGGTCGAGCCTAAAGGATCTGTGCAGAGTTCTCAGGAAATCGCGATTTATTCAAGTGAAGCGCTATGTTTCCAGTTGTGTTTCTCGTTTGACAGAGAGGGTTTGCAAGATAAATCAAAGCCTAAAAATACACTGATCTGTCAGATTTTAAAGAATGCAACCAATATTTCCGATTCTACTCCCTAGAATACAAATAAAAGCAACCTATTCTTTTAATACACATACACAGCGAATAAGCTTTGTTATTACAGAGGCTTTTCACTGTAAGTTTATCTCTCTAGAAAGTGAAATGGTGTACCGGAACTGGGAGATTTATTTGCAATACTGGATATCAGAGCCGGCATAGGTGATTTATGATTTCTTCCTGAATAGGCCAAGAGATGTGAAAAGTTTACTGGATACCCTGAACACCTGTATATCGATGCGAGTAAATGTAGATGTACAAATTCCTTCAGATACAGGAAAAAGTCATTAGATCACCTTTCATTGAAAATGTAATAAGCACACACCTCTTACTTCAGAGGAACAGGATGCATATTCAATACAGATGTTTGTAACAATAACATTAAACATTTACAAAATTATCATTTAATTTCCAGTTTACTGACACAACTGACCGACAGTAATGGATCAGGCCTTCAGATGCAGTACAAGTCCAACAGACTATTTGTAACCATACGCTGTTCCGTATATGTTACGTTCCAGACCTCACGGACCTGCTCCGATTGTGTGCTGGCCTGTAACGTGTATAGAATGGGCATTCAGTCTGCTGATGTGTTTCTGCAGCAATCACCATCAGCCATCTCACTGGAGCAGACCTATTCTGCTGAGTTATTGAAGACTTTGGCGGAGATCCATAGCTCCCCGTCGCTTTCTCCCAGCTCTACACGCTGTCAACGGCTGCATGCATGGGCGCGCTTTGGAGGGGGCGGTAAGAGGAGCAGCGATGTCCAAAATCGCTGAGTGTGCGTCAATTCGGCGTTGCACGCCAATTGACGTCACACTCCTGGTCATTAAAATATTTGCAGCAAGCACAGGAAACGGCAGCCACTGCCGACCTGCCCAATATGGTGGCTGCCGCGTTTCATACGGAAGTGAGGCGGCCGCCATTTTTTTTCAAAGCCGGCCTTAACGGCCAACGCTAAAGGTTCCAATTTCTAGGCCAAAGAGATTGAAGTTTGGATTTCATTCTCAGAATACTAAATTATCAAGATTTAATTCTACTTGAATCTTAAAGAAAAATCATTGTGAAAAATGTTTGTTACAAATTTTGGGTGTGCACTAGCTATTCTCTCAGATTCCGTGTCACTTGCATTGGTGGACGCTAGGGCCCAATGATCAGAAGTATACCTTTCCTGTCCAATATCGATTTCTCTGATAGTGTGACCTGAGGACCTAGCAATGGGTGCACTGGATCTGTGATGTCACACGCAACTCCAAAAGCATTTCCAGAGGCAGGCTGCGAAACACTCTCTGGCTTTTAAACCAAGGTCTTGTGTAAATGTGCTTGTGTGTGAGTGTGAGTGTGAGGGTGTATGCATATGCGAGTATGAATGTATGCGACTATGAGTGTGCATGGGCCTGGGAGCTATGTGCGAATATATATAAAATAAAAACAGAAAATGCTGGAAATACTCAGCAGGTCAGGCAGCATCTGTGGAGAGAGAAACAGAGTTAATGTTTCAGGTCGATGACCCTTCGTCAGAATTGGAAAAAGTTGGAGATGTAACAGGTTTTTAAGCAAGTGTAGGGGCAGGGGGAGGGGGGAGGGGAGGAAAGAACAAAAGAGAAGGTCTGTGATAGGATAGAAGGCAGGAGAGGTTAAGAGACAAAAGGGATGATGGTGCAAGGCAAAAGGAGATGGTAATGGGACAAGTTAAGAAACAAAAGATGGCTCTAGATGAAGAATTAATGGCACTGACAGAATGATTGACAGCTGTCCTGAAGGGAAAAAAAATGATATGGTCTGAAATATACATACTTGAGTGTGTGTGTGTTTCTATATGTGTCTGTTTATGTATGAGTATGGATTTTTTTGGGTAGATATTGTAGTGTATGTGCCTTTAAGAGCCCCAGGTGTGCTGTAATGCCGGTAATGGCCACTCGGGCTATATAAGCCTGTATATTGTGTATATCCGTTAGAACCCCCCCCCAGACTTTGCTTAGTAAACACCTATGAACCAACTCCTGTCTTCAGTGTCTTTATCAACACACGGACACTACAGTGGCGACGAAGTGGAAACGGACTTACCTGCAATTCGGCAGCACCTCCAGGACATCGATTCCTCGGGCGTCCAGAAGACTCAAGAAAGTGAGAGAAGCTGTGGTTTCACCAGCTGGCCAAGCTGGTGGCAGGTACTGCGCTAATCCTTCCTGGGCATCAGGCTGGGGCTCCAGCGGCTGGCTCTACAGCTGAGACAGGCAGCGAAATCGGAGGCAAGCAATAACGGACTGGGAGGGAGCACTCGGGAGACGGCCGGCGCGGCAAGCAGGTCAGCGTTCAGACCTGCAGAGAAAGTCCGGCGGGAATGAGTCTCCAACTGTACACAAATTTAAAAAACAAAGAACGGAAACCGCGGGAAACAGCGTTGTCATCGGCAGCAGCGGCGGGAAAGCGCGGGAAGCGCCATATCTTTTCTGAAATGCCTAAGTCTGGTAATATTGATGTTTTTGATAGCGAAATAGAGGATTGGACCACATACGTGGAAAAAGTAGAGGTATATTGCACTGCAAATGGAATAGAAGATGAAAAAAAAGCTTCAGTACTGCTGAACCTAATGGGCGCAAAGGCATACGGGCTGTTACAAAATTTAATCACTCCAGCCAAACCAAAGGACAAGAATTTTAAAGAAATTGTTGATACCCTGCAGGAACACTTAAACCCAACACCGCTGCTGATAGCGGAACGATTCAAATTCTTCAAGAGAAATCAACACAAGAATGAAAGTAACGCTGATTACCTAACCGAATTAAGAAAGCTATCAAAGTACTGCCAATTCGGGGCAGGACTAGCAGATTATCTTCGAGACAAATTCGTTTGCGGTCTCTTAAGTGAAGGAACACAAAAAAGGCTGCTTTCTGAAAAAGATTTAACATTGGACAAAGCTTTCAGTGTGGCTGTATCATACGAAGCAGCAGCAAGAGGAGCTGCAGAGATACAAGAAAAGACACAGAACTTCGGCACCCATGAAATGACACAGGGTTTCGAAAGATGTTATTGCTGCGGCAGATCCACCCATAACCAGAAGGACTGCTGGTTCAAGGACAAAGCATGCAGGCAATGCGGAAAGATTGGACACATTGCACGGGTATGCCGATCTGAACAAAATAAATCCACAGACAGAAAAAAAAAAATTAATAAAGGAAAGTACAGGAAGGTACAAATGATGACGGACAGTAGCTCCGAAGACCAGAAGAGCGATAGCGACTCCGAAAACAAGAGACTAAGCTGTCTCAAATTACATAATGTACTTGCCAAAGATGATTACCAAACCATTTGGGTTACCCTCACGATAGCAGGGTCCCCTGTTAAAATGGAGCTAGATACAGGATCAGCTCTAACCGTAATAAATCGACGGGATTACGAGAGGCTATTTTCGCATATACCTCTAAAAGACACATCCATTATCTTAAAAACATATACGGGGCAGAAAGTATACCCCAAAGGAAAAATAAGGGTGCCTGTTGTATACAACGGCAAAGAAATACAAAAGTTGTATTTATACATTCTACAAGATGGTGGTCCACTGTTGTTGGGACGTGAATGGATCAGAAAGATACGTTTAGACTGGCACGCCATTCAGGCACTGACGGTGACCAGTAAGAAAATAAACAATGATGACATCATACCTGAACGATTAAAAGACATCTTGGCCAACGCCAAAGAAGTGTTTCAAGAGAAACTAGGAACCTTGAAAGGCATCACCGCCTCAATAAAAGTGGAAGATGCAGCAAATCCCAAATTTTTTAAGGCAAGACCGGTGCCATACCCAATTCGTCCAGCAGTCGAGGCAGAGCTGGAGAATTTGGAAAAGGCAGGCGTATTATTCAAAATAGATTGGAGCGAATGGGCAACACCCATTGTTCCAGTCATGAAAAAAGCATTAAATAATGATAAATCTGAAGAACAGAGAAAAATTTGCATCTGTGGAGACTTCAAGGTGACTGTAAACCCGGTCCTTCACACAGTACAGTATCCTCTTCCGAGGATAGAAGATATTTTCGCTTCACTATCCGGAGGGAAACGTTTCACCAAAATTGACTTGGCACAGGCATATCTACAGATGGAGGTTGAGGAGGCCTCTAAAAAGTATCTCACGATAAACACACACAAAGGCCTGTACCAGTACAATTGACTGGTTTTTGGAGTAGCATCAGCTCCAGCTATCTGGCAAAGAGCTATGGAGCAAGTCCTGCAAGGGATTCCGGGGACTCAATGCTACCTAGACGACATCCTTGTAACAGGAGAAAACGACAACGAGCACCTTGCCAATTTGGAGCAGGTGCTCACTAGGCTGAAAGAACGGGGCCTACGAGCAAATCGCCCCAAGTGCGAATTTTTCCAAAATCAGATATCATATTGTGGCCACATAATTAATAATGAAGGGTTGCATAAGTCACCTGAAAAAATTGAAGCGGTCATAAAAGCCCCAGCACCTGAAAATGTTTCACAATTAAGGTCGTTCCTGGGATTAATAAATTACTATCATAAATTTTTACCGAACTTATCAACTCTTCTACACCCTCTTAATGAACTTCTACAAACAGGAGTGATTTGGAAATGGAACGAAGACTGTAAGCGTGCCTTCCATAAATGCAAAGACTTAATCACATCCGAAGAAGTTTTGGCTCATTACAACCCATCACTGCCAATCAGACTGGCGTGCGATGCATCCCCTTATGGCATAGGAGCAGTATTATCCCATAAATTCCCTGATGGCTCAGAACGGCCGATAGCTTTTGCGTCACGCTCATTAAACTCAGCTGAGTGTAACTATGCCCAAATCGACAGGGAAGCACTCAGCCTGGTATGGGGAGTGAAGAAATTCAACCATTACCTACATGGACAAAAATTTACCTTGTTGACTGACCATCAACCCCTCATCTCCATATTCAACCCTAAAAAGGGTGTTCCCATTATGACAGCGCAAAGGCTACAGAGGTGGTCCCTTTTTCTAGGGGCACACCAATACAACATAGAATACAAAGGATCAAAACAGCATGGGAATGCTGACGGTTTATCGCGCCTACCGTTGCCAACGGTAGAAGAGGCACCTACAGTAGACCCAGTAGAGATGTTCCACTCTACCATAGTGGAATGTCTACCAGTAACAAATTCTGCCATTGAAAGGGAGACGAGAAATGACCCGACTCTCTCACGGGTCTACGATTTAACAGTGAAGGGATGGCCAGCACATGGCGAACCACTGTTGCCAGCATTCTCGCAAAGAAGAGAACAGCTGTCAGTGTGCCGAGGAACCTTGATGTGTGGATCCAGAGTGGTGATTCCACCCAAACTCCAGGATAAAGTGCTAAAGGAGCTTCACGAGGGGCATCTGGGTGGAGTGAAAATGAAGAACCTAGCTAGAGCGTTTGTATGGTGGCCAGGTATCGATGGAGACATCGAAGAAATGACCAAGAGCTGCCTAGGATGCCAGAAGGTCCAAAACGCTCCACCACAAGCCCCTCTACATCCATGGGAGTGGCCCTCATCTCCCTGGCAAAGGGTGCACATCGACTTTGCTGGTCCATTTAGGGACTCAATGTTCTTAATCGCGGTTGATGCACACTCCAAGTGGCCGGAGGTAATAAAGATGTCCTCCACCACCACGGAAAAAACCATCACAGTATTAAGGACCATATTTGCCAGGAATGGGCTGCCGGAACAGATATGTTCTGATAATGGACCGCAATTTGTGTCCGAAGAATTCAGAAAGTTCGTAAAAAACAATGGGGTTAAGCACTACACGTCCGCCCCATACCATCCCGCCACCAATGGATTGGCTGAAAGGTTTGTCCAGACCTTCAAGAAGGCCATAAAGGCTATGGGTAATGAAGACATAAAACTTCAGCACAAGGTGGATAACTTCTTATTCGCATACAGGAATGCAACACATGTGGTTACCAACCAAACTCCCGCCATGATGTTCTTCAATAGAAACCTAAGATGCCGGCTGGATTTGGTCAAGCCCAACATCAGAAGGGACGTGGAGAACCGGCAGTTTCAAGGCATGAATGAAAGGCCAATTAGAACCTTCCAGATAGGTCAACAAGTTTTGGCCCGGGACTACCGTACCGAGAAATGGCAGCCTGGAACTATCTGCACACGACTAGGACCACTGATGTATACCGTGGACATCGGAGAAAGCATAATAAGGCACCATGCTGACCAAATCATAAAGTCATCCGAAAAGGGACAACCTACACCACAACTCTATACGTCTAACGATGAAGTAGAGATACCCATATCTACCTCCGATCCGGTGATACTGGAACCCGATGAACCCGACACTGGCATTCAAGCCGAATCAGCCTTGCCAAAAGAACCTACTACACCACCAGAAACTACTACACCCCCGAGGCGTTATCCGGACCGAGTCAGGAAGCCTCCTGAGAGACTGACTTATAATTAATTAACTACAGCAATGTGTATATTATTTTTCTTATAACATGTAATTAATAATTACTTAAAGTATGATGTACTGGTTAACTAAAAGGGGAGGAATTGTAGTGTATGTGCCTTTTAGAGCCCCAGGTGTGCTGTAATGCCGGTAATGGCCACTCGGGCTATATAAGCCTGTATATTGTGTATATCCGTTAGAACCCCCCCAGACTTTGCTTAGTAAACACCTATGAACCAACTCCTGTCTTCAGTGTCTTTATCAACACACGGACACTACAGATATGTTTGTGTGTATGTGTGCTTATGTGTTTGTATGCATGTGTTATATATATGTACGTGTGTGTGTGTGTGTGTGTGTGTGTGTGTGTGTGCATTCTAAGAGCTTAAGTAGGCTAAATTGGGCTGAGTAGCGCCCATTTTAGGAGCTATGCAGACATATAGAAACATAGAAACATAAAAGATAGGAGCAGGAGTAGGCCATTCAGCCCCTCGAGCCTGCTCCGCCATTCAATGAGATCATGGCTGATCATCCAAATTCAGTACCCTGTCCCTGCCTTCTCCCCATATCCCTTGATCCCTTTAGCCATAAGAAATATATCTAACTCCTTCTTGAATATATTTAATGAATTGGCCTTCTGTGGTAGAGAATTCCACAGGTTCACCACTCTCTGGGTGAAGAAATTCCTCCTCATCTCTGTCCTAAATGGCTTATCCCTTATCCTTAGACTGTGACCCCTGGTTCTGGAATCCCCCGCCATCGGGAACATTCTTCCTGCATCTAGTCTGTCTAGTCCTGTTAGAATTTTATAAGTTTCAATGAGATCCCCTCTCATTCTTCTGAACTCCAGCGAGTATAAACCCAATCGACCCAATCTCTCCTCATACGTCATTCCTGCCATCCCAGCTATCAGTCTGGTGAATCTTCGCTGCACTCCCTCCATGGCAAGAACATCGACCAAAACTGCACACAATACTCAAGGTGTGGTCTCACCAAGGCCCTGTACAACTGCAGCAAGACATCCTTGTTCTTGTACTCGAATCCTCTCACTACGAAGGCCAACATACCATTTGCCTTCTTAACCGCCTGCTGCACCTACATGCATACCTTCAGCGACTGGTGCACAAGGACACCCAGGTCTCATTGCACTTACCCTTCTCCCAATCTATTGCCGTTCAGATAATAATCTGCCTTCCTGTTTTTGCCACCAAAGTGGATAACCTCGCATTTATCCACATTATACTGCATCTGCCATGCATCTGCCCAATCACCCAACCTGTCCAAATCATACTGGAGTTTCTCGGCATCCTCCTCACAGCACACACGCCCACCTAGCTTTGTGTCGTCTGCAAACTTGGAGATATTACATCTAGTTCCCTTGTCTAGATCATTAATATATATTGTGAATAGCTGGGGTCCTAGGACCGATCCCTGCGGTACCCCACTAGTCACTGCCTGCCACTCGGAAAAAGACCCGATTATTCCAACTCTTTGCTTCCTGTCTGCCAACCAGTTCTCTATCCAAGTCAGCACCTTACCCCCAATCCCGTGTGCCTTAACTTTACACGCTAATCTCTTATGCGGGACCTTATCGAAAGCCTTCTGAAAGTCCAAATACACCACATCCACTGATTCTCCCTTATCTATTCTACCAGTTACATCCTCAAAAAATTCCAGTAGATTAGTCAAGCACGATTTACCTTTTGTAAATCCATGTTGACTTTGTCCGATCCTGCCACTGTTTTCCAAGTGCTCTGCTATTACATCTTTTATAATGGACTCTAGCATTTTCCCCACTACCGATGTCAGGCTTACCGGTCTATAATTCCCTGTTTTCTCTCTACTGTGGCGTTGCCACATTGGGGAAACCCTGTGTGTATGTTGATAAACCTGTATAATCCCCTTTTAACTGCTATATTCCCCTCCCCCCGCAAGACAGTTGCAAGCTGAGAGGAATAAGGCATGTTCAGACTTGCCTGCTGCTGAGAGAAGGAAAACCAATCAGGTTCCAGCAGGTGACCAATCCGTGAGTCATCACAGGTTCGCGGGCTTTACAAATTCAGTACTGTATTGTGAGAGCTGGAGTAAAGACCTATTTCTTGTAGCTCGCTGTGTTGCCTATTTCTTTACGCGGGAGACTGTAGTCTCCCACGTTGGTGACCCCGAATGTCAACGGCCGAAGCCCCCAACTCACGTAGCCCTACAGAGGCCAGCAACGACCCGATGGCAACCAGCAGCAGCCCGATGTCGGCCGGCGCCACGTCCTTGAAGCTCCCCACCTTCTGGGAACACCAAGCACCAGTTTGGTTCGCGCACACGGAGGCCCAATTCACCCTTCGCAGGGTTCAAGACGATGAAGAAAGGTACCTCCACGCAGTCTCAGCACTAGCAAGCTCCACCGCCGCCGAAGTTCTCGACCTGCTGGGGACCCCACCACAGGCCGGCAAGTACACAACCATTAAGGGCCGCTTGCTGCAGGCTTACGGCCTGTCCGGGGAGGAGAGGGCCCGTAGGCTTCTTTCACTACCAGGCCTCAGCGACTCTACCCCGACCCAGTTGATGAGCCGGATGCTTGCGCTCCTGGGCTCTGAACCGCAGTGCTTCTTGTTTCGGGCCCTTTTCCTCAGCCTGCTTCCTCAGCAGGTACAGACTGCCCTCGCGGGGTCCCCGATCACGGACTGCGTACAACTGGCAGCCGCCGCGGACAAAGTCTTCGCCATCGCCCAACTCGGCTGTGCAGCCGCGAGGCTCCCCGATACCACCGAGCGCGTGCCGCCACGCCAGGCCGCAGAACTATGCTACTACCACGCGCGTTTCGGCCACAAGGCCCAACGCTGCAGAGCACCCTGCTCTTTCGATCAAACCAAGATGGCCGCCCGGCCCAACGCGCCAGTCCCACACCGCCGTCTAGGCCCGCTCGACCGCACCCCCGCCGCCACGATGGCCATCGGCACCGCAGGTAAACTGCTGTGCATAACCGACTCTCTTTCAGGGCGCAGATTCCTTTGCGACACCGGAGCCCAATGCAGCATAATTCCTGCCTCCCAGCTCGACATCCAGGCAGGCTGCAGCGGCCCACCCCTTGTGGCGGCAAATGGCGCAGCCATCGCTACTTTTGGAAAGCGACGGGCCGAGGTTTGTTTCAACGGCCAGCGATTTACGTGGGATTTCGTGACGGCCTCGGTGAAACATCCCTTGCTGGGCGCCGATTTTCTTTGCGCCCACGGACCCCTGGTCAACGTCCGCGACAGGCGCCTGATCGATGAGGCAACTTTCGCTTCACTGGCCTGCCAGCAGAGCAACAGCCCGGCCCTCGTCGGGTCCTGCTCTGCCCCGGCGGATGACGACTACGCCCGCCTACTCGCAGATTTCCCAAGGCTCACACAACCGACCTTCTCAGCCGCGGCAGCCAAGCATAGTGTCGAGCACCACATCGCCACTATGGGACCACCAGTGTTCACCCGAGCCAGACGCCTGGACCCAGCCAAGATGGCGGTGGCCAAGGAAGAATTCGCCATGGAGAAACTGGGCATCATCCGCCGCTCAAACAGCCCCTGGTCGTCCCCCCTCCACATTGTGCCCAAGCCGGGTGGTGGCTGGCGCCCCTGCGGCAACTACAGACGGCTCAACGACGCCCCCACGCCCGATAGATACCCCATTCCGCACATCCAAGACTTCTCGGCACACCGAGCAGGAAAGTCCATCTTTTCCAAGGTCGACCTGATTCGTGGCTACCATCAGGTCCCCGTCCACCACGCAGACATCCAGAAGACAGCGGTCATCACCCCCTTCGGACTGTTCGAGTTCCTGCGCATGCCCTTCGGGCTCAAGAACGCCACACAGGCCTTCCAACGGCTCATGGATTCCGTCCTACGGGACCTGAGCTTCCTGTTCGTCTATCTGGACGATATCCTCGTGGCCAGCACCAGCAAGGCCGAGCACATCGTGCATTTGCGCTCTCTTTTCCAGCGCCTCAACCAACACGGGCTAATCGTCAACCCGGCCAAATGCCAGTTCGGAGCAGCCCAAATTGACTTTCTCGGCCACAGAATCTCGCCAAGGGGAGCCATTCCCCTACCTTCCAAGGTGCAGGCGGTGGCGGACATTCCCCAGCCCACCTCGGTCAAGGCGCTGCAGGAATTTTTGGGGATGGTCAATTTCTATCACCGTTTCGTGCTCAAGGCCGCCTCACTCATGCGCCCCCTCTACGAAGCCACCAGGGGCAAAACGGGCAAAGAGCAACTCACCTGGTCCAGCGAGATGGCGACAGCCTTCCACCAGACCAAAAGCGCCTTGGCCAACGCCACACTACTGGCTCACCCCATCCCGGGCACCAAGACCGCCCTCACCACGGACGCCTCGGATTACGCCATCGGCGCTGTCCAGCAACAGTGGGTCAAAGGCGCATGGCAGCCACTGGCATTTTTCAGCCGACAGCTGCGCAAGAACGAGCAGGCCTACAGCACGTTCGACAGAGAGCTCCTGGCCCTGTTCCTGGCAATCCGGCACTTCCGTTTCCTCCTGGAAGGCCGGCCGTTCACCACATTCGTGGACCACAAGCCGCTCACTTTCGCCATGGCCAAAGTAACCGAACCCTGGTCCGCGCGCCAACAGCGCCAACTCATCTTCATCTCGGAGTTCACCACGGACATCCGCCACGCTGCCGGCAAGGACAATTTGGTGGCCGACTGCCTCTCAAGACCCTCGCTCCATGCAGTGCACCTGGGCGTCGACTACGCCAGCATGGCGAGAGACCAGGCTGCCGACGCGGAGATCCAGGCCCTCAGGACGTCAACCACCAGCCTCACTCTGGCCGACATCCAATTCCATGCAGCCGGCACAACCCTCCTGTGCGACGTCTCAGTCCCCTCGCCTAGGCCGGTCGTCCCATCCGCCTGGCGCAAGCGAGTTTTCGACATCATCCACGGCCTCTCACATCCAGGGATGCGTGCGTCTCAGAAACTCATGCCCGCCAAGTTCGTCTGGCCTGGACTCCACAAGGACGTGAGAGACTGGACCAACACATGCGTGGCGTGTCAGCGCGCTAAGGTCCAGCAGCACACCAAGGCGCCATTGGAGTGTTTCCCGGTGCCCGAGAGGCGTTTCGACCACGTCCACGTCAATCTGGTAGGCCCCTTGCCGCCGTCGCACGGTTTCACACACCTGCTCATGATCGTCGACCGCACCACCAGATGGCCCGAGGCGGTTCCCCTCGCCTCCACCACCACGACCGACGTCGCGCGAGCATTCGTCTCGACATAGGTGGCCCGGTTCGGCGTGCCGACCGACATATCCTCGGACAGAGGCCCCCAGTTCACCTCCCACTTGTGGAATGCCATCATCGCCGGCCTCGGCACCAAGTTGCACAGGACAACAGCCTACCACCCGCAGGCCAACGGGCTCTGCGAGCGCTTTCATCGTTCCTTGAAAGCCTCCCTCCGCGCCAGCCTGGCCGACACCAGCTGGATCGACAAACTACCCTGGGTCCTCCTGGGATTGCGCACCGCGCCCAAAGAGGACCTCCGCGCCTCCGCGGCCGAGATGGTCTACGGCCAACCGCTCAGAGTACCAGGCGAGTTCCTCCCCCTGACAACAGAGCCGTGGTCGGCCACCAGACAGCTTTCCCTGCACCAGGACGCGGCCCAGCAATTCCGTCCAGTGCCCACTTCGCAACACGGCCCGCAGCCGTCCTACGTGCCTCGGGACTTACGACATGCGGAGTTCGTCTTCGTGCGCCGGGACGCGCACAGAGGCCCGCTTCAGGCACCATACACCGGCCCCTTCTCGGTATTGGAGACGGGGGACAAAGCTTTTCTTATCGACGTCGGCGGGAAGCCGGACCTTATTTCAGTAGACCACCTCAAACCGGCGCACCTGGACCTCAGCTTCCCGTTTCGTCCAGCTCTTCCCCCCACGGCGGGGCAGACCTCCCACGTTGGCGGCGGCCCCACAAGAGGACCAAGACACGCCAGAACCTTACTTCCCGGCCGCCGCCCCACCTTCGCCGGCAGCCCGTCCAGCCAGCCCACCGGCAGACCAGCCGCCAGACCAGCTGACGAACCAACCAGCCGACCTCCCAGACAGCCCTCCTCACACGCCAGATGGATACTACAGCCGCTACGGCCGTTTGGTCAAACCTCCGCAGAGACTGACCTTTACAGTTAACGAGGATTCTGGGGGGGCGTATGTGGCATTGCCACATTGGGGAAACACTGTGTGTATGTAGATAAACCTGTATAATCCCCTTTTAACTGCTGTATTCCCCTCCCCCCGCAAGACAGTTGCAAGCTGAGAGAAATAAGGCATGTTCAGACTTGCCTGCTGCTGAGAGAAGGAAAACCAATCAGGTTCCAGCAGGTGACCAATCCGTGAGTCATCACAGGTTCGCGGGCTTTACGAATTCAGTACTGTATTGTGAGAGTTGGAGTAAAGACCTATTTCTTGTAGCTCGCTGTGTTGCCTATTTCTTTACGTGGGAGACTGTAGTCTCCCACACTACCACCTTAGGTTTCAAAATGGGGATCAAGATGCGCACGCGCACACTTCCGACGGGAAGTGTGCAGGATGCCATCTTGGTAAAGGGGTTTGTGCGCAGGTGCCTAATGACTGCTGGCAGCATGCAGAGTAGGCAGATCGTGATGCAAATCAGTGTGCAATGCTGATTTGAAGCCCTCTGCTGCCATTTTGGAACATCACACTCCAACCAACGCCCTGTCCTTAGCTCGCTCAGCTGAACATGATGTTAAATGGCATGAAGGGCCCCCGCAGCAGCACTATTTAAAGGGATCATGCAGTACTTACTGGTTAGTTGCTGGGTTGTTTCTTCTGGCTGCTGCTCAACTTGTAGATGCTTTTGGAGGTTTTCTAGACTTGGCTAGTGTTTTAGTGCTCTACAGGGAGTGGTCTGGCTGGCCTAGCAGTCCTGTTTATGCTATTTGAAATATTCTGGTGAAAGAAGTTGCTTACAGACATGAGTGGTCTGGTAGAGCTTCCTCTGGGAATTGAACATGACTGGGTGAATGAAGAGAGGCCACACAGAGCAGGATAAGTTGCTAGAAGGGGGAGGAGGAGGAGTAGAGCACTGAGCAGGAGGCCGTATGTGTAGAGGGTCTTCCAGGAGCGATTCTCTTACCTCAACCTCAGCGCGGACCAACGCACGAGACATCATCGCTTCACCGAGGAGGTAGTCACTGAAAACTGTCAACTGCTGCAGTCGCAACTGCAGCCTCAAAGTAGGACGAGGATAGCATTGCCTGTGGCTATCAAGGTCAGCATTGCTCTGAATTTTTATGGCACTGGTTCCTTTCAGTCTGCTACTGGAGATATAAGCAACATCTCGCAGTTTGCAGATGTATAAGGGAGGTGATTGAGGCTCCATACAATGAGAAGCACTTACCTCATTACCACTTGCCAGAAACAAGCAGGAGGAGAGAGCATGAGGTTTTGCTCTAGTTGCAGGCTTCTCCATGGTGCAGGGTGCCATTGACTGCACGCATATTGCCTTGCGTGCCCCTCATCTGAAATCTGCAATCTTTATCAACGGAAAGGGATTCCACCCCCTCAATGTGCAGCTGATTTGCGACGACTGGCTGAGCATCATGCAGGTAAATGCCCGCTATCCTAGCAGTCCTCTGTGACACCTGTATTCCAACCAGCATTGCAAGTTAAAGGCGACAAGGGTTATCCCCTCATGACACGGTTCATGACACCGGTCAGGTGCCTACACACACCTGCACACCAGGCCTGCAAGGAGAGCCATGCTGCCTCAAGGAATATTATAGAACAGACTATCAGCAACCTCAAGCAATGCTTCTGCTGCCTGGACCACTCTGGAGAAGCCCTGCAGTACTCAGCTGAGTGGGTATCGAGATTTATGGCAGCACGCTGCATGCTGCACAACCTGGCCATAATAAGGGAAAAGCTCTTGCCCCTACCTGTCAGGCGAGAAGCTGAGGAGCAGAAGGAGGAGGAGGAATAAGAAGCAAAGAAGGTGGAGGAAGAGGAAGAGGAAGAGGAAGAGAGGATACAACATAGACAACCCCTTTCTGCCAGGACTCTACAGGATCAGCTTATTCATGAGCGATACCAGTAATCTCAACCACACCTCACCGTACAACAATAGTCCCATACTCTTTATCTTTCCTCTCTCACTGACCATCACATCGCCATCTTTCTGACAACACTTATTGGTACCTGTCTGGGCTCACCACAGATATAAAAAACCACCACTAAAGTTCAATCCAAATTTATCAAGTGAATCACTAAATAATACATGCAAAATGAAACTAATCACCCTTGTGCATTCCCTTAGTGCCTGCCTCCCCTCTGCCTTTGCCTATCCCAGTGCTACCACGTGATGCTTCCTCGGTGGCTGGAGCATGGGCTGCAGCAGTCTACATTTGGAGATGGAGGAAGGTAGCTAAATGTGAATGTAAATTCCTATCTCTTTGACCAAGCATTTGATCGCCTGTTCTAGTGTCTCATTATGTGGCTGGGTGTCAAATTTTATCTGATAACACTTCTGTGAAGCGCCTTGGGACGTTTTACGATGTTAAAGCCGCTATCGAGTGTCAGCCGTGGCTCAGTGGGTAGCACCCTCGCCTCTGAGTTAGAAGGTTGTGGGTTCAAGTCCCAGTCCAGGGACTTGAGCACAAAAATCTGGGCTGACACTCCAGTGCAGTGCTGAGGGAGAGCTGCACTGTCAGAGGTGCCGTCTTTCAGATAAGACGTTAAACTGAGGCCCCGTCTGCTCTCTCAGGTGGACGTAAAAGAACCCATGGCACTATATCGAAGAAGAGCAGGGGAGTTATCCCCGGTGTCCTGGCCAATATTTATCCCTCAATCAACGTAACAAAAACAGATTATCTGGTCATTATCACATTGCTGTTTGTGGGAGCTTGCTGTGCGCAAATTGGCTGCCACATTTCCTACATTACAACAGTGACTACACTTCAAGTACTTCATTGACTGTAAAGCGCTTTGGGACGTCCGGTGGTCATGAAAGGCGCTGTATAAATGCAAGTCTTTCTTTTTTTTAAATAAACGCAAGTGGTTGTTGTTATTGAGAATGTCCGTTTGCTGAGTGAGTGTTTTCTCTTATCTAAACAAAGGAGATCTAACCACCAAGACATATTTTCTGTTTTTACTTTGAAGAGTCATGTACTAAGATGCAAATTACATTTCTGTGGAAGCACACATTAATTTACATATAGTATAAACAGGATGGAGTATTTCCTGACATCAAACTATGGAATTCAACTTTGTATCACTGTTTAAGATACATAGCAATTATACGGCTGATGTTTCAGCAGACTTTGTACCCACCTGTGAATTCCAATGAATTCTTAACAATTGTGCTAGTATTTCAAAAATCTGCATAGTTCCCATAATGAGAGATCAGTAGTAATATCAGCTATGGCCTATTGGGAGTGTCTAAGTCTCACTCGCAGGCGCACTTCTTTAAAATATTTGCACATACCGTACCAAAATGAAAAGCATGCTGCTCTAAAACTTTATTTTAATTTTAAATCAAATGTGGAAAACTCTTAAAAGAATTTGTTGTGTATGTACCTTTAAGAGAGAACTGCTTTTATACTGTAGTACCGGTAGTGACCACACCTGTATATAAAGCCGTAGCAGGCTTCTGTACTTTCAGTTCCAGCATACCCTCTGTTCAGTAAACACCTGTTATTACCGTTCTCCTGCAGTCCGTGTGTTATTGATACGCAGACACTACAGTGGCGACGAGCAGGTTCGAACTCACCTGCAGTACTGCATCACCTCACAGGGATCCATCCCTGAAAAGAAGCTTCTTGGAGGTCGAAGCCAGAGCAACGGGCATCGACCGTGGGCAACCGCCCAGTGATCCATCGGAGTTCAGTGAATCGCAGGGGAAGCTGTGGAGAGCTGGGCTTGGCTCCCCAGTCAAGGTGTTCCAGCAAATCGTGCTGGTAGCAGGTAGTGCGCTGACCCTTCCGGACTGCGGCGGGCTTGAGCTCGATCGAGCAGCTCTGCAAGGGGGCCGTGCAGCGTCGTCGGGAAGGAAAAGAGAGAGAGAGGGTGGAGCGCACAGGGCGCAGTCGGTGCTCAAGAGCCGGGCAGCGTTAGAGAAAATAAAAAGAGGGGAAGGAAAAGAGACGCGCAGTGGACAGCGTCGAAGAAGAATAAAACTAAGGAATTTAACTAACAAAAGAGAGACGCGCCAAAGCCGCGGGGCGCCGCCATTACTATTTAGAACGCTAGGAGCAGCATTGGCAGCAAGGGGAAGAAGGAAAAGCGCGGGAGGCGCCATTTTAATCAATTGGGGAAGAAGGAAAAGCGCGGGAGGCGCCATTTTAAACCACCCAAGATGCCGAAGAATGGCAGTATCACTGCTTTCGACAACGAAATAGAAGACTGGACCACGTATGTGGAAAGAATTGAAGTGTACTGCAGTGCAAATGGGGTGGCCGATGAAAAGAAGGCATCAGTATTATTAAATTTGATGGGCGCGAGAACGTCCGGCCTATTGCGGAATTTAATTACCCCAGCTAAACCAATGGAGAAAAGCTTTGAAGAGATTGTCAATATCTTACAGGAACATCTAAACCCTACACTGCTGCTGATAACAGAAAGATTCAAGTTCCATAAAAGAAACCAGCACAAAGATGAGAGTAATGCTGACTATCTTACGGAACTACACAAGTTATCGAAGCACTGCCAGTTCGGAGCTGGACTGGCAGATACCTTAAGGGATAAGTTTGTCTGCGGGCTCCAGAGTGAAGGAACCCAGAAACGACTACTTTCAGAAAAGGACCTTACGCTAGAAAAGGTTTTCAGCATGGCAGTATCCTACAAAGCAGCAGCACGGGGAGCTGCGGAAATACAACAGAAACCGCAAGAGTATAGCACCAACGAAATGGCATATGGAGCAGAAAAGTGCTCTCGCTGCGGCAGAACAACCCATGACCAGAAGGACTGCTGGTTTAAGGACAAAGTATGCAGGCAATGTGGAAAGGTGGGACACATAGACACATAGCACGAGTCTGCAGGTCGGGAAAGAAAACCAACACTAAAAGAACTACTAAGGAAAAGTACAAGAAAGTAAAAAAAATGACAGACAGTAGTTCAGAAGATCAGGAGAGTGATAATGACTCCGGGAGCAGGAGACTAAGTTGTCTAAAGTTACACAACGTGATCGCAAAGGAGGATCACCGAACCATTTGGGTCACCCTCATGATAGCACGGTCCCAAGTAAAGATGGAATTGGACACAGGATCAGCCCTAACAGTCATGAATCGACGAGACTATGAGCGGCTATTCTCACACATACCCTTGAAGGACACGTCCATTGTATTGAAGACATGTACGGGGCAAAAAGTCTACCCCAGAGGAAAAATAAGGGTGCCCGTTAAATACAACGGCAAGGAAACACAGAAACTGTATCTATATATACTACAAGATGGAGGACCACCATTATTGGGACGTGAATGGATCCGAAAAATACAATTGGATTGGCATTCCATTCAGGCGCTAACTGTGGCTGACAAAAAGGATGACGACGTCACACCTGGACGACTGTCAAAAATTCTAACTGACGCGAAAGAGGTGTTCCAGCAAGGACTTGGGACTCTAAAAGGAGTAATGGCAACGATAAAAATTGAAGATAACGCAAACCCAAAATTTTTTAAGGCCGGACCGGTACCGTACGCGATCCGCCCAGCCGTCGAAGCAGAGCTGGAGAGTCTGGAGCGTTCGGGTGTGCTGTCCAAGGTGGACTGGAGCGAGTGGGCCACACCCATCGTTCCCGTAATGAAGAAATCATTGAGCAGCACACCTGGGGTGCCGAAGAAGGTTCGCATCTGTGGGGCCTTTAAGGTAACTGTGAACCCAGTCCTGCACACAGTACAATATCCACTTCCACAGATAGAAGATATTTTCGCCTCACTATCTGGAGGGAAACGCTTTACGAAGATTGATCTGGCCCAAGCGTATCTACAAATGGAGGTAGAAGAAGCATCTAGAAAATACTTCACGATAAACACTCACAAAGGTCTTTACCAGTACAACTGACTGGTATTCGGGGTAGCATCAGCTCCGGCTATTTGGCAGAGGGCGATGGAACAAGTCCTGCAAGGGATCCCGGGGACCCAGTGTTATTTGGATGACATCCTGGTTACGGGCGAAAATGACAGTGAACACCTTGCCAACCTGGAGCAGGTGCTCACTAGATTACAAGAATATGGGCTACGAGCCAACCGCCCCAAATGCGAGTTTTTCAGGAAACAAATCTCGTATTGTGGCCACATGATTGATGAAGAGGGGTTACATAAGTCCCCAGACAAGATTGAGGCAGTAGTCAAGGCTCCAGCACCGGAAAATGTGTCGCAACTAAGGTCGTTCCTCGGGTTGGTGAACTACTACCATCAGTTCTTGCCAAATTTATCTACAATTCTGCACCCACTGAACGCCCTGCTGCAAACTGGAGTAGCATGGAAATGGAGTGATGAGTGTAAGCGTGCCTTTCAGAAATGTAAATGCCTAATCACTTCAAAAGAAGTATTGGCCCACTACAATCCAACACTACCGATTCGGTTGGCATGTGATGCGTCTCCCTACGGCATTGGAGCGGTGCTGTCACACAAATTCCTTGACGGTTCAGAGAGGCCAATAACCTTTGCGTCGCGCTCGTTAACCTCAGCCGAGCGTAACTACGCCCAGATTGACAGGGAGGCCCTCAGCCTGGTGTGGGGGCTGAAGAAGTTCAATCACTATCTGCACGGGCAGAAATTCACCCTACTGACTGATCACCAGCCTCTTGTCTCCATTTTTAACCCAAAGAAGGGCGTTCCGGTGATGACGGCACAACGGCTGCAAAGATGGTCCCTTTTTCTAGGGGCATATCAATGCGACATAGAGTACAAGGGTACGAAACAGCATGGAAATGCTGATGGGCTGTCGCACCTGCCGTTGCCTACGGTGGAGGAAGCACCTGCAGTGGACCCTGTTGAGATATTCCATTCAACCATAGTCGAATGTCTACCTGTTACAAACTCAAGTATAGAGAAGGAAACCCGAAATGACCCGACACTCTCTCAGGTCTATGATTTGGCGGTGAAGGGATGGCCAGCACATGGCGACTCACTGTTGCCAGCATTCTCGCCAAGGAGAGAACAGCTGTCAGTGTGCCGGGGGACCTTGATGTGTGGATCCCGAGTGGTAATTCCACCCAAGTTGAGAGATAGAGTGCTCAATGAGCTTCATGAGGGTCATCTGGGAGGGGTAAAAATGAAGAGCCTAGCCAGGGCGTTTGTGTGGTGGCCGGGAATCGATAAAGAAATCGAGGATATGACCAAGAGATGCATAGGATGCCAGAAAGTCCAAAACGCTCCACCACAGGCCCCGCTACATCCATGGGAGTGGCCCTCATCTCCATGGCAATGGGTACACATTGATTTTGCTGGTCCATTTATGGACTCAATGTTTTTAATCGCCGTGGATGCACATTCGAAATGGCCAGAGGTCATCAAAATGTCCTCCACCACCACGGAGAAAACTATTGCAGTCCTACGGACCATCTTCGCCAGGAATGGCTTGCCAGAACAGATTTGCTCCGACAATGGACCACAGTTTGTGTCCGAGGATTTCCGGAGGTTTTTGAGGAATAATGGGGTAAAACATTACACATCTGCCCCATATCATCCAGCCACAAATGGATTGGTTGAGAGGTTTGTTCAGACCTTTAAAAAAGCAATAAAGGCGATGTATAACGACAACATACTACTACAACACAAGGTGGATAATTTCTTGTTTGCTTACCGGAATGCGACACATGCAGTCACCAACCAAGCTCCAGCCATAATGTTCTTTAACCGAAGGTTAAGATGTCGCCTGGATTTGCTCAAACCAAACATAAGACGAGATGTTGAGGATAAGCAATTCCAGCACATCAATGAGAAGCCAACCAGGAGCTTCAAGATAGGGCAACCAGTCTTGGCCCGCGACTGCCGAACAGAAAAATGGCAGCCAGGAACGATATGCACACAGTGGACGTTGGAGAGAGCATCGTGAGACGCCATGCTGACCAGATTCTAGAGTCACAGGAACAAGTCAAGCCCATACCACGAGCATGCGCACCTGGTGATGAACCCGAAGTACAGATTGCGTCTACCTCAGAATCAGTGGTATTGGAAGCTGACGAACCAAACAATGACAATGAGCTAGAATCGACTCCGCCACAAGAACAGGTTACTTGAGAAAGGCGCTATCCAGACAGGATCAGGAAGCCTCCTCAAAGACTGAATTTATAAATGATTACTTCAGTTGATGTATATAGTACAGAGAAAATTGTAATTGTAATTAGTTATTATTTAATTGTTAAATGAATGTTATGTACTGTTTATCTAAAAGGGGAGGAATTGTTGTGTATGTACCTTTAAGAGAGAACTGCTCTTATACTGTAGTACCGGCAGTGACTACACCTGTATATAAAGCCATAGCAGGCTTCTGTACTTTCAGTACCAGCATACCCTCTGTTCAGTAAACACCTGTTATTACCGTTCTCCTGCAGCCCGTGTGTTATTGATACGCGGACACTACAGAATTCACTGGCGATTATTGATTTGCTTGAAGTTCACGTCCCTTATCACAATGACTTCTGGATCCAAACGTGGATTATGAGCCTTATCCCATGGTTCATTTCTGGCGCAAAAACACAAAAGGAAAAGTGGCCCAACCATGGCTAATAAAAGAAATTAAGGATAGTATTAGATCCAAAGAGGAGTCATATAAAGCTGCCAGAAAAAGTAGCAAGCCTGAGGATTGGGAGCAGTTTAGAATTCAGCAAAAAAGGACCAAGGGATTGATTAAGAGGGGAAAAATAGAGTATGAGAGTAAAAACTTGAAAGGAACATAAAAGCAGACTATAAAAGCTTCTACAAGTATGTAAAAAGATAAAGATTAGTGAAGACAAATGGAGGTCCCTTACAGTCAGAAATGGGAGAATTTATAATGGGGAACAAGGAAATGGTTGAGCAATTAAACAAATACTTTGGTTCTGTCTTCATGGAAGAGAACACAAATAACTTCCCAGAAATGCTAGGGAACCAAGGGTCTCGTGAGAAGAAGGAATTAAAGGAAATTAGTATTAGTAAAAAAATAGTGCTGGAGAAATTAATGGGACTGAAAGCCGATAAATCCCCAGGGCCTGATAATCTGCATCCCACAATACTGAAAGAGGTAGCCACGGAAATAGTGGATGCATTGGTTGTCATCTTCCAAAATTCTATAGGTTATGGAACAGTTCCGGCAGATTGGAGGGTGGCAAATGTAACCCCACTATTTAAAAAAGGAGGGAGAGAGAAAACAGGGAACTACAGACCGGTTAACCTAAGATCAGTAGTAGGGAAAATGCTTGAGTCTAGTATAAAGGATCTGATAACAGGACACTTAGAAAATATCAACGGGATTAGACAAAGTCAACATGGAGTTATGAAAGGGAAATCGCGTTTGACAAGCCTACTGGAGTTTTTTGAGGCTGTAACTGGTAGAATAGATAAGGGAGAACCAGTGGATGCGGTATATTTTGATTTTCAGAAGGCCTTTCATAAGAGGTTAGTGTGCAAAATTAAAGCACATGGGATTGGGGGTAATATACTGGCATGGATTGAAAATTGGTTAACAGACAGGAAACAGAGAGTAGGAATAAATGGGTCTTTTTCGGGGTGGCAGGCGGTGACTAGTGGGGTACCGCAGGGATCAATGCTTGGGCCCTAGCTATTCACAATATATATCAATGATTTGGATGAGGGAACCAAATGTAATATTTCCAAGTTTGCAGACGACACGAAACTAGGTGGGATTGTGAGTTGTGAGGAGGATGCAAAGAGGCTTCAAGGAGATTTAGACAAGTTGAGTGAGTGGGCAAATACATGGCAGATGCAGTATAACATGGATAAATGTGAAGTTACCCACGTTGGTAGGAAAAACAGAAAGGTAGAGTATTATTTAAATGGTAATATATTGGGAAATATTGATGTACAAAGGGACCTGGGTGTCCTTGTACACCAGTCACTGAAAGCAAACATGCAGGTGCAGCAAGCAGTTAGGAAGGTAAATGGTATGTTGGCCTTCATTGCAAGTGGATTTGAGTACAGAAGCAAGGATGTCTTACGACAGTTATACAGGGCCTTGGTGAGACCACACCTGGAGTACTGTGTGCAGTTTTGGTCTCCTTACCTAAGAAAGGATATACTTACCATAGAGGGAGTGCAGCGAAGGTTCACCAGACTGATTTCTGGGATGGCAGGGCTGTCATATGAGGAGAGATTGGGTCGACTAAGCCTGTATTCACTAGAGTTTAGAAGAATGAGAGGGGATCTCATTGAAACGTATAAAATTCTGACAGGGCTAGACAGACTGGATGCAGGGAGGATGTTTCCCCTGGCTGGGTGGTCTAGAATGAGGGGTCACAGTCTCAGGATACAGGTAGGACATTTAGGACTGAGATGAGGAGAAATTTCTTCACTCAGATGGTGGTGAACCTGTGGAATTCTCTACCACAGAAGGCTGTGGAGGCCAAGTCACTGAAGATATTTAAGAAGGAGATAGATAGATTTCTAGACATAAAAGGCATCAAAGGGTATGGGGAGAGAGCGGGAATATGTTATTGAGATAGAGGATCAGCCATGATCATATTGAATGGCGGAGCAGGCTCGAAGGGCTGAATGGCCTACTCCTGCTCCTATTTTTCTATGTTTCTATGTTTCATGATAATGGAGGAATTGAATATCAGCCCAAAAAATGATATTTTGTATAGGATTACTATTACATCTGTAGGCTTAAATAATACTACAGGTTTATAGTCATCTCCAACCACTATTATTTCCTCATCCAGGAACCCACGTTATACCTTTACCTTCTAGGCTTGCAACTAAAACCACATTGAAAAAAAAGGACTAAAACTAAAAAGAAAGAACTTAGTAAAACACTAAAATTGTTTTAAAAGTCTGATTAAAAAGAGAAATCCGAACCATCATGAAGACGTAGGTGTCCAGGTCACTACCACGACACACTCTTCCCATTTTGTGTTAGTCATGCTGACCTTCCTGATCACTGCCGCTTCCGACTCGCAGCCTCCTAACCCCACCCGGCCTCCGATTCCGACCCCAGCCATATCTCCCTCCCTCCTCCCCCCGGCCTCCAATCATTCTTCCCCGGCCTCCTCTCCTGACCCCCGGCCTCCGATCTTTCCCCTCCCGACCTCTGACCCCCAGCCATCTCTGCCAAACCCCAGCCAAACATCCTTCCCCTCCCAATCTCTGACCCCTGGCCTGCTCTCCTGACCGCCAGCCTCCCATCATTCCACCATGGCCTTCGACTCCTGGCCTCCGCTCCTAACCTCCGGACTCTGATCCTTCATCCTTAGCCTCCGTTCCCAAGCCCAGGGCTCCGCTCCTCCCTCTTAGCCTCTGATCCTTTCCCCTGGTCTTCGATCCTGACTCGCACCTTCACTTACCTGGTGGCCTGCTGTGACACTAGCAGCGGCCTGATCTTGGTCTCCTTCTTGCCAGCTGACTGTGCGTGCCATGTTGGCTCCATTGAAATGAGGCCCAAGGCCCTCAGATAGGTCCTGGGAGGAGGAGGAGACAAACTGGAGGGGCCAGGGGTTGGGGGGGCAGTGGGGTGGGTGGTGGTGATCAAGCACAGAGCAGTAGTGGCCTGCAGTATTGCTGTAGGGACAGTAAGCACTCCTGCTCCTCCTGGCTCCTGGCTCCACATGAAGGTAAGTGAGAAATAGTTAACTTCAGTGGCCTCCAGCGGTCCCTGTAGAGCGGGAAAAACATCAGAGCTTGCGCAGTGCCGGCTTCGCCTAGTTTTTGACCAATTTTAGAGCGGGGATTTTAAACAGCCTGTGCAAGGGGCCTGATGCCTGTTTAAGGTGGGCGCCGGGGATGCCTGAATATTGCCCGAGCCAAAATGGTGTCGGACATTTTCAGGAGCCTTTGTTTTGTGCCCAAGAAACAGGCAAAATTACATTCACTTTCGCCCTCACTGTGTCATTGTTTGCTTTGTATGAGATTAACTGTACCAGGCCACCTGCCCTTTCACCTCTTCCCTTCCCAGCGTCCAAGCGAATTACTTGTACTTCTTTCAATTTAGCACATTGTATTCGCTGCTCACGATGCAGTGATTGGGTGACCACTTTGCTAAAGACCTCCATTCATTCAGTCAGCAAGCATGACCCTGAGCTTCCGGCCGCTTGCCACTTCAATTCTCCGACCCACCCATACTCTGACCTCCGACTCCTACATTGTTCCAATGAAACTCAACGATAGCTCGAGGAACAGCACCTCATTTTTCTATTAGGCACTTTACAGCCTTCTGGCCTTAACACTGAGTTTAACAACTTTAGATCTTAACCACCACTCCCATTTTCTCAGACAGCTGGTGCTGGTAATGGAGGATGGTTTCACCAGAGCCACTGGGAGTGCAGGAATTAGGTTTTGGTGCTTGGGGTGGGCATCCCCTATCAATACATGACCTGGAGTCTAATTGTCTTTCTTCCACCACATTCCCAGGCCATGGGAGCCTTCTTCTCTTTGCCAGATTTTCCATGTTTCCCTCCCCTTCTGCTATCTGCTGTAAACATTTACACCTCCTCTGGACTCATCTTTTGTTTCTGTACTTTTTTCATTATCACCTCATTCCCCCTCCTATTGCTCATCGGCACACTGCCCCTCGGCCACACCATCCGAAAACATAACGTCAGGTTCCACATTTACGCGAACAACATCCAGCTCTACCTCACCCCCACCTCTCTTAACCCCTCCACTGCCTCTGATTTGTCACACTGCTTGTCCAACATTCCAAATTGGATGACCAGAAATTTCCTTCAATTACATATTGGGAAGACCAAAGCCATTGGGGGAAAAATTCGGTACCTTAGCGCCTCCAGTTAGCGCCAGCCGATGGCGCTAATGGGGCACTAGAGTATTATCTCCAAGGCAAGGCAAATCCAACACCGCATGCCAAATCCTGCCTCACCCCCACCCCAACCACCACAGTGCTGCCGCTAACAGTTATCGGCGGGAGCCTCAACGCCAGGTGGATCGCGATGTCAGTGAGTGTGCAACATTCACTGACCGCCTGATCTGCAAAATTGATTGTCGCTACCTACCTTAGTGCCTGGAAGAAACAGTGACAGGAAGAGCTGGCGTGAAGCAACAGTAAGCTGGCTCCAGGGACGTTATTTAAAGGGATCATCAGTAATGAGTCGCAGCTGTAGGTTAGTGGAGTTTCAGTGCTTTCTTGTCAGCTTTACATAGTGCAACAGTCTCATTCCATAATTTCAACGTTATTTAGTATCAGGAGTGTTGTGGCAAATAAAAAGTAGCTACAATTTAAAAAAATCAAACTGCTACACTTGGTAACATTAATGGACGCTGTACTGGCAGTCGACCTTACCCTCCAGGATCTATGGCGGAGGGAGCGGAGGAAGCGAGAAAGACTGGAACATGTGGCCAGAGGGAGGAGGAGGGCAATCAGGACTCTCAACAGGAGGCCTTACCCTCCAAGGGTATTCCGAAAGCACTTCTCCTACCTCCAATTAAGAAAGTAGCAGTATATTAGAAGGCTTCACTTCACCAAGGAGGTGGTCACAGAATTCTGCCACCTCCTGCAATCAGACCTACAGCTTCAGATCAGGGCGGCCATGGCTCTCTCAGTGGCAGTCAAGGTCACCATCGCCCTCAATTTCTTCGCCAGCGGATCCTTCCAGTCTGCAACAGGAGACATAGCTAACATCTTGCAGTTCGCCATCCATCGCTGCATCTGGGAGGTCACAGAGGCTCTCTACAGTAGGAGAAGGGATTACATTTCCTTCCCCATCACCAGAGAGAAGCAAAACGAGCATGCATGTGGCTTTGCCAGGATAGCAGGATTCCCCATCATGCAGGGGGCCATTGACTGCACCTATGTGGCTTTGCGGGCAGCGCATAACAATCCTGAGATCTTCCATAACCGCAAAGGCTACCACTAACTTAATGTACAGTTGGTGTGCGACCACAGACTGTGAATCCTCAATGTGAATGCCCGCTATCCTGGCAGCAGCCACAATGCCTTCATCCTACGCCAGACCTGCATGCCAGCATTCTTCCAGCCACCATGTCAAGCTCCCGGCTGGCTGGTCGGAGACAAGGACTATCTGCTCTCCACTTGGCTCATGACTCTCCTCCGCAACCCCAACATTCCTGCTCAGCACTCACATAATGAGAGTCATGCTACCACCAGGAACATCATCAAGCAGACTATCGGCCTGCTGAAGCAATGGTTCCGCTGCCTTGACCTCTTGGGAGGAGCCCTCCAGTACTCGGTTGAGCGGGTGTCCTATTTCGTGGTGGTCTGCTGCATGCTCCACAACTTGGCCATCATGAGGACCCAGCGCTTGCCACCAGGGATTGCAGGACCACCTCAGGAGGAGGAGGAGGAGGAAGACGAGGAGGACGAGGTGGAGGAGGAGGAACAGGAGCGAGGGAGGAGGCAGCCACGCAATCAGCCTTCTGGAAGGGCGGTCCGTGACCGCCTCATCAGACTGTGGTTCGAATGAATTAAACCCCAGAACCCCATTGCTCACCACATCCCTATCATTCCATCCCTGTTGCAGGCCATATTACAGCGCAAACTGAAATGAGACACACCACAAAAGAATACAAACTGAATTAATAAATGTATCAAAAATCAGTGAACACATATTTACAACAACAATATTAACTAGTCACCCTTGTGCAATCCCTGAGTGCCTCTCGTTACTGTGCCTTTGCCTACTCTAGTGCTCCTACGAAGTGTTGGCCCAGTGGCTGCAGCAGGGCTGGTGGAAGGCTGCTGAGTGTCTGTGTGGGAGACTTCAGATGGCCTTGCAGGACGCCCTCAGCCAGCTCTGGGCCTGGAAGGTCCGGCTGTAGACTGCACCACCTCAGCATGGGCGGCAGCAGTCTGGGCTGGCTGTGTTACAGGCAGCGACAAGGGCAATGGCAGAGTGGCAGTGGTGGGAGCAGGAATGCTGTCATCCTGAGAGAGGACAGCAGATTCCTGCTCCACTGACCCACTGCCACTCCCCCGGGGCAGCACCTCAGTATCCCGAGCAATCTGTTGGAGCACAGATTGCTGGCCTGCTGCGACACCGTGAAAGCCTCAGTTAACGGTGGTAGACCCAGCCACGATGGCAGCAGTCAGAGCTTGCATGGCATCATGCTGAGACTGTATGAGAGCAGTCTGAGATTGAATGGCACCAAGCATAGACTCCATTACAGCACTGAGATATTGCGTCGCTTCCACCTGTGCTGCAATGGAAGCTGCCAGATCGCCCATGACACGCGCTATCAGGTCTGGGTCGCTACGGTCTCTCTGGGAGTCTACCATCCTTTGCAGACTAGAAATGATGGGTTCCATGGTGTGCGCAGAGCCTTGTGCATTGTTGGAGTTGGACTCCTCCACGCTCCCTATCATTGCCGAGAGGCTTTTGGGCACCCTTGCCATTGCACCTATCATTTCCGTGTGCATGCCCATCACCCTTCTTCTAAACGCCTCCCCATTGAGGTCCTCATCCGAGTCCTGACAGCAGAACTCGTGCATGAACTTACTCTCCGGGGAGCTGGCCCCCAAGCTACCCTTTCCACCTGGCCTTGCTGCAGTCCACTCGTCCCCGGTGCCTCACCCTGTGCAGATCCCGCTACTATATTAGTCTCTAAAGAACGCGTAGTGCCAGTATCTGAGCTGGTGCCTGTGGGTGAGACATGCAGTGACGCGGTGTGTTCTTCCTCCTCTTCTCCCGCCTCGCTCTCTACAGTGCCCTCAGGGAGAGGCTGCTCAGGTGCTTGCTCATTATCTGAAAGCATAAAGGCACAAGAGTCGGGTTAAGGTGAGGGGAGGGGGGCAGGACGGAAGAAATGCATGCATGCAACATGAGTAGCTGGAAAGTGCGAAATTGTGGGATGAGAGGGAAGTGGGATGTGAGAAGAAGGAGTAGGAATGAACATATCGTCGTTGTCCCCAAGGGGGCCAATGTCGCCAGTGGCCACAGCGCCCACCGCCTGGCGCCCAATAATCTGTGGTACTTGAGTCTCTAGCTCAGACAGTGATTGGGTGTTGGCTTGTCCCCCACCTGTGAGCTCCTGCTCCCTCCTGTTGTGGGCCACCTTGGCCTGCAAGGGAAAGGAAAGTGTATGAGTGAGTGTGGAGCAATGTGTTTGGGTGATGTGCCTGCCATAGTTGAATAGCTGTCATTGTGTGCAAGGTGCGAGGTGTGGGTGTGAGTGTTTGTAGGTAGAGATTGTTGGTGGGTGAGTGCTGGGGGTGTGGTGCTTTGGGCAGTGTGTGAAGACTGTGGTTCAGATGGTGGTATGTAGCATCTGTTGAAGCGTTCAATCACCCTGACCATCCGAGTAAGGTCGTTAAATTACTTCCTGCACTGTGTGTGGGTCCTGGGGACCACAGTACTGCCTGAGATGTGCTGGGCTACCTCCCTCCACGTGGTGCGGAAGACTTGCGGCGAGAGCCTCCTGCCACTTGCCGGGTAGAGCACCGCACTCCGTCTCTCCACAGCGAACACCAACGCCTCCAATGCTTGTTCACAGAATCTGCGGGCTCTCTCCCTGGGGCATGGATCTGCCATGAGTACAGCTGCTTCAGTCCTCTGGCTCCTTCTCCTTGACCTGCTGCTGCTTGCTGAGTCAGCTGCACAGTCAGCAATGCTGAGAATAAGGTTCTGCACCATCAATTAACCTCCCCTTTAAGTACTGAAAAAGGCCTGTGGCAATCATAACTTATACACCAAATATTGGTCCCCCCTTTGAGGGTAAAGCCAATGAGCTTGGGTTTAAAGACTTGATTTATTTGAGCAGTGAGCACAAATTTTGCATGCATTCTAAAGCACTAGCACCCAGCACTAATTCTCCAACTTTTCTAAAGATACCGCCCATTCCTGGGCTATAATGAATTTCTAGTCCATTGTCTTTGGCCCATGCCACAAAATCTGTTTCCTAGCCAGCAACTCCATCCCTATCCCGGGCCTGTGTCTGAGGCTGAACCAGACCGTTCGTAGCCTCAGCATCCTATTTGACCCTGAGATGAGCTTCTGACCCAATATATGCTCCATCACCAAGACTGTCTACTTGCACCTCCATAACATCGCCCGTGCCACCCCTGCCTCAGCTCATCCGCTGCTGAAACTCTCATCCATGCCTTTGTTACCTCTTGGCTTGACTATTCCAACGCTCTCCTGGCTGGCCACCCACTTTGCACCTTCGGTAAACTTGAGCTCCTCCAGAACTCTGCTGCCTGTATCCTAACTCGCCCCAAATCCTGCTCACCCATCACCCCTGTGCTCGCTGAGCTACATTGGCAACGGCTTTATTTTAAAATTCTCATTCTTGTGTTCAAATCACAACATGGCCTCACCCCTCCTTATCTCTGTGACCTCCACCGGCCCTACAATCCTTCTCGAGGTCATTTAGGGATGGGCAATAAATGCTGGCTTTGCCAGCGACACCCACGCCCGAGGAACGAATAAAAAAACTACACTGAGATCTCTGCGCTCCTCCAATTCTGGCCTCTTGCACATCCCTGATTTCTTTTGCTCCACCATTGGCAGCTGTGCTTTCAGCTGTCTTGGCCCGAAGCTCTGGAATTCCCTCCCTAAACCTCTCCGATTCTCTACCTCTCTCTCCTCCTTTAAGACGCTCCTTAAAACCTACCTCTTTGACCAAGTTTTTGGTCGCCTGCCCTAATCACTCATTATGTGGCTCGGTGTCAAATCTTGTTTGATAAACACTCCTGTGAAGTTTTGGGATGTTTTACTAAGTTAAATGCACTCTATAAATGCAAGTTGTTGTTGTTGTTGTACATTCATCAGCTTTGCTTTTCATCACTCCCTCCTCCACCCTATCACAGACCTCTCCCTTTTGTTCTTACCCTGCTCCTTTTTCCCTGGCTCTGTACTTGCTTAAAAGCTGTTCATCTCTAACATCTTCCAATTCTGAAGAAATGACATCGACCTGAAACGTTGGGCTGGATTTTACCAACCTCGGTGGGTCCATGGCGGGCAACCTCACTGCTGGCTCTAGCCCGCTGTCCAAAATGATTTTTCCCCTGTTTGGGCTAGTTAAGCCCGTCCAGTGCGTTTGCCGGCCAATTGAAGGAAGTGGGTCTGATGAGGTCATTTGATGATGCGTCATCAGCCGGTTTCCTTAAAGGGACCATGCACAAATTTATTTTGACAGTTGTGCTGTCAGTGTTCTACAGCATGAGGTGCTGCAAACACTGACAAGCACTGCACAGAGGTGCAGGGCTGCACCCAGGCTCTACCATGATTGCCTCCATATGCTTATGGAGGGAGTCACAGCACGCAGGGAGGTTCTCTTCCCTTCCCTTGAGTGGAAGAGACCTCCCTCAGACACCAATGCAGCCTGGTTGCACATTGCACAGGAGGACACAAGCAGGGATGTCGTCAGGAGGACCAGGCTGCAGTGGCACAAACCTTTCATTGATCTCAGTAGATCACGAAACGTTATTGCAAAGCCACACTCAACCTCATCCTGCTGTGCCACTCACCACATCCCCATCACTCTGCTTTCCCTACCCTACTCCTGCACATCTATACTCACACCCACTCACCTTGCACCTCCACCCATCCCTCTCTATCTACATTATCACTTCCCCATCTCACTAGCCACCCCTCACACTCACCCTCATCCTAGTGCAATCATAACAACTAACAACACACAAGGGTAGGCACTTGGGTGTTTTAGCCAATGTTCATGCAAAGTTTCTGTTAATGTGGTATCAAGCATTGAAACCTTTATTTTGAACACTTTGCATTCTTGGACAGATTTGTGTGCACCTTTGGAAGTGGCTAAGTGAGTTGGAGTGAATGGTGAGACATAACGATACCCCCTGCAATGGTGATGAGTGTGAAAGGAATGGCTTGGACATTGTAGGGATGCTTTATGTTGTTGGTGTGGGGTGGTGCCAACCTGGAGCATCATGTGGCAGCCTGGGTGTACAGCATCAAGTGAAGTAAATCTGGCCATGGTGAGGCCATCCCTGGCCACCCGGGCAACAATGCAGTTGGGTGCTGATGCCCTGTGTCCTGTGCAGCATCAGTTGATTGCGGAGTAAGTTAGTATTGTTGTTGGTGCTGCTGGTGTGCCTGGTGATGCTGGTGTTGGGGCTGATCATGGTGGGATTCTGAGGACCAAGGTGAGATAGTTTCAAGGGCACCGATGCTGATGGAATAGATGGCAGGTGAAGTAGAGATGACAGAAGCGATCTGTCAATGGTGGGAGAGGTAATGAGGTCAGACTGGATGGAGACTTGTGTAAGGACTTGCAGCATCCTGAGTCTGTAGTGGAAATGCAGTTTGGAGAAGCTATTGGCTAAGGGAACATTTCTCAATCAGCTGGGAGTTTTGACTTGACATTTGAAGCTGTCAACTCAACAGCTGAAATAATGGCCACTGACCTCCTGCCTCAGCCTCACTGACGAGGTCTAAGAAACTGGTGGGTGACCTGTCAAAATCAAAAAGCTGGGAGAAAAAGCATTAAGTGGCTGTAAACAAACCTTTAATGATTTCAATTGCCTCCCCCGCTGCTGCGTGTCGGGTCTGCTCAGCGCTGGCAGACCCGACATTTGGGAAAGGCGCGTGGTGGCGGGTTGTCAGCGGGATCCCGACCTGCTGTCAAAATTTTTTTTTCCCACCCAACCCGCCATCAATCGCGCCCACTGACCACCCCCAGAAAATTCCCCCCATTAACTCTGTTTCTCTCTCCACAGATGCTGACCTGTTGAGAAAGACACAAACCATTTCTAGAGTGTAAGTGCCCATTTCAAAGGCACATGACTTGCCTCTTTATATTGATTGTTTGCAGATGGTCCCCTGCCAGGAAAAAATGGTTTGATGTGTTCCTTACACAATAGATGAGAGTTTGCTGCTTTAATGAAGATCCAGAGATGTTATTAGTAATGATTATGCAGCCAGCAGGATCGGTACCTAATTAAGGCATGTTCTGTTTGGCTAGGCTGTGCTTTCTGACGTTGTTTTCATCTGTCCTTCCTTATGACTCTGATCTGTCACTGTAAAAAGTAATTTGCAGTGGACAGTTTTTGTTTAAAACAACAACAACTTGTATTCATATAGCACCTTTAAAGTGGTAAAACGTCCCAAGACGCTTCACAGGAGCGGTATCAGAAAAAATTTGACACCGAGCGACATAAAGAGATATTAGTTCAGGTGACCAAAAGTTTGGCCAAAGAGGTAGGTTTTGAGGTGCGGCTTAAAGGATAAGAGAGAGGTAGAGAATCAGAGAGGGTTTAGGGAGGGAATTCCAGAGTTTAAGCCTAGGCAGTTGAAGGCACGGCCGCCAATGGTGAAGTGATGAAAATCAGGGATGTGCAAGGGGCCAGAATTGTAAGAGCACAGAGATCTCAGAGGAGTGTAGGGCTGGAGGAGATTGCGGCGATAAGGAGGGGTGAGGCCATGGAGGGATTTGAACACCCAAATTTTTAAATCGAGGCGTTGCCGGACCAGGAGCCAATGTAGATCTGCGAGCACGGGCGTGATGGGTGAACTGGATTTGGTGCGAGTTAGCATATGGGCAGCAGAGTTTTGAATGAGCTCAATTTTACGGAGAATGCAAAGCAGGAGGCTATCCGGGAGAGCATTAGAATAGTCGAGTCTGGAGGTAACAAAGGCATGGATGAGGGTTTCAGCAGCAGATGGGCTGAGGCAGAGGCAGAGGCGGAGGCGGAGGCAGGCAATATTATGGAGATGGAAGTAGACGGTCTTGGTGATGGAGAGGATATGGGGTCGGAAGCTCAGCTCAGGGTCAAATAGGCTGCCAAGGTTGCGAACAACCTCAGACTAGGGAACGGAGTTTGTGGCAGAGACCAAAGACAATGGCTTTGGTCTTTCCAATATTTAATTGGAGGAAATTTCTGCTCATCCAGTACTTGAACTGTGAAGGATACATTTTTTTTATCTTCCATTGACTCAGCTTGGACAGATAAGAAAAGAGAAACATAATCATCCCGGCACCCCATATTTTTTAACTATCCTATTTTGTTAAGAGTTGGGGGCTATAGGGATAACATAAGGTACAGTTCTCACGTAAAACTTTTCATCATGGATTCATATTCAAATGTGAATGGAGAGAACTGCAAAGACTTTAGAACTTTTATTATTTTGGAAAGGTGGTATAAATATGGTGTTTGTTGTGTTCCTGCTGATTCAATTTTATTTCTGTATAATTTTATTTTACAATAAATTGTGGCACACACTATCTCATGTACTTCAAACGCAAGGTCAAGTTTTGTTTCATAGGAAGCGTTGGCTTGTTTTGCATTGAACATGCATGAAAATTTTCCTTTCCAGCGGTTTTATACAACTGAATGCTTGCTGGGCTAGTTCAGAGGGCATTTCAGAGTCAACCAAGTTCATGTGGGACTGGAGTCACATATAATCAGACTGGGTAGGGGCAGCAGATTTTTTTTCCTAAAGGACATTTGTGAGCCAGTTGGGTTTTTACAACAATCTGACAGCTTTATGGTCCAGATTTTTTTTTAAACTGAATTCAAATTCTCAATCTACCATCGCCGGATCATTAGTCCAGGTCTTTGGATTACTAGTCCAGTAACATTACCACTATACTAACAGTTACCATGATAAATGATACCTCGCTCTTCTCCCTCTCCAAGCAAAAATAGTTAACCAACACGTTCTTTTCATGAAGGCAATGCTCTTTGACGTAAGAAAACTACTAGGCACTTGGTCAGAGTATTAAACAAGGCTTTAATCGACTGTTTCACAACATGGAAGTCTACTTATCCTTCACTAGTTCCTGTTTACAAAATGTCCCTGAGCAAGCTGGGCCCGTGCCCGAGTATTTATACTCTCCCTGGACAGCGCCACCAGCAGGCCACCCAGTATATTTCATAAGTCCTTTCTACATAAATGGCACGATTTATGTCACACTTTATTTTAAAAAAACCTCTGCTTTCATCTTATTGCTGCTAATGATCTTTTAAGTCTGATATCAAATGGTAGAGAAATGAAAGGTGTACAGGACAACACCTCTCCTGCTATCCTGCAAAAATACAGTCATCATGAAAAAAGTGTGTTATATATAAAAAAAGGATGGGAGGGGGCTGGAGTGGAGCATGGACTGGTTGGGCCGAATGGCCTGTTTCTGTGCTGTATATTCTACGTAATTCAATATATGTAATTTAAAATAACATTTTTTTTTCAAAAGAAAGGGTTCAAATCCAAGGTAAGGACATCAGCTTGACATGAGATTTGCAAAGCATACAGAATTCTTGATCTCCAAGAAGAGAAGCAGGGAATGTATGAAAGCAAATAATTCTGTCGGTCAGAATTCTATTTACTGAATGACCCTGTACTCAATGAAGCTCACAGCGTACCAATCCCCTGAGATATACGTTAATAGAGTTGTTAACTTTTGCGCCCCCCCCCCCATCCTAATTGGAAACAGGACAAACTATGACATGCTTTCAGGAACTTGTGAAATATGTATGTAACATTTTCCCATGCATTTCAATAGATAACAATGAAAAGGGAAGTGCTGAATCCTTTCTATCGGGGATAATTCTTTCCAAAATTTTGTGAATAAGTTGTTCCATATCGTGTTCTTTTTATAACAGTTTTGAACTTGAAAGATGGGAATGTCTTAATTTGAGAATAGTTATGTTCTCTCATTTTTAAGTTCTCCCTGTGTCATGTGCAATTCCTTGACCAAGAAGGGGAGTAGAGCTGTCTGCCTATGCCACGCGTATAACCAGCCACAAGATGTGTGCAAGAGAGGTTTTCATAGCCTCTAAGATTAGATAGTCACCAAGTAGAGAAACTTATTGTTTCTTAATGTTTTAATGTCTTAAAAGAAAGAATTACTCATTTGCTTCTGAATGCGTGCTTTTGTGTAAACTTGTATAAAAATTGCAATCTATCAGACTTAGTCCCTCTCAATTGTATGGAAGATACTTTAAATCGTCAAGCAGATTATGTGTCAAGATTTGTGTTGTTTATGAAGTAGGAGCTACAGAGAATGCCACAATGTACTCCATTGAGTTAACTCTCCTTACCTCTATAACGCTATCTGAGAATCATGCAAGAATTGAGAAACATGCTTTAGACTGTGTGTGTTTATATAATTTCTTCCTTGATGGCAGACCCATAAATAACATCTTCTGTCATGCATCAGAGGTCATGGTTACCAGTGAGTGGGTGGGTGACATGTTGAGAAGTTAAATATTCTGCTGTGTTGCTACTCAGTACCTTCTGTACTGAACCTTTCTCTGCTAAAGTGCGGCTACTCTGTGACTTGCCTTCTATTCTTACATGTAAGTTAAAATGGCTGGGGTTTCAAAAGATAAAACTGGGCCCATTTTTTTTAACACCCTTTTAAATTAACAAAATTGGAGGTCAAATCCTTCTCTTAGTCAAAGCCGGTTTTTCTTTGTAATTAATGAGCCCCCCCACCCCCTCCTAAAGAAATTGCATTTTCAGAAACCGTGCGTTTTAAAGCCTTGTGTTTCTGTGATTTCTTTAGCGGACTGTTAGTTATGGAGAAAAACGGACATTCTCCTTTATTGTTAAAAAGAAGAATTTCAGGCTCATATGTGTCGTCTTTACGTTTTGTAAATCCAGCCACATTCACATTGATACAGAGGAGTACACTTCGAGGCTCTGCTGATTAAAAATAGACATTCGCTGTGCAGCAAGCTTTCTCCTCACTCCCCCTGCATTTACTGAGTAGAACGGTTTCCTAGGTTATCATTCTTGCTGACAATGGAAAAATGTTATAAACTGTACACGTGTTCAGCAAAGGGAATACAGAATTTGAAGGGTTAAACAAATTTGACTTCTCAACTGGGGCAGGGTCAGTGGCAGCTGGGGGTGGGGTGGGGGGGGGAGGGGGTTGGTGGGGGGGGCTACAATTGGCCTCAGTTCCCCAAATTAGGGTGAGGGAAAATTCAGCCAGAGATCCCACGCTGATCACTGTGCACTGACTCTGATGCACAATTATGTGTGTGGGCATTGAGGCAAGGAATGGATTGGGCTTGTCTGTGAAGCATTCCTATGGTTGTATAGCCTGCTGATACTTTGAGGTACCAGGGGACATCCAGTGCCGACAAAGCTGTGTCTGCTGCAATTCAGTGTTTTCATGAATGGAGAGGAGAAAACTGGGGGTGGGGGGGGGGGGTGGAGAAGAAAATGTTGCCCAGAACCTATCTAAAATTAGGCTGACTGGTAAAGATTTCTGTAGTGTATGTGCCTTTAAGTCAGAACTACTTTTTACAGCTCCTGTATACTGTAGTACCGGCAGTGACCACGCCGGTATATAAGCTGTGCGCATGCCTCTGTACCCCAGTCTAGAGATTACCCTCCTCCAGTAAAGACCTGTTATTTGTTGATGTACAGCATCCGTGTGATTATTTATCCACTGAACCACAGATCTAACAATTTCCTTTATCACGATGTTTGCTCTTCTCTTCCTCTCTCCCCCCTTTTTGTCAGTCACTAGCTCTCTGTGTCTGTCAGTCTGCAATTTTCCATTCTCATATCCTTGTGCAGCAACTTTCAGCATCAATTATCTGTCTAACTCACAAATGCATCATTAACAAAAATCATTGCTGCTTTTGCTGCATCTACTGCATTCTTTCGCATAGAATTAATCCTTTCCTCTTCATTTTAATCCCCTCAGACAATACTGAACGCTACTAATATGAAGGGAAAAAAAAGAAAAATAAGTTAGTTGACACTGTGAACAGTACAGAGGGACATGGCAGCGTATTAGTGAGTCTTTTTAGGGCTCACTAAAAAGTGGAATGCTCTCAGCAGTGGTATTGGGGATAATAATATTCTTCAGAACCTAAGAAAAACATATTTTACAGAGAAATTTGCAGCGCCTAACTTTTTCTTCAGATCCATAGTTCTTTGATCCCACAGAAGTACTTGGCTCCTGTGTGGCTTGACACTTGTTTTTTAAAGCTCCTCACAGTTCTGAACGTGCCATACTGTTTCGCACAGTGTGAAGCCTTCAGTTATGTCTTCCTGCCTCAGACGGCATGATAGATGATCGTGCTTCTCCTATCTGTAGCGGTGGTAGTGGAACCCTTTCCCCCCACCCCCCCCCCCCCCCCGCCCGACTAAGAAAAATAGACGATGCTGCCTGGACAAATAACTCAGAACAAAAAAAAAGACGTTAATGGCTCACAATAATTGCGGTGTTTAAACATTCCCATGAAGTCCAGACATCAGTGCTGCAGCCTGGAATATCTGGGATGTGTAGCATTCTTTTTAAATGACACAAGCGTTAGACCAACAGTGTGGGAGACAGTGGGCAACAGAGACTCGAGTTTCCAGAAATACGTTGTCATGTATTTCAGTTCCTGCAGTCCAAAGAAGAACTGGAATGTCAGCCTCAGAAGTACTGACGCAGACAACCTGCCTTTCACCTCCGCTCCCTCCCAAGAGCAGCTACTTCAGAAAGTGAAAGCTATATATAGCTCAGCTCCTATTGTACCAATAGGGCTAATCAGTGTGACCATGGAACTTCAGCTCTTTGCTGAGAAGTTTTATGAAGACTCATACTTTATATTTAACTAATTCCTTAATCATTGCCAAATGTATTCATAGATATATTTTAAATAGCATTTTATTTAATACTTTTTATAGAGAAAATTAACCCTCAATGCACTAGCAGCCGCAGGGAATACTTAACTCCCTGGCTGGCCATTTGTTTTTAGGAGTTCAGCTCTTGCAAGGTTGAAAGATCTCCTACATGGGCGCTACATAGATGTCGAGGGTAGCTTTATTATTGTGATAATGTGTATCATATTAATATATATGTACAATTTAAAAGAGTCGCTTCGAATGACTCCTGGATAGCTGTGAGTTTGTCCAGTGACTGACTGAACTCTACAGATCAGGATGTTCCCAGGAAAGCAAATTTGGCAAGATTCCTGCTCCTGATCACTATCCAGTGATGCCTGATGGAAGTGCACACTTGTCAACATTTAGCAAGGTGCTTGACTGTGATGCCCTCAGCAGTTGAATAGGCTGTTGACAGGTATTGTCAAGAATGGGCAGTTAGGGTAAACACAGGAGGGAGACCAGCGCCTGTGGAATATTAATCTATCAACAAGCCTCTAGAAAGAGAGGGGAGAAAATTGATGATATGGGGAAATAAAGTTTTTTTTAAAAGAAGCAAAATACCGCAGATGCTGGAAATCCGAACTAAAAACAGAAAATGCTGGAAATACACAGCAGGCCAGGCAGCATCTGTGGAGAGAGAAACAGAGTTAACGTTTCAGGTCGGTGACCTTTTGCTGACCTCCCCCCGCCGATTCGCTATCACCTGTTTTACACTATCGTATAAAGTAAAATGACTCCCAGGTTAGAACCAAGTCATCAGCCTGAAACGTTAACTCTGTTTCTCTCTCTACACATGCTGCCTGACCTGCTGAATATTTCCAACATTTTCTGTTTTTTTTTAAAGTTACTTACACTCTGTCAGTTGTTTCATTTCCCCTCCATTCCTCCCTCCCCCCGGCCTCTTCTCAGTAAATACCGGTTTAAATTTTATGTTAGTTCTTGTCAATATTAAATACTTTATAAATTTTATTTTACCTCATTACTTATTTGTTAAAAAACAATACATTCCACTTGGAGCTAATTTTTAGTGTCTAGCAGGTTGAAAACACAATGGGGGTAATTTTGGCTCGGTGCGGTAATGTAAAATGAGCGATAACGAATTGGCAGCCTGTTTTACATGGAAGTAAAAATCAGGAGAGATGTAAAATGGGCTGCCGATTCGCTATGGCCCCGATTTACACTATTGCACAAAGGCAAAATGACTCCCATGTTAGAACCAAGACAGACGTTTATTAAAACTAGCACAAGAGGAAGCTGGACATTAATTTGCGTTTCTTTGCAGCAACACGTGACAATATGCAACAACCAATGAGATAAGTTGTTGGTGCTGAAATAAGTTAGTCCATTAGCAGTAAAGCAACAGTTAACAATACACAATTGGGGGAAGTGGGTGAGACACTGACCTTTCACCTTTAGGACTCGGGTTCACATCCAGCCCACACTGACCGGATGAATATCTGCTGGCTTTAAGGATCCTACGTGAAATGAGTTGTGAGAGTTCTCAAACACCACAAAAGGCTATCCCTAGTTTGTCCCTAATTAAGAATCGCTCGGAGGCCACACAGTGGCTGCTGTGGGAAATAGAAAATAAATCACCCCGATGCAGTTGGCAGTGCTAGTCTGAGGATGGGGCTGCTGCATTTCGTTGCAGCAGAGTAGAGGGAGCTTTACTATGTGTCTGGCTGTGTGCTATACTTCACCTGGGAGTGCTCGATATAGACATCAACTGCCTGAAATGGGAACAGCTCCATTCTCAAGCATTAAAATCCCTTGCAGTGACGAGCACAAAAATTGAAATAAAAAAAAAAGATTATTTTGAAAGCCCAGGTAAAACAACAACTTGTCAGTTTCTTTGATTGGGTTATTCATAATGCACTGTGTAAAATAGGAGACCCTAGTGTATTAAAACTATTTATTTACTTATAAACTGACTACTGTACACTGATGAAAATAGTAAATGGTTCTGTATAGTTTTTTAAAGTTATTTACAGTTATTTAAAATGAGGTTTCTCACAGGTGGTGCACTAAACACTTATTAAAAATGCTTAATTTTTGGTGATAAACCCATTTACAGCTGTATTAATAAAACTGCACCAGGTCACCATTCTTAAATACATCGAGGATGGTTTATTAATGCAAAAAAAATTAAAAAGCAGCCCGATTGCACTGGTTCATGGAGGATTTTACGTTTGTTATTGTGCAAATGAGTCTGACCAGGAACTTGAAACATAAAATCAATTCGAAAAACTAGCGCAACTTTGAGCGCAATTTGTGCACGGATTGCCGATTGCGCCCAAAGCGAACACTATACCCCCATTGGTTTCTTCACCTAGCATCTTTAGTGAAGAATGAGCCCAGTATAGCAAAGAATCAGAAGTTTCAATCATTAACCAGGCCATCTCTGACCTCTTCTGTCCATATCTTCCACTTGGCCCCGATTTTAACTCCAGGTGGATTCCCCGCTCAGGCCTGAGCTAAAATTACAGTCCCCTTCAGTGATGTCATTGGGCCACAATGTAAAGAAGGACCCTGTTGGCTCCGGGCGCATGTCCTTGCCTACTGCTCAGGAAAGCAGGTTACATATGCAGATGTTGCGATCATGGCGGCTTTCGGACAGATAAGAGCCAGGGCGATTTTAACAGCCCACCCGCCAGGTTTCTGCTGAGCGAGTAGGGTTAAAATCACCCCCATGCCCAAGGAAAACAAATTTACCTCAGCTCCCTCTGCAGGACACTCGCCCCCTCCCAACTCGCTCTGTTTTGACCCTTCATCGACCCTGACATCGCTGCTTCTATTTGCCTTCTCGATGGCTCCTGTAACGTATGTACCTTTAAGGGGGGAACTATGTTTTACAGCTCATGTATACTGCAGTACCAGCAGTGACCACACCTGTATATAGCACTGAGTAGTAATCTGTACAGTTCAGTTGCAGTGTGAGCCACGTTGAGTAAACACCTGTTGTACCGTTCTCCGCAGTTTGTGGCTTATTATACATGGACGTAACATTGGCGACAAGGCAGGTTCGAACCTACCTGCAACTCTGCATCACCTCCCGGGGATTCGTTCCTGGAGATCAGTGGATTGGAGGTCAAGGCCAGAGACTCGGGCGTCGACCACGGGCAACCGCCCAGTCATCCAGCAGAGACTCGAGAATTGTGGGGGAGGCTGTCAAGAGCCAGGCTTGGCTTTCCAGTCGAGGTGGTCCAGCGAAACGGGCTGGCAACAGGTAGTGCACAGACCCTTCCCGGACAGCAGCGGGCTAGAGCCCGACTGAGCGGCACAGCAAAGGGCCGAGCAGCGTCGACGGGGGAGAGAGAGAGAGGGCAGAGCGCACAGGGTGCAGCCGGTGTTCAGGGGCCGAGCAGCGTCAGAGAGAGGGAGAGAGAGACGCGCAGAAACCCGCGAGGCGCCGCCATTGCCACGAGGACCGCCGAGAGCGGCGTTGGCAGCAGCGCAGGAGAAGCGCACGAAACCTACAGGGCGCCGCCATTGCCACGAGAACCGCCGGGAGCGGCGTTGGTAGCAGCGGGGGATGAAGGAAAGCGTGGGAGACGCCATTTTAAGCCATTGGGAGACGCCATTTTAAACCACACCCAAAATGCCGAAGAGTGGCAGTATCACCGCATTTGACAATGAAGTCGAAGATTGGACTACATATGTCGAATGAATAGAGGTGTACTGCAAGGCAAATGAGGTGTCAGATGACAAGAAAGCGTCGGTATTGTTAAATTTAATGGGTGCAAAGACGTATGGTTTATTACGAAATCTAGTAACCCCAACGAAGCCAATGGAATAGAGTTTTGAAGACATAGTAACGATACTAAAGGAACATTTAAACCCCACACCGCTGCTGATAGCAGAAAGATTCAAGTTTCACAAACGGAACCAGCATAAGGATGAAAGCAATGCTGAATATTTAACAGAACTGCGCAAACTATCGAAACACTGCCAGTTTGGAGCGGGACTGGCAGATACCTTAAGGGACAAGTTTGTGTGTGGGCTTCAAAGTGAAGGAACCCAGAAACGGCTTTTATCTGAAAAGGACCGTACGCTGGAAAAGGCTTTCAGCATTGCGGTATCATATGAAGCAGCAGCACGGGGCGCTGCAGAGATACAACAGAGACCGCAAGAATATGGCACAAATGAAATGTCATATGGAACAGAGAAGTGCTATCGCTGCGGCAGAACAACACACGACCAGAATGATTGCTGGTTCAAAGACAAAGTGTGCAGACAGTGTGGAAAAGTAGGACACATAGCACGAGTCTGCAGGTTGGGAAAGAAAACCAGCAATAAGAAACCTACCAAAGGAAAGTACAAGAAGGTACATAAGATGATGGAGAATAGTTCAGACGAACAAAAGAGTGATAACGACTCCGAAAGCAGGGAACTGAGTTGTCTGAAACTACATCATGTGATCACAATGGAGGATCACCGAACCATTTGGGTCACTCTCAAGTTAGCAGGAGTCCAGGTAAAGATGGAATTGGACACAGGATCAGCCCTAACAGTCATAAACCGACGGGACTACGAGCGGCTATTCTCACACATACCCTTGAGAGGCACAAAAATTATTTTGAAGACGTACACGGGGCAAAAAGTCTACCCCAAAGGAAAAATAAGGGTGACCGTTATATATAACGGTAAGGAAACACCAAAACTAGACCTGTATGTATTGCAAGATGGAGGACCACCATTACTGGGACGTGAATGGATCCGGAAAATACAACTGGATTGGCATTCCATACAAGCACTGACTGTGGCTGATAAAAAGGATGATGACGTCACACCTGCGCGACTGTCAAAGATCCTAACTGATGCGAAAGAAGTGTTCCAGCAAGGACTCGGAACACTAAAAGGCATGACAGCGATGATTAAAATTGAAAAAAACGCAAGCCCAAAATTTTTTAAGGCCAGACCGGTACCTTATGCGATCCGCCCAGCCGTCGAAGCAGAGCTGGAGAGTCTGGAACGTTCAGGGGTACTGTCCAAGGTAGACTGGAGCGAGTGGGCTACACCCATCGTCCCTGTGATGAAAAAGTCATTGAGCAGCACGCCTGGGGAACCAAGGAAGGTTCGCATCTGTAGGAACTTTAAGGTAACAGGGAACCCAATCCTTCACACTATGCAATATCCACTTCCGCGGATTGAAGATATTTTCGCCTCGCTATCTGGAGGGAAATGCTTCACTAAGATTGATCTGGCCCAGGCGTATCTGCAAATGGAGGTAGAAGAAGCATCAAAAAAAATACCTCACAATCAACACCCATAAAGGTCTCTACCAATACAACCGGCTGGTATTCGGGGTAGCATCAGCTCCGGCTATTTGGCAGAGGGCAATGGAACAAGTCCTGCAAGGGATCCCAGGGACCCAATGTTATTTGGACGACATCCTGGTCACGGGCGAAAATGACAGTGATCACCTTGCCAACCTGGAGCAGGTGCTCACTAGATTGCAGGAATATGGGATCCGAGCTAACCGCCCCAAAAGCGAGTTTTTTAGAAAACAGATCTCGTATTGTGGCCACGTTATCGATAAAGAGGGGTTACATAAGTCCCCAGAGAAGATTGAGGCAGTAGTCAAGGCTCCAGCACCGGAAAATGTGTCACAACTGAGGTCGTTCCTCGGGCTGGTAAACTACTACCATAAGTTCTTGCCAAATTTGTCTACAATACTACACCCACTGAACACCCCTTTGCAAACTGGGGTGCCATGGAAGTGGAGTGACGAATGTAGACGAGCTTTCCAGAAGAGCAAAACACTAATCACATCGAAAGAGGTATTGGCCCATTACAACCCGGCATTACCAATTCGGTTGGCATGTGATGCGTCACCCTACGGCATTGGAGTGGTGCTGTTGCACAAATTCTCAGACGGCTCAGAGAGGCCAATAGCCTTTGCATCACGATCACTAACCTCAGCCGAGCGTAACTACACCCAGATTGACAGGGAGGCCCTCAGCCTAGTGTGGGGAGTGAAAAAGTTCAATCACTATCTGCACGGGCAGAAATTCACCTTGCTGACTGATCACCAGCCTCTTGTCTCCATTTTTAATCCGAAGAAGGGCGTTCCGGTGATGACTGCACAACGACTACAAAGATGGTCACTTTTTCTAGGGGCGCACCACTATGAGATTGAATATAAGGGCATGAAACAGCATGGAAATGCTGATGGGCTATCACACCTGCCACTGCCTACTGCGGAGGAAGCACCAGCAGTGGATCCTGTCAAAATATTCCATTCGATTATAGTTGAATACCTACCGGTAACTAACGCTTGTATCGAAAAGGAAACCCGGAATGACCGGACACTGTCTCGGGTATATGATTTGACGGTGAAGGGATGGCCAGCACATGGCGACTCACTGTTGCCAGCATTCTCGACAAGGAGAGAACAGCTGTCAGTGTGCCGGGGGACCTTGATGTGTGGATCCCGAGTGGTAATTCCACCCAAGTTAAGGGATAGAGTGCTCAATGAGCTTCATGAGGGTCATCTGGGAGGGGTAAAAATGAAAAGCCTAGCCAGGCTTATGTGTGGTGGCCGGGAATCGATAAACAAATCGAGGACCTGACCAAGAGCTGCTCAGGATGCCAGAAAGTCCAAAATGCACCACCACAGGCCTCTCTACACCCATGGGAGTGGCCCTCATCTCCATGGCAACGGGTGCATATTGATTTTGCTGGTCCATTCATGGACTCAATGTTTTTAATAGCCGTGGATGCGCACTCGAAATGGCCTGAGGTCATCAAAATGTCCTCCACCACCACAGAGAAAACTATTGCAGTCCTACGGACCATTTTTGCCAGGAATGGCTTGCCAGAACAGATTTGCTCCGACAACGGACCACAGTTTGTGTCCGAAGAGTTCCGGAGGTTCTTGAAAAAGAATGGGGTAAGGCATTACACATCCGCCCCGTATCATCCAGCCACAAATGGATTGGCTGAGAGGTTCGTACAAACCTTTAAGAAGGCAATAAAGGCTATGTACAATGACAACATTCCGCTGCAGCACAAGGTGGACAATTTCCTGTTCGCCAACCGGAATGCGACACATGCAGTCACCAACCAGGCCCCAGCCATGATGTTCTTTAACCGAAGGTTAAGATCTCGCCTGGATTTGCTCAGACCAAACGTACGAAGAGATGTTGAGAGTAAACAATTCCAGCACATCCATGAGAAGCCAACAAAGAGCTTCAATGTAGGGCAACCAGTCTTGGCCCGCGACTACCGAACAGAAAAGTGGCAGCCAGGAACGATATGCACACGGCCGGGCCCACTAATGTACACAGTGGACGTTGGGGAGAGCATCGTGAGATGCCATGCTGACCAGATCCTAGAGTCACAGGAACAAGTCAACCCCATGCCTCGCCTATACGTACCTGATGATGAACCCGACGTACAGGTCGCATCTACCCCAGAAACAGTAGCATCGGAAGCTGATGAACCAACCGATGACAGGGGGCCAGAATCGCCTCCGCACCAAGAGCAAGACACTCGGGAAAGGCGCTATCCAGAAAGGATCAGGAAGCCTCCCCAAAGACTGAATATATAAATAGACTATTTTCAGCTAATGTTGCATGTTAAAAAGTGTTAATTGTAATTAGTTTGATATTTAATTGTTAAATGAGTGTTATGGTACTGTTAATCTAAAAGGGGAGGAATTGTAATGTATATACCTTTAAGGGGGGAACTATGTTTTACAGCTCATGTATACTGCAGCACCGGCAGTGACCACACCTGTATATAGCACTGAGTAGTAATCTGTACAGTTCAGTTGCAGTGTGAGCCACGTTGAGTAAACACCTGTTGTACCGTTCTCCGCAGTCTGTGGCTTATTATGCACGGACGTAACAACACCCATCTCCATTAAGTCCATCATGGTCTCCCACCTGTGCCACTCCCCAAATACAACACCCACCTCCACACCCTCAGAGGCCACAAACTCGAGCACACCGATGCATGACTGACCTGGTCATCTAATGCCAGATCTGGCATCTTCCTCTCCACAGCCAAATTCTCTTACTATTCCAGGATCATCATAGAGAGCAAGAACAATTCTAGACTAATTTCTCAATGACATACTGCATCCTCTACCTCACATTCCTGCCCCCTCCATCCTTACCTCCAACCCAAAGTGTGTGGAGTTAATGGACTTCATTATCTCTAAGGCTCAACCATTTGAACTGCCACCTCTTCCTCTTTTTTTGTCTTGCTGGCTCCACCCTATCCTTTCCCAGCCTCTTCCTCACCTCAGTCCTGACTATGTATCCTATCCCATCCATCTCCCCTCCAGCTTTCACCAGGTTTGTCTACATGAGACCCAACTCCTGCTCCCTCCCCGTCCAACTCCTGAATACTGAACTACTTCTCCTTGCCCATCATCATAAATGGCTCCCTTTGTCCAGCTGTGATTGTAAAGCATCCAGTATTGCTATCCCCCTCTCCCGCATCACACTCTACAAAAAAACTCACCTTGATCCCTCTGACCTTTCCAACTATGGTCACATATTTAACCTCTCTTTCCTCTCCAAGGTCCATGAATGCATTGTTGCCACCTAGTTTCGTGCCCATTTCGCCCACAATTTATCTTTAAATCTTTATAACCTGGTTTCTGTCCTGCCCACCTCACCCAGGTAACCTTCGTTGATGACATTCTCTGTGACTGTGACCGTAGTCTGCTATCACTCATTGTCCTTCTCAGTCGTGTTTAACATGGTTAATCACTCCATGCTTCTCTGCTGTCTGCCACCTGTAGTCCACATTTGAGGGACTACGCTCAACTGGCTCCATTCCTACTTGTTCCAAGGACCCAACATCAGATCCCATAATACAAAAGCAAAATACTGCAGATGCTGGAAATCTGAAATAAAAACAGAAAATGCTGGAAATACTCAGCCGGTCAGGCAGCATCTGTAGAGAGAGCAACAGAATTAACATTTCAGGTCATCGACCTCTGGTAACTCTATTTCTCTCTCTACAGAAATAACAACAGAAAATGCTGGAAAAACTCAGCAGGTCAGGCAACATCCGTGGAGAGAAATTTGAGTTGACGTTTCGGGTTGGACCCTTCTTCAAAACTGGAAAGAAAAGAAACTAGATCGAAGGCAGGGCTGCGATCGGACAAAAGAATAAAAGAAACAAAAGAAGTAAAAGAGATTAGAAGCTAGACGAGATGGTAATAGGCTGGGATTAGGTGTAAAGTGTACTGGCAGGGCAAAAGATAGCTGCCAGGTGTGAGAGAGAAACAAAAGGAAAAGGGGGGGGGGGAAAGGAGTGGAACAATTACAAGAGAAAATGAAATAGGGGCCGAGCTTATGATCTGAAATTGTTGAACTCGATATTGAGTCCGGAAGGCTGCAGACTGCCTAATCGGAAGATGAGGTGCTGTTCCTCGAGTTTACGTTGAGCTTCCGTGGAACAATACAAGAGGCCAAGGACGGTGAGGTCCGAGTGGGAACGGAGCGGTGAATTAAAATGACAGGCGACCGGAAGCTCGGGGTCACCCTTACGGACTGAACGGAGGTGTTCCGCAAAGCGGTCACCCAATCTGCGTCTTTTTCTTTCCAGTTTTGAAGAAGGGTCCAACCCGAAACGTCAGATTGGGTGACCGCTTTGCGGAACACCTCCGTTCAGTCCGCAAGGGTGACCCCGAGCTTCCGGTCGCCTGTCATTTTAATTCACCGCTCCATTCCCACTTGGACCTCACCGTCCTTGGCCTCTTGTATTGTTCCACGGAATCTCAACGTAAACTCGAGGAACAGCACCTCATCTTCCGATTAGGCAGCCTGCAGCCTTCCGGACTCAATATCGAGTTCAACAATTTCAGATCATAAGCTCGGCCCCTATTTCATTTTCTCTTGTAATTGTTCCACTCCTTTCCCCCCCCCCCCTTTTCCTTTTGTTTCTCTCTCACACCTGGCAGCTATCTTTTGCCCTGCCAGTACACTTTACACCTAATCCCAGCCTATTACCATCTCGTCTAGCTTCTAATCTCTTTTACTTCTTTTGTTTCTTTTATTCTTTTGTCCGATCGCAGCCCTGCCTTCGATCTAGTTTCTTTTCTTTCCAGTTTTGAAGAAGGGTCCAACCCGAAACGTCAACTCAAATTTCTCTCCACGGATGTTGCCTGACCTGCTGAGTTTTTCCAGCATTTTCTGTTGTTATTTCGGATTTCCAACATCTGCAGTATTTTGCTATCTCTCTCTACAGATGCTGGCTGACCTGCTGAGTATTTCCAGCATTTTCTGTTTTTATATCAGATCCCATAAACTGCCCATTACCAAGACCACATACGATAGCAAAATACTGCAGATGCTGGAAATCTGAAATAACAACAGAAAATGCTGGAAAAACTCAGCAGGCCAGGCAATGTTCGTGGAGAGAAAATAGAGTCAACGTTTCGGGTCAAACTGAGTTTTTCCAGCATTTTCTGTTATTACCAAGACTACATACTTCCACTTATGCAACATTGCTCACGTTTGCCTTTAAGCTGATGAAATTCTTATTCATGCTTTAGTTATATCAAGAATTGCACTTCTCATTGGCCTCCAAGTCCTCCCTATACAAATTCCAACTAGTTCAAAACTGCAGCCTGCATTCTGTCAGGCATAAGTCTCACACCCATCACCCCTGACCTTACTGACATCTAATCCCAACACAGTGAATCCTGTTTTCCAGTGCACTGAGTCCCAAATCCTTGTCTTCCCATACAAATTCCTCCATGCGCTACGGTCCTCCAACTCTAGGCCCCCGTGCATCCTCCTCTCATTCCTCACTTGGTAACAGAGCGTTTAGCTGTCTTGGCCCAACCCTCTGAAACACTCTCCCTAAACTTCTTTGCTTTGCTATTTTCCTCCCTAACTGATAAAACCTCCGTAAAATCTTTTGATTTTGCCTTCCGTAAATTCTCTACTGCTTGGCCTGCCACCTATGTGTATTTATTACATTAAAAGGTGTAAAGTCCGCACCTCAATAATACACGGACTTCGGGAGAACAATTAAACAGGTATTTTACTGAACAGAGGGTAACGTCAGACTGAAGTACAGAAGCCTGCTAGGGCCTTTTATACAGGGGTGGTCACTGCCGGTACTGCAGTATAAAATCAGTTCTTCTCTTAAAGGTACATACACAACAATTCCTCCCCTTTTAGATAAACAGTACATAACATTCATTTAACAACTAAATAATAACTAATTACAATTACAATTTTCTCGGTACTATATACATCAACTGAAATAATCATTTATAAGTTCAGTCTTTGAGGAGGCTTCCTAATCCTGACTGGATAGCGCCTTTCTCGAGTATCCTGTTCTTGCGGTGGAGTCGATTCTGGCTCATTGTCATTGGTTGGTTCGTCAGCTTCCAATACCACTGCTTCTGAGGTAGACGCAATCTGTACTTCGGGCTCATTACCAGGTGCACATGCTCATGGTATGGGTTTGGCTTGTTCCTGTGACTCTAGAATCTGGTCAGCATGGCGTCTCACGATGCTCTCTCCAACGTCCACTGTGTACATTAGTGGTCCCTGCTGTGTGCATATCGTTCCTGGCTGCCATTTTTCTGTTCGGTAATCGCGGGCCAAGACTGGTTGCCCTATCTTGAAGCTCCTGGTTGGCTTCTCGTTGATGTGCTGGAATTGCTTATCCTCAACATCTCGTCTTATGTTTGGTTTGAGCAAATCTTCGGTTGAAGAACATTATGGCTGGAGCTTGGTTGGTGACTGCATGTGTCGCATTCCAGTAAGCAAACAAGAAATTATCTACCTTGTGTTGTAGTGGTATGTCGTCGTTATACATCACCTTTATTGCCTTTTTAAAGGTCTGAACAAACCTTTCAGCCAATCCATTTGTGGCTGGATGATATGGGGCAGATGTGTAATGTTTCACCCCATTATTCCTCAGAAACCTCTGGAAATCCTCGGACACAAACTGTGGCCCATTGTCGGAGCAAATCTGTTCTGGCAAGCTATTCCTGGTGAAGATGGTCCGTAGGACTGCAATAGTTTTCTCCGTGGTGGTGGAGGACATTTTGATGACCTCTGGCCATTTCGAATGGGCGTCCACGGCGATTAGAAACATTGAGTCCATAAATGGACCAGCAAAATCAATGTGTACCTGTTGCCATGGAGATGAGGGCCACTCCCATGGGTGTAGAGGGGCCTGTGGTGGTGTATTTTGGACTTTCTGGCATCCTGAGCAGCTCTTGGTCAGGTCCTCGATTTGTTTATCGATCCCGGCCACCACACATAAGCCCTGGCTAGGCTTTTCATTTTTACCCCTCCCAGATGACCTTCATGACGCTCATTGAGCACTCTGTCTCTCAACATGGGTGGAATTACCACTCGGGATCCACACATCAAGGTCCCCCGGCACACTGACAGCTGTTCTCTCCTTGGCAAGAATGCTGGCAACAGTGAGTCGCCATGTGCTGGCCATCCCTTCACCGTCAAATCATAGACCCGAGATAGTGTCGGGTCATTTTGGGTTTCCTTCTCTATACTTGAGTTTGTAACAGGCAGACATTTGACTATGGTCGCATGGAATATCTCAACAGGGTCTACTGCAGGTGCTTCCTCTACCGTAGGCAACGGTAGGCGCGACAGCCCATCAGCGTTTCCATGCTGCTTCGTACCCTTGTATTCTATGTCGTACTGATGTGCCCCTAGAAAAAGTGACCATCTTTGCAGCCGTTGCGCCGTCATCACCGGAACGCCCTTCTTTGGGTTAAAAATGGAGACCAGGGGCTGATGATCAGTCAGTAGGGTGAATTTCTGCCCATGCAGATAGTGATTGAACTTCTTCACCCCCCACACCAGGCTGAGGGCCTCCCTGTCAATCTGGGCGTAATTACGCTCGGCTGAGGTTAACGAGCGCGACGCAAAGGCTATTGGCCTCTCTGAACCGTCAAGGAATTTGTGTGACAGCACTGCTCCGATGCTGTAGGGAGACGCATCACATGCCAACCGAATCGGTAATGTTGGGTTGTAGTGGGCCAATACTTCTTTTGAAGTGATTAGGCATTTACATTTCTGAAAGGCACGCTTACACTCATCACTCCATTTCCATGTTACTCCAGTTTGCAGCAGGGCATTCAGTGGGTGCAGAATTGTAGATAAATTCGGCAAGAACTTATGGTAGTAGTTCACCAGCCCGAGAAACGACCTCAGTTGCGACACATTCTCCGGTGCTGGAGCCTTGACTACAGCCTCAATCTTGTCTGGCGACTTATGCAACCCTTCCTCATCAATCATGTGGCCACAATACGAGATTTGTCTTCTGAAGAACTCGCATTTGGGGCGGTTGGCTCGTAGCCCATATTCCTGCAATCTAGTGAGCACCTGCTCCAGGTTGGCAAGGTGTTCACTGTCATTTTTGCCTGTCGCCAGGATGTCATCCAAATAACACTGGGTCCCTGGGATCCCTTGCAGGACTTGTTCCATTGCCCTCTGCCAAATAGCCAGGGCTGATGCTACCCCGAATATCAGTCGATTGTACTGGTAAAGGCCTTTGTGAGTGTTTATCGTGAGGTATTTCCTAGATGCTTCTTCCACCTCCATTTGCAGATACGCTTGGGCCAGATCAATCTTCGTAAAGCCTTTCCCTCCAGATAGTGAGGCGAAAATATCTTCTATCCGTGGAAGTGGATATTGTACTGTGTGCAGGACTGGGTTTACAGTTACCTTGAAGTCCCCACAGATGCGAACCTTCTTCGGCTCCCCAGGCGTGCTGCTCAATGATTTCTTCATTACAGGAATGATGGGTGTGGCCCACTCACTCCAATCCACCTTGGACAGCACACCTGAACGCTCCAGCCTCTCCAGTTCTGCTTCGACGGCTGGGCAGATTGGGTACGGCACCGGTCTGGCCTTAAAAAATTTTGGGTTTGCGTTATCTTCGATTTTTAGCATTGCCTTTACTCCTTTTAGAGTCCCAAGTCGTTGTTGGAACACCTCTTTTGCGTCAGTTAGAATTTGTGACAGACGTCCAGGTGCGACGTCATCATCCTTTTTGTCAGTCACAGTTAGCGCCTGAATGGAATGCCAATCCAATTGTATTTTTCAGATCCATTCACATCCCAATAATGGTGGTCCTCCATCTTGTAGTATATATAGATACAGTTTCTGTGTTTCCTTGCCGTTATATTTAACTGGCACCCTTATTTTTCCTCTGGGGTAGACTTTTAGCCCCGTGTATGTCTTCAATACAATGGACGTGTCCTTTAAGGGTATGTGTGAGAATAGCCGCTCATAGTCTCGTCGATTCATGACAGTTAGGGCTGATCCTGTATCCAATTCCATCTTTACTTGGGACCCTGCTATCATGAGGGTGACCCAAATGGTTTGGTGATCCTCCTTTGCGATCACGTTGTGTAACTTTAGACAACTTAATCTCCTGCTCCCGGAGTCGTTATCACTCTCCTGATCTTCCGAACTACTGTCTGTCATTTTTTTTACTTTCTTGTACTTTTCCTTAGTAGTTCTTGTAGTGTTGGTTTTCTTTCCCGACCTGCAGACTCTTGCTATATGTCCCATTGTCCCGCATTGCCTGCATACTTTGTCCTTAAACCAGCAGTCCTTCTGATCATGGGTTGTTCTGCCGCAGCGATAGCACTTTTCTGCTCCATACGCCATTTTGTTAGCGCTGTATTCTTGTGGTTTCTGTTGTATTCCCGCAGCTCCCCATGCTGCTGCTTCGTAGGATACTGCCACGCTGAAAGCCTGTTCTAGCGTCAGGTCCTTTTCCAAAAGTAGTCGTTTCTGGGTTCCTTCACTCTGGAGCCCGCAGACAAACTTATCCCGTAAAGTGTCTGCCAGTCCTGCTCCGAACTGGCAGTGCTTCGATAACTTGCGTAGTTCCGTAAGATAGTCAGCATTGCTCTCATCTTTGTGCTGGTTTCTTTTATGGAACTTGAATCTTTCTGCTATCAGCAGCAGTGTAGGGTTTAGGTGTTCCTGTAAGATATTAACAATCTCCTCAAAACTTTTCTCCATTGGTTTAGCTGGGGTAATTAAATTCCGCAATAGGCCGTACATTCTCGCGCCCATCAAATTTAATAATACCGACGCCTTCTTTCCATCGGCCACCTCATTTGCCTTGCAGTACACTTCAATTCTTTCCACATACGTGGTCCAGTCTTCTACCTCGTTGTCGAAAGCAGTGATACTGCCACTTTTCGGCATCTTGAGTGATTTAAAATGGCGCCTCCCGCGCTTTTTCTTCTTCCCCAATGGAATAAAATGGCGCCTCCCGCGCTTTTCCTTCTTCCCCAATGGAATAAAATGGCACCTCCCGCGCTTTTCCTTCTTCCACTTGCTGCCACGCTGCTCCTAGCGTTCTACAGGGTAATGGCGGCGACCCGCGGCTTCGGCGCTTCTCACTTTTCCTTCCCCTCGTTTATTTTCTCTCCGCTGCCCGGTTCTTGAGCACCGACCGCGCCCTGTGCGCTCCACCCTCTCTCTCTCTCTTTCCTCCCGGTGACGCTGCGCGGCCCCTTTTGCAGAGCCGCTCGATCGAGCTCGAGCCCGCCGCAGTCCGGAAGGGTCAGCGCACTACCTGCTACCAGCACGACTTGCTGGAACACCTTGACTGGGGAGCCAAGCTCAGCTCTCCACAGCCTCTCCCGCAATTCTCCAAACACCGATGGATCCTTGGGCGGTTGCCCGCGGTCGACGCCCATTGCTCTGACTTCGACCTCCAAGAAACTTCTTCTCAGGGAAAGGTCCCCGTGAGGTGATGCAGTACTGCAGGTGAGTTCGAACTTGCTCGTCGCCACTGTAAAGTCCGCGCCTCAACAATACACGGACTTCGGGAGAACAATTAAACAGGTATTTTACTGAACAGAGGGTAACGTCAGACTGAAGTACAGAAGCCTGCTAGGGCCTTTTATACAGGGGTGGTCACTGCCGGCACTGCAGTATAAAATCAGTTCTTCTCTTAAAAGGTACATACACAACAAAAGGTACTATGCAAATTGCAAGATATTCCTCTTCGAGATCTATGTCCAATTCTAACCTTAGGATGTTGGGACTAACTGCCGTCCTATATATAATGAAGGGGTAATATTACTAATATATCTATAACATATTAAAAATAGTGAGTGGTCTCTACGTTCCAAAGTTATGACACCCATAAGTGATGTAACATTACATGACAAGACTACCTAAAAGAGCAATACAAAATGTACCTTTGGAATAGACAAGGGTGAAAAACGTGGAAAAGGATCAATAAGAAAATAAAAAATATAAATAAGAGGTTTGAATCCGCAAAAAAGTGATCATTTGTAGGAACGAGCTGAAGGACAATCACGGCCGGCCAAACGTAGACTCAATGGAGGTGGAGCCTTTAACTATGCAATGGAATGCTGAAACAGAAAAACATTCCTCCAAGTATATGGTGTAGTATAATGTTTCATTTGTACCCTCCTCTTCTTTCTTCTCCTTCTCCTCCCTTCTCTCCTCCCCCTCCCTTCTCACCTCCCCTTTTCTCATCTCTTCACCTTTCCTCCCCTCCTCACCTCTCCTCCCCACCTCACCTCACCACCTCACCACTTCACCTCACCACCTCACCTCACCTCATTACCTCACCTCTCCCTCAACCCTCCCCTCTGCTTCCTCTCTTCTCCTCTCTCCTCTCCTCAATAGGAGTGTACAATGGGCAGTAGCAAATCAGCCGTCCATTATACACCCTGCCTGATTTTCCTTTCTATTGACTTCAATGGAAAAAAATTCTGGTACAGCAGGTGGCCAATCTGCTACCACCTATTCTACGCCCCACCAAAGTTCAATGTGCAGTGCATAAGAATTAATAAGAATATGAAGTATGGAGAGAGGTGGTGCAGTGGCTTAGCGTATAGATTGCTGTGGCAGGGTCTTGGAACATGAGATTCCACGCACTGAATGAACTCCTGATCTATTGTATGGAGATGCTGGGACTCTCATGTGCACTGCCTTCCCACCTCACCGTCCCCCCCCCCCCCTTCCCACCAGGGTGAGGTAGTCATCCCAGGGATGCTTTCACACATCTGGTAGCTGTTTTCGGAATAGCATTGGTAAGGCTTTGAAACATCTCAGCAGCAGATGTGCTTGGCACAGAAAGACCAGAAAAAAAGAGTGGATGAAAAAACAAACGCACAAGAAAGTTTTCTATTGACCTTAAGAACAAAAAAGGAACATGAATAGGTCATTTACCTCATTAAACCCACGTCTTCCAACTCACCAGATACAAGTTGCACAGTTATAAATATTCTTATTACATATTGACAAAGAATATTTATGAGTAAAACTTCCAAGGACATAAAGATAGTGGAAAGAACTTACACGCCAGCATTTAGTGCCAAGCTACAAGGAAGAATGTGAGTTCAAGTCATGCCCCCCTACCTCAGTTCTTAATCAGAGCCTCATCAAGCTGCATGGCACCGATCAGAAATTGTAGCTGCAATGTCTCTCAGCAAGGGAATGGAAAAATAGGCAGGGAGAGTCCTGCTTGGGTGATCTCTGGTGATTCCCGTTGGATAGTTATATTGGCAGCAGTCTGGAAGCGGACCTCGTACCCGCCTACCTGCCTTGGCCCCAGGTGCTGGGTAAAGCAAATTATCAAGAATAGCGGGCAAAAATACAAAATAAGAGTGGAAGCTTAACTAAATATCTCTGAAGCAATTTTGCTCTAAGCAGCTAAAGCAATTGAGTGAAAACTCCAGGGTATCAATTGACCATCTAGATAGATAGTCAGGTACTATCTATACCTGACCAGCGGCACTCTACAGAAGACGATTCAGTGCTCACAACAGTACTGGTGTCATAGGGCCCCACAGACAGCTCAATCGCCTCTTCTGATGTATTCATCCATACCTTTTGACATAAGAAAACTACTAGGCACTTGGCCTAAGTATTAAACAAGGCTTTATTCAACTGTTTTTCAACATGGAGATCTAGTTGTGTCCTTCACTAGTTCCTGTTAAAGAATGTCCTGAGCAAGCTGGGGCCATGCCCGAGTATTTATACTCTCCCTGGACAGCGCCACCAGCAGGCCGCCCAGTATCATTTCATAAGTCATTTCCACATGAATGACAAGATTCATGTTACCTTTCATATTCATCATCTCCATTTAAAACAAATTAATTAGCATTGCATTAACTAGTTTGGCAGAATTCTATTCCATGTTCCGGAGCAAGGGGGGAATTTAATCTTTAGTCTTATTTAAGGCTTGCTAACTTGGTATTTATGGGCTTAGAAATTGCATCGCACCCGAATTGGGCTATTATCCTGTTGGATTGGCACGTGGAATGGGTACGCACATACAGCCCACCATATTGGTCCCTTAGGCATCTGTTTTATGTCTGTAAAACAGATGCAGCGTGGTCCAATTTCTAGGCCATGTTTTCTAAACTTGCAGTCATAGGGCTGGATTTTGCCAGCCCCGAGGAGGCGGGTATGGAGGCGGGACTGCCGGTAAAGTTGCAGAATGTGGGGGCGGATGGCAAACCCGCCCCCATCCTGCCTCCGTGCCCTTTTGCGTGCCAAGCTCATTTGCCGGCACTCCCGGTCTCTGGTGGCCCAGCTGGGCGCTGGGATGTGCTGCGCCAGGCACCTCCTGTCAGGGTTTGGGGGCCACGGGGCCGTGTAGATACGGGGCCGTGCTCTCCGGGCAAGGTAGGTTCTGGACCCAAGTGCAGAAACCAGGCTAGAGGCAGGTAGACAATCTTTAAGGTACTTTACTAAATTCACACATAACTAGATTCATACAAGGAACACAACAATATACATAGAACTCGAGACAAGTTACAAAACGGCTAGTCAAGAATAGGAACTCAGGACAGCTTCCATGAGGCAACCTACTTGTCCAAACTGAGCTGAGATAAGCTTACCACAAGCGCAACCAGCTTGCCGAGACGAGACTCGAGACAAGCTTTCACGAAGGGCTGCCACAGGGGTAACAGGCTTATCAATGAGCTCAAGACAAGCGCCAACATGGCAACATGCTAGTCCAGCCCAGCACCTTATCAAGACTAAGAACAACAAAAACACAAACTTAGATACATCTTAAATACAGAGTTCGAGATACACCTTAAATACAGAGCTCGGGATACATCTTAAATACAGAGCTCGAGATACACCTTAAATACAGAGCTCGAGATACATCTTAAATACAGAGCTCGAGATACACCTTAAATACAGAGCTCGAGATACATCTTAAATACAGAGCTCGAGAGAACCATGGCAACCAGCTAGTTAAAGCCAGGAGCCACAGAGCAAAGGCTAGTCCCCGGTTACCCGGTTAGGACTGAGCAAGGAAGGAAACAACCACAGAACCTATATACCAAGAAAACCAGGTGAAACCCATGAACAGCTAACAGGCCGTTAAGAATTAACACAGGAGGCTAGGAACAATTAACAAAGGGCTAGAACCAAACAAGTGAAGGTGCCATCTAGAGGCTACAGAAAAAACTGACTGGCACCCTCACACCTCCCCTTTAATAAGGGGAGGAAGGCCTGCACTACCGCGGCATGTAGCATCGTGATGCTGGCTCACAGCGCCCGAAGAGGGATGCAGGGCACTTCCAGTAGCACCCCTCCTCCCTCTCGGGGCACTACCTGGGAAAATCAGCCGCGGGGGCGCTACCTTTTTCAGGGCACTCATTTTAGCGCCCCGGTGAAGTTAGCCCCCAAAGGGGGCGCTACCCAATTTTTACCCGAGTGTCTCTGCTTCCACCACTTCCGTCGGCAGCGATTTCCAGGTCCACACCACTCGCTGTGTAAAAATGTTTTTCCTCACATCCCCCCTGTATCTCTTGCCCAAAACCTTAAATCTGTGTTCCCTAGTCCTTGTACCATCAATTAGTGGGACCAGCCTTTCCCCATCTAGCCTATCCAAACCCATCATAATCTTGTACACCTCTGTCAAATCACCCCTCAACCTCCTTTGCTCTAATGAAAACAAATCCAGCTTCTCCAACCTGTCCTTGTAGATAAGATCCCCCATCCCCGGAACCATTCTGGTAAATCTCCTCTGTACCCTCTCAAGGGTCTTCACATTCTTCCTAAAGTGTGGTGATCAAAACTGGACGCTATACTCCAGTTGTGGCCTAACCAGCGCTTTATAAAGGTTCAGCATAACTTCTCTACTTTGGTGCACAATACCGCTATTTATGAAGCACAAGATCCCATATGCTTTGTTAACCACTCTCTCAATATGTCCTGCCACCTTCAGGGACCTATGCACATTAACTCCCAGATCCCTTGTGAAGGAATAAGCCGTATAACCTATTCAGAAAAATACACTATCTTTTGAAAGAATTCTGGCCTTATTACAACATGACAAACTGGGTTTGGAAATCTAGAAACCTAACGATGAAAAAGCTGTGAACGCATTCTGGTTATTGAGATAAGATAGTTGTTGACACTGAATCAATAACCTTATTGAAACAGAAGGTTAAAGGCTCCGGCAGGCTGAACTTTTCAGAATGAAACAATGGTTCACCATGGATAAGGTGCTCTAATTTACACCTCGTAAAGAAGCACAAACATCTGCCTTCGTAAAAATGACATCAAGTAAAAAACACACCTGCCGTAACACCGTTTTTTATGGTAAACTTAGAACACATAGAGAGGAGACATCATTCTGTAATGCTACCAGCTGAGGTGACTGTAAGAATTGCAGGGGTCAGCAGAAAAATGACTAGAGATAATTAGCTTGCATCAGCAGAAAACCTTAAAGGAAATACCACTGGAAAAGGGTATAAATATTGAACTCTCAAATGGGATAGTAGACTCGCTTTAAAGGGGCAAAGCGACTCTCAGCTTCAGAGGCGGCTCTGTAAGTCTCCAACTCTTTGTATCTCGGGGATCAAAGGTATTTGATTTTGGTGGATATCCTGTAGAACACTAAGAACTGTAAAACTGTAGCAAAGTTAAGATTTGAAAGTAAGGTTCTCTGATAATAAAATTGTAAGCTTTCTCTTTTTGGAACTGTTAATGTTGCGATTGACTCACCAACTGTAAACTGCATGTCGGTTCTTTAATAAATCTATATATTTTTAGAATTGTCTGACATAAGACTTCTGTATCAAAAACTCGCAAACTCAATCTCTGTACACTCTTTGGTGAGGAGTTGTAGAATTCTGGGGGAGTTTTGCAGACCCTCATAATATCCGGAACATTACAGTCTAGCTAAACTTATTAAAACTGCTATCTGGAGGACGGTAACATTTTCAGGTTGTTCCTTTCCTTTAGGGAGAGATAGTCCGGACCTTTAGACCCAATTAAGCGTCTTTAGGATTCGGCTACCTCAAACTTTAGTTGAAAGTGAACGTCTGAGGAATATGCCTGATCTGGGGTAGCCCTAAAGGGGCTAGGACTAGTAATTATCCCTTCACCCTCTGTCCCTGCACACTCTTTAAAATTGTGCCATTAAGTGTATATTGCCTCTCCCTGTTTCTTCTGCCAAAATGCATCACCTCACACTTCTCTATATTAAATTCCATCTGCCACTTGTCTGCCTATTCTGCTAGCCTTTCTATGTCCTGTTGCAGTCAATTGATATCAATTCAATTCAATTCAAATCGCTTTATTGGCATGACAAGGTACATCTTATGTTGCCAAAGCATTGAAAAACATTCATGGTTGAACGCAAAAAATACAGATCTATCCATACAGTGTATAAACAGATATATCCCTGAGTGTATAAATATACATTCATATAATTTGTATATACTCTTTTCTTATATTTAGTGGTTGTCCCTCTGTTTATGGCAAGCTGTAACATAGTGTGCCACTAAGGTTACACAATTTCTCTCTTCCCCTAGTAGGTATGGGAGTTTTTGGTCGTCATTCAAATTTCTGAATTCCGGGCATATTTTTGTGAATTTTGGGTAGAAATTCTCCCTTATGCCCTGATATTTTCTACAAGCTGTGAGGAAGTGCATCTCTGTCTCCACCACTCCCTGACTGCAGTGAGAGCATATCCTGTCCTCTCTTGGTAGCCGGGTCTGCCTGTGTCTACCTTTTTCGATCGCCAGGCTATGTTCACTAAGTCATCATCACTGTTTGCCGCACCCCAAGTTTGGTGTCATCGGCAAATTTAGAAATTCTACTCTGTATTCCAATATCCAGGTCATTTATATATATCAAAAAAAGCAGTGGCCCCAGCACTGACCCTTGGGGAACACCACTGTCTACAATCCTCCAGTCTGAAAAGCAGCCATTTACCACAACTCGCTGTTTACTGTCCTTAAGCCAGTTCCTTACCCAAGCTGCCACTAACCCACCTATTCCATGAGCCTCAATTTTGTTAACCAACCTTCTATGTGGTACTTTGTCAAACGCCTTCTGAAAATCCATGTAGATAACATCCATTGCATTCCCTTCATCAATCCTCTCTGTTACTTCATCAAAAAATTCAATTAGATTAGTCAAACACGATCTTCCTTTTACTAAACGTGTTGGCTCTCCTTAATTAAACCTCTCCAAATGCCCGTTCATTTTTTCCTTGATTATTTCTCTTACGCGTGATTCTACATTGTGAGAGCTCTGTGACTTCAGCGGATGTGGCGGCAGGCTGCTCACTTCCCTGCTGCTCCTGCTTAGATGCCTTTGGCAGCCGTCCTCTGGTTTTGGGAACCTTCGAGGACCCCGCCAAAGTCTGCTCCTCCTGCGGCCATTCCTGTTGCCTCAGGCAGATGAGGCTGTGGCCGAGGGCTCGGCAGTGGCAAGGGAGTGGGAGCACTTGGAGAGGAGCCCCCACTTCCTTGTGCTCGTACATCACCGTCCCTCTCATGGGTCACCCGCACTTCACTGCGAGCAAGTTGCTGGAGAGCACCTTGCTGCACATCGGTGGGGCCATGTGGACCCGTCACTGTACTGACATTCCTCATGACAAGGACGTCCATGAACCTCTGGTTTCTCTCCTCAATAGATGCACATCTATCCTCCATGGATGGCCATCTATTTAGAAGTGTTACCATGTTCTCCTGAGTCTGATGATTTATGTGCTCCATGAAGGTTGCCATCCTTTCCATTGCAGCACCTATATTGCCCATAGCATTCACCATGGCATTGCTCATGTTTAGCATGGACTCCTCCATTCTCTGCACACTCGCAGTTACCGTGGGAAAAAACCCACTCAGAGCCTCCTGCACTTGTTCCTGAAGCTCCAGCAGGGCTCTTCTTCTGGATGGCCCCCGAGGCTCAGCGTCTACATGCAGCTGAGCAGAGCTGGGAGAGCCCAGCGTCCTCCGACGAGGACTCTCCACTGCTGTCCCTGTCTCCAACATCTGCTCCTGCTCACCTGTGAGCTGTGATACACCAGGTGACAACACTACTCTATCTCGCACAAAACCCACTGAGGTGTGCATCTCTGCGCTGGTGCTGGGTGCGCTGAGTGCTGGTGACGCTGCTCCCTCAGAGGCTGGTGGCTCCTCTGAGGAGTGCTCCTGCTCTTCCTCCTGTACAGTGGGGAGCGGGGCTCTCGATGGTCCTGCGGGGGAGTAAATGCATGAGTTAGACAAGTGAAATGTAGGTTGCAGATATATGCCATTGTGCAGATGCTCAGTACTCATTCTCTATGAACATCGTATCCCATATTAGTCACTCATGATTGCTAAATCAGAGGGTTGGAAATCAATTCTCTCACCAACTTGCTGTTCTATGCTCGTCTCTCCATCCCCCACTGCCAACTCCTCTGCACCTCCAGCGATCTCCAGGGCTGCCTCCTCAGCGCTCGTAAAGTGAGGCAGGAATGGTGGTCCTCCTCCTGTCCTCCCCCTCTACCTTTTATTGTGCGCTCTCTTCTCCTGCAGTGAGGGACACAAGTGGAGTTTGAGAGAGACTGATGGAGTGAGTGTTAAGAATGGATGACATAGATGTTTAGAGGCAGACTGTGAAGGAGTGAGGTGCACTAACCTTATTCCCTCCCTGTGCATTTTAAGTTGTAGGCATTGCATAAGGTTGTGAGTGTTGCATATCAAGGTGGGGACATGATTCTGTACAGAGAAAGAGAGGGATGGGTGAGGGTGCAAGGGATGTTAGAGTGAGTTGGGATGTGCAGGGGAAGATTCCCAATGCAGATTGATGGGGATGATAAGAGATGAAAGGCAGATTGAAGGTAAGTGTGATGTTATACTCACTTTAGCTGATCTCAACAGATCATTAAACCTTTTTCGACACTGAATCCATGTGTGTCTGCACACAGATCTCAAACTCACCATGGAGGGAGCCCTCATCGAACCTGGGTGCAACCTTAGTTTCTTGCGCTGCGCAGCAGCCAGTACGTCTGAGAGAAAAATGCTAATGCTTCTGCAAAGGGGACATGACCCCTTTAAATCTTCACTGAAACAACGCATCATCAGACGCGAGCATCTGGCACTCTGCAAGCAATTGCCTGGAGGGACCCACACGTCGGCCGTAACAGGCCAATCATGGTAAAATTTCACCTGTGGGGCAACGACAACCAGGAGTGGGACCGGAACCCCCCTCCGACCCGCCTCCGACCCGACTCCGACCCGCCTCCGACCCGCCTCCGACCCGACTCCGACCCACCTCCGACCCCCCTCCGACCCGCCTCCGACACCCCTCCGACCCGCCTCCGACCCCCCTCCGACCGCCCTCCGACCCGCCTCCGACCCCCCTCCGACCCGCCTCCGACCCGCCTTCGACCCCCCTCCGACCCCCCTCCGACCCGCCTCCGACCCGCCTCCGGCCCGACTCCGACCCGCCTCCGGCCCGACTCCGACCCACCTCCGGCCCGCCTCTGAAACGACTCCGACCCGCCTCCGAACCGACTCCGACCCGCCTCTGACCCGCCTCCGACCCGCCTCCGAAACACCTCCGACCTGACTCCGACCCGACTCCGACCCGACTCCGACCCGACTCCGACCTGCCTCCAACCCGCCTCCAACCCGTCTCTGCTGGGAAAATCGCGGCCCAGGTTTCTGTTTTTATTCTGGAATTATACAGTGGAGGAGATGCAAGTAAACTGTGATGAATTTCCTCTAGACTTGCAGTTAAAATTTCCATGAATTTCTGACTGAAAAACACTGTGAGTGCCATTTTGCCAATGCCCATGTGTTTATAATCCTTTCAAAATTAAATTGGTAATAACAATGTTGAGTCATATCTCTTTTGGAAATAAACCCTTATATTCAAACTGTAGTGTAAAACTAGCTATAGAGTGCTCACGATTACTTATATCCCTGCTCCTCAGACCAATTAACTAATAAGAAACTGGAAGCTTTATCATTTAATCTATGCGTACTTGCTTATTGAGCTTTGTTTCATTAGAATAAGCACTCAATTTACCATTTAAATTAAATAATTACTGTTCTGATTTTGAGGGATCATTCCTCTGTGCTTTGCTTAAGTCACCTTCTGGCAAAAATGCAAATTAAAAGCTTTTACATTGAATCTAGGATGGTAGTGTTCTCATTTCCTCATGGTAAATTGAATTAAATTATGTTAATTTCCACCTTAACAACCAGAAATTAGCCACTTGACCTTGTTGCTTATTGAAAATGAGCAGCAAATGTGATGGTTCATCCAGATCCAAAATTACAGAAATGAACGTCACATTGTACGTGTTTAATTGGTCAAACAACTGATTTTTTTAAAAAGTGGACAATCTTACGTATTTAAGAATAATACCAATATTTTCAATGCAGCCCAAAAAGATGTCCTGCAATACCCATATGCAATGAAATAGAGAAAAAGATGGAATGATTTTAAAAGGATAGCACGATTAAAGATGTTCCCATAACAAAGGTCTTGAAAAGTAAAGCTAGTGGAGATGTGTCATTCAGGAAAAAAACTTAGAGAGTTTGGATACAAAAGAGATGTTAATGATCCCAAGGATTATAATTTTGGATATAACCCTTACCCGACCAGCAGGTTCCTTCTTGTTAAACATCAGAGAGCTTTTTGGTTTTACTTGACTGACAATGCAGCCATGAATGTTCTCTCCCTTTTCTGGCCTGATCATTTTTTTTTGCCATGTGACTCTCGCCTCTGAATCAGAAGGTTGTGAGTTCAAGCCCCTCTCCAGAGACTTGAGCACATAATCTCCCCTGGGTGGGGAGTCTAGAACTAGGGGGCATAGTCTCAGGATAAGGGGTCGCCCATTTAAGACTGAGATGAGGAGGAATTTCTTCACTCAGAGGGTTGTGAATCTTTGGAATTCTCTACCTCAAAGGGCTGTGGATGCTGAGACATTGGGCTGGGTTTTGCCAATGGGGAGCTTTTGGAGGCGGGACTCCCACTTATTGGGTTTCATTCCCGCCTCCATCAACTTCTGGCCAACCCACACTATTTTCCCTTGATTGACCTTGTTAAGCCCGCCCAGCGGGCTTAGCAGGCCAATTAAGGGAAAGCCGGTCACAGCGAACATCAACGTATGACGTTTCATCTGTCAAAAGTTTTTGACAGATGAATTGTCATCATTTGACAGCTATGTGAAGCTGTCAAACACTGACATTCTCTGTAGTTTGATGAGTTCTTGAATACAAGACTTCATCAAACCTCTTTCTTTTGCAGAAATTAGATGGTTGTTGCATTGGAGAATGCAATAGCCATCTGTTATCTCTGCCACAGAGGTGCGAGACTCTCCGCATCCCCACCAATTGAAGCCTGCAGGAAGAAACAAAGGTAAGTAAACTTTTTTTAACACTTTCCACTTACCTCACATACTCACCTCTCCACACTTGCACCCATCACTTACCTTTACAGCACAATTTTGCACCCCTCTGACCCCCGCAGACCCACTGCTCAGCTTGGTGACCCTGGTGGGGTTCGGAGCCTTCGGGAAAAATGGGGATAATCCTCTTATCTGCCTGTTAACTACCTGTTAACAGGCAGATAAGTGGCACTGATCCCCTCCCCGCCTCCAAGGAGAAAGGACCCGGCGCAGGTCAGCTACCCACCTCCTGGCAAGATGGCACGGAGGCGGGTTGGGCACCCACCCCCAAATTCTGCCATTTTCCTGGCAGTCCCGCCTCCAAACCTGCCTTCCCAGGGCTGGCAAAATCCAGCCCATTGAGTATATTCAAGGCTGAGATGGATAGATTTTTGGACTCTAGGGGAATCAAGGGTTATGGGGATCGGGTGGGAAAGTGGAATTGAGGTCGAAGAACAGCCATGATCTTATTGAATGGTGCAGCAGGCTCGAGGGGCCGTATGGCCTACTCCTGCTCCTAATTCTTATATTCTTATGTTCTTATAATCTAGGCTGACAGTTCAGTGCAGTACTGAAGGAGTGCTACACTGTTGGAGGTGCCGTCTTTTGGATGAAACGTAAACCATCTGCCACCTCAGGTGGATGTAAAAGATCTCATGACACTATTTGAAGAAGAGCAGGAGAACTCTCCATGGTGTCCTGGCCAATATTTATCCCTCAACCAACATCAGTCAAGCAGATTATCTGATCATTATCACATTGCTGCTTGTGGGACCTTGCTGTGCGCAAATTGGCTGCCGCGTTTTCTACACTTCAAAAGTACTTCATTGGCTGGAAAGCATTTTGGGACATCCTGAGGTTGTGAAAGATCTCAGCGTATGGCCAACACTGGCAAGGCCACATTTACTGCCCATTCGTAGTAGCCCTGAGAAGGTGATGCTGACCCTTTTCCTTGAAGTGCTGCAGTCCTTATGCTGATGCTGCTCCCACAATGATATTAAGTAGAGAATTTCAGAGTGTTAACCTAGCAACAATGATGGAATGGTAGTATATGTCCAAGTCAGGATAACATGTGGTTTGGCGAAGAATATGCAGGTGATGGTGTTCCCATGATCTTGCTGCTTTTCTCCTAGATAGTACAGTGGGTTGATGGTGGAGGATTGGCAGGGGCACTGATCAAGTGAAAGGCTCTGTTCTGGATGGTGTCAAGTTCTTGAGTATTGTTATGTCGGCACCCATCCAGGTGAGTCATAAATATTACATTCCACTTCTTACATGAGCCCTGTAGATGGTAGAGAGACTTCAAGAGGCCAAAAGATGAGTTGTTCATCGCAGTGTACCCAGCCTCAGCTCTGCACTTGTACCCATGTTACTTATATAGCTGGTAGCAGTTAAGTTTCTGGTCAATGGTGACTGCCATGATGATGATGGTAAGGAGCGCAGGCAGTGGTGCCTTGAAGGTCAGGGGAAGGTAGTTGGGACTTTTTTTGTTGACAATGGTCATTGTTTGGTACTTATGCGAATGTTACCTGCTACTTGTCAGCCCAAGCATGAATGTTGTCCGTATCCTGCTGTAGGCTGGCATTGGCTGCTTCATTATTTGAGGCATTGTAAATGCAACAGAACATAATAGAATCATCAGTTAACAGCCCCACGCTTGACCTTATGAAGGCTATTGATGAAGCAACTGAAGATGGTTGGGTCAAAGGCACTGCCCTAGGGAAATCCTGGGGTGGCAATGATCAGCTCCCAACAGCCATGACCACCTGCTTTTGTGTCAGGTATGACTCCAGTATCAGGAGGGTTTTCCTTTTGAGCATAGTTTTGCAAGGTCTCCATGGTGCTATGCTCAGTTGCATGCTGCTTTGATGTCGAGGCCAGTTATTCTCGCCTCTCCTCTCGCACTTAGCTCTTGCATCCAGCTTAAGATCAAGGATGTGATGAAGTCTGAAGCTGATTGGACCTGTTGGGGCCTAAACTGAGTGCTGGTGAGCAATTTATTGGTGAGTAGGTGTCGTTTGATGGCATTGGTGAGAAAGACTAGCAAGGAGATTTGTGAGGTGCTGACTATCATTATTAGAGTGTCAATGGACACTGGGGAAGTGCCAATAGATTGGAAACAGGGTGATGTGGTTTCCATATTTAAAAATTTTGAGAAAGTATATGCAGGCAACTACAGACTTATTTAGATTTACTTAAATTCCATGTAAAATAATGGAATTGATTATCGGTAGTAAACTTGAGGATTATCTTTGCAACAACAACTTAGTAAGCAGCAGTCAACACAGGTTTAGACAGAGAGGGTCCTGCCTGAACAACCTCTCTGATTTTTTTTGAAGAAATGGCAACCCAAGTCAACTGTGGTGAACTCGACGTTGTGTACTTAGAACTCCAAATGATATTTGACAAAGTTCCACACAAAACATTACTAATAAAGTTCAAAGCTACGGGGATTCAGGACACATGGGCCTAGAAATTCAGTGGGCCTTGCGCCCACTTAGCGCCTAAAGAGGTCTTTTGCGCCGGCGGGGTGGTAGCGTGGAAATTGAGTGCAGCGGTATTGGCGGCGGTAGCCGTTAGCACTGCGCCGGGACCGATGACGTCATCGGTGTGCGCGGTGGCCCGTAACGCCCTGAAACCGCGCCGATCCCCATATTTATTTGCGGCCGCCTCCTCCGAAGCGGGCGCAAACAGCGACCAGAAAACGGAGCCGTCCTGCTGCCATAGTGGGGCGCTTTAAAGCGGAAGGTGCGGCCGGCCGCTTTTTCGGCGGCCGCCTGCCCGCACCTCCTTCCCCGGCCTCCTCCACCCCCCCCCCCGCGGCATTGCCGGCTGGTTTCCGTGGAGCCTGGCACTTCTCCGTTGTGCCGGGCTCTTTTGCCGGCACTCGCGATCGGGGCTCCGGCCGTTGCAGGCACCTCCCCCTTAAGAGAAGGAGGAGGCCTGCAGTACCGCAGCCTGCCGCACCGCATCGGGTGGCGCTGCGGCAACTAGCGCGCCGATATTCAGTTGCAGCGCCCCAAACGGAGGCGGGCACACCCTGGTATAGCGCCCGCTTCCGAATTGGGGCACAGAAGACGAATATACGGCGTGCGCTAATGCCTCCCCGCCCAGCGCTAACTTTTGGGCGCGAGCGAGCTGCCCGCGCCCAAGTGAATTTCTAGGCCATGGTATGCACTGGTATGGGTAAGAAATTGCCTGAAAGCAACAGGTACTGGTTAGAGGGGTAATGTTGGGGGTGGGGGAGGGGGTGGAATATTGAGTGGGTTGCACCAAGGACGTGATAGGACCATTATTGTTCCTAATTTACATCAATCACTAAATGCAAATTGATCAAATTTGCAGATCATACCAAACTGGATGGGCATTGAATGTGGCAAGCCTGAATTTAAAGAATGAGTTAAACACAATGGCCCAGAAATTCCAGTCGGAGGCTTCCCACGGGCGTAAGCCCCCGACCTGCACAACGAACCGTGCCGACCATAATGCTCTGGGCCGGCATAGAATTCCATTGATGTGCCTCCTCAAACTGCCGGTGCACAGGGCATGCGTATCCCAGGGGCGCAGCTAGTTTGCAGCGTCCCTGGGATCACGTGGGCCATGGGGAGCCAATCGGAGCAGGGAATCTCCTGTCAAATCTATGAATAGAGATCACCCTCAAAACATAAGTAAAACTTCAAATACATTTTAAAAAATCACATTTTTAAAATGACTATAAATTACATCAATTAACTTATTTTAAACAAATATTTAAATTTTTGAAAAAACTAATTAAAGTTTTCAACGGGGCTAAAAATAAACTTACCTTTCTTTAAAGTATTTTAAAATGATAAATAAGTGTTAAAAAAAATTTATTTTACTGATATCACCTCTTACCTTGTTAAAAGCGGGCCTTGCGCCTGCTTTTCCAGGCGTAGCTGTTACCGACTTACCCGGACTGCATCAACCTCGAAAAAAACGGGAGTTCCAGGCGTACGCGCAGCCTATCCGGTGCAGGCATTTGTCCTGTGAAGCCCTTTCTTCAGAGAACGGAAGTTCCGGTTTCCAGCGCACGCACAGTGCATGCGCAAAACCGGCACTTCCGTTGGCCCTACGGGTGAGTACACAGCGTGTACACACCCTTAGGGAATGGAATTTATGGGCCAATATGTGAATGGGTCGAACAATCGCAGATGACATTGAATGCAGACAAGTGTAAAGTATTGCACATAGGAAGGAAAAATGAGTGATTGACATACAGGAAACTTTTGTTTATCCGGAGGTTAAATGTCCGGAAAGCTCTATCTACCGGCAAAATTCAGGAGTCGGTTCAGTTAATTTTTTTTCTTTTCGTTGCTTCTTTTCTCCAGTCCTGGCTCTGCAAGCGTCTCTGTAGCTAAGCAATAGCTTCAGCTAGACGCTTGCAAGCTGCGCCGACTGTTTTGAAGCTGCTGCTAAGCAACAGGGTTTGTTGCTTCACACGGAGCTCTGAGCTCCGTATGTTTTAACATTAGCGCTGGTTTCTATGGCAGTTTTGATTTAACGGCACCAGCTCGGTCCCGTCGGTGCCGGATACCAGAAAGTTTCCTGTACTTCACAAATGGAGTAGAAATAGCTACGGATAAGGTTGAAAGAGACCTTGGGGATTTAGTAGACTCAACTCTCAACATGTCCAATTATTACAGACCATCAATCAACATAGCTAATAGATTGTTGTACTACATAGGCAAAACAGTAGAAACAGAAGTCAGAGAAAATCTTGATCAAATGGTATAGTCAGACTAAACCTTGAGTACTATAACAAAAGCAAAATACTGTGGATGCTGGAAATTTGAAATAAAAACAGAAAATGCTGGAAATACTCAGCCGGTCAGGCAGCATCTGTGGAGAGAGAAACAGAGTTAACGTTTCAGATCGATGACCCTTCGTCAGAACTCTTGAGTACTATGTTCAGTTCTGGTCACCCAAAAACAAGGGATACATTTAAAAGGCTAGAGGCAGTGCAGACAAGAGCTATGAGGATAATCCCTAGTGTTGGGATTTGAGTTATGAGGAGAGACTGAAGAAAATTGGGCTTTTCATCATGGAAAGGGAGCATCTGAGAGGTGATCTTATAGAGGTATATCAGGGAGTACATGGTATGGAAAAGGTTAATCCAGGATACTACTTTAAATTGAACAGTAGGAGTAGGACAAAGGGACACCAGTTCTCAAACTAGTAAGAGATAACTTTGGGACTGATGGTAGCAGACAGTGATCAACACTCGGAATTGGGCATCCAGGCAGAATGGTGGAGGCAAAAACCTCAAAATGAAATAATTTTAGAAGCAACTACATGCAGCATTTGGTGGATGAGTTAAGACCTTCCGTGTCCAGAAATATCTTGTGAAATTTTGCTGATGATTGGGAGGATACTGATGGGGCAGTAATTGGCCGGGTTAGATTTCTCCTGTTTTTTTTGTGGATTGGACAGACCTAGGCAATCTTTCACATTGTCAGGTAAATGCCAGTGTCATAACTGTACTCAAATAGTGTGGATAGGGAAGTGGCTAACTCTGGTGCACAGGCTTTCAGCACTACAGTTGTTGTCAGGGTCCATGCCTTTGCCGTGCCTGTTAGATCCGTGGTTCAGTGGATAAATAATCACACGGATGCTGTACATTAACAAATAACAGGTCTTTACTGGAGGAGGGTAATCTCTAGACTGGGGTACAGAGGCATGCGCACAGCTTATATACCGGTGTGGTCACTGCCGGTACTACAGTATACAGGAGCTGTAAAACGTAGTTCTGACTTAAAGGCACATACACTACAATTCCTCCCTTTTTAGATTAATAATACCCCCTTAATATTCAAATAACAATTACATTTTTACATGTACATTCAATAACAAAAGTCCATTTATAGATTCAGTCTTTGGGGCGGCTTCCTGACCCTTTCGGGATAGCGCCTTTCCGGAGGTTCTTGTTCTTGGTGCAGAGGCGATTCTGACCCCTTTTCATCGGGTAGTTCATCGGGTTCCACTGCTACTGGGTCTGAAGTAGATGCTACCGGTATGTCGGGTTCATCCCCAGGTACTCGAGACATGGGGTTGGCGCATTCCTGTGATGCTAAGATCTGATCGACGTGGCGTCTCACAATGTTCTCCCCGACATCCACGGTGTACATTAATGGCCCCTGCCTTGTACATATCGTTCCGGGTTGCCACTTCTCTGTTCGATAGTCCCGGGCCAAGACTGGTTGCCCTACATTGAAGCTCCTTGTCGGCTTCTCGTTGATGTGCTGGAATTGTTTGCCCTCAACATTTCTTTGCACATTTGGTCTGAGCAAGTCCAGACGAGATCTCAACCTTCGGTTAAAGAACATCATGGCCGGGGTCTGGTTGGTAACTGCATGTGTCGCGTTTCGGTGGGCTAATAAGAAATTGTCCAGCTTCTGCTGTAGTGGAATTTCCTTGTCGCACATGGCCTTTATCGCCTTCTTAAAGGTTTGTACGAACCTCTCAGCCAATCCATTGGTGGCTGGATGATACGGGGCGGATGTGTAATGCCTTACCCCATTCCTTTTCATGAATTTTTGGAACTCGTCGGACACAAACTGTGGTCCATTATCAGAGCAGATCTGCTCTGGCAAACCGTTTCTGGCAAATATGGTCCGTAGGACTGCAATCGTTTTCTCTGTAGTGGTTGAAGACATCTTTATCACCTCAGGCCACTTTGAATGAGCATCCACTGCTATTAAGAACATTGAGTCCATGAATGGACCAGCAAAATCAATGTGCACCCGTTGCCATGGAGAGGAGGGCCACTCCCATGGGTGTAGAGGGGCATGTGGTGGTGCATTTTGGACCTTCTGGCATCCTAAGCAGCTCTTCGTTAGGTCTTCGATTTGTTGATCGATTCCCGGCCACCACACATAAGTCCTGGCAAGGCTTTTCATTTTCACTCCCCCCAGGTGACCTTCATGTAGCTCTTTTAGCACTCTCTCCCTTAACTTGGGTGGAATCACCACTCTGGCTCCACACATCACTGTTCCCTGGCATACTGACAGCTGTTCTCTTCTGGATGAGAATGCTGGCAACAGTGAGTCACCATGTGTTGGCCATCCCCTCACCATCAATTCATATACCCGTGACAGCATCGGATCATTGCGGGTCTCCTTCTCTATAGCCGCGTTTGTTACTGGCAATCGTTCAATTATCAACGAATAAAATATCTCGATAGGGTCCACTGCTGGTGCTTCCTCCACCGTAGGCAGTGGCAGGCGCGATAGCCCATCAGCATTCCCATGCTGTTTCGTGCCTTTATATTCAATTTATATTGATTCGCCCCTAGAAACAGGGACCATCTTTGTAACCGCTGTGCAGTCATTACTGGCACGCCCTTCTTAGGATTAAAGATGGAGACAAGTGGTTGGTGGTCAGTCAGCAAGTTGAACTTCTGCCCATGCAGATAGTGGTTGAATTTTTTTACTCCCCATACTAGGCTGAGGGCCTCCCTGTCAATCTGGGCGTAGTTGCGCTCGGCTGAGGTTAGTGACCGAGACGCAAAGGCTACTGGCCTCTCCAACCCGTCTGGGAATTTGTGCGACAGCACCACTCCAATGCCGTAGGGTGATGCATCACATGCCAAACGAATTGGTAGTGCTGGGTTGAAATGGGCCAACACCTCTTTTGATGTGATCAATTCTTTACACTTCTGGAAAGCTCGTCTACGTTCGTCATCCCACTTCCATGGTACCCCTGTTTGCAGTAGGGTGTTCAGTGGGTGTAATACCGTAGACAAATTTGGTAAGAACTTGTGGTAATAGTTTACCAGCCCGAGGAACGACCTCAGTTGTGACACATTTTCCGGTGCTGGAGCATTGACTACTGCCTCAATCTTGTCAGGGGACTTATGTAACCCCTCTTCATCGATGACGTGGCCGCAATACGAGATCTGTTTCTGGAAAAACTCACACTTGTGGCAATTAGCTCGTAGCCCATATTCCTTTAATCTGGCGAGCACCTTCTCTAAGTTAGCGAGGTGATCACCGTCATTTTCGCCCGTGACCAAGATGTCGTCCAAATAACACTGGGTCCCTGGAATCCCTTGCAGGACCTGATCCATCGCCCTTTGCCAGATAGCCGGAGCCGAGGCTACTCCAAACACCAGCCGGTTGTATTGATAGAGACCTTTATGGGTGTTGATCGTAAGGTAATGTTTCGAAGCTTCTTCTACCTCCATTTGAAAGTACGCCTGGGCTAGATCAATTTTAGTGAAGCGTTTACCACCAGATAGCGAGGCGAAAATATCCTCAATTCGTGGAAGCGGATATTGCACCGTGTGAAGGACTGGGTTCACTGTCACCTTAAAATCCCCACAGATGCGGACCTTCTTTGGTTCCCCAGGCGTATTACTCAACGACCTCTTCATTACAGGAACGATGGGTGTAGCCCACTCGCTCCAGTCCACTTTGGACAGTACTCCTGAACGTTCCAACCCTTCCAGCTCTGCTTCAACCGCTGGTCTGATCGCATAAGGCACTGGTCTGGCCTTCAGAAACTTTGGGCTTGAATTTTCCTCTATTTTAATTGTTGCTGTTATTCCTTGTAGTGTTCCTAGTCCCTCCTGGAACACTTCTTTTGCGTCAGTTAGCTTTTTTGACAGTCATCCAGGTGTGACGTCGTCATCCTTTTTAGCCTCAACCTTCAGTGCCTGTATGGAATGCCAATCTAATTGTATCTTTCGGATCCATTCACGTCCTAGCAGTGGTGGTCCTCCATTTGGCAATACATATATATCCATTTTAGGTATTTCCTGACCTTTATATGTCACTTTCACCCTTATTTTCCCTTTGGGGTAGACTTTTTGCCCCGTATACGTCTTCAAGACAATCTCTGTGGCTTTCAAGGGTATGTGTGAAAATAGCCGCTTATAGTCTCTTTGATTTATGACTGTTAGAGCTGACCCTGTGTCCAATTCCATTTCCACTTGGACTCCATCTATGTTGAGTGTAACCCAGATAGTCTGGTGATCCTCCATTTCGGTTACATTATGTAGTTTCAGACAACCCAGCTCCTTGCTTCCGGAGTCTGTGTCACTTTTTTGTTCGTCTGAACCACTGTCCATCACCTGGTGTACCTTTTTGTACTTCTCCTGTGGAGATTTCTTACTGTAGTGTATGTGCCTTTAAGTCAGAACTACTTTTTACAGCTCCTGTATAATGTAGTACCGGCAGTGACCACACCGGTATATAAGCTGTGCGCATGCCTCTGTACCCCAGTCTAGAGTTTACCCTCCTCCAGTAAAGACTTGTTATTTGTTTATGTACAGCATCCGTGTGATTATTTATCCACTGAACCACGGATCTAACAGTGGCGATGAGTGTCGATGCGAATCTACCTGCAACATAAAACAAAAACAAAAAAATAGTCGAGTCCAGGAACACGGGCGTCGACCGCGAGCAACCGCCCAGCAGTCAGGCAGAGATCCAACTTCGCTGGGGAGGCTGTGGAGAGCCGGGCTTCGTTCCCCAGCCACAACGAGCAGTAAGAGACCGACGACAGGTCCAGAGCAGACCCTTCCCGAGCAGCAGCAGCTGGAGCCGACCAACGGCAGAGAGAGAGAGCCGAGCAGCGTCGACGGCGTAAGAAAGAGGGTGAAGAGAGCAGGGCGCAGACGGGGGTTGATCACCGAGCGGCGTCGAGGAAAAATACTGCAAACCGGGGAGAGAGAGAGTAAGAAACAGCCGGGTTCTAGACTGAGCGGCGTCGACAAATATCAAGAGAAGAACGCGCAGAGCACAGCCAGGGATCACGGGCTGGTCAGGGTCTGCGGGGCGAAGCAAGGGGAGATGCCATTGAGCTGCGGAGAAGCAGGGAGAGCGCGGGAGATGCCATTGAGCCGTGGAGAAGCAGGGAGAGCGTGGGAGGCGCCATTGAGCCGCGGAGAAGAAGGAAGAGCGCGGGAGACGCCATTTTGCGAAGCCACAGCGGATAAGACGGGCGAGCGCGGGAAGGAAGGGAAGCGCGGGAGACGCCATTTTGTGCCAGCGGAGAAGAAGGGGAAGCGCGGGAGGCGCCATTGGTGATAGTTAACGCACAACCAAGGATGCCGAAGAGTGGCAGTATCTCTACGTTTGACAATCAAGTCGAAGATTGGGCGACATATGTGGAACGTATTGAGGTGTACTGCAGGGCGAATGAAGTGCGAGATGCTAATAAAGCACTGGTTCTGTTAAATTCCATGGGTGCAAAAACTTATGGGTTACTGCGAAATCTAATAACCCCAGAGAAGCCGGTAAACAAGAATTTTGAAAGCATAGTAGAAATCCTACAGGACCACTTAAACCACACACCGCTGCTGATAGCAGAACGATTTAAGTTCCATAAAAGGAACCAACACAAAGACGAAAGTAATGCTGAGTACCTAACGGAACTGCGCAAGCTATCGAAATACTGCCAGTTTGGAGCGGGACTAGCAGACATGTTAAGGGACAAGCTGGTGTGTGGGCTACAAAGTGAAGGAATCCAGAAACGGCTTCTATCAGAAAAGGACCTTACGCCGGACAAAGCTTTCAGTATGGCAGTATCACATGAAGCAGCCGCAAGGGGCGCTGCAGAGATACAATGGAGACCGCAAGAATATGGCACCAACGAAATGACCTATGGAACAGGGAAGTGCTATCGCTGCGGCAGAACAACACATGACCAGAAAGATTGTTGGTTCAAGGACCAAGTGTGCAGACAGTGTGGGAAAGCAGGACACATAGCAAGAGTCTGCAGGTCTGGGAAGAAAACCAACAGTAAGAAATCTCCACAGGAGAAGTACAAAAATGTACACCAGGTGATGGACAGTGGTTCAGACGAACAGAAAAGTGACACAGACTCCGGAAGCAAGGAGCTGGGTTGTCTGAAACTACATAATGTAACCGAAATGGAGGATCACCAGACTATCTGGGTTACACTCAAGATAGACAGAGTCCAAGTGGAAATGGAATTGGACACAGGGTCAGCTCTAACAGTCATAAATCAAAGAGACTACAAGCGGCTATTTTCACACATACCCTTGAAAGCTACAGAGATTGTCTTGAAGACGTATACGGGGCAAAAAGTCTACCCCAAAGGGAAAATAAGGGTGAAAGTGACATATAAAGGTCAGGAAATACCTAAAATGGATATATATGTATTGCCAAATGGAGGACCACCACTGTTAGGACGTGAATGGATCCGAAAGATACATTTAGATTGGCATTCCATACAGGCACTGAAGGTGGAGGCCAAAAAGGATGACGACGTCACACCTGGACGACTGTCAAAAATGCTAACTGACGCAAAAGAAGTGTTCCAGGAGGGACTAGGAACACTAAAAGGAATAACAGCAACAATTAAAATAGAGGATAATGCAAGCCCAAAGTTTCTGAAGGCCAGACCAGTGCCTTATGCAATCAGACCAGCGGTTGAAGCAGAGCTGGAAAGGTTGGAACATTCAGGAGTACTGTCCAAAGTGGACTGTGTAGTGATCAATAACATGTCATTCTGTGGTGGACACTAGGTGGAGCAGTAGAGCTGTATATAGCTGTATGTATAAGACTACACTACCCATGAGGCTAGGCTACCCACAAGGCAGCAGTCAAGATGGAAGCCTCTACAAGATGCTGTACCTAGTCCACATGGCTCAATAAAGTAACTAGCAAAAGCTAGCTGTGTTCATAATAAGAATGTCTAGTTATTAATGAACATAACATGGTACCAGGGTGGTGAAGTTCTGCTGAAAATTGTGAAAAGCGAAATGGAGAATTTGAAGCAACCAGAGCGTTTGAATCTCACAGAAAAAATCGACTAAAACTGGCAGACTTTTAAACAGCAATTCGAACTCTACATTGCAGCCATCGGATTCGGTACGAAGCCAGATGCAAGGAAGATAGCGTTGCTGCTTACGGTTGCAGGCCCACAGGCGATAGAGGTATTTAATACATTTGTATTTAATCCAGCGGAGAACAGAGAAAAATTAGAAGATGTGCTAAAAAAATTTGATGCACGTTGCTCTCCCAAAAAGAATGAGACCTATGAAAGATACATCTTCTGTTCTCGGACACAGCAACAAAATGAGACTTTTGATAGCTTTATAACTGATCTGAAACTGAAAGCACAGACATGTAATTTCTCTGAGCTCAAAGCATCCATGATTCATGACCAGATTGTGTTTGGTATTCATGATAAAAAAAGTCAGGGAATGCCTGTTGAGAGAAACCGAACTAACATTGGAAAATGCTATGACAATATGCAAAGCCAGCGAGCTAGCTCAAAATCACGCGAAGACTTTCAGTGAAATCAATAATGATGCGAATGTAATGAGTGATAATGCTGCTGTCGGTGCTGTGTCCTACAAGGGGAAGAAACGTGGGCAGAACAGAAATGAAAAGCAATCGGAGGATGAAATTTTTAATTGTAAACGCTGTGGTTACAAACACCAGTTAAGACAATGCCCAGCGTTTGGAAAAATGTGCACAAAGTGTAATGGAAAGAATCACTTTGCCAAACAATGCTTTTCAAAAGTAAAAACGACGAAAGGGCAACGAGTTAATGTGATTGAGGACACTGATTTAAGTGAGACATTTTTTGCAGGAATGGTGTCATGTGACGATATCAAAAAAGATACAGAAAATGTGCAGCCCTCAGAAATAGACAATGCTGAACATAAAGTTAATGCAGTAAAAGAGGACAAATGGATGATCCCACTGCAGATAAATGGAGCATTAGTTACATTGAAACTGGACACTGGGGCAAAAGCAAACTTAATCAGTATGAGTGACATTGACAATATGAAAGAAAAGCCCAAAATACAGAAAAAGTCAGTACTACTGAAGGACTATAATGGACAGAAAATAGATAGCTTAGGTGTATGCAGACTTAAAGTGACAGTCAAAGACAAAGTGCATCATCTCATGTTTTCTGTTGTGGCTGAAATGCTTGATTCACTACTAGGTGACAAAGCTTGTGAGGACTTAGAACTGGTCAAAAGAGTCTACCGTATAAACTGTGCCATAAGCAGACCAGATGACTCAGGTGATGAAGCAGAGAGCCCATCAAGGATGAAAAGGCCAATGGGTATCCATGTCTTCAAAAAGCCTAGTTTCTCCAAGAAGAAAGAAAAAGACTTTAAGGTCAAAGAAAAGCAGTGGAAAGAGAAAAAGAGAAAGAAGAAGCCTGCACCAGAGCAGGAAGCAGTTCCAGTGGATACTCCTTCTTCCCTCAGGCCAATCTTTGGTGTTCCATTAGCCGAGGCTGCTGAGAGGACTATGCTGTATGATGGGATCCAGCTGCCAGCAGTTTTTCGAGAGTGCATTGACTACATTGAGAGTTATGGCATGAAGAGTGAAGGAAACACTGAAACCCTCTCCAAGCAAAGACCGCAAGGAGACCTCAATCTATACAAGAGCAGATTGATGACAATGCCGCAACTGCATCTTGTCATTCACCGCCAGAACAATCTCATGAAGACACATCAGACTTACCTGTGTTGAGAAGGTCCACACGTGAAGTAAAAGAGCCTGATAGACTTAATCTTTGAGTACAATGTAAAGCTTTGAAAATGTGTTGACTGTTTTGAAAATGTTTATGTTTATAGAGCACTAACAAAAGTGTTACTGATATTATCTTTATTGTTTTCTTGAAAGTTGAGTGATATTGATTTTGTTAAACCTCCAAAGAAAGGGGGATGTCGTGATCAATAACATGTCATTCTGTGGTGGACACTAGGTGGAGCAGTAGAGCTGTATATAGCTGTATGTATAAGACTACACTACCCATGAGGCTAGGTTACCCACAAGGCAGCAGTCAAGATGGAAGCCTCTACAAGATGCTGTACCTAGTCCACATGGCTCAATAAAGTAACTAGCAAAAGCTAGCTGTGTTCATAATAAGAATGTCTAGTTATTAATGAACATAACAGACTGGAGCGAGTGGGCTACACCCATCGTTCCTGTAATTGTAACGGCTTCAGCGGCACTTCCCTCTACTCGCCGCCTGATGGCGGTTTTTGAGGCTTCGGTGCGCTGCTGCCGTACCTTTGGGCCCCTCTCCTCACCTGTTTCTCGAGTAATTGATCTCATCAGAGTAATCAGGCTAGTTAATAAAGTGGTTCGGTTCTGTCCCTGTTTTGTCTGTGTGCCTCTGGCCTCACCTGTGTATTGTTAAAGTATTTGTCTCCTGTCTCATTTGAATAATTATGTCACGTGACCACTCTGGCCTGTATTTAAGCTTCCTGTTTCCTGTCCTCTTGGCTCAGTCCTGGGTTCACCTGCCTGCAAGTAACAGCTCTTGCTGTGTCTCTGGCGTTCTCGAGTCTCTCTGTTTTCGAGTCTCAACTGAATCTCCTTTCGAGTATTACCATGTCTCTGTGTTTTCAAGTCTCAAGTGCATCATCCTTTCGAGTGTTCCCCTGTTTCTATGTTCACGAGTCTCAAGGAAGCATCTTTCGAGTTCTACCCGGTCTTGAGTCCTTGGATAGGTTTCCTGCGCTTGGGTCCACTACCGAAACACTAGCAAAACGACCCCGTGAATGCACGGCCCTGTGACGGTAATGAAGAGGTCATTGAGTAATACGCCTGGGGAACCAAAGAAGGTCCACATCTGTGGGGATTTTAAGGTGACAGTGAACCCAGTCCTTCACACGGTGCAATATCCGCTTCCACAAATTGAGGATATTTTCGCCTCGCTATCTGGTGGTAAACGCTTCACTAAAATTGATCTAGCCCAGGCGTACTTGCAAATGGAGGTAGAAGAAGCTTCGAAACATTACCTTATGATCAACACCCATAAAGGTCTCTATCAATACAACCGGCTGGTGTTTGGAGTAGCCTCGGCTCCGGCTATCTGGCAAAGGGCGATGGATCAGGTCCTGCAAGGGATTCCAGGGACCCAGTGTTATTTGGACGACATCTTGGTCACGGGCGAAAATGACGGTGATCACCTCGCTAACTTGGAGAAGGTGCTCGCCAGATTAAAGGAATATGGGCTACGAGCTAATCGCCACAAGTGTGAGTTTTTCCAGAAACAGATCTCGTATTGCGGCCACGTCATCGATGAAGAGGGGTTACATAAGTCCCCTGACAAGATTGAGGCAGTAGTCAAGGCTCCAGCACCAGAAAATGTGTCACAACTGAGGTCGTTCCTCGGGCTGGTAAACTATTACCACAAGTTCTTACCAAATTTGTCTACGGTATTACACCCACTGAACACCCTACTACAAACAGGGGTACCATGGAAGTGGGATGACGAACGTAGACGAGCTTTCCAGAAGTGTAAAGAATTGATCACATCAAAAGAGGTGTTGGCCCATTTCAACCCAGCACTACCAATTCGTTTGGCATGTGATGCATCACCCTACGGCATTGGAGTGGTGCTGTCGCACAAATTCCCAGATGGGTTGGAGAGGCCAGTAGCCTTTGCGTCTCGGTCACTAACCTCAGCCAAGCGCAACTACGCCCAGATTGACAGGGAGGCCCTCAGCCTAGTATGGGGAGTAAAAAAATTCAACCACTCTCTGCATGGGCAGAAGTTCAACTTGCTGACTGACCACCAACCACTTGTCTCCATCTTTAATCCTAAGAAGGGCGTGCCAGTAATGACTGCACAGCAGTTACAAAGATGGTCCCTGTTTCTAGGGGCGAATCAATATGAAATAGAATATAAAGGCACAAAACAGCATGGGAACACTGATGGGCTATCGCACCTGCCACTGCCTACGGTGGAGGAAGCACCAGCAGTGGACCCTATCGAGATATTTTATTCGTCGATAATTGAACGATTGCCAGTAACAAACGCGGCTATAGAGAAGGAGACCCGCAATGGTCCGATGCTGTCACGGGTATATGAATTGACGGTGAGGGGATGGCCAACACATGGCGACTCACTGTTGCCAGCATTCTCATCCAGAAGAGAACAGCTGTCAGTATGCCAGGGGACAGTGATGTGTGGAGCCAGAGTGGTGATTCCACCCAAGTTAAGGGAGAGAGTGCTAAAAGAGCTACATGAAGGTCATCTGGGGGGAGTGAAAATGAAAAGCCTTGCTAGGGCTTATGTGTGGTGGCCGGGAATCGATCAACAAATCGAAGACCTAACGAAGAGCTGCTTAGGATGCCAAAATGCACCACCACATGCCCCTCTACACCCATGGGAGTGGCCCTCCTCTCCATGGCAACGGGTGCACATTGATTTCGCTGGTCCATTCATGGACTCAATGTTCTTAATAGCAGTGGATGCTCATTCAAAGTGGCCTGAGGTGATAAAGATGTCTTCAACCACTACAGAGAAAACGATTGCAGTCCTACGGACCATATTTGCCAGAAACGGTATGCCAGAGCAGATCTGCTCTGATAATGGACCACAGTTTGTGTCCGACGAGTTCCAAAAATTCATGAACAGGAATGGGGTAAGGCATTACACATCCGCCCCGTATCATCCAACCACAAATGGATTGGCTGAGAGGTTCGTACAAACCTTTAAGAAGGCGATAAAGGCCATGTGCGACGAGGAAATCCACTACAGCACAAGCTGGACAATTTCTTATTAGCCTACCGAAACGCGACACATGCAGTTACCAACCAGACCCCGGCCATGATGTTCTTTAACCGAAGGTTGAGATCTCATCTGGACTTGCTCAGACCAAATGTGCGAAGAAATGTTGAGGACAAACAATTCCAGCACATCAACGAGAAGCCGACAAGGAGCTTCAATGTAGGGCAACCAGTCTTGGCCCAGGACTATCGAACAGAGAAGTGGCAACCCGGAACGATATGTACAAGGCAGGGGCCATTAATGTACACCGTGGATGTCGGGGAGAACATTGTGAGATGCCACGTCGATCAGATCTTAGCATCACAGGAATGCGTCAACCACATGTCTCGAGTACCTGGGGATGAACCCGACATACCGGTAGCACCTACTTCAGACCCAGTAGCAGTGGAACCCGATGAACTACCCGATGAAAGGGGGTCAGAATCGCCTCTGCACCAAGAACAAGAACCTCCGGAAAGGCGCTATCCCGAAAGGGTCAGGAAGCCGCCCCAAAGACTGAATCTATAAATGGACTTTTGTTATTGTATGTACATGTAAAAATGTAATTGTTATTTGAATATTAAGGGGGTATTATTAATCTAAAAAGGGAGGAATTGTAGTGTATGTGCCTTTAAGTCAGAACTACTTTTTACAGCTCCTGTATACTGTAGTACCGGCAGTGACCACACCGGTATATAAGCTGTGCGCATGCCTCTGTACCCCAGTCTAGACTTTACCCTCCTCCAGTAAAGACTTGTTATTTGTTCATGTACAGCATCCATGTGATTATTTATCCACTGAACCACGGATCTAACACTTACTGTTGGTTTTCTTCCCAGACCTGCAGGCTCTTGCTTTGTGTCCTGCTTTCCCACACTGTCTGCACACTTGGTCCTTGAACCAACAATCTTTCTGGTCATGTGTTGTTCTGCCGCAGCGATAGCACTTCCCTGTTCCATAGGTCATTTCGTTGGTGCCATATTCTTGCGGTCTCCGTTGTATCTCTGCAGTGCCCCTTGCGGCTGCTTCGTGTGATACTGCCATACTGAAACCTTTGTCCAGCGTAAGGTCCTTTTCTGATAGAAGCCATTTCTGGATTCCTTCACTTTGTAGCCCACACACAAACTTGTCCCTTAACGTGTCTGCTAGTCCCGCTCCAAACTGGCAGCATTTCGATAGCTTGCGCAGTTCCGTTAGGTACTCAGCATTGCTTTCGTCTTTGTGTTGGTTCCTCTTATGGAACTTAAATCGTTCTGCTATCAGCAGCGGTGTGGGGTTTAAGTAGTCCTGTAGGATTTCTACTATGCTTTCAAAATTCTTGTTTACCGGCTTCTCTGGGGCTATTGGATTTCGCAATAACCCATAAGTTTTTGCACCCATGGAATTTAACAGAACCAGTGCTTTATTAGCATCTGGCACTTCATTCGCCCTTCAGTACACCTCAATACGTTCCACATATGTCGCCCAATCTTCGACTTGATTGTCGAACGTAGAGATACTGCCACTCTTCGGCATCCTTGGTTGTGCGTTAACTATCACCAATGGCGCCTCCCGTGCTTCCCCTTCTTCTCCGCTGGCACAAAATGGCGTCTCCTGCGCTTTCCTTCCTTCCCGCGCTCGCCTGTCTTCTCCGCTGCGGCTTCGCAAAATGGCGTCTCCCGCACTCTTCCTTCTTCTCCGCGGCTCAATGGCGCCTCCTGCGCTCTCCCTGCTTCTCCGCGGCTCAATGGCGTCTCCCGCGCTCTCCCTGTTTCTCCGCGGCTCCTGCTCAGCCCGTGATCCCTGGCTGTGCTCTGCGCGTTCTTCTCTTGATATTTGTCGACGCCGCTCAGTCTAGAACCCGGCTGTTTCTTACCCTCTCTCTCTCCGGTTTGCAGTATTTTTCCTCGACGCCGCTCGGTGATCAACCCCTGGCTGCGCCCTGCTCTCTTCACCCTCTTTCTTACCCCGTCGACGCTGCTCGGCTCTCTCTCTCTGCCGTCGGTCGGCTCCAGCCGCCGCTGCTCGGGAAGGGTCTGCTCTGGACCTGTCGTCGGTCTCTTACTGCTCGTTGTGGCTGGGGAACCAAGCCTGGCTCTCCACAGCCTCCCCAGCGAAGTTGGATCTCTGCCTGACTGCTGGGCGGTTGCTCACGGTCGATGCCCGTGTTCCTGGACTCGATTATTTTTATTTTTTTTATGTTGCAGCTAGATTCGAATCGACACTCGTCGCCACTGTTGGATCCGTGGTTCAGTGGATAAATAATCACACGGATGCTGTACATTAACAAATAACAGGTCTTTACTGGAGGAGGGTAATCTCTGGACTGGGGTGCAGAGGCATGCGCACAGCTTATATACCGGTGTGGTCACTGCCGGTACTACAGTATACAGGAGCTGTAAAAAGTAGTTCTGACTTAAAGGCACATACACTACAGTGCCGAGTGCACGCAACCATTTCTTAATGTCGTGGAGTGAATCAAATTGGCTGGACACTGCCATCTACGGTAGTGGGGAGCTCAGGATGAGGCATAGAGGGATCATATAATTGGCACATTTGGCGGAAGATGCTCAATAGCACTTCAGTTTTGTACACTTGCACTCACATGTTGGGCTCACCATGGTTGAGGATGGGGCTGTTCATAGAGCATCCTCCTCCCATTAGTTGCCTGATTGTCCAGCACCATTCTTAACCGGATGTGAATGGGCTACAGAGCTTCACTCTAATCTGGCGTTTGTGGACAGCTTAGAACTGTCTATAGTCTGCTACTTTTGGTGTTTAACGTGCCTGTAGTCCTGTGTTGTAGCTTCTCTCGGTTAGTGTCTCATTCTAATGTGTTCTATTGCACCTGGCACGCCCTTCTAAAATCCCCATTGAACCAAGGCTGGTCTCCCAGCTTGATGATGAGTTCGGGATGTGCCAGGCTATCACATTACAAATCGTGGTGGTATCGAGTCCTGCTGCAGATGAGGACCCGTGGTGTATCATGGATGCTAATTTGGGGCTGCAAACTCTAACCTTAGTCTGTCTCACTCAGCATAGTAATAATGCCACACTAAAAGAATTGAAGGGGTTGCGACCAGACTTTGGCTTTGTTATTCCTTTAAAAAAAAGGTCTATCTTCAGGCCGCCTTCACGCAATTTGTCAATTAAAAGGTGGTGGAGAGGCCTTCCACCAAAACTCCACCCCTAAAAATGATCACTGCGATTTCCCTCCCATGACCCCGCTGTGATCCCGATCTGCCTGCCAGATACATGCCTCACCGGATTGAAATGAAGCGGGGGCATGGGTAAGTGCCCGCCAAGAGTTCCCTGCATTTCCACCCACTTACCACCCCTGAGAATCAATGCCATTGTATGGTGCCTCACAGGCAGGAAGAGATTCGGGAAGGTGGAAGGTCACACAGGAGTGTAAGTCTGCAACGCCGTTTTGCTGATAGTCGCTTCCTCTACTTTGAAGCTGCAGGGCTCTGAGCATCTAAGGGTATTTTGCGAAACTTGCTGAGAGTTTAAAGGGAGCTCTGCCTTGTTAAATAATCCCCTCTTGGGATTTCATTGTTCCCGTGCCTTTGAAGAAGTGTATGATGAGGACACAGAGAAGGAACGGATGGAAGCCAGGATAGTGCAGCACCATGCACGTAAGCAACAGCCGACCGCCAAGTATCAATACCACAGAGTCTACAGACTACAGAGGTCTGGTCTGCATTTATCCTACAGGCAGTGTCTGTGAAGGCTGTGTTTCAATCTGCTAACTGATTTATTCCACTGCCGGCTACCTGGAAGCATCTGGGTGCATAAAAGCCTCTTTCCGCAGGGGTCGCTGCCTTGTCTGTGGCTGTGGAGGTGACAACAGCTCCAAACGTTTATGCATCCAGATGCTTCCAGGTAGCCGCGAGTGAAAATGAGTCAATCAGAAGTTTGTGTTGTTGCACTGTCGAGGCATGCCTCTGCGTTCATTCAGTTCCACATGGACCCAGCAAAACAGGGAGAAAGAGGGCCATCAACTTATTCCGAGTGGCTGGATTCCCGCAACTGCAAGGTGACATTGATGCCACCCTTCTTGTTTGAAAGGCCCTGTCTGAAAGCTTTATCACCATCATCTGCAGGAAGGGATTCCATTCCCTCAGTGTCCAGATCGTGAGTGATGTTGGCCACCCCATTATGCAAGTCAACGCAAGCTATCCAAGGAACAGCCATGATTTGTTTATTCTCAGGCAATCCAGGACACCTGCACTGCTCAGCCAGTGCAGTGTGACAGGGTGGCTGATAGGAGACCCAGGGATACCAGCTTCAATCTTGAATGATGATGCCTTTTCTGAATCCAAGGACAGAGGCCCAAAAACAGGTTCAATGAGACCTTGGCGCTACCAGGATCATTGTGGAACAGATCATTGGAATTCTCAAGTCTTGTTTTCAGTTCCTGAACAAGTCAGGGGAAACCCTGTGGTATAGTCCAGCAAGGGTTTCCAGAACTATAGTGGCTTGCCAACTCTTCCATAATTTGGACAGCAAAAAGGGATTGCGCCTTCCAAACACAGAAGGTGAAGTGGAAGAAGGTGCTGGAGACTTGTCCTTTTATTGAGCTATACTATTACTGTTACCTCTTATTACCATAACTAACCCTTGTGCCTAAAATTCTTTTCACTGTGCCCCTAACCTTTTACTCCTATGTGATGATGCCTCAGTGTCAGGAGATTGTGAGATTTGTGGCTGGGGCTGCACAGATGGAGCCCTCGAAGACTGAGGTACCATTCATCTCAGTGAAGCTGACGTCCTTGTAGGACCTGCTTCCAGTGTCATTCCACTTGCACAACCAGTGCCTACTGAGCCTAGACCAGAAGTACCCTTCAGTACAGGCTTTGGAGGGGGGACTACAATGATGTCAGCACATTATCACTGCCATGGTAAGCAGCAATATCTGCACTGACTCCTTACAGACCACTAGTGTAGGACACAGGCTCAGTTGGGCTATTGTCTGCGTGACAGCAGGTAGAATAGTTCCAATTAAGTCCTGAATGCCCTGAGCCTGGGTGTTCTTCAAACCATCTGTGGAAGCTTAAATATGATAGTGAATCAGCCACCCATTTTACACTCTGCTCAATTTTCTTTCCTATTGGCCTCTACCACCCACGACGAATTTCACTCCAATGTCTTTTCACTCAACTATATTCCCTTGTTGAGCATACTATCATGTGCAGGCAGTCTCTTCACTGCTCACGCAACTTTGCAGAAAATGTGATATGGGACAGTGGAATGGTAGGCGCGATGATGTACCCATGAGCAAGATGGTGGGAGTCTTTTGTGCCTACTGAGGGTCTCATTCTTTGCTTCCAGCAGTATCTCAGCTTCCGTGTAGGCACTCATGCCTTCACTTACCTTGACCAAAATATTTTCGGCACTGAATAGCTGTTTATGGGGTGGTATAGTTGGCACAGGCCTCCCTCCGCACTACCTGCACATCTTTATTCTGCAGCATAACTCCTTGAGGGGTCAAAGAGCCATCGTATTCTGACCATACCTCTGCCAACATTACCTTCTGAGAACCTTGGCGTCTTGGACATTGCAGACTCCCTGTCCCCTACAGATGGTGCTCCTTTATATGACATCGCTTTTCAACATTCAACTGCGGCTCTGGCACTCTCTCTCTTTCTTCCCTCCTTCTGAGTCATCTGCTGTCTATTTGGCAATTTCAGCTGCAGCAGCTCTTTAACTGCTGCGGGCTGCCCCAATTTCCTACCTTTCCAGTGGCAGAGACCCCAGTCAGGAATGGGATTCTCACTCAAATCCCACCTTGCATATTAAATGAGCCTCCACTCCAAGGAAATTGCAATGAGGTGCCATTGAGATCATATGGGTGGATGGAAGTGATGACTCTCAATTTTACTGACAATCTCAGGAAAATCCAAGGTTTAGTCTACTGAGCAGTGATGGTTCCTACTAATGTTATTGTGGACAGGTATGGTCAGCAGCCGGTAGTTTGACAAGAATGAGGTTGAGTAGCTGCTTCTGAGAAGCCCTCACTGTGGGTCAGGAGGGGTCAAAATCTGATGGTTGGCTAACACGGCCAAAATCAGTCAAAAGCAAGAGCAAGGCTGTGTGAGGTAAAACATCAAAAAACATCTCCAACAACTTGTTCCTACCTGTAATAATCGTTCCTCAAATCAGCGCTCTTCAGGCTCAAAACATCTTCACTTCTGCCAGTCTCTGTTGTCGCTGGCAACCACTGCACTTACACTTCTCATTCTGACTTACTAAAATCAGGAAATTCGGGGCTGCAGCGCCACTGACCCTCTTTAGAATATAATGAGGTGTCTGGGGATTCGGTGGGCAGATCACTGGAAGAGCTACAACTTGGCGGGAGGAGAAATCGATTTGGGGGGGGAACTGGCAGAAACGGCCTCCATCCCCTTTTGCTGCCCCTCCCTGCAAAAAACTCAGTGCCAGTGCCACCTCCTTCTATGTGGCACGAGAGAGATTTTTTGGATGCTTCCTTTCGTGGAGACCCAGCGTTCTGCCTCTCCTCTGTTCTACTGAGGTTTGGACATGGTCTCAGTGAGGACTTTAAGCTCTCTGCTTCTGCTTCTCCCTGACATGCCCTTGTCCCCCTTTTATCTGTCCATGCCGGATTCGCCAATAGAAAGCAATAGAAGAGTGGAAAACATCTCGAAAGGTGGGGCACAAAGACACGTGAGCCGTAGAGTGCAGTTACTTAACAGTGGCGGGTGGCACGTGCGCCCAGTCACTTATGCCCCTGACTGCCTGTGAGCAGTTCAAATCGCTCCCACGCCCCTGGGTTCTAGACACCGGACTTAGGTATAGGCGGCGATACAGAAAACTCGAGTAGACAGGTGGTTTGGTGTAAGAAAACCAAGATTTTATTAAAACAGAAACGAAAACACAGTCTTATGAGAAATTACTGGCAGAAAAATTACAGGCATATAACAATGATTATTATACTTATACAGGGAATGGGGAACACACGGCACATCGAGGGAAAAACAACTACTTTAACAATCCCCTTATCCTTATCCCACCCCTATGCCTAGCTAGATTAAGCTATGAGGGGCCAGGAATTCATGCTCACCAATCCAAAGCAAAGCCTGTTGTTTTAGCAAATGCGAGTTTTGAGGTCTGGCCTCCTGTCCTTTGGGGTATTCCGTCGCCACGTGGTCTCAGGGCGCGGTGCTGGAGCTGTTGCTGCAACACACCTTTCTTCTCCTCAGCTACCGTCATCGTCTCGTCGCAATGGGTTCTCTTCTTCTTCTCCCTCGGGCGGTCGTCGGCGGTAACGTTGCGTCAGCGAGACGGTTGGCAGTTTTCACTGCTTAGATTTTCCTACCCATTCTTGGAACGCCGGTATATTCGTTATGGTGTGGACACCTGCGTTTAATGCCTGCTTAATCGCAGTGTTTAACTAGCCAACTTAGTCTCACTGTCAATATATTTTCTTCCCCCAAGCGCCAGCTTATAACTAGGTGCTCGGTCTTAATTAATGTGTCTTCTGCTGCCCTTCTCTGCTCTTGTCGGGTCATTACCTTTTTTCTTCGTCTCACCTCGTTTTGCCTCGTTTCATCTTGTTTCGCCCTTTTGTGGTCCGTGTGTCCTGTATGACTTTGGACTCGGGTCTTGTCCCCACCCGCGCTTGGTATGGATGTCTTTGGTTGCAACTTAATGCAGGGAGCGAGAAGAGAACCCACCATGAGGCCAGGGCATGAGTACGAGCGGCAGGAGCCCAAGACCAGACAAGAGGTCAGAGTCAAGAGAAGAGAGCAAGTGAGCCGTTGCTACTAAGGGCCTACAGTTATACTCCTTTCGATGGCCCTTAATCTGCGCGCCAAATCAGGTCAGTCCATTGTTTGATTTTTGACGGGCTGTTTTAAATGATTATACCAATCTAAACTAACTAGTTTTAGATGGCCGTTTATCGCACCTGATGGCCCGATGTCCGGGCTGTATTGTCATTAATGCATTTTAATCAGCCTGTGCAGCCTTGATGGCTTCCATAAGCTGTTTCCGATTATTTATGCGGACAAACTAATGGCCTTGTGCTTAGGCCTAACTGGGTTGATCTGTTTCAATCTGACGAAATGCATATTCAGTGTTTGCCTAGCTGTCTGGTTTTTCAAACACAAAAGCCCTTTTCACAGAAATGCATTTTAAGTTTCGATTTCCCTAAGCAGCCTGTTCTGTGCTGCAGAGTCCAAGCTTGTAAAATCTTATAGGCTTTTGGTCACGAGGTGCAGATGCCATCTTTTGGGTACCCATTTTAAATTGTCCATACCGGGTCCCTTTTATTAATAACCTTGGGGAAATGTGGGAATTTTGTGAATCCTACACTCCCCCCTGTGATACTAAAACTTGCTTGAAGTATCATCCTTACAAGGTGAGCAAAATTTTCTGACCATCCATAGTCAACCTTCCCCTGTAATTACCTATCTAATATACCCACGGCACATGCACTTCCCATTCTGCGAAAATGTAGTGTACATAAGTATACATAGAATAACTACAGTCGTTTACACACATCCAAGCATGGAGGGGGTCCAACACCCCTGCACCACTTGGTAAACATACATCTTTATTAAAAACAACAAACACAAAAAAACAACAATCTTTAATCAAAAATGCAAGGAAAAAACTCAAACAGGCGTATCTCTCTCTACCTTCACATAATGTTCCTTCCAGATCCTCTGGTTTCGGAATTCTAACAACTGACCTTTTCCCTTGCACTGGATGCAGACTAGATACAACACTATCCCTAACTGGCAAACCACGAGAATGTGGGAAGCCAGTCTGATCCACGAAGGGACCTCTATGTTATTGAAAATGTCCCACCAGGATGGAATCACAATATCCAATATCTTAGCCTTTATCTCTACGGTTTTCTGCTCTCGAGCGTAAAAATGTTTCTGCGAAACTATAATGGCTTTGAGTATTTTGGTAAGGTGTTCAAGGAGAGGGGGAATTTCATAGCCAAAATGCGCTACATACTTCTGCAAGTTGGTAAAATTCTCCTTCACAGTGAGGTGAACAGTGGAGGGTTCAGGAATGGGGACAATTCGCTCCTGGGCCACTTGAACTTCTGCCTCGGGTTTAAAGCAGAAATTGCTATCACTAACCGGACACCAGCTATGCTGTCCATGCTGGTAGTGGGACACTCCTGTGGTGACACACTACGTTCCACCTCCTATATATGCTACATGCGGGGGAACATGGCCTTGTGCCATTGCCTCCATGGTACAATTTATAGGTTTCGTGCCAGCAGCTCTGAACCCACACTGTGGTTTTGAATAGGCGTTCAAGTGCTGGGGACACAGGATTACGTGTGCGCCCCCCAGCTCCGGCACCCTGAAAGGTCAGTACCTGTCATAGCGTGCTCCCACTTTATGACGTAAGGTGGGACCGCTGTGAAACGAATGTGTGCACCCCCTTGAATGACTCCAATGTTCTGAACCCTGTATACCGGCGCGGGTCGGGCTGTCCTACCCACGACCAGCATCCTAACTACTACTCCCATGATAGTCTGCAATCCACTGGGACTGGGTAGGCTTCGGAAGCTAGCCGGAGTTGGCATGGGCTTAATGCATTCTCAAATGGATGGAGGGCTGCGAGGTGTTTGTTGCTGATCCAGGAGGGGACTAAACCCTGTTTTAAATCCTCCAGATTACTGCGGCCCTCGCCCAGCAACCACGCCCCATAAAGCACGCACACTTCATTCTGCGCTGCCTGGTCAGAAGCATTTCTATCTTCCCTTATGAGGGCATTTACTGTCCTTGTGTGCTTCTCCAACTCCGCTATAATCTCCTTTAAATGGACCGTCATGGCCTGGTCCTCATGCAACTCCGAGCCCACTACTTTGTTCTCATCCATTAATATCTTCCTTAATTGTGTTTTTAAACCGTTTATCTGGGTCTGCAGCTCTATGTCATCCAGACTGTTGATGACAGAGGACCCAGTGTTAAATGCAGTAAAAACATCATTCCATACTCCCCTTCTTTGTCTCCCTGCATTACCCAAAAACTCGCGGTGTCTGGTGTACAGTTCGGTTTTGTCGACATTGGCGAAATCGAACTCATAAAACTTCCTGACCATGTCCTTTAATAGGGCCTGGTATAGCTGCTCTGTTTCTTTGGGACACCACTCTGGAAAATGTACCTCGGTGAGATTTAAAATCACGGAGGCTACCGCGTAGTGTACCCCCTGGTACAGCACCTGATCGGTAGGGACGAGTACCAGCCCATTCCCTGGTCCCTTGGTGGTGGTGGTGCACCCTTCCCTGTGTATCCTCGCTGCCGGCGCAGTGGGTGGGGGCTTACGGGGGCGGGTTACAAGCTCAGTGGCATTGACTGGGATCGGGGAGTATGGGACCGCGCACACCTTCCGGCTGGCATCCCACTTCATCCCCTTCCCGGTGTCTCGCCACTGCCAGTGGAAAACAATGGATATGCCTGCAGGGCAGACCCTCTCTGACCCCCACATACAGATGTAAATCCCTTGATCCGGTTCCCACCACTTGTCCCAACACACACTCAATCCTCCGTGAGTCCCTGTAATCGTCCAGTGGGTATTGTTCCCCAACCGTTCCCACTCGACTGCGGGGTTTCTCATATCTTTGCTCAGCTTTCTGAGCCACCACCACCTATCCAGAGGAATGTGTTCCTTGCACGTTAAACATATACGCTTCCCTACGGTGACGCTAACCCTTGTGGTAACGACCCGTAACCTGGGGCACAGGAGGGAGGCCTCCCCGTATGTGAATCCGGTTTGGCTGGAGTACTGAGATGAATTGGACTCCAGCCACCCTGGCCACCTTCCCTCGTGGGCGTAGACGGCGGTCTCCTCTGCATCCCGTTCACCGCTTCCGTCGGTCGCTATAGGTGCTCTATCTCCCGAGCACCCGTAGTTGTGGGAGTCTTCTACGGCACCCCTCTTTCCCAGGCTCAGTCCCATCAGGGCAAGTAGGATTACGGTCCCCTTCATCCCGACAGTCTTTCTGTAACAGACACAAAAACATACAGCCAGGTTCCCAAGAGATTCTCTGGCTTGGGTGAAGCATGGTCGGGTCTCGCGACCTCGACCCAAATACACACACTCTTAGCAGCTTACTACTTATCCAAAACTACCCATCACCTTATTTAACTTAAGCTAAAACACCCAAACTTAAACTAAATACTTAAACTTAACAATACAAACTTAAATTACCTAAACTATATACATCCGCCGCCCGTCTCTGGGCGGCCAGGCTAATTCCTGGTTGGACCGCGGCACACCGCTTTCCCCAGCGTGGCCGCACCGTCCTGCAATGTTTGTCCCTCGCCACCCATGGCGGCTAGCTGGGGACCTCTGTCCTTTGACTTCCCCCTGACTCGGGAGGCTGTCCCTTTAAACTGGGGAGCTGGTGACCATGGCTTTCTCGGCTGGGGCGTCCGTGGGGACCTTCTAGGAACTTTGGCGGGTGGGGCTTTCTTGGCCAATGGGCCTTTAACCCGGACCACTGTCCCCTCCAGTGCGGCCTGTGGGCTTACCACTACCGTTGGCTGGGGATCTTCTTCCTTAGGCTTGACCGCTCCCGAACCTGGGCTAGGGGCAGGTAACTCTTCGCAGCCTGTTGCTGTAGGCTGAGAGTCTCCGCCCCCAGGTCCCAAAACTGGGTCCGGGGCGGGGTCTTCGCCATCAGGTCCCTCCTCCTCTACACCTGGGTTAGGGGCGGGGTCTTCACCCTCGGGTCCCTCCTCGTCTGGATCCCAGAAGAGTGGGGGAGTGTCCCAATCGATGGGCAGGATGGCCCCCCCCTTTAAGCAAGCCACAGCGCCTGCCTGCGCTGTCTGTGAACTCGCTTCTGCTGCAGGCTGAGGAATTTTATCCTCAGACCTTACCCCAACTGGCTGTTTTCCCCTTTCAGGTTGAAACAGTTTGCACTGGTTGATATGAAACCATTTGGTACGCCGGGGCATTTTAACGGCGTATACCATGGGGCTGGCTTTATCTACAATGCTGTAGGGCCCCATGTACAATGGTTCCAAACTTCCTACTCGGGCATAGTTCCTCACCATGACCTGATCTCCTACCTCCCACTCGTGGTGCTTTCGGGGTTCGAGCAGCAATCAGTTACTCTGATGCTGCCTTCCCATGTTCCCAGCCGTCTGCTCGTGGACCTGCTTCAGGTGCTAAAAGAGGTTTCAGGCGAACCTGTCCCAGTTTTCCTCCCTGAGCTGACCCTCCGTGAGCAGCGGGGCTAGTACATGGGTGAGGGTCCGCATAACCCTGCCAGTCATCAGCTCATACGGGGAGTATCCCGTGCTTTTCGACTGGCTGGCCCGGATCCCCATCAGGACCAACGGTAGGACCTCGGCCCATTTACGGGGCGAGTCCACCGTCTCCTTCCTCAATCTTTCTTTAAGGGTCCTATTCATTCTTTCCACAATCCCTGATGACTGCGGGTTGTGGGCCACATGCCATTTCCCCTCGATGCCGAGCAGCATAAGGGTATTCTGCATCACCTGTCCGGTGAAGTGGCTCCCTTGGTCGGACTCCACATACTGTGGTAGTCCTCACCGCGAGAACACTTCCCGGACCAGGATCCTGGCAGTACCCAGAGCTGTGGCTGTTCTGCAGGGGAAGGCCTCTACCCATTTGGTGAACACGTCCACCAGGACTAGGCAGTACTTATAGCCTCCCTGGGCGGTGGGCAGGGGCCCAATGTAGTCGACCTGTATCGACTGCCATGGTCCCTCTACCCTCCTGATGTGTCCCATAGGTACCTTCCTTTTGTGGGGGTCGGGGTTATTCGCAGCGCACACAAGACAGCCTGCACAGAACTCACGGACATCCTCCCTGAGTCCCGGCCACCATCCCGACTGTTCCACCCATTGCCAGGTGGTCTCAGGCCCGGGATGTCCCGCTCCTGGGCCCTCATGTGCCAGTTGAAGGAATTCCCTCCGGTGCTGCTGCGGCACAACCCACTGTTCCCCCCGGAACAGCATGCCCTCTTTTACGGAGAGGGGTGCTGTGCCGTACGGACCCTCTACCCTTTTTCCCTCAGTCACTGCACTGAGGACTGCCTTGAGGACGGGGTCTTGGGCTTGGACTGTCTTAAGGTCCAGGGCCAACGCTACCCCTGCATGCCCTTGGGTCCCGTCCCTACCTCTGACCGCCGCTATGGGTCTGGACCCAAATGGGTCCCAGAAAGTGCCTGTGCGGGCACCCTCCTTGGCGAGCAAGTCAGCCTGCTGGTTGCCCTGGCTGCGGGGTTCTGTGGAGGAATGGGCTTTCACCTTGTGGATGAAAATCTCCCCTTCCTCCCCCACTGCGTCTAGGATCTTTTCCAGCAGTGGTTTTACTGTGAGGGGTCTCCCGTCGGCGGAGGTGTGGCGCGGCGGGACCAAATGGCCAGGTACTCCGTACACGAATTGCATGTGAACATGCTGTCCAAGCAAATCGTGTAGGGGGTGGGGAAGATTTTGGGGTGTGTAACAACGTACACCACCGCGGACAGTTCAGCCTGCTGGGCGCTCATGGTGCTGGGGAGCTTAATCGCCAGGGCAATGTTTGCCGTTGGGTCATAAACTCCGCACCCCGTGAGACGCTCGTCAGCAGATACCGTGCTGGAACCGTCTACATAGATCTCGTGGCCCGTAGAATGTATCCCGGCCCATAAACCTATGTTCACCTCCCAAACCCCTTCAATAGAACGCCGGTGGGCTGTTCCAGGATATATCAGGTTGGCTGCGAGCTTTGGCTCGCAGAGACCTTTCACCTTAAGATCCATCTGTGAGAGGAGCAAGGTCCAGCGGGCAATGTGGGCACTGCTCACTGTTCTATCCTTGATCCTCCCATCCAGAAGCATCTGGGTGGGTGCGTGATGGGTGAGGAGGGCGATGGGAGAGGTGCCTGTGAAGATCAGCGATCTTTTCACAGCCCAATGTGTGGCCAAAAGGTGACGTTCACAGTTGGAGTAGCTCCTCTCCACATCCGTGAGTATCCTGGAGGAGTAGACCACCGGCCTCAGCCGGCCGTGCCGCTCTTGGAGCAGTACAACATTCAGGCTGTCCCCGCTGGCTGCTACCTCCAGGAAAAACTCTTTCCCCCCATCTATGACCCCTAGAGCCGGTGCGGTCTACAAGTCCTTTTTGAGCCTGACGAATGCTGTCTGGCAACCCTCATCCCAAAGCCACTCCACTCCCTTGTGTAGGAGTCGGAGCAGAGGGGCTGCTGTGGCTGCATAGTCCTCAATAAAGTCTCTGCAGTAGCCGGTTAGCCCTAGGAATGACCTCACACCCGTTACTGTGTTGGGGACCGGTAACTCTTGTACCGCTTCTCTCCTAGCCTTATCTATGGCCCTTTCTCCAGCGCGGTCAGGCCCAGGAATTTTACCTCCTGCTGGCCGATCTGCGCTTTCTTTGGATTTACCTTAAAACCCTTTTGCCCTAGCAGCTCCAGCAGTTCGGCCAATAGTGGGCCATGCTCCTCTTTCGAGTCAGTGAACAGGAGCAGGTCATCCACATATTGGACCAACTGTCTGGGCCGGCTAAAATCCTTTAAACTGTTTGCCATGCACTGATGGAAAATGCTGGGGCTGTTGTAGAAGCCCTGCGGCAACCAGTTCCACGTGTATTGTTGCCCTTTAAACATAAAGGCAAACTTGTACTGATCCTCCCTCCTTAAAGGGATGGACCAAAAACCCGTTGGAAATATCCAGCACTGTGAAAGTGGTCGCGGATGCTGGAATACTTCCTATCAGGTCGGCAACTGCTGCTACCGTGGGTGCACAGGCTGGGATGTTACTATTGAGCACCCGATAGTCCACCGTGGCCCTCCAGGAATTGTCCGGCTTTCTAACTGGCCACAATGGAGAGTTTACGTGGGTGTCTATCGGCCTCAGAACTCCCTGCTGTACTAACTGTTGTGTCGGTACATTTCTACCTGGACACAATTTAGGGCTCAGAACTCAGAGATTCAAACATGAAGTGCTTTATTCAGGAAGGAAAGGAAGTTCTGGAAAGTTCCGAACAAAGAGAGCTAAACTTAACCAAGAGAACACCCAACCATTTATCTGCTGTGACAGCGCCACCACAGGTGGGAAGAGAACACACAATACATAACACTAACGAGGACATGGCTGCTTCCATGTCTAGCTCTGCTTCCCTGGGGAAGTTATACTGTTTCTGTGGTCGGGCCATGGGGTCCCCGTCTACGCTGACCTCAAACCCATTGACCCTCCCGCAGTCATGTTTGTGCATGGCAAATGTGGCCAGGTGGGCCTGCACAAATGCCTGGAACTCCGGTGGGGTATTGCTGACCATAAGCTTGAGGTTATAATACTCTTTGGGCTTCATGGTGCATAGGGTCCACTTCCCTTCCTTTCCTGGGATCACTACTACCTCACTGTTCTTTCCTTTGCCTGCCCCCCATAGGCAATGATTTCTCAAATCTACTAGGATCCCGTGGCCTACAATAAAGTAGGCCCCCAGGACCCCTCTTCCACCCTCCACTTCCCATTTCATCAGGACACAGGTCCACTTGGAGCGGAGCAGTCCTAACTGAATGGCGAGCGGGATGAAAAATGAGCCAGCCTGTTCTTTGCCTGTGAACCCCGACAGACTGTATGGGACCCCGTTAGATAGAGGCGAGGTGGTGGGGTTAGCTGAGTAGACCACGGTGCATAATGCCCCCGTGTCCAACAGATAGGTCCCCGTCACCTTTTCTACCTCCATCTCCAAGAGGGGTCTTTTCCATTCATCATACCGGAGAGAACTGGCTCTAGTCAGGGATGTTGGTTGGATGGGGCTGACGGGGTCAAGGCACCGGTAGTGGCTGCTACTCTCCCCTGGCCAGTCAATAAGGACCTCATGGTGTCCAAAAGTGACTCGACCTCTGTGGGAGGGATTCCTGCCCCCGCCCTTTGGGCTGGGGCTGTGGAATTCTTTCCCTTGTTATCTTTCCAAGGGTTTTTGCACTCCTTCCGCGAGTGACCATCCTTCCTGCACCCGTAACAATTCGTCTTTGTGCTGGGGGGGTTATTCCCTTCCTGGTGCCACTCTTTCCTACCCGGTCCGGGTTTCACCTCATGCACCTTCCCCTTGGGTGAGTGTGCATCGGCTCCCCTACCATTTTTATAGGCTAGAGTCAACTGCCTGACCACCATAAGTTCGGTGGTCTGGGGGTTTTTGGGTTCGAACCAGACATCTGCCTTTGCCCGGACCTGTGGCAAGCTGTTCGCCACCAAGCAACGGAGCCAATGGGCCAGGGGATCCCCGTTCAGGAACCCCGGTTCGGCACCCCCGGACAGGCCCTCTGGTACACAGGCCATACCGGTCCGCGAAAGCCTGCGGGGTTTCCCCTGCGAGCTGGACCGTCTTCTCCACACGGGAGAAAAGACTTCCCTCATTCATCCCCATGGCCTCCAGAACGGCATCTCTGAGCTCCTCATACCCGCTCTGCCCCCTCTTACACTCGTCAGAGAGGGATTGGAGGGGACTACTCTCCAGGGAGAATAGCAGCATCTTGGCTTGCTCAGCGCCATCGCAGTCGTTGACGCTGGCTGCCTGCTCTATGTCCCTGAAGTGGATCGAGGGGTCTCCCTTTTCGGACAGCTTCGGGATATGGTTGACCATAGCCCTAAGCTGTTGGGTGCTATAGGGTAATACGAACTGGTTTTGGAGGGGTCCCTCATCGTCGCCATTGATGGGTGGGCTGAACCTCCGATGCCGTGCTGGGTTCATCGGTCCCGGCTCCGACCTCTCCGGCGGGGGTTGCTCCACCTCTGCTCCCACCTCTGGCTCCACCCCCCCTTGCTGCCAAACCTCGCTGAAACTTGGCACTTCGGGTGGTGGTCGTGAGATCTCCTGCCCCTCAACCGGGTCATCCCTGGGCACTACCGGTGATGTTGGAACTGTCCTCCCCTCGTTCCCCATAAAATCCGCCTGACCTGCCTTTGGGCTTATGAGGCATACCATGCCTTTTGCCTTCCGGAGGGCCTGGCTCAGATTTTGTATCCGCTCTTTACAGGGGCCGTGGTCTGCCTCCTCAAACCCCTGTTCGCTCGCTAGCTTGTAAGCTGACTTTACCTCCTGTACTTTCTCTTCCTGTTCCCTAATCTGCCTTGCCAAGCAGGCGTTCTTCTCCGGCAACCTTAACTCATTTCCCTTGGCCTCGGTGACTTGGCACCATAGGTATTCCAACTGGGCCTTGTGTTCTCCCATTAAATGCACTCTCTCCTGATTCAATGCCTGCAATGCTACCAATAACTTCTCCCCTGCTAGAGCCTTATCCTGGATCTCCAGGGCTGACTCCCTTAACTCGACTTCCTGTGCTGCAACGAGCCTGTCCAAAAGCTGGACCTGCTTTTTGAAACACATCAGCCAAACTGCCTTCTCTGAGGACTTCTTGTGTTCCTTTCCCTCTGTCCACTTAGTTGCTGCATCTACCGGACGCCCAGCCCTTAACAGAGTGGTGATCCACTTCTTAGTGATATTCACCTTGCTAAACACATTATCAGGAATCCTTTCCTCCATCATGGTTTGCTCATCCGAACCATTGTCTACTGTATCGCAACCCTGTTGCCGGTGTCCTGCCGCGGTTGCAATTTTCTGTAGGGAGTGGCGGGTGGCGCGTGCGCCCAGTCAGTTATGCCCCTGACTGCCTGTGAGCAGTTCCAATCGCTCCCACACCCCTGGGTTCTAGACACCGGCCTTAGGTACAGGCGGCGATACAGAAAACTCGAGTAGACAGGTGGTTTGGTGTAAGAAAACCAAGATTTTATTAAAACAGAAAAGAAAACACAGTCTTATGAGAAATTACTGGTAGAAAAATTACAGGCATATAACAGTGATTATACCTATACAGGGAATGGGGAACACACGGCACATCGAGGGAAAAACAACTACTTTAACAATCCCCTTATCCTTATCCCACCCCTATGCCTAGCTAGATTAAGCTATGAGGGGCCAGGAATTCATGCTCACCAATCCAAAGCAAAGCCTGTTGTTTTAGCAATTGCGAGTTTTGAGGTCTGGTCTCCTGTCCTTTGGGGTGCTCCGTCGCCACGTGGTCTCAGGGCGCGGTGCTGGAGCTGTTACTGCGACACACCTTTCTTCTCCTCAGCTACCGTCGTCATCTCGTCGCGATGGGTTCTCTTCTCCCTTGGGCGGTCATCGGCGGTAACGTTGCATCAGCAAGACGGTTGGCAGTTTTCACTGCTTAGATTTTCCTACCCATTCTTGGAACGCTGGTATATTCGTTATGGCGTGGACACCTGCATTTAACGCCTGCTTAATCGCAGTGTTTAACTAGCCAACTTAGTCTCACTGACCATATATTTTCTTCCCCCAAGCGCCAGCTTATAACTAGGCGCTCGGTCTTAATTAATGCGTCTTCTGCTGCCCTTCTCTGCTCTTGTCAGGTCGTTACCTTTTTTCTTCGTCTCGCCTTGTTTTGCCTCGTTTCGTCTCATCCCCCCCCTTTTGTGGCCCGTGTGTCCTGTATGACTTTGGACTCAGGTCTCGTCCCCCACCCATGCTTGGTATGGATGTCCTTGGTTGCAACTTAATGCAGGGAGCGAGAAGAGAACCCGCCACGAGGTCAGGGCACGAGTACGGGCGGCAGCAGCCCAAGACCAGAAAAGAGGTCAGAGTCAAGAGAGCCGTTGCTACTAAGGGCCTACAGTTATACTCCTTTTGATGGCCCTTAATCTGCGCGCCAAATCAGGTCAGTCCATTGTTTGATTTTTGGCGGGCTGTTTTAAATGATTATACCAATCTAAACTAACTAGTTTCAGATGGCCGTTTATCGCACCTGATGGCCCGATGTCTGGGCTGTATTGTCATTAATGCATTTTAATCAGCCTGTGCAGCCTTGATGGCTTCCATAAGCTGTTTCCGATTATTTATGCGGACAAACTAATGGCCTTGTGCTTTGGCCTAACTGGGTTGATCTGTTCCAATCTGACGAAATGTATATTCAGTGTTTGCCTAGCTATCTGGTTTTTCAAACACAATAGCTCCTTTCACAGAAATGCATTTTAAGTTTCGATTTCCCAAAGCAGCCTGTTCTGTGCTGCAGAGTCCAAGCTTGTAAAATCTTACAGGCTTTTGGTCACGAGGTGCGGATGCCATCTTTTGGGTACCCTTTTTAAATTGTCCATACCGGGTCCCTTTTATTAATAACCTTGGGGAAATGTGGGAATTTTGCGAATCCTACAGTGAACCGAACTTTTCTTACAGGGAAAACCCACTCAAACACATGAGGCATTTTGGGGCCTAGCAATTTATGGATCGCCATTGCTGCCTCATGTACTTTACAGCACTGTCACTGAAATCTGGTGCTGTCAATTAAGGCAAATGAAGAGCGATCATGATGTTTGCAACAAATCAAGTGTTAATGTTTCTTTCTGAGGCTTCCAGCTCCATCTTACATTTAAATCTCACTATGCTGCTAAAGGTTTGCCATGTTGGTTTTATATCATCTTATTTAGTGAATATGTAACTGTATGTAACACATATATAACATTAATGGTCCTCTTGTATCTGAACTCCTGAAAGTTTGAAAGCCAGTAGAGTTCAAGTCTTTCGCAGTGGACTCTAGAATATTCTTGTCAGTTGGCACATAGTATACTTATTGTGAATCAGCTAGTCATAATTCATGTTCATATATTTTCACATATGATTCATTGACATCCAAACTAACGATTGCATCTTTGAACTAAAAGCCCATTGTCTTATCTGCAGAGGAGGAAAATGACTCAGATGATTTGGACGATGAGATCAGAATGGAATCAGCCCACACTGATGAACGAATAGCTCAGAAAAAACATAGGGAGGAGGTGCCCTTTACTCCAGCATCCTGCAGAGCGCTACCTCGCAAAAGGCTCTCGTCATGCAAGAGCCATTTAAAGTGCACCAAGGAACATGTTGACCACAAGAGTTAGCAGATCTTTACCTAAGAAAGGATATACTTGCCATAGAGGGAGTGCAGGGAAGGTTCACCAGACTGATTCCTGGGATGGCAGGACTGTCGTATGAGGAGAGATTGGGTCGACCAGGCCTGTATTCACTAGAATTTAGAAGAATGAGAGGGGATCTCATTGAAACATATAAAATTCTGACAGGGCTAGACAGACTGGATGCAAGGAGGATGTTTCCCCTGGCTGGGAGGTCTAGAACGAGGGGTCACAGTCTCAGGATATGGGGTAGGACATTTAGGACTGAGAGGAGGAGAAATTTCTTCACTCAGAAGGTGGTGAACCTGTGGAATTCTCTGCCACAGAAGGCTGTGATGCCAAGTCACTGAATATATTTAAGAAAGAGATACAGTAGATAGATTTCTAGACACAAAAGGCATCAAGGGGTATGGGGAGAGAGCGGGAATATGGTATTGAGATAGAGGATCAGCCATGATCATATTGAATGGTGGAGCAGGCTCGAAGGGCTGAATGGCTTACTCCTGCTCCTATTTTTCTCTGTTTCTACGTTTATCCAAATCTTCTCCGCTTACAGCATAAGACTGCAGAAGCTGGGGCTCAAAGGCTCTGGGTATGCAATACATTAGAGATATTGCCCACCTGCAACAGTAAACTTAGACCCTAGCATCAGTGTGTGCAAGAGGCAGACTGCAGCTGTTTCTCCAAATTATTGGGTGCTCTGGTAAATAACCAGACACCCCACCTCCATTGAGCTAATGCATGTTGCCTGTCAGACCGCCTTAGAGTCTTCTAAAATGAGCCTGGTGGGATTAATGGGGCAGAATTGAATGCTGCAATGGATAATCCTGCAGAGGTTCCTAACACTTTGGGCTGGATTTTGCGGGGGGTCAGCGGACGCGATCGTGGTGGCGGGTCGGGTAGGAAAGTGTTTTTCTCCCCCAGCGGGTCGGGACCCCGCTGTGAACCCGCCACCACGCGCCTTTCCCAAATGTTGGGTCTGTCAGCGCCGAGCAGACCCGACATTCAGCAGCGGGGAGGCAATTAAAATCATTGGTGGCTTGTTTAAAGCCACTTAACAATAGTTTTTTCCCAGCATTTTGGATTTGACAGGTCGCCCACCAGTTTCCTGCTGTGCCTAGACCTCGTCTGTGAAGCTGAGGCGGGAGGTCAATGGCCATTGAATCAGCTGATGAGTCAACAGCTTCAAATGTCAAGTCAAAGCTCCCAGCTGATTGAGAAATATTCCCTTAACCACTAGCTTCTCTAAACTGCATTTCCACTACAGATTCAGGATGCTGCAAGTCTTTGCACAAGTCTCCATCCAGTCTGACCTCATTACCTCTCCCACCATTGACAGATTGCTTCTGTCATCTCTACTTCACTTGCCATCTATTCCATCAGTGCCCCTGAAACTCTCTCACCTTGGTCCTCCGAATCCCACCACGATCAGCCCCAACACCAGCATCACCAGGCACACCAGCACCATCAGGCACACCAGCAGCACCATCAACAACACCATCCTTCTCCGCAATCAACTGATGCCCCACAGGACACAGGGCATCAGCACCTGACCACATTGCTGCCTGTGAGGCCAGGGATGGCGACACCATGGCCAAATTTACTTCACTGGACGCTGTACACCCTGGCTGCCACATGATGCGCCAGGCTGGCACCACCCCACACCAACACCATGAAGCATCCTTACAATGCCCAAGCCATTTCTTTCACACTCATCACCATTGCGGGGGGTATCATTATGTCTCACCATTCACTACAACTCACTAAGCCACTTCCAAAGGTGCACACAAATCTGTCCATGAACGCAAAGTGTTGAAAATAAGGGTTTCAGTGTTTGACACCACATTAACAGAAATTTTACATGAACATTGCATAGTTGGTATGATTGGACTAGGATGAGGGTGAGTGTGAGGGGTGGTTATTGAGATGGGGAAGTGATAATATAGATAGAGAGGGATGGGTGGAGGTGCAAGGTAAGTTGGTGTAAGGATGTGCAGGAGTAGGGTAGGGAAGGCAGAGTGATGGGGATGTGATGAGAGGCAAAGCAGGATGAGGTTGAGTGTGGCTTTGTACTAACATTTCGTGATCTACTGAGATCATTGAAACATTTGCGGCACTGCACCCAGGTCCTCCTGACCACATCCTGCTTGTGCCCTCCTCTGCAATGTGCAACCAGGCTGTGTTGATCTCCTAGGGAAGTCTCCTCTGCCCATGGGAAGGGAAGAGGACCTCCCTGTACATTGTGATTCCCTCCCTAAGAATATGGAGGGAGTCATGGGAGAGCCTGGGTGCAGTCTTTGTGCAGTGCTTGTCAATGTTTGCAGCACCTCAATGCTGTAGAACACTGACAGCACAAATGTCAAAAGAAAGTTGGCCGTGGTCCCTTTAAGGAAATCAGCTGATGACGCGTCATCAAATGATGTCACCAGACCCGCTTCCTCTAATTGGCCGGGAAACTCGCTGGGCGGGTCTTAACAAGCCCAATCTCGGGAAATTCATTTCAGAGGCCGGGATGGAGCCAGCAGCGGGGTCGGAACCCGCCACCGACATCGCCCGCCAAGGACTCACCGGGGTTCGTAAAATCCAGCCCAATTTCTATGACAATACATGCCACATCTGGTTGATATTGCATAGCAAATGACATGACATAAAATTAATAAAGCAAATCCTTGGTAGTGTCGCTTACAGACTGAGTTACTTTATACCAAGATCCAAATGTTAGATGGATTTGGAACTTTCACGAACAACCATCTGAATAAAAAATATCATTACAATTCCTCAGCAAAGTTATATTAAAACTTATTTAGTAGTGATGTAAACGACTTAAATGTTTTATTTTTTATTGGTAGAAGGGGAAGTGCAAAGAGACCTGGGTGTTCTTGTGCACCAGTCGCTGAAGGTAAGCATGCAGGTACAGCAGGCGGTTAAGAAGGCAAATGGTATGTTGGCCTTCGTAGCAAGAGGGTTCGAGTACAGGAACAAGGATGTCTTGCTACAGTTGTACAGGGCCTTGGTGAGACCGCACCTTGAGTATTGTGTGCAGTTTTGGTCGCCTTATCTGAGGAAGGATGTTCTTGCCATGGAAGGAGTTCAGCGAAGATTCACCAGGCTAATACCTGGGATGGCAGGAATGACGTACGAGGAGAGATTGGGTCGATTGGGTTTATACTCACTGGAGTTTAGAAGATTGAGAGGGGATCTCATCGAAACCTATAAAATTCTGTCAGGCCTGGACAGACTAGATGCAGGAAGGATGTTCCTGATGGCGGGGGAATCCAGAACCAGGGGTCACAGTCTAAGGATAAGGAGTAAGCCATTTAGGACAGAGATGAGGAGGAATTTCTTCACCCAGAGAGTGGTGAACCTGTGGAATTCTCTACCACAGAAGGCAGTGGAGGCGAATTCATTAAATATATTCAAGAAGGAGTTGGATATATTTCTTAAGGCTAAAGGGATCAAGGGATATGGGGAGAAGGCAGGAACAGGGTACTGAATTTGGATGATCAGCCATGATCTCATTGAATGGCGGCGCAGGCTCGAGGGGCCAAATGGCCTACTCCTGCTCCTATCTTCTATGTTTCTATGTTTCTATAATTTACCAATCTTTAATTTGAAGACTTGTTGAGTTTCAGCATTGTTGAATCCAGTCCATTTTTCCTTAATGTTAAAATTAAAATGTAATAATATGTATCTAACAATATAATCAAATGTTTACACAGCAGTGAGTCTAAAACTCTCTTCCAATCCTGGCCTCTTACGCATCTCCAATTTTCATCACTCCAGCATTGGCGGTCGTGTCTTCAGCTGCCAAAGCCATAAGCTCTAGAATTCCCTCCCTCAATCTATCCACCTCTCTACCACTCTCTCCTCCTTTAAGATACTCCTTAAAACCTACCTCATTGACCAAGCTTTTGGCCACCTATCCTAATATCTCCTTATGTGGCTCGGAGTCAAATTTTATTTTAAAGCAGTCCTGCGAAGTGCCTTGGGATGGTTTACTACGTGAAAGGTGCTATATAAATGCAACTTGCTGTTGTTTAATTTCTAATTTGACTTACCTAGGTCATTTTTAGCACCAATAAAAAGCAAGATAGCAGCCTTGCTTACTCAGATAGGATGGGCAGAATTTTCATTGTGTCGTGGAGGCGGGATTGGAGGCGTGTGGGGGGTTAAAATCGCAAAATCGGGGGGCACGAACCCATCCCGCCCCCAACCCGCCTCCATGCCAGTTTCAAAGGAGGCGGATACCCGACCTGTGCTGGGACCCGCCTCCCCGAGGCGGGAAGGGGATTAGTGCCAATTAACTGCCTGTTAACGCGTAGTTAACAGGCAGTTTTTAGCCTAATCCCTATTTTTATTGCTGAAGTGTGGGATTCCCGACGGCTCCAAACCACGCCAAGTTAGCGAGGCGGGCCGTTGGGCTGAAGGACTTGGAGGGTTCGAGGTGTCCGGTGTTCAGGTGAGTAATGGGTGCATGAGTGAAGAGGTAAGTGTGTTTGGTGTGTGTAAAGTGTTTAAAGAAGTTTTACTTACCTTTACAGCCTTCCTTCCTTCAGGACTCGGGAGTCCCTCATCTCACCGGCACAGAAAGCAGAATGGCCGCGAGCTGTCAAAAGTTGCAGCATTAAGCTTTCTGTTCTGGAGAGATCTCTAAATCAGCCTGAGAGGAAGGAATTAACTTGGAATACAGATTGTCAGTGTTTGACAGCTTCAAAGAGCTGTTGAACGCTGATATTTCATCTGTCAAAAGCTCTTGACAGATGAAATGTCAATCTGTGACGTCACCTGTTGCTGGGTGGCCCTTAATTGGCCTGCTGAGCCCGCTGGGCGGGCTCAACAAGGTCAATCAAGTCAAAATCGCGTGGGTTGGTCACAACTCGATGGAGGCGGGACTACAACCCCGAAAGTTGTAGTGCCGCCCCCTACACGCCTCCAGACTCAAAATCCAGCCCGATATGTTCCTCATACTGGCCTTTTCGTCCCTTTTGAATTTTCTATGAAATGAGGATACCACAGAGTAGCAGCAGTGTTTGGATGTGCTTCTGGTTTATGCAACATTTTTGCTGCAATTTCCTGCCATTTTATGATACACTTGTATAAAGTGATGGAGATATTATTAAGCGGGTGTTTGTTAGACATTGCTGCAGTTGTTTAGAAATAATTGGCAAATGCCAAGCCATCTGTGACATACTTAAATTTAAAAACACAGATCAGGAAGACAAAAGATCCCAACATGTCCTGCATAGAACATCAATTTTTTAATAACATTTTCAAAATAATAAAGAACAACACTGAGGAAAAATGGACAGGATATAAGTGATTAAAATCACTAACTGTAACTGGCTGTAATTGGCTGTAATATTATCAATTACAGATTGAACCATCATTAATCACTTCATGACCAGCTCTGAAACCATGAAAAACTACATTAGAATACCCGAGCAATGTAAAATGTTATATAAAACATGATTTATTATATGTTATATAGATTAAAACATTGCTCAGTGTTTACATTGAGATATTGGTTCAAATTGCAATAGTAGCTTAATAAAATAATTTATATTACGTAACAGATTATCACTGCTGTCTTGAATGTGTAACATTTTCAACTGATCTCAAAGTATTCTTTGAGCGTGAAGCCAGTTGTTTCATGACCACTGGAAAATGGAGGCAGGCTAAGGTCACTTACTGCAGTACAATCTTCCATTGCTGCTCATAGCAGGGCAGGCAGAACGGTGGCAATAGGCGTTTGGCATTATCAGATTCACACCTACAGTGCAAAATAGCAAATCAGACTGACAATAAAATCAATTGGAATTGGTTAGTCACAGTAATAATATCCTTTTTCAGGAGAATATCACCACTACTTTAATACAAGTGTATCATAAAATGGCATCAAATTGCAGCAAAAAAGTTATATAAAGCAGAACCACATCCAAACACTGCTGCTATCTTAGTTATCAAGATAGGCTAAAAGAGTTGGGACTCTACACTTTAGAAAAGCGTAGGGCTGGATTTTGCCAATGGGGAGCTTTTGGAGGCGGGACTCCCACTTGTCGATGTCCCGCCTCTATCGACTTCTGGCCAACCCACGCTATTTTCCCTTAATTGACCTTGTTAAGCCCGCCCAGCGGGCTTAGCAGGCCAATTAAGGGGAAGCCGGTTACAGAGAACATCAGCGTATGATGTTTCATCTGTCAAAAATTTTTGACAGATGAATTGTCATCGTTTGACAGCTCTGTGAAGCTGTCAAACACTGACATTCTCTGTAGTTTGATGAGTTCTTCTATTCAAGACTCATCAAACCTCTTTATTTAGCAGAAATTAGATGGTTGTTGCATCGGAGAATGCAGCAGCCATCTGTCGTCTCTGCTGGTGAGATGCCAGAGTCTCCGCATCCCCAACGATTGAAGCCTGCAGGAAGAAACAAAGGTAAGTAAACTTTTTCTAACATTTTCCACTTACCTCACATACTCACCTCTCCACACTTGCACCCATCACTTACCTTCACAGCACACTTTTGCACCCCGCAGACCCCCGCAGACCCACTGCTCACCTTGGTGACCCTGGCAGGGTTCGCAGCCTTAGGGAAGCCCACACTTGTGTGGGTAAAATGGGGATAATCCTCTTATCTGCCTGTTAACTGTGGCTGCAATTCCCTTCCCGCCTCCAGGAGACGGGACCCGGCGCAGGTCGGCTACCCGCCTCCCAGGAAGATGGTACAGAGGCGGGATGGGGGCGGGGTGAGCACCCGCCCCCAGATTCTGCCATTTTCCCGGCAGTCCCGCCTCCATACCCACCTCCCCAGGGCTGGCAAGATCGTGCCCGTAGACTTAGTGGTGATCTGATTGAAGTTTATAAGATGATGAAGGGAATAGATTGTGTTCCAGTTGACAGTTTGTTCCAATTGTTCAAATAGGTTAGGGAGGACCAGGTGTCACAGTTTTAAGTTATATAAGGCCAGTTCTTGGTTCGATGTCAATAGGTGGTTCCTTTCCCAGAGAATAGTGGACCTCTGGAACAGGCTGCCATCTCGTGCGGTGGACACCGATTCATGGAATTCAAATGAGAGCTGGACCTGTTTCTGGCTGGGACGGAGATCACCTCTTACAGAAGGGGTGGTATTGCAGGGAATTCAGGGCCAGACTAGTTTCAATCACCTAGATGGGTCGGAGAGGAATTTCCCAGATTTTTTACCCCCCAAATTGACCTGGGTTTTTAAATCTTTTTTTTAATGCCTCTCCCAGGAGATCACATGGTTTCGGGTGGGGCGGGGAGTGTATCTGTTGTGATACACAAGGTATCACGATTGCGTGGGACAGGCTGGATAAACCAGGAGGCCTTTACCTGTCCGTCACTGTTCGTATGTTCGTAGATGTTAACTCGATTGGCAATCTGTGAAAAGCAGCATGGACATCTGGCTGGCAGATGAGAGAAGAGCTCACAGTAGAAAGAGGGATTGTAGTGTAGAGAGTAATATAACAGACCATGTGTGCTGCTCAAACAGACTCCTCAGCTGTTTTTCCCCCTCATTTTTGAAGTCCTATTTAAGAGCTCACATGGGACTGCTGTGTATATTCATCTTGGTGCAACAGATGTGTGATGAAATATTCCATTCATCACTGCCTGTGACTGTGGTCGGTCAGTGTCATTTCCCTTCCCCCAGTCCTCATTGTATTGTTTATTGGAATGTGCTGGAATGTGCTGTGTGTAGGGCTCCGCCCATACCTGGCCCCTTTTGTAAGCTAGCTCAGTCTGGCCTCAGTCTCCAGAAGGAAGATACCTCTCTCTCTTACGTGTTACTTTCTAAGTTAATAAAAGCCTTGTTTTGTTTCGCTAACATCGAGTCTCGGAATTATTGAGGCACATCAATATGTAGTTAGATGACATAGGCAAGGAGATTCTCACTGAGTGCTGCCATTGCGCAATATTGAGATTAGTGGATTTGTTTTACTTGCTGTCTTCCCCGTCTCTGTATTTTTCTGCCCTGACTATATTTGCAAATGAGCGTTAATTTTGTTCACAAATGTTATTTTATTTTGATTTACAGCACCAAGAGATACAATTTTCCCAACCTCTCCAAAGCCATTTGCCATTGTCAAGTGATGACCGACAGAACGAAAGAAAACAACGAGCACGATTTTTTTTCCCATAAGAATTTAAAGCTGAAACCATTTTTACTTGGTGGATGGAGACAGTGTGGGACATTGAGTGGCACTGTGTAGCTGGAGGACAAAACAAAAATTACAAGATTGTAGGGCTTTCTATTCACGGTGGCACGAGAGGCATGCTTGTCCACTAATATTGTATTTCTATTTCTAGCTTGTCCCCATGGCAATAAATCGTGAATAAAAGTGCTCCTACAAGCAAAGGCAATGCACATCCTCATAAAAGGTGGCTCCGACCTACACCTTTAAAGCCCACATAAATGAATAGCAGTCTGCCTGTGGACTCAGTCATGTTTGTTTGCCTGCTCGTGTCCTGAATGGTGGAAGCCTGCCTCCATACAGCTCAGTCAATGAGTTCTGATCTCGCAGACTTTTCCCAGCCATTGGGTAAGTTACCAACCTCAGCAAAAGCGTCATTTTTAATTGGGGTGAGATTGTTTGTGATCTTTATATGGATATGTTCTGTTTTTCATGTAGCTTTGTGTGAATTTGGCCATTTTCCCAGGCCCATTAGTGAATCAGTTTGGCTCCTTGTGAGGGGTATCATTATTTTTACATCTAGTAGTGCGCATTCATGTAAGTGTTTAAGTGATCTAGTAGTGTAAATGCATCAAAGTCCCAGACCATCTAGAGGGAGTTATTGATCTTCATGCATGCAGCAGGCTGTCCCTAATCGCACGTTGCAGTTATGTTGCCTCGAATTCAAAAGACTCAAGTTTTAGGCCTTCTGGATCTAAAGAAGTCAGAATGTATGAAAACATTTACCCTGGTATCTAGTGACATAGCTGAAACCTGACGAAGTAACCTCTTGAGTAAAGGAAAGTTCAAAAAAAAAATCTATGCTGGATTCAAACTGATGACCTTGTGATTAGGGAACCCATTCCTTTACTGCTACTGGACAACATCCAAGTTAACTTTTCACAAGGAAGTCTAGAAAGATCACTAAGTGAATCACAGAATCACAGAAACCCCACAGTGCAGATAGAGGCCATTTCAGCCCATCGAGCCTGCACCGACACATATCCCACCTGATCCCCGTAACCCCTACACCAACACACATCCCACCCCCGTAACCCCACGTATTTAATCCCCCTAACACTAAGAGTCAATTTATCATAGCCAATCAACCTGACCCGCACATCTTTGGACTGTGGGAGGAAACCGGAGCACCCGGAGGAAACCCACGCAAACACGGGGAGAATGTGCAAACTCCACACAGACAGTCGCCCGAGGCCAGATTTGAACCCGGGTCCCTGGCGCTGTGAGGCAACAGTGCTAACCACTATGCCACCGTGCTGCCCTTAGTGATGCTGAATGAGAGGGGGGGCAATAAATCATCATATCTATAATTCTCTTTAGTTGCTGCCAGATCCTTATAATGCTTTCTGCGATTCCCATTTAGTCATCTATTTGTAAATTAACATTGGAACTCGTCACTGATCATATCCACAATCCTCAAGTGGAGTTTTCAATGGACGTCATGCAACTGACTGCTAGATTTCGGAGCTCAGTGTTTGCATGTTCCCCTACCAAAATCACTGGAGGCTGTTCTTTGAAGCTTTGCAGTGCCTACTTGAGGGCTTGAACAAGAAAAGTTGAGTCATAGCTCTGAAACATAAATGGTACTTTTATGATTTCCTGACCAATTATGGAGAAACTGTGTTCAGTTTTGATTTATCACAAAAATTTTCCCATATGCTTGAGGAAATAAGACCATCTCCTTAATCTACAGAGCATGCTCAGTGTCAGAATGCAGCGTGGGAATATGCTTGCTTGCTCCACAGCAACAAATAGATGGCTTAGGAGAATTCAATCGTATGATGTTTTGAAATGCCTTGGACGATCACAGTAGAGCTGAAACAATCTCTATGAAAGAGTGCAGTACCAAATGATACACACTCATGGTAGCAGTGAGGTGGGGAGAGAGAATTACTCTGGTGTCTTTATATTATAGATCAGTCAAAAAAAGTGTGTTTAAGATGTCCATTTCCCCCATCTTTTAAGCAATGGTAATTTCTCCTGTTTTGAATGCTATGTTAGTTGAGCATTGCCCATTGTGTTTCACTTGTGATGCCCAGTTTTAGCACTTGGCTCAACCCTCCAGAACCTAATCCCTGCTTTCTTTCTGTAAATGCTGCTTTCGACTGGTGCATAGATCCACCTATTCATTTCCTCCTAAACAAAATATCATGATTATCTAAATAGAAAAATAAATAGAAAAAAGGACAATAATTTATATTTCGCTATGCAACATGCCATGGGAGATGTTTCAAATTTATAAGCAGATGTTTGCATAAGAATGAAAGTATACTCCGTGCAGGATTTATCTGTGCACGCCACTTAAAATGTGCACCCTTCTAATTCTCGGTTCTGTGACTTAAAGCATTGCCTTAATGTACAAATGGTGAAAGTGGAGTGAGGCTAGGTTACACTGTGAGAAAATATTGACCTCACATCTCAGTGATGCAAAGTTTAATTCCTGCCAGAGATCAGATTCAGATTGTAGTCACCTATGGAGATGGATTGTTTTTATTCCCGTAAAACAGATTAGCTGAAAGGCCACGCAGTATTAACCTGATGACCCCGATCCCAAAAGGACAGAGTCTTCCGTCTGACCAAGAGTCTGCATAGCTGAACCATTGTGTAAGAAACTTCTGGCTACAGTTCCCCCATCCACAGAGGCGTCAGAATGAGAGAATTTTAGATGCCTGAAATAGCCAAAAATGGTTTGGAGGAAATATTGAGAAAGAGTTTGATTCACTAACTAATTTGTTTTTCCTAACTAAGAAGGTAAAGTCCTACAATCCATTGTAACCTATTGAAATGACCATTGGAATTCTGATCACATCCCGAATGTTTTGAATCCAGTATAGAAAACGTAATACATTTGTTGAGGAGGAAAATAAAATAGTTCATCGCTATGACATTTTCCCCCTGAAATTAATGATATAATACTGGTTCTTTATGGCTTATTAAATAACAGAAAGACCACATATCACATCTCTCAGCACATAACGAAGCACTTTTTATGTAAGTCCTGAAGATAGTGTTTCAGAGGATTGAGCCATTAGCAAAGCTAGCTTAATAAAGACAATGTACCTGAAAATCAGCTGGAAACATCTGTGAATGCCAGAATGAAAATGGCCTTTAATTGTAGAAAGAACCTCTACATGACAAATACATAGGATCAAAATCTAAATCTCAACTATAAATGTGATAAACACTCATAAAAATTTCTCTTTATTAAAGATCTGATTGAAGCATAAGAACATAAGAAGTAGGAGCAGGAGTAGGCCATACGGCCCCTCGGGCCTGCTCCGCCATTCAATAGGATCATGGCTGATCCGAACCTAGACTCACGTCCACTTCCCTGCCCGCTCCCCGTAACCCCTAATTCCCTTATCAGCTAGGAAACTGTCTATCTCCGTTTTACATTTATTTAATGTCACAGCTTCCACAGCTCTCTGAGGTAGCAAATTCCATAGATTTACTACCCTCTGAGTGAAGAAGTTTCTCCTCATCTCAGTTTTGAAAGGGCAGCCCCTTATTCTAAGATTATGCCCCCTAGTTCTAGTCTCACCCATCAGTGGAAACATCCTCCCCGCATCCACCCGATCAAGCCCCCTCACAATCTTATATGTTTCGATTAGATCGCCCAACCTACTCAACCTTTCCTCATAAGTCAACCCCCTCATCTCCGGAATCAACCGAGTGAACCTTCTCTGAACTGCCTCGAGAGCAAGTATATCTTTTCTTAAATATGGAAACCAAAACTGTACGCAGTATTCCAGGTGTGGCCTCACCGGTACCCTGTATAACTGAAGCAAGACTTCCCTGCTTTTATACTCCATCCCTTTTGCAATAAAAGCCAAGATTCCATTGACCTTCCTGATCACCTGCTGTACTTGCATACTAACCTTCTGTGTTTCATGCACCAGGACCCCCAGATCCCTTTGTACTGTAGCACTTTGCAGTTTCTCTCCATTTAGATAATAACTTGCTCTTTCATTTTTTCTGCCAAAGTGCATAACCTCACACTTTCCAACATTATATTCCATCTGCCAAATTTCTGCCCACTCACTTAGTCCTTTTGCAGGTTTTTTATGTCCTCCTCACTCACTGCTTTCCCTCCCATCTTTGTATCGTCGGCAAACTTGGATATGTTGCACTCGGTCCCTTCCTCCAAATCGTTAATATAGATTGTAAAGAGTTGGAGTCCCAGCACTGACCCCTGTGGAACACCACTAGTCACAGATTGCCAACCCGAGAATGAACCATTTATCCCAACTCTCTGTTTTCTGCTAGATAGCCAATCTTCCACCCATGCCAGTATATTACCCCCAATCCCGTGATTTTTTATCCTGTGCAGTAATCTTTTGCGTGGCACCTTGTCAAATGCCTTTTGGAAGTCCAAATACACCACATCCACTGGTTCCCCTTTATCCACCCTGTTTGTTAAGTCCTCAAAGAATTCGAGCAAATTTGTCAAATATGACTTCCCCTTCATAAAACCATGCTGACTCTGTCTCATTAAATTATGCTTATCCAAATGTCCTGTTACTGCTTCCTTAATAATGGACTCCAACATTTTACCAACCACAGATGTTAGGCTAACTGGTCTATAGTTTCCAGCCTTTTGTCTACTTCCCTTTTTAAATAAGGGCGTTACATTAGCAGTTTTCCAGTCTGCTGGAACCTTACCTGAATCCAGGGAGTTCTGGAAAATTACCACTAATGCATCCGCAATCCCCACCGCCACTTCTCTCAAGACCCTAGGATGTAAGCCATCAGGTCCAGGGGATTTATCCACCTTTAGTCCCATTATCTTACCGAGTACCACCTCCTTAGTGATTTTAATCGTGTTTATCTCCTCCCCCTCCCCCCTATAGCCCCCTGTTTGTCCAGTGTTGGGATATTTTTAATGTCCTCTACTGTAAAGACTGGTACAAAATATTTGTTCAGCATTTTTGCCATCTCCATGTTCCCCACCACTAATTTCCCGGTCTCGTCCTCTAAGGGACCAATATTCACTTTAGCCACCCTTTTTCTTTTTATATAACTGTAGAAACTCTTGCTATCTGTTTTTATATTTTTTGCTAGTTTACTTTCATAATCTATCTTCCCTTTCTTAATTAATCTTTTTGTTATTCTTTGCTGGCTTTTAAATGCTTCCCAATCTTCTATCCTCCCACTAGATTTGGCTACTTTATATGCCCTTGTTTTCAGTCGGATACTATCCTTTATTACTTTACTTAGCCACGGATGGCTGTCTTTTCTTTTATGCCCCTTTTTCCTCAGTGGAATATATTTTTCTTGAAAGTTGGGAAATATCTCCTTGAATGTACACCACTGCTCATGTACCGTCTTACACTTTAATCTATTTTCCCAGTCCACTTTAGTCAACTCTGCTCTCAAAACTTCATAGTCTCCTTTATTTAAGCTTAGTACGCTGGTTTGAGATCCAACTCTCTCACCCTCCAAGTGAATTTGGAATTCAACCATGTTATGGTCACTCATTCCAAGGGGATCCTTTACTAGGACATTTTTTATTAACCCTGTCTCATTACACAGGACCAGATCTAAGATTGCCTGCCCCCTGGTTGGTTCAGTAACATACTGCTCAAGGAACCTGTCCCTAATGCACTCTATGAACTCTTCCTCAAGGCTGCCCTGCCCAATTTGATTTGTCCAGTCAATATGAAAGTTAAAATCCCCCATGGTTATAGCTGTTCCCCAACTATTTCCTGATTTATACTCCGACCAACAGAGTTGCAACTGTTAGGAGGCCTATAGACTACGCCCACTAGTGACTTTTTCCCCTTATTATTCCTTATCTCCACCCAAACCATTTCATTATCCTGATCCTTTGACCCAATATAATTTCTCACTATTGCAGTGATTCCATCCTTTATTAACATAGCCACCCCACCTCCCTTTCCTTTCTGTCTGTCCTTCCTAATTGTCAAATACTCCTGGATATTTAGTTCCCAGTCATGTCACCTTGCAGCCATGTTTCTGTAATGGCCACCAGATCATACCCATGTGTAGTTATTTGTACCGTCAACTCGTCTATTTTGTTACGAATGCTGCGTGCATTCAGATAAAGAACTTTTAAATATGTTTTGTGACAATTTATTCCTGCTTTTACCCCCTTTACTACTTTACCTTTATATCTTTATACATTCTGTCCCTTCCTGACACGCTCTGGTTTTTAATTCCCCCACTACTACCTTGCTCTATTGCCTTCTCCGCTGACATTTTTATTTTTTGCTCTCTTGAAACCTCCCCCCCCCACTAATTAGTTTAAAGCCCTCTCTACAGCCCTAGTTATTCGATTCGCCAGGATTCTAGTCCCAGCACTGGCCAAGTGAAGCCCGTCCCAAGTGAAACAGTGAGAAGTACAGCACACTACAGAGAGAGGGAAATTATATTTAAACTAATCAGGCCCATTTTTTAAAAGACTGCAAATTGCTTTAGCACAACAGCATGGATGTCACTTTTAAATGTACATTAGGGGAGGGAGGTTAAACAGTAATCCTGCACAAAGCTGTCACCATGCTAGTTTTGGAGATGGACCCAGTGGCAGATGATAGGACATGAATTATATCCTGTTTGTATGCTGACAATGGGACAACAGAACAGACTCGACATATGTCTGCCTCCGACTGTCTGTGTAAACAGCTCAGATTCTGAACCTATTCCAAACTTGTCACTAAAGATTTTAATTTAAAAAATAAAAAAAGCAAAAAAAAGGGAAATGCATCAATGGTACAAATAGATATGATGAGGCTGATTTTTCTCTGCCTAACACCTCATGAGTGACTGGACCTGGAAGGCTAGGTAGGGGATATTGAAGTGAAGACCCGTTATGCATTTTCTGGGGCATCCCCTGGCATGGACAGGAGGCTCCAGCCTGAAACAGCTTACATTGTATGTTAATGACATGGGAGTGACATCAAAACACCTCTGCATCAAGGTCCTGGGCATCCAATTACATCTGGTGCTAGAGGTGGTGGCCAGCAACTTCGGATTGGAGGATCTGAAGCAGAGCTGCCAGAACCCTCTGCACACATGCAGCTTTCATGTAAGCTATTGAGGAGGAGGAGTAGCAGAGCTGGAGATCTCTGGCTTACTGCTACTAAGGGGAGCCAGAATCCAGTGGGAATTTATGCTACTGGTTAAAAAATCTGGTTATTATGTCATTGCTGTTTGTGGGGGCTTGCTGTACTTAAATTGGCTGCTGCGTTTCCTACATTACACCAGTGACAACACTTCCAAAGTACTTCATTGGCTGTAAAGCGCTTTGGGATGGACTGAGGTCATGAAAGGTGCCATATAAATACAAGTCTTTCCTTTCTTTTCAATAAGGTTGGACACAAAAAGCCTGTGCGACTAGCACTTGGAGGTCATTTTTGTCTTACTTCCGGCTCAGTGAGACTGAGCATTGAGTGGCTGAACCAGTAGTCTTTAAAGAGACCACTGCAGGCCACTCTGAAAAACTCAAAAAACCGGCTTTGCCATTGCTTTTTGTGGGGTCGGGGGAATATGAATGCTCCTCCTGGCACCACGAAAATCATCGTGCCCGCTGCTGGTTCTTCAGTGCACCTCGCTCCCCCGCTGAGATTGCCTCCGCCCCCTTCATGCCCCAGTTAAACGCCCCCGCCCTGATCAACAAGCTGCCTGTCAGCGCTCATTCAGCATTGTCTGATATTATTGTACTGAGGCCCAAACCATAAAAGTTGTTTGGGCCTCTCGCCGACGGCACTGGGCGGGCATCCTGATCGCTCCAAGAGGTAAATGAAACTCGGCCCCAGGGTCCTAGTGGGTCTTAAAGCAGTGCAAACTAGACTAGTTGGGGGTTAAATGCAAGAGGGTGCAGCCTTACACCCCCATGCACAAATGCTCAGTTTCAAGGAGCCCCGGAGATGGGGCTTCAGACCTGATCATAATGAATGTCTTCCCTCCCACATGACAGCTGTCCTTCATTCTGCCAGCACAAATCACACCTCATCTAGAGCCATCCTTTGTTCCTTAACCTGTCCTATTACCACCTCCTCTCGCCTTGAATATCTCTTAATGTCTCTCAATGTCTCTTAATCTCTCCTGCTTTCTATCCTATCACTGACCTTCCCTTTTGTTCTTTCATCCCCTCCCCCTTTTCCCAGCCCCTAAACCTGCGTTCCATTTCCTGCCTTTTTCCAGGTCTGACAAAAGGTCATCGACCTGAAACGTTAACTCTGTTTCTCTCTCCACGGATGTTGCCTGGCCTGCTGAGTTTTTCCAGCGTTTTCTGTTGTTATTTCGGATTTCCAGCATCCGCAGTATTTTGCTATCATAATAATGAAGAGAGCACTGTGGGAGGAGGCAGCATCAAGATGAGGAAGGATGTTCTTGCCATGGAAGGAGTTCAGCGAAGATTCACCAGACTGATACCTGGGATGGCAGGAATGATGTATGAGGAGTGATTGGGTCGATCGGGCTTGTACTCGCTGGAGTTTAGAAGAATGAGAGGGGATCTCATTGAAACTTATAACATTCTAACAGGACTGGACAGACTGGATGCAGGATGTTCCCGATGGCGGGGGAGTCCAGAACCAGGGGTCACAGTCTAAGGATAAGGGGTAAGCCATTTAGGACAGAGATGAGGAGGAATTTCTTCACCCAGAGAGTGGTGAACCTGTGGAATTCTCTACCACAGAAGGCAGTGGAGGCCAATTCATTAAATATATTCAAGAAGGAGTTGGATATATTTCTTAAGGCTAAAGGGATCAAGGGATATGGGGAGAAGGCAGGGACAGGGTACTGAACTTGGATGATCAGCCATGATCGCATTGAATGGCGGAGCGGGCTCGAGGGGCCGAATGGCCTACTCCTGCTCCTATCTTCTATGTTTCTATGTTTCTATCAGGTAAGGGTAGCAGCCCACAGGTAAGTGAATGGGTAGTTGAACATGGCGATTGGGGGCCTTGCTTCCCGCCCGCCGTTTTGGGGCCTTAGATGGCTGCATAGCGCCTGCAGAACTGAATTTAACCACCACCAAGCTGTCCTACACCCTAAGATGAAATCCGCCTCTTGATTCTCTCTGATTCGCTCCCACTTTCTAATTGTTTGGCCAGGAATTTGCTCTGAGCTTCTCACGCTCCACTGCCCTAACTTTGCTGGAAGTGCAGCGGAAACTCCATAAACCGGGGTTTCCAACACAATTCCAGTGAAGGTATGGTGGTGGAGCGTGAGCAGCACCAAGGAAATTCCTAGCCTCTCTTGCCCTACTTCTATCTTTTTGCATGTTTGACTTTCTCTCTCACACACAGTTTTCTCACTGCAGTCTCTGTATTTTATTTGTCTCCAACATTTGTTATAAACCTGCTCCATCTCCAGCTTTTTTCAGTTCTGACGAAGGGTCATCGACCTGAAACGTTAACTCTGTTTCTCTCTCCACAGATGCTGCCTGACCTGCTGAGTTTTTCCAGCATTTTCTGTTTTTATTTCAGATTTCCAGCATCTGCAGTATTTTGCTTTTGTATTTGTTTTAACTCTTGCTGTCTCTCTTTTTATGTCTTTCCTTCCCTGTATCTCCTCTCTCTTCTGTATGTCTCCCAATGTTTGTATTGTTCTCACACGTTCCTTTACTGATGTATTCAATTTCTGCCTATTAGCGTGTCTAAAACTCAGGGTATGCACCAAGATGGCAGCCAACATGTATTAGATCAACGTTATGTAAATAAAGAAAGATTTGCATTTATATAGAGCCAAAGTGCTTTACAGCCAATGAAGTGTAGTCACTGCTGTAACGTAGGGAGCATGGCAGACAATTTGTGCACAGCAAGCTCCTACAAACAGCAATGAGATAATGACCAGATAATCTCTTTCTTGTGGTGTTGGTTGAGGGATAAATATTGGCCAGAAAACCAGGGAGAACCTCCCTGCTCTTCTTTGAAATAGTGTCATGGCATCTTTTATGTCCATCTGAGAGGGCAGGCGAGGCCTCGGTTTAACGCTTCATCTGAAAGGCGCCACCTCCGACAGTGCAGCTGTCCCTGTCAGCCTGCGGTTTGTGCTCAAGTCCCTGGCGTGGGACCTGAACCCACAACCTACTGACTCAGAGGCATGAGTGCTGCCACTGAGCCAAGGCTGACGCAAGATCAGGCAGGGGAGGATGACCCTGAACTTGCTGTAACATGTACAATGAAATAGAAACTGATGGCCAAGACTCAAGCTGGGTTCCAGGAGGAGGCTGGGTGGAAAACAGCACATCGTCTGAAACTGGAGCCCGTATTTATGAGGGGAGTGGATGGTCTACAGTCTGGGAGCTACATTTTTAAACCGTCCAAAATGTAAAAATATATTCGATTCTGGTACTAATGGAAGACTTGAAACACTATCATGAATTTTGATGTATTGAATTTCGCCCCCACTGTCTCTCCAGAAAGTGGCAATGAATCTACTCTCTTAAAGCATCCTCAAATGTCTTCACATGAGGGAGTTGAGACATGGGCTACCCCATGATACTGCAAACATTAAGCTGTCAGAACTGATCCCCCTGGGACAGCAGCTATCCTGAGATGAGAGTCACTTCAGGCCTCTAAGGTTCCAAAGGAGCCACCCCAGCCAGCCACTGCTCCGCCACATCTCACTTAGGGAACGTCTCGGAGGAGTAGTGGATTAGGAACTACAGCAGGTAAGATAGCTGGCACAAAGGGGAGTCACGGTATTAAGAAGTAGTTGTAGAAAGGGAGAATGTATTTTGTTGGCATTTTCTTGAATGTTGTTGTTTAAGACAGCTTGATCACATAGAGTTCAGAGTTCATTTCTGTGTATGCTTTCAACTTTTGGGAGTTGAAGAAGATTTCTGTCTTATGAAGGATTTTGGTAGAACTTGGAAAGTGAGGGACTTTGTGAGGATATGGGGGGAAATAGACAAGTGTGAACCCCTCCAATCAGGTTTCCGCCCCTGCCGCAGCACTGAAACAGCCTTTTTTCAAAGTCAGAAATTAAATCCTATGTGACTGCGAACATGGTAAACCATCCTTCTCAACTTGTCTGCAGGTTTTGACATGGTTGAGCTCACCATCCTCCTCCAACGCCTCTCCTCCATTGTCCAGCTGGGTGGGACTGCCCTTACCTGGTTCCATTCCTATCTATCCAGTCGTAACCAGAGAATCACCTGCAATGGCTGCTCTTCCTGCTCCCGCACCATTAACTCTGGAGTCCACCAAGGATCTATCCTCGGCCCCTTCCTATTTCACATCTATATGCTGCCCCTCGGCGATGTCATCCGAAAACATGACATCAGGTTCCACAGGTGCGCTGAAGACACCCAGCTCTACCTCACCACCAGCTCTCTCGACCCCTCCTCTTCCTCTGATTTGTCACGATGCTTTTCCAGTATTGGATGAGCAGAAATTTCCTCCAACTAAATATTGGGAAGACTGAAGCCATTGTCTTCGGTCCCCGCCACAAACACCATTCCCTAATCACCGACTCCATCCCTCTCCCTGGTCACTGCCTGAGGCTGAAACAGACCATTTGCAACCTTGCAGTCCTGTTTGACCCTGAGATGAGCTTCTGACCCCATATCCTCTCCATCACCAAGACTGCCTACTTATACCTCCGTAACATCACCGTCTCCATCCCTGCTGCTGAAACCCTCATCCATGCATTATTTACCTCCAGGCTTGACTATGCCAATGCTCTGCTAGCCAGCCTCCTGCTTTGCACCCTCCGTAAACCTGAGCTCCTCAAAAACATTGCTGCCCGTGTCCTAACTCACACCAAGTCCCGTTCACCCATCACCCCTGTGCCCGCTGACCTACATTGGCTCCTGGTCTGGCAAGGCCTCGATTTTAAAAGTCTCATCCTTGTTTCCAAATCCCTACATGGCCTCACCCCCTCCCCTATCTCTGTAGCAGCCACAAAATGACCCTCTCGTTGTGGTATCCACCTCAGGGACACCTTGTATCAGCACTTACTGCCACTGATAAAGTGGCGGAAGTTACTTGGGGCAGGTTTGGGGAGGAAATGGAGGGGAATAGGGCCGAGGGTTAGTCATGCCTTCCCTTGACTCCATGTAAATGTGGCAGAGTGGGCTTCTGGAGCGCCTTGAAGGCATTTTTCTGTGAGGGGTAGACAGGTCCAGTTTTTTTGTGCTAGATTTGAGCCAGTATCCTTTACTCCGTTGACCATCCCAAAACAGGCGGCCATTTAAAGGAGAATCCAGGCCTCTTCTTTGATTTAGAAAGTCTATTTAATATATCTTAACATCTGAGTTGCTTTATACATATTAGAATTTGTTTCAGCACCACTCATTGAGCTGATTTGTTTTTTGAAACAGCTGAACCAGGGTGCCTGGAATTCTAATGGTTAACTTATTGCCACTGTCAAATAAGTCACACAAAAAGACGACATTTGTCCATTAGTGTTTGTATTTACCAACCAAACAACTTTAATGGGCCTAACAGGATGATTCAGTTAAACGTTGGACTTATCAGGGGACAGGGAGAAGGTCACAAGTGAGGAACATGTGCAAGTAATGGGTAGTAAAATGGGTCAGGTAATGATGGCTGAAAAATATAATCAGACTCACATTTGTTATAAAGTTCTGCAGCAGTTGGGGAACTTCTAAATATTATTAAATTAGTGTCAGCTGTGGCTCAGTGGGTAGCACACTCGCCTCTGAGTCAGAAGGTTGTGGGTTCAAATCCCTACTCCATGGGACTTGAGCACATAAATGCTAGGCTGACACTCCAGTGCAGTACTGAGGGAGTGCTGCCCTGTCAGAGGTGCCGTCTTTCGGATGAGACATTAAACTGCTCTCTCAGGTGGACGTAAAAGATCCCATGGCACTATTTCGAAGAAGAGCAGGGCAGTTATCCCCGGTGTCCTGGCCAATATATCTCCCTCAACCAACATAACAAAAAACAGATTATCTGATCATTATCACATTGCTGTTGGTGGGACCTTGCTGTGTGCAAATTTGGCTGCTGCGTTTCCCACATTACAACAGCAACTGTACTTCATTGACTATAAAACGCTTTGAGACGTCCGGTGGTTGTGAAAGGCGCTATATAAATGCAAGTCTTTCTTTTTCTTTTAAATTAAATATATGGCCATTGCTTCCTGGCTAACAGCAACGCTGCGGCCATAAAGGACATGTGACATTGAATTTTGGTTCTCAGCTGCTTCCCTTGTGTTGAAGAATAAGGATCACAACTCATAACAACTTGATTGCTTCTCCCAAAGCTGGCCTCTGCTTTTTATCTTTAAAATCGCTACTGGCCTGTTTAATTGAAATCACTTTTGCAACACAAAGGGAAAACTTACTGCCAGAGGGTGTAACCCTATTCCACCAGAGAGAATTTAACAAGGCAAATGGTTTAACTTATACATAGTAAACTTTACAAATTCACAATTCTTACAGAAGTAAGAATGAATACATTGTATCATTAAGCAGACTCCTTATATCATCAGTTTCAATTTACCGCTGGAAAAAAAATCACAACTGGAAGTGAGTGCAATATGATCTGAGATTAATACCTCACTGGTGATTTACCAGAGCAAAGTTCATGCAGTACTCATTTTCTACCACTAGATGTAGCTTAAATACTAATGTGAAGAGGACGATATTTACTGAGTGCGTTAGAGACATCTAGAGATACTAAAAGGTACTTCACAAAATTGGTTATAATTTTAAAAAGAAAATGCGGCTGGGAATCCTCACCTTAAATGCTACATTTTGTGAGGCAAGGCTCATTACAGGAGAATGGATTAGTGAGTCAGGCACAGAGTTTAGCTTGATAGCAAAATACTGCAGATGCTGGAAATCCGAAATAACAACAGAAAATGCTGGAAAAACTCAGCAGGCCAGGCAACATCCGTGGAGAGAAATTAGAGTCGACATTTCGGGTCGAACCCTTTTTCAAAACTGGAAAGGAAAGGAAATGAAATAGGGTTCACCCGAAACGTCGACTCTAATTTCTCTCCACGGATGTTGCCTGGCCTGCTGAGTTTTTCCAGCATTTTCTGTTGTTATTACAGAGTTTAGCTTGCCCGATTTGCGGGGCTCCCGATTTTTCCAGTCATTAGAATTCATCACTGGCAATAGAAAAGAAAGACTTGCATTTATATAGCGCCTTTCACGACCTCGCGACGTCCCAAAGCGCTTTACAGCCAATTAAGGACCTTCTTTTTAACATCTCATCCAAAAGACCACACCTGTGGCAACACAGGACTCCCTCAGTACTGTACTGGAGTGTCAGCCTAGATTCCGTGCATGCGTCTCTGGAATGGGACTTGAACCCTCGATCTTCTGACTCAGTGACAAGAGTGCTACCAACTGAGCCACAGCTGACACAGTCACAAAGTGGGCAGGCCAGCTCCGTGCCTGATTCTCTGATCCATGCTCCTGTTGAGTGGAGTGGAGTCTCACAAAATTTACCCTGAATGTTTAACATTGTAGTGTATCTACATAACCAGATATACTTACGCTGTCAAATTTTAGATGAGATTTTGTCCTGCTTTTACTTGTATACATCTCAATAACACCGCCGTCTCTTCCCCTGCCTCAGGCCCATCTGTTGCGGAAATCCTCCTCCAAGCCTTTGTCACTTCCAAACTTGACTATTCCAACACCCTCCTGGCCATCCTCCCAGCCTGCACCCTCCTCAAACTTCAACTCATCCAAAACTCTGCCGCCCATATCTTAACCCACATCAAGTTCCACTCAACCACCACCCCTACGCTCGCTTATCTACACTGGCTCATGGTCCCCCAATACCTCTAATTTAATATTCCCATCCTCGTGTTCAAATACCTTCATGACCTCACCCCTCCCTATCTCTGTAACCTCCTCCAGCCCTACAAACCTCCGAAAACTCTGCGTTCTTCCGTTTCTGGCCTCTTGTGCATCCCCCACTTCCTTTGCCCCACCATTGCCTGCCATGCCTTCAGGCATCTAGGCCCTAAGACTCTCCTTCAAACCTTCCTCTTTCACCAAGCTTTAGGTCACCTGTCCTAATATCTCCTTCTTTGGCTTGGTGCCAATTTTTGTCTGATTATACTTCTGTGAAGTGCCTTGGGATTTTCTTTTTTACATTAAAGGCACTATATAAATGCAAATTGTTGTTGTACTTGTATACACATATGTGCAACCAGAACAAGAAAAAGAATGGAAACAATTGCAATATTCTTACTTGTATATGTACAGCAATATTATACACACTACATCACATCCAATGACTTTTCCTGCTCTTTATTATTTACGTGCTATCACCCAAGAAGCTCATCCAGGGGCATATGGCCTGCTTTCACAAATAAGGTAGCGATACTGTGCTCTGCCTTTCTACCTTCTCCATCTACCTATCCAACATTAAGAGCTGAATGAGGCAAAGCTTCCTCCAAATAAATGTTGCCAAAACTGAAGCCACCATCCTCAGCTTCAGGAAGACATCTGTGCTTCTGGCTTCACCAATCTCCCCGGCAGCACTCAAGCTAGGTCTAGAGGTGCAAAATTTAGGAGGTCGTGCTTGCCTCTATACTCAACCTCCTCTCCACATCCAATTTGTCACTAAGATTGGTTCCATTCAACGCTGAAAAATTGCTCTTCCCTCCAACTCTGCTGCTGAAGTTCTAACCCATACCTTTACCACCTTGTGGCTGGCCCCATCCCTGTGAAGTACTCATCATGCAGGAAGCCATGGTTATCATTCTCACACAGAAACATAGAAACATAGAAACATAAAAGATAGGAGCAGTAGGTCATTCGGCCCCTCGAGCCTGCTCCGCCATTTAATGAGATCATGGCTGATCATCCAAACTCAGTACCCTGTCCCTGCCTTCTCCCCATATCCCTTGATCCCTTTAGCCTTAAGAAATATATCTAACTCCTTCTTGAATATATTTAATGAATTGGCCTCTACTGCCTTCTGTGGTAGAGAATCCCACAAGTTCACCACTCTCTGGGTGAAGAAATTTCTCCTCATCTCTGTCCTAAATGGCTTATCCCTTACCTTTAGACTGTGACCCCTGGTTCTGGACTCTCCTGCCATTGGGAACATCCTTCCTGCATCTAGTCTGTCTAGTCCTGTTAGGATTTTATAAGTTTCAATGAGATCCCCTCTCATTCTTCTAAACTCCAGCGAGTACAAGCCCAATCGACCCAATGTCTCCTTATACGTCATTCCTGCCATCCCAGGTATCAGTCTGGTGAATCTTCGCTGCACTCCCTCCATGGCAAGAACATCCTTCCTCAGATAAGGCGATCAAAACTGCATACAGTACTCAAGGTGTGGTCTCACCAAGGTCCTGTACAACTGCAGCAAGACATCCTTGCTCCTGTACTCAAATCCTCTCGCTGTGAAGGCCAACATACCATTTGCCTTCTTAACCACCTGCTGCACCTGCATGCTTACCTTCAACGACTGGTGCACAAAGACATCCAGGTCTCATTGCACTTCCCCTTCTCCCAATCTATTGCCGTTCAGATAATAATCTGCCTTCCTGTTTTTGCCACCAAAGTGGATAACCTCACACTAAAGCCGATGATCGCCTCCAAATTAATTTGAGTTCGGAAGGAGGTCCGAAAATCTGCTTTCAAATGATCTTGGGCTAAATTTAAGGTTATTTAAGAGGATGAAAGCAAAATACCTAAAATAAAACCAGAAAATGCTGGAAACAGTCAGCAGGTCGGGCAGCATCTGTGGCGAGAGATACAGAGCTTACGTTTCAGGTCGATGACCTTTCAACAGAACTGGAAGATGTTAGAAGTGAACAGCTTTTAAGCAAGTACAGAGCCCGGAGAAAGGGGGTGGGGGGACAGTAATAGAACAAAAGGGAAAGGTCTGTGATAGGGTGGAGGGGAGGAGTGATTAAATGACAAAAGAGATGATAGTGCGAGGCAAAAGGAGGTGATATGGTACAAATAAAGAAACAAAAGTTTAGTCCAGAGGAGCTGTAAATGTTCACAGCTGAAAGCAGAGGGGGAGGGAAGGATAGGCAATCGTGGCCCAGGAATGTGGCGGAGTAAGGTAGGCCCTAGGGGTGCGGACAATCTCGTCCGACATGTACCGATAGGGGATCCCCACCCCAAGCACCAGCCAACACCTCCTCTCAGTGGTTCTGGTGTAGCCATCCACCATTATCAGCACCTGCTGTCTGAGAAAATGGGAGCAGTGGTTAATATCTACAGTCGTTAAACTCAATGTTAAGGCCAGAAGTCTGTGAAGAGTCTAATCGAAAGACGAGGTGCTGTTCCTCAAGCTTATGTTAAGCTTCATTGGAACAGTGTAGGACCGGCCGAGGCACCGAGAGGTCAGAGTATGAGTGGGCGGGATGGAGAATTAAAGTGGCAAGTGACCAGAAGCTCAGGGTCATGCTAGCGGACTGAGCGGAGGTATTCAGCAAAGCGATCACCCAATCTGTGGTTAGTCTCCCCAATATAGAGGAGACCGCATCGTGAGCAGTGAATACAATGTACTAAATTGAAAGAAGTACAAGTAATTCACCTGGACGGTGGGAAGGGAGGAAGTGAAAGGGCAGGTGGCCTGGTACAGTTAATCTCATACAAAGCAAACAATGACTCAGTGAGGGCGAAAGTGAATGTCATTTTGCCTGTTTCTTGGGCACGAAACAGAGGCTCCTGAAAATGTCCGACACCATTTTGGCTCGGGCAATATTCGGGCGTCCCCGGCGCCCACCTTAAACAGGCCTCAGGCCCCTTGCATAGGCTGTTTAAAATCCCCGCTCTAAAATTGGTCAGAAACTAGGCACAGCCTGCGTCGCGCAATCTCTGATGTTTTTCCTGTGCCACAGCGGCCTAAGCAGCGACCCGGAATTATTCAGATGAGGTCTAATTTTGGATGAGCCTCAGGCCTCCTGCCCCAGCATGCGTTTCGAGCATCCTGACCATTGTCCGCTTGAAAACAGGCCTAAATAAATTTCTCTCTCCCAGTGATGGTGAATTGGTGGAAATTGATCGTCGGTAGAATTATCATAGCACAGAAGGCGGCCATTCGGCCCGTCGAGCCCGTGCCGGCGATTTAAGTAGCTCGCGTGATCATATTACAGCAAGAGTTACATGTCATTGGACCAGATTATCGTAAAATAAAGCAGAATGACATGGGCTCAGCTTTCATTTTCTCAGTACTTATGTAAGCTTAGAAAGTTGTTCCCTCGTGTTTGCCAAGTAGGCCAATTCATGGCAGGCAAAAAATAATAATTGTACAGCTAGCGGTAAGCAATTTGAAATAAGATATGCAGTGTAAATGATAACTTTTAGCTTACATGCCAGATATAGTAGGATATTAAACTGATGTTTATCTTGATTGCCAGGCCCTCTGTCTAAGCTGTCAATTCACCCTGAGAGAAGCAAACCAGATATTTTGCTTTTTGTCTGCAGCGGTGACTGCTCCTTATTTTCACTCCAACCCAAGCTTTCCCCCCCCCCCCACCCCCGCAAAAAAATGGGAGTTTCCTGCTGGATGACCGCAGGTTTCTGTCTCAATCGTTGTATGTTACGGACTGATGCTGCTACTGATCAGCTGATGTCAGATGATCCAGTTACTAGGCAATGACCCAGTTACACTGAGGTTGTGGCTGAAACCAGACTTTTTTTTTATACAGGAGGGAATATTGTGAGTAGTGAGGCTGGAGGGGGTAGATATGTGAGCAGAGTGTAAGAGAGCAGTGTTCTTACCTTGACAACTCTGGTGAGGTCATTGAACTTTTTTGTGACAATTCAGACATGTCCTGGGAGTTATGTTCTTGGCATTGAACTCCTCAGTGACCTCTTCCCACTAGTGGCGGAGGTATTCTGGTGGGCTTTCTGCTCCCTGGGGGTATCAGAATCTCCCTCCCCTTGTCCACCACCGGCACAAGAGCCTCCAATGTGGCATCAGACGACCTTGGTGTCCTCGCTGGACCTCTTGCAGCCATTTCTCCACTTGAGAAGTTTCCCTGCTGCCTGCAGCCAGAGTGCACCTCACCTTGAAGAGGTTCTAGCTGCCTTTAAGTGGCGTCAGAGATGCCAGATTTCTAGTGTTCCCCACCCCCCTGCCCCCAAACAGACGTGTAGCCAATGAATAGCACGGGTAACGCTGGCTGCACGCCTGAATCATTTTAATGAGGTCATGGCATGAATTTAACAAGGTCCCTGGGAGCACATGAACAATCGTGTGCCGCCCACGCCCTACCCTGCCCCTGGAGGTACCAATTGTAGGCACCTCTGCAGCTGTGCCCGGGTTCCTGACAGGAGGCATGAGCCATTTCTGAAAGGGATAGAGAATTGCAGACGGAGTGAATACACATGCTGAAGATGGGCTGCTGAGATTTTAGTGTTTTTAGTGTCTAAAGTGGGGGGAAAAAGTTTCATTTCATTTCAATTTTTAAAAAAGGTTTTAAAATTAAATTTAGTTCTAGTTAAGTTAGTTTAGTTTAGGTTAGTTTAAGTTTAGATTAGTCTAGACAAAGTAGAGAAGGAAAAGACCGCCAGAAAGACTACCAAAGAAAAAAAAACCCAGAGGAAAATAGAGGAAAAAAAAAAGCCAAAGCAAAAAAAAAAAGAAACAAGAGAAGAACTACACAAACCAGTGAACGGCAGCCACACGGGGCTTCAGCAGCGGTGGTTGAGTCGGCGGCATCGGGACCGAGTTCGAGGAGGCGAGGTGACTCGGGCCGCAGCCCAGCGGTCCAGCAACCGGCACAGCCGAGGGGACTCGGGCCGCATCCCAGAAATCGGAACGCAGCCCGGCAACGGGCACAGCGGAGAGGACTCGGGCCGCATCCCAGAAATCGGCACAGCCGAGGAGATCCGGAACGCAGCCCGGCAATCGGCACAGCGGAGAGGACTCGGGCCGCATCGCAGAAATCGGCACAGCCGAGGAGATTCGGAACGCAGCCCGGAAATCCAGCAATCAGCACAGCCGAGGGGACTCGGGCCACAGCCCAACAATCCAGCACGGGAAAGGCCCGAGGAGCCAGGCCAGCAGGCACAGAGACCTCTGAGGAGAAGGAGAGCAACCAGAAGGCTCGCAACCAAGACCGTGAGTACAGGGCCCAGGGAGGGAGGCCCAGGGAAAGGCCCGAGGAGCCAGGCCGAAACAGAGGCCCAGAGACCTCTGAGGGGGAGGGGAACAGCCCGAAGGCACCGGGAAACAGTGGCTCACAGACTCAGACCTGAGAAGGGTGAACCCAGGAGCCGAGGCCCAGGGACCACGGGGTCGGAGAGGGGGACCGGGAAAGTTCGCGAACAGGGAGAGGGTAACACCAAACCCGGGGCCCCAGAAAAGCTTATTCTAAGATCAACAATACTTTACCAAAAATGAGCGAATCAGAAGATCCACAACAGCCCCGCTTCCAGATTCCCCCCAACACCACAAAAAAAGCTATAAAAACGATCAAGCATGCTCAGATGAGAGAAAAACCAGAAACTCTCTTTACTGACTGTTACAACAATGGGACAAAAAGTAACCTCATATTCTACTCAGATCAGCCAGCGGCTTGGATCAGAGCAATAAAATCACACTATACCAGTGTTAAGCTAAAAAATACCGCAAATGGGTCCATAATGAAAATTAACACACCAGGAGACAGTTCAATCACGACTGTCAACGCGTACAATACCGGAACAATATTAGTGCAAGGCAACCTCGACAAATTTGCAACGGCCTTCAGGACACTGAAAAGATCAACTACGAGGGGAATGAACAGCCCCAGAGTGGCCCGCACTCCCCCCAACATTGACAACTTACCAGGAGAAAATCTGCATGGTCAAGGGATGAACGAGCCACACAGTTCAAACCAGACACTAACCCCGGGGAACCACAGCCACACGATACAACTGACAAACCCCAGCATAACTACCACGGAGGAAGCCACACATAGTCCCCCTACCATTCCCAGCCCACCAAGAGAAGAGCAGCATAGCCAGGAAGTGAGTGAGCCTTCCAGGGCCGACCAGCTTAGCCAGGAAGTGAGTGAGCCTTCCAGGGCCGACCAGACACATACCCCGGGATCACACAGCCAGATACAACCAAAAGATAAATTTTATCAATTAGAGATAGAGATGGTTAAACTTAGAGAGGAGGTCCTCAAATTGAATGACAAACAAAAGCAGGAGAGGGAGAGACACAAGAGAGAGCTGAATAGACTTGATAACCAGGTGAATCTACTTAAGAATCAGGTGAAAGAGCTGCAGGAAAAAGAAGAGAGCCATAGAGGAGAGAAAACACCATTAGACCAGCAACCAGAGACTAGAGATAAGACAAGACAGAGCCGGACGGAACGGCTGCACTCCCACACGGAACAAAAGCAACAGACACACAATACAAGGGGTGCCACACAGACCGACCAGCATGCTGACTCGCAATCTTCCCCCACCACCATGGAACCACAAGCGAGCCGCTCACAAGAGGTACGCACACACCAGACACCCCAGCCCAGCACACACACTATGAGTCCAGGCGAAAGCCACCAGACAGTAAACACAAACAAGGCTGACGTCGTAATACTCATAGACTCAAATGGGAAATTTCTATGGGAGAAAAAGCTCTTCCCTAGAAGTAAAGTAGAAAAGATTTGGTGCCCAACAACAGACAGAGCCATGGGATGGCTGACCAAAGCCAGATTAGGCTCCCCCCAACACATAATAATACACACGGGCACAAATGACCTAAAGGCCAAACAGAAAGAGGTAGCAACATCGCTCAGAGCAATGATTAGGAAGGCAAGCAGTACATTTCCAAACACTAGAATCACTGTTTCCACAATATTGCCGAGAACAGACTTCAACAACAACACAATTCATGAGATAAATGCCAGCATAGCAACAGAATGCGAATCAAACCACAACGTACACCTGGCCCAACACCCCACCCTCGATGAAGAATGTCTTTACGACCACGTCCACATCCAAAGGCAAAAAATATCGATCTTTGCTAAAGCCCTGAAGGACGTCGCTTTTAACCGGGTCCATACCCAGACTCCAAGAGGACCCCCCCCCGACCACCAGAGATCAGCGGGGTACATATCAGGAACACTACAAAGACCACCACCACACCAACCGAGACCGGAGAGGATCCCCATGCAAAACAACATTATCAGACCTGCACCACTCCTGTCCCACAGGGGAATAGGACCGCTACCAGCCAGACAGAGGGAGAGATGCACAGGACGTACGCAATACCTCAGACAGAAACAATCCATTAAGAGACAATAAGCAGATGTGCAGCAGCATCTACTTCCGCCTTATGGATCAAGGACTAATTAATAGAAAGAACTGTAACCAAATTGTATTAACTTTTGTAGACAACTGGGGTGATCTTTTCTTTCCCCACACTTAGACACGACAAACACGTACCACTCTTTAACCTATCATAGAAAAAGATAAAACTTAACATGAAATCCTTATATATTTCGACCTGGAATATCCAAGGTCTACGCTCTTCACTGCGAGAAGTGAAGAGTAGGACCCCAGAGTTCATAGAGGAAACTAAAGATCTAGATATTATCATTTTACAGGAAACTTGGTATAAAGGAAAAGGACACACCGGCTGTCCCCAAGGGTACACTGAGCTAGTGGTCCCCTCCAATAAATTACCAAGTGTAACCCAAGGCAGAGACTCCGGAGGCATACTGATCTGGTTTAAAACAGAACTTAAGAATTACATCAAATTTATAAAAAAGGGCGAAAACCATATGTGACTCAAACTTGAGAGGGAGATTATCTCAAACACCCAAGATGTTTACATTTGCGCACTTTATATCCCTCCAATCGATTCCCCGTACTACAAAGAGGACACCTTCTCCAACATGGAGGGGGAAATTATCCAATACCAGGCCCAGGGGAACGTGTTGATCTGTGGGGACCTCAATTCAAGAACGGGCGAAGAACCAGACTTCACCAATAATCAGGGAAACAATTACGTATTCGGGAATAACCACTTTGACATCCCTTCCCTTCCATACAGGCATAACTGCGACAAGCAGTCAAATACCAACGGTAAACAGCTACTACAGCTCTGTCGAAACCTGGGTCTGTACATTGTCAATGGTAGGTTCATAGGAGACCTCCTAGGAAGATCGACCTACTGCTCACCTCTTGGCTGCAGCACAGTAGACTATATGATTACAGACTTGGACCCATCCTCTTTCAGAGCATTCACAGTCAAACCACAAACAACACTGTCAGATCACAGCCAAATTACTATGTTTCTCAAAAAGACAGAAACAAACAACATAGAAACACAACCCAGTAAACTGTACAACACCAAAAAATCGTACAGATGGGCCAAAAACGACACGGAAAAATACCAGAAAACAATTAGCAATGCATCAACTCAAGCTCTCTTAGACACCTTTCTGGATAACATATACACTCACAATAAAGAAGGCGTAAACCGGGCAGTTAGTAAACTAAACAATATTTTTGATAATTTGGCAACAAATGCAAACTTGAAAGCTCGCAAGAACAAACCCAAAACAAAAAACTATGAAAAATGGTTTGACCATGATTGCCATAACATGAGGAAAAAACTTAGAAAACTATCAAACCAAAAACACAGACATCCAGAAAACGAGGAATTACACCTTACTTATTGTCAGACGCTAACACAATACAGAAACACACTCAGGACCAAAAAAGAGCAATTTATTAAGAATACACTCAGCTCCATGGAGGAATCCATTGAGTCGAATTGTTTCTGGGACAACTTGAAAACACTACACAAAAAACAACACGACGATTTGTCCATTCAAAATGGGGACACATGGGTAAACCACTTTGAAAAATTATACCAGAAAAACACACTAGGACCAGAGCAACACCAAATACGCAAAAAACTTGAAAAGCTTGAAATGGCCATAAAAGATAACCAAAACCCGCTAGACGCCATAATAACAGAAAAAGAACTTCTTGAAAAACTCAAGGACCTGCGACCAGGAAAAGCTTGCGGGACAGACGGCATACTAAACGAGATGATTAAACACGCAGACGACAAACTGAAACTGGCTATCCTAAAACTCTTCAACTTGGTTCTGAGTGTCGGTTATTTCCCTGACATCTGGAACAAAGGACTCATAACACCCATATACAAAAGTGGGGACAAAATCGACCCAAACAACTATCGAGGCATCTGTGTAAACAGTAACCTGGGGAAGGTATTCTGTAGCATCATAAACAAAAGACTTATAAACTTCCTTGAAGAGCACAATGTCTTGAGTAAAAGCCAAATTGGATTCCTGCCAAACTATAGAACATCCGATCATATCTTCACCCTACAGACCCTAATTGACAAACACGTTCACCATAACAAAAGCAAAATCTACGCATGCTTTGTAGATTTCCAGAAGGCTTTCGACTCCATCTGGCATGACGGTTTATTCCTGAAACTTATCGAAAGCGGGGTAGGAGGTAAAACATATGATGTAATTAAATCAATGTATACAAACAATAAATGTGCAGTTAAAATTGGAGACAAACAAACAAAATACTTCCCACAGGGGCGGGGGGTGACGCAGGGCTCGCCAATCTCACCGACACTCTTTAATATTTACATTAATGGATTGGCAAAACTACTTGAACAATCTACAGCACCCGGCCTCACCCTATATGAATCCAAGGTTAAATTCCTCCTCTATGCCGACGACCTGGTTCTGCTGTCACCAACTAAGGAGGGTCTACAGCAGAACCTGGACCTGCTGGAGTCGTACTGCCAGACTTGGGCCCTGACAATAAATCCCCAAAAAACCAAAGTCCTTGTGTTCCAGCAAAGATCCAAACAACATGGACCCACAATAAATTTCACAGTAGGAACAACCAAAATTGAACAAACCACTCACTACACATACTTGGGCTTAAAAATCAGTTCTACGGGAAACTTCAAACTGGCTGTGAATGAACTGAAAGAGAAAGCAAGAAGGGCTTTCTATGCCATCAAAAAATCAATCCAAATAGAAATCCCAATTAGCATTTGGCTCAAAATTTTCAAATCAGTAATTGAACCAATTGCACTCTATGGCAGTGAGGTCTGGGGACCACTAACACAACAAGATTTTGCAAAATGGGACAAACACCCAATTGAGATCCTACATGCGGAATTCTGTAAAAGTATCCTCCGGACTCAAAGGAAAACAGTAAACAACGCATGCAGGGCGGAACTAGGCCAATACCCATTAATAATCACTATCCAAAAAAGAGCCACCAAATTTTGGAATCACCTACAAATGAGCAACCCCCAATGCTATCACTACGACGCCCTGAAATGCCAAGAGCTGACCATAAAGAAGAATACCCTCAGTCAACTAGTCCTGGGACTCAATAAAGTAACTACTAACAATACTAACAATAACCAGCCCCAGGACAGTGACAGGGTAACACAAAGAATTCGACCCAACACAATCGTCGCTAAGCAAAAGGAAAAATATCTGTCATATTGGGCAGAAACAACAAAAACCCAAAGCAAACTCAATTGCTACTTGGCCCTAAACAGACAATACAACATAGCTGATTACCTGACCATGGTAAAGGATAACAAACTGAGAAGAACCTTGACAAGGTACAGACTTAGCGAACATAGCCTAGCGATCGAAAAAGGCAGACACAGGCAGACCAGGCTGCCAAGAGAAGACAGGATATGCTCTCACTGCAGTCAGGGAGTAGTTGAGACAGAGATGCACTTCCTCACAGCCTGTGGAAAATATCAGGGCATCAGAGAGAATTTCTATCAAAAATTCTCACAAATATGCCCTGAATTCAGAAATCTGACTGACAACCAAAAACTCCCATTCCTACTGGGGGAGGAGAGAAGCTGTGTAACACTGGCGGCACACTATGTTACAGCTTGCCATGAACAGAGGGACAACCAGTAAACTAAGACAAGAATATATATAAACAAGGCGAAAATATATTTATAAACTCAGGGATATACCTGTTTATACACTGTATGAATGGAACCGCGTTTATGTGTTCAACCATAAATGTATTTTGATGCTTTGGCAACATAAGATGTACCTTATCATGCCAATAAAGCGATTTGTATTGTATTGTATTGATAGCCCTCGTCGGTCAGTAGCCAGCCTGTAACCTGACAGCCTGGTTGGAAGGAAGGCGGCACAGAGGACTGGCGCAGGATGAAAGAACCACGACTGCGGCCAGAAAGCCGGTCACGGACCGGCATGATGTGCTGGCAGGGGTCGCAAACAAGCTGGACGTTGAGGGAGTGGAATCTCCTGCTATTAAGAAAGATGCCAGGCTGGTGACGGGGAGCACAGCACGCAAGGCAATGTGGGATAAAAACAGAAACTGCCGGGAATAATCAACAGGTCAGGCAGCATCTATGGAGAGAGAAACAGAGTTAACGTTTCAGGTCGATGAATTTTTGACCCGAAACGTTAACTCTGTTTCTCTCTCCACAGATGCTGCCTGACCTGCTGAGTATTTCCAGCATTTTCTCCTTTTATTTCAAATTTCCAGCATCTCCAGTATTTTGCTAAGGCAATGTGGGTGCAGTCTATGGTACCTTGCACCCTGGGGAAGTCGTCAATGCAGGAGGAGGCTTGTGTTCTCTCGTGCTGCTTCGCTCTGTCCATAGGGAAAGTGAGGTATGTGCTCCTCCTGGGCTAGAGAGCCTCCGTGACACAGCGCCGATGTCACCCAATGCAGCCAGGAAGAAATCAGTCGCATAAAAGTTAAGGGCCGCAGTGACCTTGACAGCCACAGGCAGTGCTGTCCATGCCTTAGTTCGAGGCTCGAGTTGCGGCTGCAGCAGGTGACGTAGCTCAGTGACAGCCTCCATTGTGAAGTGCAGGTGACTGGGACATTGCTCCTCAGTGAAACTAAAGTAGGCAAAGTGCTCGCTGATTACCCGCTGTGGGTCTGATCTCCTGCGCAGTGCCCTCCTCCTCCCTCTTCTCCAAGCTGACCCGGCACTTTCCTCTCTTCTTGTCTGCTCCTCCTTGTCCTCCAGCCGCAATGGCAGCCCTGCTAGATACCCATGACTGTAGTAAAACTGGTTTGAAGGCAGCCAAAAGCAGAGCAGCACCAGCAAAAAAAAAACGTGTTATCAGAATGCATAAAATATGGGAAAAAACACCCAAAAGTTAATGAACAGCCTCTAAGGACAAACAAAACCAGATGTAGTTTAAATAGCGCTTCTGAAGGGTTCTTACTGACTGAGCAACAGGAGTTGCTGAGCGAATTTATCATGTGACGAGTCAAGGACTGGGGCAGACCAAAATCACAAAAGGACCCTACAACAAACGCAGGACTCTTATTTAAATATTATAATGAGCTTCCTGAATTGTTTTGGCGTGCACGATAGAGGCCTAACGGATGAGCCTGATCCAACTTACCAAGCAGCGCACTTCCAGCGTGGGTTGGGCACGCGCGCGACGCTCATCATATTGGATACTTAGACACTCGGTTTATGCTTGTAAAATGAGCGTGGTGCCTAGGCCATAGTGTCTGAATGTACCCCACTGACAGTGCTTTACATACAACAAATTATTTTGAAATGCCGTGTCTTTTGTTAAGCCAGACATTACAGCCATTTACACACAGCAAGGTCCCACAAACTGTAGTGCAAAGAAAGACCAGCCATAGGGTTTATGGTGCGAGAAGAATTTTGGCCAGGACCCCAGAAGAACCCCTGGAGTTTTGGTTCGCTGCTCATCCCTAGATCTTAAGACTATGGCCTAGAAATTGGAACCTTTAGCGTATGGTTACAAATAGTCTGGGGAACTTGTACTGCATCTGAAGGCCTGATCCATTACTGTCAGTCAGTTGTGTAACGCAAGACGTACACTTGTACACCAGATTTTCAAATCTTACTAATAAGCGCTTGCAGTTGTGTCAGTAAACTGGAAATGAAATGATAATTGGGCTTTGTAAATGTTTACTGTTATTCTTACAAATGTCCGTATTGAATATGCATCCTGTTCCTCTGAAGTAAGAGGTGTGTGCTTATTACATTCTCAATTAAAGGAGATCTAATGACTTTTTCCTGTATCTGAAGGAATTTTTACATCTGCATTTACGCACATCGATATTCAGGTGTTCAGGGTATCCAGTAAACTTTTCACATCTCTTGGTCTATTCGGGAAGAAATCATAGATCACCTATGCTGGCTCTGATATCCAATATTGCAAACAAATCTCCCAGTTCCAGTACACCATTGCCCTTTCAAAAATGCTTATCCAGGTACTTTCTAGAGAGATAAACTCCTAAAAAGACTTAGGCCGCGATTTTGTCTACCGAGGCGGGTTAAGTGCGGCCGAGGTAGGTGGTGGGCTAAATGCGACCCCGCTCCCGGTTCCATCGCACTCTGTTGAAGTGATTTTGCCCTGATTGGGCTTGTTAAGCCCACCCTGAGAGGTTCCTGGTCAATTAATAGGAAGTGGGTCTGATGACATCACTTGATTACGCGTCATCAGCTGGTTTCCTTAAAGGGGCCATGTCCACATTCATTTTGACAGTTGTGCTGTCAGTGTTCTACAGCATTGAGGTGCTGCAAACACTGAATCACTGCACAAAGGTGCACGGCTGCACCCAGGCTCTCCCATGACTCCCTCCATATGCTTATGGTGGGAGTCACAGCACGCAAGGAGGTTCTGTTCCCTTCCAATGGATGTAAGAGACCTCCACAGGAGACCAACGCAGCCTGGTTGCACATTGCACAGGAGGACACAAGCAGGGATGTCATCAGGAGGACCAGGCTGCAGTGGTGCAAACCTTTCAATGATCTCAGTAGATCACAAAACATTACTGCAAAGCCACACTCAACCTCATCCTGCTGTGCCACTCATCACATCCCCAACACTCTTCCTTCCCTACCCTATGCCTGCACATCCTTACTCACACCAACTTACCTTGCACCTCCACCCATCCCTCTCTATCTACATTATCACTTCCCCATCTCACTAGCCAACCCTCACAATCACCCTCCTCCTTGTCCAATCATACCAACTAACAACACACAAGGGTAGGCACTTGGGTGTTTTAGCCAATGTTCATATGAAGTTTCTGGTAATGTGCTGCCAAACACTCAAATCTTTATTTTCAACACTTTGCGTTCTTGGACAAATTTGTGTGCACCTTTGGAAGTGGCTTAGTGAGTTGCGGTGAATGGTGAGACATAACGGTACCCCCCGCAATGGTGATGAGTGTGAAAGGAAAAGCTTGGACATAGTAGGGATGCTTTATGGTTCTGGTGTGGGGTGGTGCCAATCTGGCGCATCATGAGGCAGCCAGGGTGTACAGCATCAAGTGAAGTAAATCTGGCCATGGTGATGCCATCGCTGGCGTCCTGGGCAGCAATGTGGTCAGGTGCTGATGCCCTGTGTCCTGTGCAGCATCAGGTGATTGCGGAGCAGGTTGGTGGTGTTGTTGGTGCTGCTGGTATGTCTGGTGATGTTGGTGTTGGGGCTGATTGTGGTGGGATTCTGAAGACCAAGGTAATTTTTTCAAGGGCACTGATGTTGCTGGAATAGATGGCAGCTGAAGTTGAGATGACAGAAGCGATCTGTCAATGATGAGAGAGCTAGCTCCAAGGAGGTGACACTGGATAGAGAGTTTAGTCCAAACACTTCCAAACTGCATACAGCTCAAAAGTGTCTTCCAAATCCTGAAGGCTCCAGCTTCTGACATTGGAAAGTGAACAGCTGTGAAATGGTAGCTTTTATACCATTTTTGCAGCTGTTACCTATTCACAGCAATGGAGAGTCATAGAGAACCTGACACACTCAAATGACGTGATCACCGAGCGATGGGAACCTCATGGAAAAGTTGGGAAAATGGATAGAAGGTGATAAAATGCTGTTCAACTACCTTTGAAGACCCTCTTAACTATCTCAATTGGCTGACCCGCTGCTTAGTGCCGGGCCTGCAAAGCGCAGGCAGACCCCGCACTTGGGAAACTGACATGGAGGCGGGTTCAGAGCGGGATTCCGACCCGTTATTAATCCTTACAGTGAAAAGCCTCTGTAATAACAAAACTTATTCACTATATTTGTCTATTAAAATAGTAGGCTGTTTTTATTTGGATTCTAGGGAGTAGAATCCGAATTATTGGTTGCATTCTTTAAAATCTGACAGATCAGTGTGTTTTTAGAATTTGATTTATCTTGCATACCCTCTCTGTCAACCTACAAAACAACCGGAAACATAGCGCTTCACTTTAATAAATCGCGATTTCCTGAGAACGTCGCACAGATAGATAAGACCCGACCTTCGGCCTCCTGCTGATCTTACCGCCTGAAAGAGCGCATCGCACGGGAGGTTCTGCGCTGCGCTCATTTAAATCACGGCGCTGCCTGCGCTCTTTTTACTAGCGGCCGTTAACCTTGGCCCGCGGTGACACCGCCCGTTTTTGGGCTTAATCGAATTTCTAGGCTTATATTTTGCAGATTGAAGGAGTGATATTAAAACTTCAGCAGTCCCTTGTGAGATCCGGAAAGTTATGAACCATGGCACGGTGTGGCTGTGTTGTACTTTTGATTTTCATTTTAATTATTTTGAACGTGCCCAAATGATGATCATTAGACTTTGTATTAAACTTTCTCTCACAAGTGTCTTAATTCACTTTTTAATCTGGCACAGTCAAAAAAGTAAGGCAATTCCACAATGACTTTGAAACCACTGGGAGCAGCTTGAATTTCTTGAATTACAGTGAAACTGTTCTAGCCTTTGACACCAAACCTACTTATGGCATCTTGCAATGAAAGGTCATTATGTTTCAAATTGAGTTAGCAGCCCTTACAGTTCCTTGCTGTGAGACTGTGTTTTATATAATTACACTTTGTATAATTTTACTTCATTTCAAAATGATCTTGGCATAAAACACAATACTGACCACCAATATGACCTTATCAAAGTAACTTTGAAACAGTGTGGTTCCAACATAACTATCAAACTGTTACTTTATTTAGAACAAAATGACTGCAAGTATAAAATCTATTTTCTTGTGACCACAATAACACTGAATCTGTTCTATTTGGACCATAAACAAATCTGTACAGCATTTAACCATGAAAATCTACCTTCCTTTCGATGCAAACATATATACTGTATACAAAAGTCTTGCATCTAGTACATGTCCACCACATCTCAACGTGTCATATTGTAACTCTTTAATGTGTGACATTTGAAAAGTGACGCACCTCAACATGCCACACCTCAAACTGCATGCCACACTTACATCTCATTGGCTAAACACTGACAAATCACAACTGAAATGGGAGGGAAAGCTACCTATCAATAATTGGCAGTTAAACAGCTACCTATAACAAGAAACAGCGGGGTGGTGGTTGTAGCACTTCCATGTTCTTGTGTGAAGTTGAACCATACCAAAGTAGACAGAATTCAGATCTATTCAATCCGTTTTGAACTCATCCTATTCAAATCTATTCAGATTTCAACAGCAGGAATTGCCACTTGAAGTAATTGTACTGTCTGGTCTTTTAAGCACCGGTATGTTCTATTTCGCTGTGCTAAAGGAAGGTTATGAAACCCAAATCTAAAAACATTCTTTCCATCAGTTTTTTCTTGTATGTTCCTGTGATTGGTGCCATTTTGAAAGCATTTTGTTTGTGAAGTAACAATGCCGACCATTAGAAATATCTTTGTCCAGCCCATTAATCTGCAACAACTGCCAATCACAAATTACTTTTACAAGGGGAGGAAGGGGCCATATTATTTCAGTAGACACTGATATCTCTTTTTTAAAATCTTTTTCTCCACCTGTTTTTCTTCCTGTCCTCCCCTACCCCAAACGTGTTGCCACATTCCTGGTAAGACTCCTGGATGCTGGCTGCGCTCGGGAACCTCCCTCAAGTGGCACGTTATTTATGTTTGAGTCTTGACAGTGAAGCTATTCAATCACAGCTGGGCATCACATATCCACATGTGCACTTCCAGCCGGGAATTCTGAGCAAAAATCGGGAGCAGGAGCCTTGGCCATTTCCCCCCTCTCGCTACTCAGGGACAAAGTGCTTCCTGCCATCATCCAGGCAGAGATCAGCGCATTCAGCATGGACAAGGGATTAAACCTTTCTGATCTGTATGGCTCAGGTATTCAAGGGATAAACTTACTGAGCTGAGCCGTTTATGTCTTTAAATTGTCAGCATGGTTGTCTTTCTATCAGTGAGTTTATTGTTGTTATGCTTTTTGAAAAATTAATCATAGCACATATAACAATCCATTTGACTTCAGATAACATTCAGGGTGACAGTGGAAAATCTCACTTGCTGTGTCCTATGATAGCACAGTGGTAAGAAGCAGGCTGCTCACAATTCCCCACACATAGAATTACATAGAAATGACAACATCGAAACAGGCCATTCAGCCCAACTACTCTGTGCTGGTGTTTATTATCCACATGAACGGTACTACTAATCCCATGTGCCTGCCCTGATCCCATGCCCCTTTACTCTCTTAACCTTCAGCCATCTATCTAACCTGTTCTTGAATGTTACTTTAAATATTAGGTTTTTTTACCTCACATTTACCGACATCAAATTGTAGCTGCCACTTTTTTGTCCAGCCCGCCATCTTATCAAGTTCCCCTGCAGCTTCCTCGTCCATTCAGATTTAACTCCCGGGCCTCATGAGGCCAAGATAGTTTGCCCCACTTCGACCCCCCGTCCTGAGTTAAAATCGAGGCTTCTATCCTCATAGGCCCTCTTTGCTTTCCTTATCCCTTTCTTAGCCTCTTTCCTTATTTTTTTCATGTTCTCCCTTATTTCTTTATCATTTTCATCATACCTGTAGGCCCCATATGCCATCCACTGCAATTGTAGTTTGTTGCTAATCTCTTTATTTTGCCACAGCATTCTGAAATTTCTGAAGTATTCGCCCCTTTTAATGGTATATATTTTTTCTGCAGCTTTGCCATCTCCTTTTTCAAAATTCCCATTGCTGGTCTAAAAAAAATAGGATAAATATATAGGGAAAGATAAAATCTTAAAAAACAAAATTATTTGCTTTTCCCAAAAAATAGGTTAGTTTGGTCCTGCTGATCTCTCTATAACTACGAAACTTTTGGCAGCACATCACTAGTACCCTGTATAAAGATATCTTTTTCCTGAATGTCATACAATTTTCTTGGGAAAATTTATTGGCTTAGCTTGAGCTTTTGGCTTGGCAAGTCCCACCATGTTAGACCTTTGGCTCAGCTCAAACTTAAAACAGTCTGGGACTGGGAGACCCTCCTTTGCTAATTTTTTAAGAACAAGGGATTGTGTTACAAGATGATGCATTTTTGAATCTTTCGCCAGTCAAAATGGGGCTGATTTCCTTATTTGGGCTCAAGATGGGTACAAAGGAGCCTGGTGTGTGCGTCTGCACCAATCTGATATTTCACTGTGCACGCAGCACTGGGAAAAGTCAGCCTGTTAACTGCTACAAAAATGAGGGAGCCACCTACTAGGATTGAGCGCTGGATCATGTTCCAGACCTGAAGTCATCCAAATTCAGTCATTTCAAATCTTTGAAAGGACTCAAAAATGGCCAACTGTAGTTCACTTGAGTTCAGGTGGAATAAACATGCCCAGAGGATTAAAATGTGCCTCAAAATCTGCACAAGGATTTTGTATATTGCACCATGGTTTCCTGTTCTCATAGCAGATGGCGACTGCTTGTGACTGCTGTTTTGCTGGAGTCTTGTTTTTTTAAATTCCTATCACGACAATCAATTCTCTAGCAGTAGAGTAGGCATTAATTTTATGGCAACAAGGGAAGGGAATTGGATCTAACATTCTAAATTTCTTAATGGTATTGATGTGCTGATCAAAGCAGAACAAGTAGCTGCTTTCAAACTCGGCCTGTTTGGCGATGTACTCATGTTTATGTTCTAAGTCAGAAATTGAAAACATATGAAAGCTAATATTATAAATATTCTTTTAAAACATCATCCTATAAAACTTGATTCTGGTGGTGCACTGGCACAGCGCAATGAAACATCCATATATTCTAGAATCATAGATCATGGAATTTTGCTGCATAAAAATAGGTCTTTCGGCTCATGGTGTCTGTCCCATTAACCTGCCCTTTCAATTTTTTCTTTTCAAAATATTTATGTATCTACTTTCCTTTTAAAAGCTATTATGGATTCTGAATGTTAACCCTACTCGTTCAGCAGAAACCTGGCGGGTGGGCAGTTAAAATCGCCCTGGCTCTTACCTGTCCGAAAGCCCCCAAGAGGTGTATAAGATTATGACGGGTTTGGATAGGCTAGACGGGGAAAGGCTGTTCCCACTAGTTGATGGTACAAGGACTACGGGACACAGATTTGAGGTTTGGGGCAAGAGATACAGGGGAGAAGTGAGGAAAAAAAAATTTACGCAGCGAGTGGTGATGACCTGGAACTCGCTGCCGACGGAAGTGGTGGAAGCGGAGACACTCAGGCCTCAATTTTAACTGACCCGTGGAGTCGGGATTGGAGGCGTGCAGGGGGTTAAAGTCCCGAATTCGGGGGTCCCAACACCATCCCACCCCCAACCCGCCTCCATGTAAGTTTCAAATGAGGTGTGTACCCCCCCCCCCCCCGCACTGGGACCCACCTACCCGAGACGGGAAGGGTTTAGTGACAATTAACTGCCTGTTAACAGGTAGTTAACAGGCAGTTTTTAGCCTAATCCCTATTTTAAAGCTTGAAGTGTGGGATTCCCGACGGCTCCAAACCACGCTAAGTTAGAGGAGTCGGGCCGTCGGGCTGAAGGACTTGGAGGGGTCGAGATGTCGGTGTTCAGGTGAGTGATGGGTGCATGAGTGCAAAGGTAAGTGTGTTTAGTGTGTCTAAAGTGTGTAAAGAAGTTTAAATTACCTGTACTTACCTTTTTAGCCTTCCTTCCTCTAGGTTTCAGGAGTCCATCATCTAACCGGCACAGAAAGCAGAACGGCTGCGAACTGTCAAAAGTGACAGCCTGCAGCTTTCAGTGCCAGAGAGATTTCTAACTGAGTCTATGTAGAAGGACTCAGGTTAGAAGTAAGACTGTCAGTGTTTGACAGCTTCAAACAGCTGTGAAACACTGATATTTCATCTATCAAAATGTCTTGACAGATGAAATTTCAGTCTGTGACGTCACCTGTTGCCGGGTGGCCCTTAATTGGCCTGCTGAGCCCGCTGGGTGGGCTCAACAAGGTCAATCAAGTTAAAATCGCGTGGATTGTCTGCATCTCAATGGAGGCAGGACTACAACCCCGAACGTTGTAGTCCCGCCTCCTTCCCAACTTCTGAGTGAAAATCACCCCCTCAATGTTTTCAAGGGGAGACTGGATAGGCACTTGAGGGAAATAAACTTGCAGAGCTATGGGGATAGAGCGGGGGAATGGGACTGACTGGATTGCTCTACAGAGAGAGATGGCACGGACTCGATGGGCTGAATGGCCTCCTTCTGTGCCGTTATGACTCTATGATCACAACAACTACAAATTTAACCTGCTCTCCTGAGCAGGCAGCAAGGACTGAGCGGGGAATCCACCTGGAGTTAAAATCGGGGCTTCCACCACTGTTTCTGGAAGGACATTCCATGCCCTAACAACCCTCTGCGTAAAAAATTCACCTAAGCTCTCCTTTTGTTCTTGAGGTCCTCTAGTTACTGACTCAACAACCCTTCAACATTTTGAAAGCTTCTCTTAGATCTCTTCTTAGCCTTCACTTTTCTAATGAAGAGAAGCCCCAATTCCGTAGTCTCTACTTAAGGTAAAGCCTCTTACCTCAGTATGACCATAGTGAATCTCTTCTGCACCCTTTCCGTAGCCTTGGCATCCTTCCTCAAGTAGGGCATCCAAAACTGGACACAAAGGCCTATATATTCAGCCCGTGTTTCGGGCACTAATTCGGTTACTAAGCCCCTAATGTGGCTGTCAGGAAGCGCACACACATTTATGGCAAGAAGTGTGTTGTCCGCCATATTAGGAAAGGAAGAAAAACCATTGTGCAGTGCCGACGCCTGAAAAGACAGGCATTAGACGCTTTGCATATGAAAATAAGGGCCTAACGTCTGTTTGAGGCCCACACTACAAGATTGGAAAACCATGCCTTGGGGCTGCCTGTTACCAAAAAGGTAAGTTTTTGTAATATACTTACCTGAATGTGGAGTTGGGAGGAGCAGGAGTGCTCCTCCTGACCCCACATTTAAAGATCACAGGCGGCATGCTCTGCCAACCGGCCATCCGAGAGTTAAAATCTATCCTTTAGAGTCATAAAGGAAAGGGTGCTGACTTATTGGGGGTAATCTTGACAACATAGAAGATGACCTCCAAGTCACCATGGACCATTTCTCAGATGCCTGTAAGAAATTTGTCCTCATTACAGTCTAAAGAAGATGGAAGTTTATACCAGCCTGCCCCGGAAAACACTATATTCCGCCCAATATTACAATCAAAGGGCACATGCTGTCTGCAGTGGATTGGTTCACCTACCTAGGAAGCACCTTGCCATGTGATGCCATCCTAGATGATGAAATGAACCACAGATTTGTTAAAGCCAGTAGTGCTTTGGAAGGCTCCGTTTGAGGTTTTCGGATAAAAGGGGCATTAAACTGGCAACAAAATTTAAGGTCTACAGGCAATAGTTGTAACGTCTTTACTGTATGTGTACAATAGATGGACCACTTACAGTCACCACGTCAGAAAACTCAATCACTTTCATTTAGGTTGCCTCAGAAAGATCATGAAAATTCAATGGTGGCAAAGATTCTGGACACTGAAGTCCTCAGAAGAGCAAATATGCCAGACAATGATAGCAATAGCACAGCTAACATGAGCTGGTCACTTAGTCTGAATGCCTGATATTAGACTATCCAAGAAGGTATTCTACTGTAAGCTGAAGCTTGGTAAACGCTCTTCTGGTGGTCAGTTCTAACAATATAAGGATTGCCTAAAGACCAGTCTAAAATAATGTGGCCTTTCAACTGACACATGGGAACATGATGCTTGTGACAGGAAAAAGTGGCAAAAGATAATTCACATTTTACAACGCTTGAAGCAAGTCATATCCAGCTAGCCAAAGGAAAGATAGCCCAAAGGCAATCGAGGAAAGATCACCCCTTAGGTCAATCTGACATCCGATGTCCTGAGTGTGGGAAAACATTCCTCGCAAAACTTGGACTTTACAGTTATATGCAAACCCACAACCTGGAGATGAATCATTGACAACGATGGGCAAACCATCATCATCATTCCCTTGATGCATTTCTAATAATGCTGAATCACATTTGTTGGCAAGAACCTGTCTAGTTCCTTCTTGAAGCCCATTAAAGTTCTTGTTCCACCACCTGTGCCAGTAATCTGTTCCCTATTCATGTCAGGAAAAAAAAGTTCCTCCTGCATTTCCTGTCTCTTTTGTGCTTACATTCTGTACACAACAGAAAAGCTTACTTGGACCCAATTTGTCTAAACCTTTCATAATTTTAAACACTTCGACCATATCCCCTTTTAGTCTTTTTTCAACAGACAAGAGCCACAGGGTTGTCAATCCTTCCTCATGTGTCATTCCTTTAAGTTCTAGGAACAACTGTGTAGACGTTCCCTGTACCCCCTCCAATAATATCCTTAGGGAGACCAAAACTACACACAGTACTCCAGATGTGGCTACACCACAGCCAAATAAAAATGCTTAAATGGCCTCACTGGATTTATATGTTAAACCCCTTGCTCTGCATCCTAACAATCGGTTTGCTTTTTTTTGACAGCCTGGGAAAATTATGCTGATTGTTTTAGTGACCTGTTTATTAAAATCCCAAGATCTTGCTCCTGCTCTGATACCTCAAGTACATTCCCATTTAACACATAATCCACATTAACCATCCCTCTGTCAAATCTTCTAACCTTACAGTTCTTTGTATGAAACTGCATCTGCCATTCCTCTGCCCATTGATTGAACTTATCAAAATCCTTTTGAGTTTGTGAGCATTGATATTCATCATTTTTCAATTCTCCCAATTTGGTATTGTCTGCAAATTTGGACACTTTGGGCACATTTCCTTCCTCTAAATCATTTGTAAAAAATTATAGCCAAACAGCGGCCCCAACTCTGAACCTTGTGGCACTCTGGCTGCCAATCAGATGCCTATGCACTACTACTCATAGTTGTTTACCAACCTAACATTTGCCAATCCCTTTTAATATATTCCTATCTATCCCATAGGCTTGGAATTTATATAATAGCCTATTATGTGGGACAATGTCAAATGTCTTCCTGAAACCCAGGAAGATAACATCCACTGTCTCTCCCCTATCTACTAGGTCTTTCATCACCTCATAGCAATCCAATAAATTAGTCAAGCATGGCCTCCCACTGCTAAAACTGTCTCGGATTAGCTGGTGCCCCTCAAGATGCATCTCTCATAGTACTTTCAAACACTTCCCCAACAGTGGATGCGAGGTTTACAAGTTTATTATTTGATGGTTCATCCATTGCCCCATTTTTGATCCAATCCTCTGGGTCTTGGCTTCACTCAAGTGAACTCTGAAAAATATTAGCAAGAGGTCTCGCCATTGTTTGAGCAGATCACCCACTTGTTGTAGAACTCACCCAATTTTCATACCATTGATCTTAATGGAGTGAAAATCTCGAATGAAAGGACAAAGAAGTCTGATGTGGTGTAATGTTCTAGGATGGGGACTCAATTGAGGGAATGGTTCTTTATTTGAAAGTGGGGGGAAAGGAGTCAAAGCATTGGTGGAAAGGCAGACTGTTTTAAACAGAAAAGATTTCAATGATGAATTGGTGCAGCAGTCCTCTGAGTGATGGTCATCATGCTGCTGTCTTCCATGTACTGATACATTCAAAGCAGCTAGGGCCACCTCCCTAGCAATGTCCAAAATGAGGCCTCTTTGTATGTCAAAGCTATGCAGAGAAAATATTCTACAACAATGCTGGACACACAAGCTACAACCATTACTACACTTCAAAAGTACTTAATTGCCTGTAAAGCACTTTGGAACGTCTTGAAGTCATGAAAGGCCTAAATAAATGCAAGATCTTTATTTTCCTTTGTTCTTACTGCAAAGCCCCTGGCACCCATTTTAGATCCTGATAAGATACAGAGGGCTAGAAATTCATTATAGCCCAGGAATGGGCGGTATCTTTAGAAACGTTTGAGAATTAGCGTCAGACGCTAATTCATTCTCACTGCTCAAAGAAATGATTGGGCCGCTAAATCAAGTCTTAAAGGCTTAGCTCAGTGGCATTACCCTCAAAGGGTGGACCAATATCGGGTGCAGTAAATCTCAACTCATCATTGCCACAGGCTTTTCCCAGTACTTAAAGGGGAGGTTCATTGATACTGCAGCGCCTCATTCTCAGCATTGCTGGCTGTGCAGCTGCTCAGCAAGGAGAAGCACAACAAGGAGAAGGAGCCAGAGGACTGAAGCAGGTGTGCTCATGGCAGATCCACCTCAGTCGGGTGGTCAGGGTGATTGAATGCTTCAACAAATGCTGCATACCATCATCTGTATCACAAGCTTCACACACTGCCCAAAGCACCACACCCCCAGCGCTCTCACACCAACAATCTCTACCTATCAACACACACACCCACATCTCACGCCTTGCACACGATGACAGCTATTCAACTATGGTAAGCACAAGGGTCATTAGTTATTAGAATGAAGGTGATATGTGTGATATGTTTATGTATAAATTTATTAATGGAGTTTGCAATATTTTGTGGTCACCCTCATTTCACCTTTGCACCCAGGAGGACGCTGTGATATGGCATGACACAGGGATGGTATGATGGGCATGTGGTGAGTAAAAGGTTTAAGTCATCCTGGTGTGAGGCTAGAGGTCTGTTTGGAGGAGGTGGCAGAATTCTGTGACCAACACCTTGGTGATGCGGAGCCTTCTAATCCAGGAAACTTTGGTTTATCCGGAGGTTAACTGTCCGGAATGCTCGATCCACTGGCAAAATTCAGGAGTCAGTTCAGTAAGTTTTTTTTCTTTTTGTTGCTTTTTTTTCACCAGTCAGGCTCTGCAAGGTCTAGCTAAAGCTGTTGCTTAGCTACAGAGATGCTTGCAAGCTACGGCCGACTGTTTAGAAGCTAAGCAACAGGGTTTGTTGCTAGATACGGAGCTCAAAAGCTCCGTATGTTTTAACATTAGCGCTGGTTTGTCCGGCAGTTTTGATGGGACGGCAACAGCTCGGTTCCGTCGGTGCCGGATATCACAAAGTTTCCTGTACATTGCTCCTCGGTTAATTGAAGGTAAGAGAAGTGCTGTCGGAATACCTTCGGAAGGTAAGGCCTCCTGATGAGAGCCCTGATGGCCTTCCTCATCTCTCTGTGCACATGTTCCGGTATTTCTGTCTGCCTACACTCCCTCTGCTGTAGATCCTGGAGGCTGAGGCGACATGTCAGGACAGCCCCAAATAATGTTGCCAAGTGCAGCAGTTTGAATCTTTGAGCAATAAATATAGCTACTTTGCATTTATCAGAAGACTGCTGTTACAAAAGAAGCTTGAAATTACTCATACAAACTGTTCCACTGGGTGAAACTGATAAGAACCCTCTGAAACTAACCTGCCCTGATGGCTGCGAGTGACCAATGCTGGTGCCTTTAAATAATGTCGCTGGAGCCAGCTTCCTGCAGCTGTACGCCAGCTCTCCCTGTCGCTGTTTGGTCGAGGCACTAAGGTAAGTGGCGACAATGAATTTTCCAGATCAGGTGCCCAGTGACTGACATCATGATCTGCCTGCCATTGAAGTCCCCGGTGGTACCTCGTTCTGGCAGCGCAGCGGGGGGGGGGGGGGGAGGCTGGATTTGTCGTGCGGTGCTGGATTCATCTTGCCCTGGCGCTACTGCATCAGCGCCCCATTACTGCCATCTGCAGGCATTAATGGGAGGTGCTAAGCTACCGAATTTTTCCCCCAGCGGGTCCTCCCGATGTACACTCTTGCTGAGGCATGTGCTTCATTATAGCACCCCTCTGCTCCTGTTTGGACTATATTTAGTGAGGGCATTATCCATGTAAGCAGGCGGTAGGCTTTGTCCTGCACAAGCCTCCATTAAAGCCATTTCCTAGATTACAACAGTACACTTAAAAAGTACTTCATTGGCTGTAAAGCACTTTGCCTGAGGTCATGAATGGCACTATATAAGTGTAAGTCTTATTTCATTTATTGAGGTCAGGGAGGTCCAAATTTCTAAGTATGAATGGAGCATGACTACTACCAGCATATCTCGCACTGATGTGTAGGATCCTCTGTGTGTTGTCACACATACTCTGTACATTTAGGGAGCGGAAGCCCTTTCCTATTGAGAAAGTTGAGCAGGTTTTCTGTCAGAGCTCACAGGTTAATGTGAGTGCCATCAATTGCACCCTAGATCTTTGGAAAGCCAGCAACCCCATAAAGTTGGGTGGCCCTATCTGGCTGCCCTGCTGTAATGCTAAAGGATGATGAATTCCTCAGCTCTCCTGTAAATTATGTCAGTCACCTGACAATGCCTACCTGTACTACATCCTGGTGAGATTACGTAGATTCCCCATGGTTGCATGGTGCCATAAAAAGTGCGTGAGTTGTCACCTTCATAGCCACAGATAGAGCAGTGTGGACAGATAACTGTAGCTGCAGGTCCTCGTGCAGTAGGTGGAAGTTTTCCCCTATTTCCTCTTTGGTGAAACACACTCTTATATAAACTAAAATTGTCATCTGAATTGTGTTGCCAGCATATGCTCTGTGGGGGAGGGAGTAATATCTAGTGGAGAGCTTCCTCCTTAAATACTGCCTGACGTCCCTTTGTTGCATCCTGTGCTGCTCCTCCTCCTCCTCATCATCATCATCTTTCAGATGAACGACAAACAAGGGTCTGGATCTGGGAATGCTATACCCATTCCTGGAAAACCCTCATCATGGGTGGGGCGATGAGGGAGCCAAAACCTCTCAGTGGACTCACATTCTCAGAAGCGGTGAGAAGCAAGACCATGTCCCTGTAGGCAGAATACGCAAGTCATTCCCAGCTGCAGAAATTGCCAGTGAAACTCTCCACACTCTCCGGCTCGCAAACTCCTCACGTCCTCCTTTTTCGGCTGATCCTGGCAAAAACGGGACCTTATCATACTCATTCTAACAGTTACAAGCCAATTCGAGGGGGGTCAATTGCGGGGCGCAGAAACAGCTGCCAACCCCATGTGCCCCGATTACACACACGACTTGGAATATTGAGGATTAACTTTTTTGTGTGAAGTTTTAAAATATCTTGTAAATATTTCACCTAAATTGGTCCTAGCACTGGCATGAGTTTTGCCACAAGAACATACTACATACAGAAGCTATTACAGAATGTAAAAGTACCAATGTGGCAATGCATCATGGGCATGGTAGCGATTGTTACCAGACTTGCAATCCCTGGGCGATTCAAATCCTGCCATGGCAAATTGTGAAACTGATATTCATATAAATTTGGTAACTTGTGGGCGAGCACCAGAACAATGACAATAAAAACCCAACAATTTCAGGGAAGGGAATCTAAGGGCAGCACGGTGGCATAGTGGTTAGCACTGTTGCCTCACAGCGCCAGGTACCCGGGTTCAAATCCAGCCTCGGGCGACTGTCTGTGTGGAGTTTGCACATTCTCCCCGTGTTTGCGTGGGTTTCCTCCGGGTGCTCCGGTTTCCTCCCACAGTCCAAAGATGTGCGGGTTAGGTTGATTGGCTATGATAAATTGACCCTTAGTGTTAGGGGGATTAAATAACTGGGGTTACGGGGATAGGGTGGGATATGTGTTGGTGTGGGGGTTGCGGGGATCGGGTGGGATATGTGTCGCTGCAGGCTCGATGGGCCGAAATGGCCTCTATCTGCATTGTGGGGATTCTGTGAACTCCCATTGAGTCTGGTCTACGTGTGACTCTAATGTCACATTCAGGGCAATTAGAGATGATCAACAAAAACAGCCTCTCCAGCGTCACCCACACCCTGAGTTTAAAAAAAATAGTAGGGACACGTTTTCATGTCTCTTAATGCCTATGATACGATACATAAAATGTAACTGAGATGATAGTGGAAGCGGTAGTGCTCTGACCAGGCCGATTCATCCCAAATTGCAGTCAATTTTTAAAAAAAGCCTTGCATTCCAATGGAATCTATCTGTTACAGCATACGGCTGATTGGCTAGAAGTGCCCAAGAATACTATTAATGATGCCCGTATTTTGTAAAATGATACCAGTTGGCCCCGAACAGCATTTTTGTCACTGTCTTAAAAAAAAAATGTTACGGGAAAGGGAGTTAGGAGACTTCCAATTTTAATAGAGCACATTTCTTGGCTTCAATGAGCAATATATATTTTATCTATTAATTTTCCTGTGCAAGCATCCAACTGGGGCTGAGACATGAGGCCCAGAAGGAAAGCAGCTGGCTTAACTTTAACTGTAAAAGTGTATTTACGTGTTTTAAAATAGTTGAATTCTTAAGCAATTCCAAAGCAACACATACATGCCAAAGCTAGCATCACACCTATGGCAACTGGATGGATATTGAGTAGGTATTTTAATTTTTAAATTTTGTATACGGACAAATATTAAACTTAGTCAATCTTTGTCAGCTTTTTAACATCACAGATAGATTGTCTAACAATTGAAGCTGAATATCATTCCTCCTATATCTTTTTTCCTAAATTGAATTGGTGACTGATAATTCAACGCTGAAGGAAACCTCTTGAGCTTTCCAAAAGCAGAATACTGCGGATGCTGGAAATCTGAAATAAAAACAGAAAATGCTGGAAATGCTCAGCAGGTCAGGCAGCATCTGTGAAGAGAGAAACAGAGTTAACGTTTCAGGTCGATGACCCTTCGTCAAGACTGGAACAAGTTAGAGATGTAACAGATTTTAAGCAGGTGTAGGGGCAGGGAAAGGGGGGAGAGGAGGAAAGAACAAAAGGGAAGGTCTGTGATAGGGCGAAAGGCAGGAGAGATTAAATGACAAAGGGGATGATGGTGCAAAGCAAAAGGAGATGGTAATGGGACAAGTAAAGAAACAAAAGATGAGTCTAGAAGAGGTACAAATAGGAATGGCAGAAGCATCAACAGCTGCCATGTGGAAAATAGGGGCCGAGGTTATGGTCTGAAATTGTTGAACTCGGTGTTGAGTCCAGGAGGCTGTAAAGTGTCTAATCGAAAGATGAGGTGCTGTTCCTTGAGCTTACATTGAGCTTCGTTGGAACAGTGTAAGAGGCAGAGGATGGAGAGATCAGAGTGGGAATGGAGCGGAGAATTAAAGTGACAGGTGACCGGAAGCTCGGGGTCACGTTTACGGAGGTATTCCTCAAAGCCATCACCCAATCTGCATTTGGTCTCCCCAGTGTAGAGGAGACTGCAGCGTGAGCAGCGAATCCAGTATCTCTGGAGCTTCCCTGCTGGTTAATGGGTAAATGTGCCTGGTGTGATGCTCTGCCACATAGAGTTGAATTTCCCAGACTTAATTCCTGGTCAGGCTGAGTTGGTTGCCCTCAGCTGGACAGTGCTATGACTGGCCTCAATACATCTAGCTATAGGCTGGGCAAATCTGCGAGGGTTTCTGGTCCACTGCCCTGATCCTTGTGGAAAGTATGCATGTTTGTCAGCTCAGGAGAAGACCTGGCTTGGCTTTGATGCTCTTCGTTGTTGAACAACCTCAAGGTCTAGCTCACATGTGGGCACTGAATTTCCTTGGGTTATGGTCCTGGAGGTTATTACATAGAACTTATAGCACAGAAACAGGCCATTCAACCCAAATAGTCTGTGCTGGTGTTTATATTCCACATGAGTCTCCTCCCATTCCATCGACCTCATCGCAGCCTTTCAGCATATTCTCTTTTCTCGCATGTACACTGACGACACCCAGCTCTACCTCACCACCACCTCTCTCGACCCCTCCACTGTCTCTAAATTGTCAGACTGCTTTTCCGACATCCAGTACTGGATCAGTAGAAATTTCCTCCAGATAAATATTGGGAAGACCAAAGCCATTGGGCAGGATTTTCATTGGGCCGTGGAGGCGGGATTGGAGGCATGTGGGGGGTTAAAATCTCAAAATCGGGGGGCACGAACCCATCCCGCCCCCAACCCACCTCCATGCCAGTTTCAAAGGAGGCGGATACCCGACCTGTGCTGGGACCCGCCTCCCCGAGGCGGGAAGGGGATTAGTGCCAATTAACTGTTTGTTAACAGGTAGTTAACAGGCAGTTTTTAGCCTAATCCCTATCTTTATTGCTGAAGTGTGGGATTCCCAACGGCTCCAAACCATGCCAAGTTAGCGAGGTGGGCCATCAGGCTGAAGGACTTGGAGGGTTCGAGATGTCCGGTGTTCATGAGTGAAAAGGTAAGTGTATTTGGTGTACGTAAAGTGTTTAAAGAAGTTTTACTTACATTTACTTACCTTTACAGCCTTCCTTCCTTCAGGTCTCGGGAGTCCCTCATCTCACCGGCACAGAAAGCAGAATGGCTGTGAGCTGTCAAAAGTTGCAGCATTCAGCTTTCTGTTCTGGAGAGATCTCTAAATCAGCCTGAGAGGAAGGAATTAACTTGGAGTACAGATTGTCAGTGTTTGACAGCTTCAAACAGCTGTCAAACGCTGATATTTCATCTGTCAAAAGCTTTTGACAGATGAAATGTCAATCTGTGATGTCACCTGTTGCCAGATGGCCCTTAACTGGCCTGCTGAGCCCGCTCAACAAGGTCAATGAAGTGAAAATCACATGGGTTGGCCACAACTCGATGGAGGCGGGACTACAACCCCGAAAGTTGTAGTCCCGCCTCCTCAATGAAAATCCAGCCCACTGTCTTCGGTCCCCGTCACAAACTCCGTTCCCTAGCCACCGACTCCATCCCTCTCTCTGGCAACTGTCTTGAGGCTGAACCAGACTGTTCACAAAAGCAAAATACTGTGGATGCTGGAAGTCTGAAATAAAAACAGAAACGAAAGGTCATCGACCTGAAAAGTTAATTCTGTTTCTCGCTCCACAGATGCAGCCTGACCTGCTGAGTTCCACCCAACCACCAGAATTAATATCTGCAATGCAAATGCTTTGAGACATATAACCAAGGAATAGCCAGCATTAGATGGGAGAGAGAGAAAGAAAGAGAGAAAGAGAGAAAGAAAGAGAGAAAGAGAGAAAGAAAGAAAGAGAGAAAGAAGGAAAGAAAGAAAGAAAGAGAGAAAGAAAGAGAGAAAGGGAGAAAGAAAGAGAGAAAGAAAGAGAGAAAGGGAGAAAGAAAGAGAGAAAGAAAGAGAGAAAGAAAGTGTTGTGTATGTACCTTTAAGGGAATAACTGGTCTCAGACTGCAGTACCGGCAGTGACCACCCCTGTATAAAAGGCCCTAGCAGGCTTCTGTAGTTTCAGTTTCCAAGTTGTCTCCATTCAGTAAAGACTTGTTATAATCAACTCCTGCAGTCCGTGTCTCAATTATACACGGACATAATACTGGCGACGAGTAAGAAACGAACTTACCTGCAACTCAGCAGCACCTCAGACGACGTTATTGAAGGTCGAAGCCAGAAGAAAGAAAAAAAAAATCCAAAGAAACTCGAGAAACGGGCATCGACCGTGGGCAACCGCCCTCCAAATCATCGAATTGAAAAGTTGCAGGAGAGACTGTCAAGAGCCAGGCTTGGTTCTTCAGTCTGTGGTTTCCCAGCTAATCGGGCTGGTGGCAGGTAGTGCACTGATCCTTCCTGGGCTGCGGCGGGCTAGAGCTCGATCGGGTGGCTCTGCAACGGGGCCGGGCAGCGAGTCGGGAAGCAAAGAGAGAGAGAGAGGGTGGAGCACTCAGGGCGCGGCCGGTGCTTCGAAGCTGGGCAGCGTTCGGACCTAAGAAGAGGGAGGGAAGTGTCCCAGAGGGTCCGCTCCACGACGGGAACGGTTCTTCGATTAACGGAGCAAATATTGAAGCACGATAGAAAAATAAAAATACCGCGGAGAGCGGCGTTGGCAGCAGCGATCGGGGAGGCGCGAAGACCATAGGGCGTCGCCATTACAGGATAGTAAAATAAATATAATCGCCAGCAACAGCGTTGGCAGCAGCGGCAACGGCGGGAAAGCGCGGGAGGCGCCATCTTAACTCGGCGGGGAAGAAGGAAAAGCGCAGGAGGCGCCATCTTAGATTTTCAAGATGCCAAAGACTGGTGATATCACTGCCTTCGATAATGCAATAGAAGACTGGACCACGTATGTGGAAAGAGTCGAGGTATATTGCGAGGCAAACGAAATAGCCGATGAGAAAAAGGCATCGGTATTGCTAAATTTAATGGGCGCAAGAACGTACGGCCTATTGCGGGACCTGATTACTCCAGCCAAACCGAAGGCGAAGAGTTTTAACGAAATTGTTGCTATCCTACAGGAACACCTAAATCCTACTGCTGATAGCAGAAAGATTTAAATTCCACAGGAGAAATCAGCATAAAAATGAGAGCAATGCTGATTACCTTACGGAACTATGCAAGTTATCAAAGCACTGCCAGTTCGGAGCAGGACTGGCAGATACCTTATGGGACAAATTTGTCTGTGGACTCCTGAGTGAAGGAACCCAGAAGAGGTTATTCTCAGAGAAAGAGCTGACGCTAGATAAGGCTTTCAGCGTGGCAGTACCGTACGAAGCAGCAGCAAGGGGAGCTGCGGAAATACAACAAAAGCCACAGGAATACGGCACCCACGAAATGACACGGGGATTTGCAAAATGTTATCGCTGCGGCAGAACAAACCATGACCAGAAGGACGGCTGGTCCAAGGACAAAATATGCAGGCAATGCGGAAAGATGGGACACATTGCACGAGTTTGCAGGTCTGGGAAGAAGACCAACGACAACAAAAAGGCTACTAAGGAACCGTACAAGAAAGTACAAAAGATGACGGACAGTAGTTCCGAAGACCAGATGAGCGATAGTGAATCCGGGAACAAGAGACTAAGCTGTCTCAAACTTCACAACGTAATCGCAAAAGAGGATCACCGAACCATTTGGGTCACCCTCACGATAGCAGGGTCCCAAGTCAAAATGGAATTGGATACAGGATCAGCTCTAACCGTCATGAATCGGCGAGACTATGAGCGGCTATTCTCACACATACCCTTGAGAGAGACATCCATTGTCTTGAGGACGTATACGGGGCAAAAAGTATACCCCAGAGGAAAAATAAGGGTGCTTGTCGAATACAACGGCAAGAAAATACGGAAATTGTATCTCTACATTCTGCAAGATGGTGGACCACCGTTATTGGGACGTGAATGGACCAGAAAGATAAGTTTAGACTGGCACTCCATTCAGGCACTGACGGTGGCTGGTAAAAAGGATGACGACGTCACTCCTGGACGATTGTCAACCATCTTAACTGATGCCAAAGAGGTATTTCAACAAGAACTGGGCACTCTTAAAGGCGTAACCGCCTCGATAAAAATAGAGGAGAATGCAATTCCCAAGTTTTACCATATGCAATTCGCCCAGCCGTTGAGGCAGAGCTGGAGAATCTGGAGAATGCAGGCATGTTATCTGAGGTAGACTGGAGCGAGTGGGCGACACCCATCGTTCCTGTCATGAAAAAAATGTTAAACAATAAGTCTGAGGAGCCAAGGAAGGTTCGCATCTGTGGGGGCTTCAAGGTGACGGTGAACCCAGTTCTTCACACAGTACAATATCCTCTTCCAAGGATAGAAGATATCTTCGCCTCACTATCTGGAGGGAAGCATTTTACAAAAATTGACCTAGCACAAGCATATTTACAGATGGAGGTTGAAGAATCCTCTAGGAAGTATCTCACGATAAACACTCACAAAGGTCTTTACCAGTATAATCGACTGGTATTCGGAGTAGCATCAGCTCCGGCGATATGGCAAAGAGCGATGGAACAAGTCCTGCAAGGGATTCCGGGGACTCAGTGTTACTTGGACGACATCCTAGTGACAGGTGAAGATGACAGTGAACACCTTGCCAACCTAGAGCAGGTGCTCACTAGACTACGTGAACATGGGCTACGAGCCAATCGCCCCAAGTGTGAGTTTTTTAAGAAACAGATATCGTATTGTGGCCACGTGATTGATGAAGAGGGGTTACATAAGTCCCGTGACAAAATTGAAGCGGTAGTTAAGGCTCCAACGCCTGAAAATGTGTCGCAACTGAGGTCATTCCTCGGATTGGTGAATTACTACCATAAGTTTTTGCCGAATTTGTCCACAATTCTGCATCCACTGAATGCCCTACTACGAATGGGAGTAGCATGGAAATGGAGCGATGAATGCAAGCGGGCCTTTCAGAAGAGTAAGGACCTAATCACTTCAAGAGAAGTATTGGCTCACTACAACCCATCACTACCGATAAGACTGGCGTGTGATGCGTCTCCCTACGGCATTGGGGCGGTACTGTCACATAAATTCCTTGATGGTTCAGAGAGGCCGATAGCTTTTGCGTCACGCTCGTTAACTTCAGCCGAGCATAACTATGCCCAAATTGACAGAGAGGCCCTCAGCCTGGTGTGGGGGGTGAAGAAGTTCAATCGCTACCTGCACGGTCAGAAATTTACTCTACTAACTGATCATCAACCTCTCATCTCCATTTTCAACCCTCAGAAGGGCGTACCGATAATGACGGCACAACGGCTACAGAGGTGGTCCCTTTTCCTAGGGGCTCACCAATATGACATCAAGTACAAAGGAACTAAACAGCATGGGAATGCTGATGGATTGTCGCGCCTACCGCTGCCGACGGTGGAAGAAGAACTGGCAGTGGATCCAGTGGAGTTATTCCACTCGACTATAGTCGAATGTCTCCCTGTGACGAATGCAAACATAGAAAAGGAAACACGAAATGACCCAACACTCTCCTGGGTCTATGATTTAACGGTGAAGGGATGGCCAGCACATGGCGAACCACTGCTGCCAGCATTCTCGCCGAGAAGAGAACAGCTGTCAGTGTGCAGAGGAACCTTGATATGTGGATCCAGAGTAGTAATTCCACCCAAATTGAAGGATAGAGTGCTCAATGAGCTTCATGAGGGTCATCTGGGAGGGGTAAAAATGAAGAACTTAGCCAGAGCGTTTGTGTGGTGGCCGGGAATCGATAGAGAAATCGAAGAGATGACCAAGAGCTGTACAGGATGCCAGAAGGTCCAAAACGCCCCACCACAAGCCCCTCTACATCCATGGGAGTGGCCCTCATCTCCATGGCAAAGGGTGCGCATTGATTTTGCTGGTCCCTTTATGGACTCAATGTTTTTAATTGCGGTGGATGCACATTCAAAGTAGCCAGAGGTAATAAAAATGTCCTCAACCACCACAGAAAAAACTATCACAGTCTTACGAACCATATTCGCCAGGAATGGGCTGCCTGAACAGATTTGCTCTGACAATGGACCACAGTTTGTGTCTGAAGAGTTCCGGAGGTTCTTAAAGAACAATGGTGTTAAGCATTACACATCCGCCCCATATCATCCAGCCACTAATGGATTGGCCGAGAGGTTTGTTCAAACATTCAAGAAGGCTATCAAGGCAATGTGTAATGAAGATATACCCCTACAACACAAGGTGGATAACTTCTTGTTTGCCTACCGGAATGCGACACATGCGGTTACCAACCAAACTCCAGCCATGATGTTCTTCAATCGAAGGCTACGATGCCGCTTGGATTTGGTTAAGCCAAACGTCAGAAGAGATGTGGAGAACAGGCAGTTTCAGAATATGAATGAAAGGCCGACCAGGAGTTTTAAGATAGGTCAACCAGTTTTGGCCCGGGACTACCGCACAGAGAAATGGCAGCCAGGAACGATCTGTAGACGGCAAGGACCTCTAATGTATACCGTGGACGTTGGGGAGAGCATTGTAAGACGCCATGCTGACCAGCTTCTAGAGTCACTGGAAAACGTCAACTCCACACCACAATCTGATACACCTGACGATGAAACCGAAGTACCAATTGCATCTACCACAGAATCGGTGATATTGGAAGCAGACGAACCAAACAACGACATTGATCCCGACTCAACCTTGCCAGAAGAACCTGATATCCCAAAGAGGCGTTATCCAGACAGAATCAGGAAGCCTCCTCAAAGACTGAACTGATAATTGCTTAACTTCAACCCATGTATCTAGCAACTGTAATTGTAATTGTAATTAGTTATTATTTAGTTGTTAAATGAATGTTATGTACTGTTTATCTAAAAGGGGAGGAATTGTTGTGTATGTACCTTTAAGGGGATAACTGGTCTCAGACTGCAGTACCGGCAGTGACCATCCCTGTATAAAAGGCCCTAGCAGGCTTCTGTAGTTTCAGTTGCCAGGTTGTCTCCATTCAGTAAAGAGTTGTTATAATCAACTCCTGCAGTCCGTGTCTCAATTATACACGGACATAATAGAAAGAGCGAAAGAGAGGAAGAAAGAGAGAAAGAAGGAACGAAAGAAAGAAAGAGAGAAAGAAAGATAGATAGAAAGAAAGATCGAAAGATCATTTGCATAGCAGCTTTCATGACCTCAGGATATCCTGAAGCACTGCACAGCCACTATTTTAGTGTAGTCACTGATGTCATTGCAGGGAAATGCAGCAGCCAATTCGTACAGTGAAGTCCCACAACCAACAAGATAAATGTCCAGATAATCTGTTTTCAGTCATTTTGATTGAGGGATAAACATTGGCCAGGACACTAGGAGAACTCCTTTATTCTTCTTCTTCAAATAGTGCCATGAAATTTTTTTACGTCCCCCTGAGAGAGCAGACAGGGCCTTGGTGTAACGTCTCATCCAACCGACAGTGTCAGCCAAGTGTCATGAGTTCAAGTGTCTGGAGTGGGGCTTAAACTCCTGACCTTCTGCCTCAAGAGGTGAGAGTACTGCCACTGAGCCAAGGCTGACACAGAATTAGCTTTCATTATCTCTGTATCCAGTAGAATGACTGAGTGCAAATGCTACAGCTAACTTTCTCTCAATTTATATTTATCTTTAGCAAGGTTAGCTCCGAATTCTTAATGTGTTTCTGGATTTCTTTTTCACCTGTGACGACAGTCCAATATTGCTGTGCTTTTAGGTGAAATAACCATTTTTCTTCCATTAGGTCACCACAGAAGCAGCTGTCTTTGGAATTGGTACAGTTACTGACATATAGCTGGAGAGAGAAAAGGTCTCCAATCATACATAAGTAGGCAAAAGAAACTGATTTGTCTTACTTTCAACTGATGGGCAATACTCATCAGCAATGGGGGCCAAAATCCATCAGTATCAGCTCAAAGAACATGTGTGTTGCTGCTTGAAAGAGGATTATTTATGTAAAGTTAGAGAACACATTTCAAGACTGCAGTGACTTTCAAACTGCCATGAACAAGCATAAGATCAATATTAAAATAGAAGTTTATTGTGTTGGAGTGCTCGTTGCCTTGGTCCCACAATCACTGAGAAAAACAGAAACACGGCACAAGTAGTTTCCACAAGAAGGAATGAAACAATACAATAACTTTTTCTCTCACACAACCCAGACCTGACTATTGTGCCACTTGGGAATCATCTTGCATAAGGAACTTGGACGATGATCTTAAAAATATACATACACAATATTTTGTGTCAAGGAACAAGGCTCCATAGTGGCTTGACATATTGTCCTTTCATCTTTGAGAGCTAGAATAAAATCCAGCCCTCTGTGAGCTGATATAAGTCTTTCTGAGCTATTAACAAATACAAAACTGTGCATAATTCACATTAATCAGCACTAAGACAATAGTCTCACTCAGAGCGGTTTCAAGGTGTAAGCAATTTAAAAATATCACACTGGTTAGTGTGAGGAGAGAAACATTATTATGAGGTTGGGCAGAGTGAGTTTTGTACTGCACCTAGCCCATGCTAACCTGACCCCAGAGCACTTGATACTGACATCTGCTAGAGAAAGGAGGAAAAGTTCCTTTCATTGATGTCTGTCATCTTAATGAGCACAAAAAAGCTCTCGCCCTATGACTTTTGTGACAAAAATAAATACAACAAAGCATTATTTTACTTCGGCATACTTTGTTGAAATGAACCATATTTGCAAGACTAGCACTACCTCTAATAAATTGTCACTCAAGAAAGACTTGCATGTCTCTAAGAAATCTCTCCAAGTGCCTCACATATATTAATTATACAATGAAGTGTAGTGACTATTATTATTTATGCAAATCTAGAGTTAGGTTTATAGTAAGCGCACATTACAAAATCACTGACATCGAGAACAAAAGAGACTGCAAGACATTTTGTTCTGCCACATAACTTGCTGGCCTGGATGTTCCTCTGAATTGCTGCCCCTGGAGCCTTTGTGGCCTGAGTTGACTCTCATCCCAGTGAAGCTGCTGTTCCCAATGAATCAGCTTCCAGCAGCTATTCTCTTGCAGTAATAAGGGAATGCTGGACCAATGCTTGAAGCTCCCTCATGTGCATGCATTGGAGGGCACCTACAGGAGGTTGGGTCATTGCCACTCTCTGGAGAGATAGCGGCATCAGCACCCATTCCTTGCAGCCCACTGGTGCTGGACATAGGCTCAGAGGTGCTACTGGCCAGTGTCATCACAAACCACCAATGTCTTTAGCAGCTCTTCCTGATGCCCCCTGCTATCGCTTTCTTCAGGGTGTTCTGCAGATGGACTCCTCCCACTTGTCCCATCATCTCAACCACATGCATAGAAACCATCTCTATGAGATTGATGTTCAGTAATAGTTATTCTTTGAAAGACTGAGCCCCTAAGATCTGGGTCCCTGAAGCTCCTTAGCTAAGGGCAGTCATCTCGCCACCCTCCATGGAGGAACGGCACTCTCCCCTTTCATTTCTAGCTCCACATGCTCACTCGAACTCCGTGTTTCACCTAGTGAAAACCCTTCTGCTGGGGCTGAAGTCTCTGCTCTCCAAAAACAAATGTGCCCCTTTAAATGGATACAGCATTTGAAATGATGCCACGCTGAAATTCCCTCCACCCACGACCCACCCCCACCCCCAGCAGCAGTAAACCTATCGGGGGTGGTATTGCCACTCCAAATTCACCCTGTGTAGCAAATGAGAACACCAGACCCCAGACTCCGGGAGGAAGATGCTGCTCGTTAGTGGTGGAGCCACGTGAGTCTGCAGCCATCCCACCCCACCACTAACCTGCCAATCGGAGATGATTCTTCTTGCCTTAACTGTAAAGCCATTTGGAACATCACTTATTAGCGGGTGCTAAAAAGCTCCTTATCTTTTTCATTGGTCTTCCCCACTTATATTCCAATCCTATCATAAATCAAAGTTTCACAATATCCTTTTTCTCATACATCTTATAAGCTGTTCAAAACATTCCACTGAACTCTTTCAAAATAGTAATTACTGAGAAATTTATGGAATAATTATTCACTGTCCCAAAGGAGGCGAGATGCCAGCCAAGCATTTGCAGTAAATGCTTTAATGTTGTCATAATTTTTTTGGAGATAGAACTTGTAGTAACTGGTAAAAAGTCAAAAGCACAGCTAAAGTTCATCAAAGGTAATCCTGCGTAAATTTTGTTCAAGACAGTTTGACAACATAGTCCGAGACAGACCTGCAGGGAGATATGATGGTGCTGACGTTACTGTCGACACCTGAGGAAGTCACATCAATTTAACATACACTTAAATAGTGCAACTGTATCCAATGTAAAACAGGTATAATATTAAACTTTCACAAGGAGCTTGTGTTTTTAAGCACAATTCCTTCGCCGTACTCAATAATTTTCTGGGTAGTTTATTTTATGTGAGTGATTTACCCTGGTCCCGGTTGAGGATGGGATTTATTACCTGATTCCAACCCCCTTTTATGGGCCTGTACCTTTACACGGTAGCCGCATCCAATGGGCATTGTGCGGTTATTATTTGTGTGCATACAGGAATTGCATTTGCAATCCGATAACATTTTCTAAGCAAATTGCTCGGCACACAATTATGAGAAGGAACCCAATGTCAATGTAAATCTTGTGCAATCATCCTTTTGGTACCAAGGCAAGCAGGATGGGCCATTTGCAGTACTGTGCCTTTTTGTCACAAGCAAACCTATTAGATGGTTTAATACAATTCAATTCAATTCAATTTTATTTGCCATATGTACTAGTACAATGGAATGCTTACTCCACGCAGGGACACGTCAGCTATTTTTACAGCGCCGTGTTCAGAAAGTCAATTCTTTGGCATCCAGTGGCAGTGGGAGCACGCTGTCCCTCAGCCGCTCCGTCCTCCTCGTCACCGCGGCCTCCTCCTCATTGTTGCCGGCTCGGCTCCACGTGTGGTGGCCTGCTTCTCCCGCTCACCCTCTGGCCACCATTCCCGGCTCCCCTCCTCCCAGTCGGACTGCGAGTCGTCGTGGCTGCTGCTGCTGCTCGATGCGCTGCGCTGCCTCCGCCCGACTCGCCGAACACATCCTCCGGTCACCGCGGCCTCCACCTCACCGTCGCCGGCTCCACATATATATAGACAGGACTTGTCCTATTTGAAGAATTCTACTGTTTTTGTTTTTTTAAAAAGAGCGACATCTTAACATGACATTTCTTTAAACAGCTATTAATGTTTAAAATGCACTGACTTCAGCAGTGTGATCTAATCAACTTCACTGACTTCACAATGTCTGGCACACAGGTCACAGCTCTTTAGAAAAAAAACATGTTTCTGTGGGGGTTTTTTTAAGGAAGGACAAGTTGTGCAGCGTATAACGTTAAATCTTCTGAGTAAAACTTCGGGCATTAAGTAGCAGGCAGGAAAGATAACAGGCAATTAATCTTTAACCGTAATAGGTAACCTGTGACATGTTTCCTTTTTCTTTTCTGAAACAGTGTCAGAACAAAAGACATGTAAAGTAGAAACGTGTGCACTGTCTTTGTTTAGTTGCTGCACTGCAAGTACTGCCTCATTTTTTATTTCTAAAATGTCGTGACGTGTCTTACCTTATTCACGCTCATTTTATTATCCCACATCTGTCATACAGATAACATCTGAAGGGTCAATTGGAAGTAACTCATGACCTTCTTCATCACCAGAGCTTCCTCTGCTGGCACTTCCTGTCCAGACTATACTGAGAAAATGAGACTCTTACAGAAACTTGCAGCACTAGCTCAGGCAAAATAAAGATACCTCAGTTAGCCAATGCACAAATACCTTAAGTCCTGGGCCTCCAAAAAGTGGCACAATGGGCTGCTGATGAGGAAACAGGACATGGTCTTATCGCACAGACCCATTGATATTTATGCTTGCGGACTATAATAAAAAGGGTTGTTTGGGTGTCTGTGTGAGGAAGGTTTTCTTGTATTTGTGGTGGGAAAAGCATTACAGAAAGCTCTGAAAGTCAATCACACTCAGCCAGTTGATGAATGAAGTGTTGCAGACAGAAGCTAATGTTAGCTGAAGAAATCTGCTGCATAAACTAAAAATACTGGCACCGATTGTTTTTGAGCCACTTTCCTCTCACTCATTCAGATTGTTCCGACATTGATGTCTAAAAAGTCCCCAACACTTGTAAAAATAATAATGTTACGTTATAAATGCATACACCAGTGAAACCTGAATCCTACACATGCTAAGCATAGTTTAAACGTGATATAAGCAGTTAATGGGGCTTACATCTGTTAGTATCACAAATCAGGCACGATTCCAGCGGTACGCAGCGACGGCGCACCAAAACAGAGAGGCCCGAGGGCCTAAACTAAATTTGTTCTCGGTCCTCACCATCATAATTTAGGTGAGCTGCGGGTGGCCAATCAGGTGCCCCAGCACAGCCCGCCTACCTGGGCCTAACCAATTTTATCCAACACCGAGCCCCACAAGTCAATCCGGGGGGGGAGGCGATCGCGAGTGGGTGCAAGGGCATGCTGACAGCGGCACACAGTTGTTTTATGGAGCCAGGAGGAGCTCTCCTGCCCCTCTCTCACTTCACAAAAGGAAACAACATTTCAGAAGGTTTTTTCAGCCCGCTGGTTAGACCTGGGAAAATTGGTTGCAGCTTGCACATCATAATTCCAACTGGTCTAAACAAATTCAGGAGTCCGGGTCTGAAATGGGCACAGGAGTAGATCTGGTGCGGGCCTCTGATCTGTTCAATTGGTTATCATTGCTCCTGTTTTATGCCGGTAAAACATACACAATGTTGACTTTAAGCGCCAGTTAGTTTGCAAATCAACATAGTTTGTAGGTGTGTGAGGTACACTCAACTTCACAACTTTGCTACTGCTTCTGCTTTATATCACACATTTGGTTGTGGTTTCAAGGGAAATAAAAATACAGAAGCTGTTAGGGGCCTACAATATACTTACACTCCACACTGCACACAGTTCCACTTTCCTTAGCTTTCCTTTGGGAACTAATTCTGCTCCATATATACAATAGTAGACCAGGCAGATCGCCCACCTGCTGCTAGAATTTGGAGCAGAACATGGTTCTGCCTGGCCTCCATCCCATTTCTTAAATGCAGGCATTTTCTGGGGCTGGGGGCGGGATTGCAAGTGGACCTTCTGCCTGCTTCCCCCACACCAAAGGTCGTTACTGGGAGAGTTCCCGGGTTATGCTGGGAATTCCGCCCATTACGTCCTCATAAGGCTTCAGCAGAACTCTCACTAGCTCAGAGCCAATATGAGTACAAATGAGGCCTTCCAAAAAGCGCCAAACCTTTACCAAGCAAGGGTAGTAAAACCCATATTGGATCAGTTATTATCTTTATAAAAATGCTCTCTTAGCTCCAAATGGACACCAAAGATGTAAAAACTAGCTTGACATTAGGAGCTCCGCCAGGCCTTCTCTTCCAACCTCAGGGCGACAGGGCACTGCTCCAATTTTCCAGGCCAATATCAGGACAAATGCCACCGATGCACCCTTGCAGGTGTCACTGTGCAGATAACTCCTTCCCACTGGCAGTATTTCATACAGGACGGCATTTGTTGACATCTTGTTCTGCACTAGTAGCAAGAAACTCCCTGGGCAGTGTGGGAATAAAATCCAATTTATTGCCTTACAAGTACTTTCTGCATGTTTGCTTCGTGTTCTTTTACCCCAGTACTTCCCCTTGGTGATAGTGGATATTTTGTATGTTCTACCTCCTAATCCTGTGCTCCCTCTTAGCAGGAGTAACATTGATGGGCCTTCAATAACCACAAAACTAGAAGTTATAGACTTAAACAAGTTGGCTTTTAATCACTAAGATCAGAGCTAACATCTCAACACGCCGACTGGTTCACAGGAATGAGTCATACAGATCCTGGGATCTTTATGTAAGAGAAGTCAGGGGCGGAGCCAAGAGCCAAGACCTGGAACCTCCCAGGTTAGTCAGGAAAGAGGAAGTGAAACTATACACAGTGGGGGAGGGTAATATACATGAGTGCAAAACGAATACAGGGTCAAGACAAACAGATTTCATTACAGCTCTCTTAGCTCCAAATGGACACCAAAGATGTAAAAACTAGCTTGACATTAGGAGCTTCGCCAGGCCTCCTCTTCCAAGCTCAGGGCGATATGCCACTGCTCCAATTTTCCAGGCCAATATCAGGACAAATGCCACCGATGCACCCTTGCAGGTGTCACTGTGCAGATAACTCCTTCCCACTGGCAGTATTTCATACAGGACGGCATTTGTTGACATCTTGTTCTGCACTAGTAGCAAGAAACTCCCTGGGCAGTGTGGGAATAAAATCCAATTTATTGCCCTACAAGTACTTTCTGCATGTTTGCTTTGTGTTCTTTTACCCCAGTACTTCCCCTTGGTGATAGTGGATATTTTGTATGTTCTACCTCCTAATCCTGTGCTCCCTCTTAGTAGGAGTAAGTGAGGTGGATGGCTATGGGTGTCAGTGGGAGCCTCTTGGGATTGTGCTTTTCCTCCTCATGCAAGGTCACAAGGTGGTGTTGTGGTGACAACACATCTGGTATTGCATGGCTGGCTGGTCCTGCCGCTTACTGGCACAAATAGTCCGGAATTTTGAACTTTGCGTCGAGTTGGGTGAGTGCAGGCGATATAGCGGGTCGGGAACGCGATGTTAGAACATAAGAACATGAGAAATAGGAGCAGGAGTAGGCCATTTGGCCCTTCAAGCCTGCTCCACCATTCAATATCCTCATCTCCACTTTCCTACACTATCCCCATACCCCTTGATTCCCTTAATATCCAAAAATCTATCTGTCTTGAAGATACTCAACAACTGAGCCGCCACAGCCTTCTGAGGTAGAGAATTCCAAAGATTCACCACCCTCTGAGTGAAGAAATTTCTCCTCATCTCAGTCCTAAATGGCCGATCCCTTATTCTGAGACTGTGACCCCTGGTTCTAGATTCCCCAGCCAGAGGAAAGATCCTCCCTGCATCCACCCTGTCAAGCCCTGTAAGAATTTTGTATGTTTCAATGAGATCACCCCTTCTTCTAAACTCTAGAGAATATAGGCCTAGTCTACTGTTCTGAGCAATGCGCTGCTCAGAGCGACTTTCATTTAATGGCCCCAATTGAAGGAGTCATGCGCATTTCCTGGCCCTATTAAATGGTGCAGGTCTGATGACATCATTGATGACTCGTTTCCAGCACCCATGTTTAAAGCAGCCTTGCACTTAACTCATTTGAAGGTTGCCAGAGGAGGGTGGAAGGTGACAAAGAAAGGTTACAGTACTGCTATAACTTTGGAAGGATGGATAGCCAAAGGCAGAGGGCTGCACCATGCTTCCCTGATTCATCCCTGCATGCTCTGATGGAGACTGTCAGAGCACGCATGGATGTCCTTGTCCCTGCTGATAGGCAAAGAAGACCTCCACAAGAAACAACAAGAGCCTGACTGGGTATAGCTGAGGAGGTCAGCAGCGGGGATGCCGTGAGGAGGACCTGGATCCAGTGCAGGAAGCGCTTCAATGATCTCATGAGGTCAGGAAAGGTGAGTGCAATGCCACACTCACCTTCATCCTGAAGTACCTGTCAACACATCCCCATCACTCTGCCTTCCCAAGCCTACTCCTGCACATCATTTCTCACACCAACATACCTTGCACATCCAACCATCCCTCTCTCTTTATGTACATACTCACATCCCCATCTGACTAACGACCACTGACACTCACCCTCATTCTAATGCAATCATAGCAAGTAACACCACAGAAGGAGGTCATTTGGCATTGGCACCCCACTCCCTCACAGTCACCCTCTATAGATGTAATTCATCCATTCCTTACACACGATCCATCACTCTCACTCAAACTGCTCTTCCTTCCCTCCTTGCAGGAGAAGAGAGCCCACAACAACAGAGAGAGGGGGCAAACCAGAGGTGGGCCTCCAATAATCGCACATCTTACAGCAGCAGAAGAAGCAGCTCTGGAAGTTTCAGCAGCTCGAGAGACGCTGGCGGTGGGAGACGGAGAGAGGGGGAGCATCCCAGCAACCTGGTGATAGAATCACATCTCATAAAGTCACATGGCATAAAACAGTCACCCATATGGTGACTGATGTCAGCAGCCAGTGAAATGTCATCATGTGCATAATGGTAACGTTACACATTCTTATTATAACACTTCAAATTCATCTCTTTACTCTCCCACAGGTCCATCAACTGCCGCCCGCCCCCCCGCCCCCCGCACCCCACTGTCCAGCCGGAGGAGGAAAACGACTCCTCAGAGGAACCTCCAATCTCTGAGGCTGCAGCGTCAGCAGACCCAAGCGCAGCCAGCACCAGCGCAGATACTCACATCTCGGTGGGTCCTTTGCACCATACAGTAGAGTTGTCACCTGGTGTCTCAAAATTCACAAGTGAGCAAGAGCAGGTGGTGTTGACAGGAACACCAGGGACGTTATATAAAGGGATCATCAGTAATCACTCGCAGCTGTCAGGTTAGTGCACTTTCAGTGTTTTTTTGTTAGTTTCACCCACTGCAACAGTTTCATTCAGTAATTTCAAGGTTCTTTTGTATCAGGAGTCTTCTGGCAACTAAAAAGTAGCTACATTTATTCTTCAAAGATTCAAACTGCTACACTTGCCAATATTAATGGGGGCTGTACTGGCGCCACCTCGCCCTCCAGGATCTACAGCGGAGGGAGCGTAGGCAGCGAGAAATACGGGAACATGTACGCAGAGAGATGAGGAGGGACATCAGGGCTCTCACCAAGAAGCCTTACCCTCTGAGGGTATTCCGAGAGCACTTATCCGACCTTCAATGAAGCGAGGAGCAGTGTATTCGACAGCTCCGCTTCACCAAGGAGGTGGTCACAGAACTCTGCCACCTCCTCCAAACAGACCGCCAGCCTCACACCAGGATGACTTAAACCCCAGATCCCCTTTGGTCACCACATCCCCATCATTCCATCCCTCTCACAGGCCGTATCACAGCGCAAAGCTGAAATGAGAGACAACACAAAAGAATGGTAAGTGCAGTAATAAATTTATCAAAAAGTAGTGCACACATATATACACCAAAAATATCTACTTTCCACCCTTGTGCAATCACTTAGTGCCAGTCTTTACTGTGGCTTTTCCTGTTCTAGTGCTCCTACAAAGTGTTGGCCCAGTGGCTGCAGCAGGGCTGGTGGAAGGCTGCTGGGTGTCCGTGCCGGAGATTTCAGATGACCTTGCAGGACGCCCTCGGCCAGCTCTGGGCCTGGAAGGCCCGGCTGTAGACTGTGCCACCTCAGCATGGGCGGCAGCTGTCTGGGCTGGCTGGATGACAGGCAGTGACAAGGACAATGGCGGAGTGCTAGTGGTGTGAGCAGGAATGCTGTCATCCTGAGAGAGGACAGCAGCCTCCTGCTCCACTGACCCACTGCCACTCCCCTGAGGCAGCACCTCAGCATCCCCACCAATCTGCTGGAGCACAGATTGCTGGCCTGCTGCGACACCGTGAAAGCCTCGGTTGACGGTGGTAGACCCAGCCACGAAGGCAGCAGTCAGAGCTTGCATGGCATCAAGCTGAGACTGCATGAGAGCAGTCTGAGATTGAATGCTTCAAGCACTGACTGCATTACAGCACTAAGACGTTGTGTTGCTTCTGCCTGTGCTGCAACGGAAGCTGCAACATCACCAGTCACAAGTGGTATCAGGTCTCTCTGGGAGTCTACCATCCTTTGCAGACTGGAAATGATGGGCTCCATGGTGTGTGCAGAGCCTTGTGCAATTTTGGAGGCAGACTCCTTCACGCTCCTTACCATTGCCGAGAGGCTCTCAGGCACCCTTGCCATTGCACCTATCATCTCCGTGCACATGCCCATTGACATGAATCAGTCATTCATGAAAGAAAGACTTATGAAATAATACTGAGCGGCCTGCGGGTGGCGCTGTCCAGGGAGAGTATAAATACTCGGGCATGGGGCCAGCTTCCGCAGCATATTCTTAACAGGAACTAGTGAAGGACACAACTATACCTCCATGTTGTAAAACAGTTGATTAAAGCTTTGTTTAATGCTTAGACCAAGTGCCTAGTAGTTTTCTTACATCACCCATCACCCTTCTTCTAAAGGCCTCCCCATCGAGTTTCTCATCTGAGACCTGTGTAGCAGAACTCGCGCGTGAACTCACCTTCCGGGGAGCTGGACCCTGAGCTACCCTTTCCCCCTGGCCTTGCTGCAACCCACTCGTCCCCGGTGCCTCACCCTCTGCAGATCCCGCTACTATGCTAGCCTCTAAAGAACACGTAGTGCCAGTATCTGAGCTGGTGCCTGCGGGTGAGACATGCAGTGACGCGGTGTGTTCTTCCTCCTCTTTGCCCCCCTCGCTCTCTACCGTGCCCTCAGGGGCAGGCTGCTCAGGTGCTTGCTGATTATCTGAAAGCATAAAGGTACAAGAGTCGGGGTAAGGTGAGGGTAGGGGGCAGGAAGGGAGAAATGCATACAGCATGATTAGCTGGAAAGTGCGAAACGCTTGTGGGGTGAGAGGGAAGTGGGATGTGAGAAGAAGGAGTAGGGATGAACATACCATTGTTGTCCCCAAGGGGGTCAATGTCGCCGGTGGCCACGGCACCCGTTACCTGGCGCCCAATAATCTGCAGCACTCGATTCTCCAGCACAGACAGTGGTTGGGTGTCGGCTTGTCCCCCGCCTGTGAGCTCCTGCTCCCTCCTATTGTGAGCCACCTTGGCCTGCAAGAGAAAGGTAAGTGTGTGAGTGTGGAGCAATGTGTTTGGGTGATGTGCCTGCCATAGTTGAATAGCTATCATTGTGTGCAAGGTGTGAGATGTGGATGTGAGTGTTGGTAGGTAGAGATTGTTGGTGGGTGAGTGCTGGGGTGTGATGCTTTGGGCAGTGTGTGAAGACTGTGGTTCAGATGGTGGTATGTAGCATTTGTTGAAGCATTCTCTCACCCTGACCACCCAAGTGAGGTCATTAAATTTCTTCCTGCACTGTGTGTGGGTCCTGGGGACCACAGTGCTGCCTGAAACGTGCTGCGCTACCTCCCTCCACCTGGCATGGAAGACTTGTGGCGAGGGCCTCCTGCCACTTGCTGGGTAGAGCACCGCTCTCAGTCTCTCCACAGTGAAAACTAATGCTTCCCATGCTTCATCGGAGAATCTGCGGGCTCTCTCCTGGAGGTGTGGACCTGCCATGAGCACACCTGGTTCAGTCCTTCGGCTCCTTCTCCTTGTTCTGCTTCTCCTTGCTGAGGCAGCTGCACAGCCAGCAATGCTGAGAATGAGGTGCTGCAGCATCAATGAACCTCCCCATTAAGTAGTGAAAAAAGCCTGTGGCAATGCTGAGTTGCGATTAGACTGCTCGCGATATTGGCCCACCCTTTAAGTGTAACACCAATCAGCTTGATTTAGTACTCCAATCATTTTATTGAACAGTGAGCACTAATTTTTTGTGCAGTCAAAAGCATTTGCGCCAGGTGCTAATTCTTCAACTTTTCTACGGACACCGCCCATTCCTTGGCTATAATAAGTTTCTAGTCCTTATTGTTTTGATTTAAATTGCAACCTGTGTGGGAACACAGCATCGGCGGCAGTTCAAACCGGTGGCAGTGAGTCAGGAGCAGCCCGACTAGAGCGAGCCTGTGTGGGAACACAGCATCGGCGGCAGTTCAAACCGGTGGCAGTCAGTCAGGAGCAGCCCGACTAGAGCGGGCCTGTGTGGGAACACAGCATCGGCGGCAGTTCAAACCGGTGGCAGTGAGTCAGGAGCAGCCCGACTAGAGCGGGCCTGTGTGGGAACACAGCATCGGCGGCAGTTCAAACCGGTGGCAGTGAGTCAGGAGCAGCCCGACTAGAGTGGGCCTGTGTGGGAACACAGCATCGGCGGCAGTTCAAACCGGTGGCAGTGAGTCAGGAGCAGCCTGACCAATTCAACAGCAGGGGAGAGAGGTAAAAAGTAATCAAAGTGTGACGTCACCAGGAAGCAGGTAAGTGATTGGTTGGTGAGTATTTGGTTGGTGAGTATATCTCTTTTTTTTTAAACTTTAACTCTGGTTTATAGTTTCTAAGGTCTCTCTGGTATAGCAGGGACTGTTGGTAAACCAGTTAACTGTAGTGTAATTAGTGGGATTGATTGATTTAATTTAAATTCAATTAATTAAAGGGTAAGTCATGGCAGGACAGCCGGGCCCCGTGATCTGCTCCTCCTGCGATATGTGGGAACTCAGGGACACTTCCTGTGTCCCTGACAACTACATGTGCAGGAAGTGCATCCAGCTGCAGCTACTAACAGACCGCATTGCGGCGCTGGAGCTGCGATTGGACACATACTGGAGCGTTCACGATGCTCAGGACAACGTGAATAGTGCATTTACGGAGTTGGACACACCGCAGGTAGACGTTGGACAGGAAGAAAGGGAACGGGTGACCAACAGGCAGAGTACTAGGCGCAGGCAGGTAGTGCAGGGGTCCCCTGTGGCCATCCCCCTCTCCAACAGATACACCACTTTGAGTACTGTTGGGGGGGATGGCTTATCAGAGGAAGGTAGCAGCAGCCAACTTCCTGGCACCAGGGGTGGCTCTGCTGCACAGAATGGGAGGAAAAAGAGGGGTAGAGCTATAGTAATAGGGGATTCAATTGTAAGGGGAATAGATAGGCGTTTCTGCTGCCGCAAACGAGACTCCAGGATGGTGTGTTGCCTCACTGGTGCAAGGGTCAAGGATGTCTCCGAGCAACTCCAGAACATCTTGGAAGGGGAGGGTGAACAGCCAGTTGTCGTTGTGCATATAGGCCCCAACGATATAGGTAAAAAGCGGGATGAGGTCCTAAAAGCGGAGTATAGGGAGTTAGGAGATAAATTAAAAAACAGGACCTCAAAGGTAGTAATCTCAGGATTGCTACCAGTGCCCCGTGCTAGTCAGAGTAGAAATAGAAGGATACTTCAGATGAATATGTGGCTAGAGGAATGGTGCCAGGGGGAGGGATTCAAGTTCCTGGGACATTGGAACCGGTTCTGGGGGAGGTGGGACCAGTTCAAACCGGACGGTTTGCACCTGGGCAGGGCTGGAACCAATGTCCTAGGGGGAGTGTTTGCTAGTGCTGTGGGGGAGGGTTTAAACTAAAATGGCAGGGGGTTGGGAACCTGAGCAGGGAGACAGAGGAAAGGGAAACAAGGATAAAAGCAAAAGGTAGGAAGGAGAAAAACAAAAGTGGCAGTCAGAGAAATCAACGGTTTAAATCAAACACGGCCACAGTAAATAATAATTCTAATAGGTCTAAGAGCGTTAAAAAAACAAGCCTGAAGGCTTTGTGTCTTAATGCGAGGAGCATTTGTAATAAGATGGATGAATTGGCTGCGCAAATAGAAGTAAACAAATACGATTTGGTTGGGATTACGGAAACGTGGCTCAAGGAAGGCCAGGACTGGGAACTCAACATCCAGGGGTATTTGATATTCAGGAAAGATAGGCAAAAAGGAAAGGGAGGTGGGGTAGCATTACTGGTTAAAGAAGGGATTAACACAATTGTAATGAAGGATATTAGCTCTGATGAGGTGGAATCTGTATGGGTAGAATTGAGAAATACTAAGGGGAAAAAAACGTTAGTGGGAGTGGTTTATAGACCTCCAAACAGTAAGGCGGAGGTTGGGGATGGCATTAAAAGAGAAATTAAAGAAGCGTCTAATAAGGGCACAGCAGTCATCATGGGTGACTTTAATCTATATATAGATTGGGCCAACCAAATGAGTAACAATACTGTGGAGGAGGAATTCCTGGAGTGTTTACGGGATGGTTTCCTGGACCAATATGTCGAGGAACCAACCAGAGATCAGGCCATCTTAGACTGGGTATTATGTAACGAGAAAGGATTAATTAGCAATCTTGTTGTAAGAGGCCCCTTGGGTCGGAGCGATCATAATATGATCGAATTCTTCATTAAGATGGCGAATGAAGTAGTTGACTCGGAGACTAGGGTCCTCAATTTAAATAAAGGAAACTATGATGGTCTGAGGAGCGAGTTGGGTTGGATTGGTTGGGGAATGGCACTCAAAGGGTTGACGGTGGATAGGCAATGGCAAACATTCAAAGACCGAATGGATGAACTACAGAAGTTGTTCATCCCAGTTTGGCATAAAAATAAAACAAAAAAGGTGACCCAACCGTGGCTAACAAGGAAAATTAGGGATAGCATAAGGTCCAAGGAGAGGGCATATAAATTGGCCAGAAAAAGCAATAATCCTGAGGATTGGGAGCAGTTTAGGATTCAACAAAGGAGGACAAAGGGATTAATTAAGAAAGGGAAAATAGAATATGAGAGTAAGCTTGCAGAGAACATAAAAACTGACTGTAAAAGCTTTTATAGATATGTGAAGAGAAAAAGATTGGTGAAGTCAAGCATAGGTCCCTTGCAGTCAGAATCGGGGGAATTTATAATGGGGAACAAAGAAATGGCAATCCAACTAAATACATATTTTGGTTCTGTCTTCACAAAGGAGGACACAAATAACCTCCCAGAGATGCCGGGGAACATAGGGTCTGATGAAAGGGTGGAACTGAAAGAAATCAGTATTTGTAGGGAAATGGTGTTAGGAAAATTGATGGGACTGAAGGCCGATAAATCCCCAGGGCCTGATAATCTACATCCTAGGGTACTTAAGGAAGTGGCCCTAGAAATAGTAGATGCATTGCTGGTCATCTTCCAGAACTCGATAGACTCTGGAACGGTACCCATGGATTGGCGGGTAGCGAATGTTACCCCACTATTCGAAAAAGGTGGTAGAGAAAAGGCGGGGAATTATAAACCGGTAAGCTTGACATCGGTAGTGGGGAAAATGCTAGAGTCCATTATAAAAGATGTAATAGCAGAGCACTTGGAAAGCAGTGACTGGATCGGACAAAGTCAACATGGATTTACAAAAGGTAAATCATGCTTGACTAATCTACTGGAATTTTTTGAGGATGTAACTGGTAAAATAGATAAGGGAGAACCAGTGGATGTGGTGTATTTGGACTTTCAGAAGGCTTTCGATAAGGTCCCGCATAAGAGATTAGCGTACAAAATTAAGGCACATGGGATTGGGGGCAAGGTATTGACTTGGATAGAGAACTGGTTGGCGGACAGAAAGAAAAGAGTTGGAATAAACGGGTCGTTTTCCGAGTGGCAGGCAGTGACTAGTGGGGTACCGCAAGGATCGGTCCTAGGACCCCAGCTGTTCACAATATATATTAATGATCTGGACGAGGGAATTAGATGTAATATCTCCAAATTTGCAGACGACACAAAGCTGGGGGGGAGGGTATGCTGTGAGGAGGATGTCGTGAAACTCCAACACGATTTGGACAGGTTGGGTGATTGGGCAGAAACATGGCAAATGCACTATAATGTGGATAAATGTGAGGTTATCCACTTTGGTGGCAAAAACAGGAAGGCAGATTACTATTTGAATGGCAATAGATTGGGAGAAGGGGAAGTGCAAAGAGACCTGGGTGTTATTGTGCACCAGTCGCTGAAGGTAAGCATGCAGGTGCAGCAGGCGGTTAAGAAGGCAAATGGTATGTTGGCCTTCGTAGCAAGAGGGTTCGAGTACAGGAACAAGGATGTCTTGCTACAGTTGTACAGGGCCTTGGTGAGACCGCACCTTGAGTATTGTGTGCAGTTTTGGTCACCTTACCTGAGGAAGGACGTTCTTGCCATGGAAGGAGTGCAGCGAAGATTCACCAGGCTGATACATGGGATGGCAGGAATGGCGTATGAGGAGAGATTGTGTCGATTGGGCTTATACTCACTGGAGTTTAGAAGATTGAGAGGGGATCTCATCGAAACCTATAAAATTCTGTCAGGCCTGGACAGACTAGATGCAGGAAGGATGTTTCTGATGGCCGGGGAGTCCAGAACCAGGGGTCATAGTCTAAGGATAAGGGGTAAGCCATTTAGGACTGAAATGAGGAGGAATTTCTTCACCCAGAGAGTGGTGAACCTGTGGAATTCTCTGCCACAGAGGGCGGTGGAGGCCAGTTCATTAAGTATATTCAAGAAAGAGTTGGATATATTTCTTAAGGCTAAAGGGATCAAGGGATATGGGGAGAAGGCAGGGACTGGGTACTGAATTTGGATGATCAGCCATGATCTCATTGAATGGCGGAGCAGGCTCGAAGGGCCGAATGGCCTACTCCTGCTCCTATCTTCTATGTATCTATGTATCTATGTATCATGGTAATATAATACAGAAGCTTGTTGTCACCCCTTGCAGATTCATAACAAATCAGATTCATAATTAATTTAAAACGGAGATAGACAGTTTCCTAGCTGATAAGGGAATTAAGGGTTATGGGGAACGGGCAGGGAAGTGGACGTGAGTCTAGGTTCGGATCAGCCATGATCCTATTGAATGGCGGAGCAGGCCCGAGGGGCCGTATGGTCTACTCCTGCTCCTACTTCTTATGTTCTTATGTTCTTATCTCAGTAGTTCTGAGAAGACTTATCATGAAATACCAAATTACAAAGGGGTCTGTAGATTTGACAATCAGAGCTAATGTAACGATAGTTAACATAAAATTTGAATGTCAGTGGGAAAAATTCAGTCCTGTGAAATTGAGAATCTGTCAGTGTCTTTCCTGTTCGGCCGTGATTTCATTCATCAGTACTGGATCACAATTTGGCTTGTATGACTGGGTGCAATTCAGAACAGATGCTGGCTGTTTCACAGTGAAGGAAAAGCTCCTCAGAGACAGGTTTCAGTCAGACAGAAACCTGGGGATAGATCCATCGAACCACAGACAGCAACAACGCACAGCCCCTTGGTTAGACTTGCACTACAACAGAGAGGGGAGGTACAATGTAGGATAGCCAGAAAATTACTTGGGGGATAGTACTTTACTCAAGAATGTTGAAGAACAATTCGAATTAATTGGTCACCCGGCCTCTGGCAAATGTGTCAGAGATAAATGATTTGTTGAAACGCAGATATAAATTTTCCACTGTTTTCTGACTAACAGGGACAGACTGATATGATTATATATTATATTAACACACAGGAAGCTGCACCCATTGCCTTAACCTCCTCTCGCAGGTCACTGGCAAAAAATGCATTGGCAGGCCAACATGTTGAGGAGATGCCTCTTGAAGCGCTAATGGGAGGCGCAAAGCAACCAAATTTTTCCCCCTTGGTCTCCTTACCTAAGGAAGGATATACTTGTCATAGAGGGAGTGCAACGAAGGTTCACCAGACTGGTTCCTGGGATGGGGGGATTGTCCTGTGAGAAGAGATTGAGTAGACTAGACCTATATTCTCTAGAGTTTAGAAGGATGAGAGGTGATCTCATTGAAACATACAAAATTCTTACAGGGCTTGACAGGGTCGATGCAGGGAGGATGTTTCCCCTGGCTGGGGAGTCTAGGACCAGGGGTCACAGTCTCAGAATAAGGGATCGGCCATTTAGGACTGAGAGGAGGAGGAATTTCTTCACTCAGAGGGTGGTGAATCTTTGGAATTCTCTATCCCAGAGGGCTGTGGAGGCTCAGTCGTTTGAGTAAATTCAAGGCAGAGATCGATAGATTTTTGAATATTAAGTGAATCAAGGAATATGGGGATAGTGCAGGAAAGTGGAGGTGAGGTAGAAGATCAGCCATGATCTTATTGAATGGCGGAGCAGGCTCGAAGGGCCAAATGGCCTACTCCTGCTCTTATTTCTTATGTTCTTATGCTAGCAGATGATATTGAGCCAACCTTGGGCCCATAGTGTTTCCTGTGGTCAGAAGCCAACCAGGGAGTCTTGATTTTGCATTAACTATGGAAGATTGAACAAGGTGACCATTAAAGACAAATGACTGAGTGGATGACTCTTTAGACTTTCTAGCAGAGGACAAGCATATTAGCACACTGGACATGGCTTCTGGACACTGGCAAGTGGCTGTACATCTTGTCAGTAGCATCACAAGAACTGGCTTATGCAATTAAAACTAATGACAGTAAAATCCAGCAACTCGAATCAACCATCATGCACTACAGGGTTGAGCAGCCGATAATGTTCGAAATGCCTTATTTAATGAAGCGGGTAGAAACCAGAAAAAGTGGAGGAAAGGACTCACACAAAGGACAGATTCTTAAGGAAGAGGATGCTGCCATAGACATAGTGAAGGAGGAGGTTGTGGAGACACTTGATAGGATAAAAATTGATAAAGAAGAGGTATTAGAAAGGCTGGCGGTACTTAAAGTAGATAAGCCACCAGGGGCGGATGGGATGCATCCTAGGATGCAGAGGGAATTGAGGGCGGAAATCGCGGAGATACTGGCCATAATATTCCAAACCTCCACAGATTCGGGGGTGGTGCCAGAGGACTGGAGAATTACAAATGTTACACCATCGTTCAAAAAAGGGTAGTGGGGAAGCTTTTAGAAACAGTAATCAGGGACAACATTAACAGTCACTTGGATAGATGTGGATTAATTAAGGAAAGCCAGCATGGATTTGTTAAAGGCAAATCGTGTTTAACCAACTTGATCGAGTTTTTTGATGAGACAACAGAAAGGGTTGATGAGGGTAATGCGGTTGACGTAGTGTACATGGATTTCCAAAAGGCGTTCAACAAAGTGCTACACAATAGACTTGCCAGCAAAGTTGAAGCCCATGGAATAAAAGGGACAGTGGCAGCATGGATACAAAATTGGCTAAGTCACAGGAAACAGAATAGTGGTGAATGGTTGTTTTTCGGACTGGAGGAAGGTATACAGTGGTGTTCCCCAGGGGTCGGTTCTAGGACCACTGCTTTTCTTGATATATATTAATGACTTGGACGTGGGTGTACAGGGCATAATTTCAAAATTTGCAGATGACACAAAACTTGGAAGTATAGTGAACAGTGAGGAGGAGAGTGATAGACTTCAGGAAGACATAAACAGGCTGGTGAAATGTGCAGACACATGGCAGATGAAATTTAACACAGAAAAGTGTGAAGTGATACATTTTGGTAGAAAGAATGAGGAGAGGACATATAAACTAAGTGGTACAATCCTAAAGTGGGTGCACGAACACAGAAAGACCTGAGGGTGTGTGTGCACAAATCATTGAAGGTGACAGGGCAGGTTGAGAAAGCGGTTAAAAAGGTTTACGGGATCCTCAAAATAGGGATTAGGCTAAAAACTGCCTGTTAACTACGGCACACTGAAAATCTGGCCCAAAGAGTCTGCAAAGGGATATAGATAAGTTAAGGGAGTGGGCAAAAATTTGGCAGCTGGAGTACAATGTGGGAAATTGTGAGGTTATCCACTTTGGAAGGAAGAATGAAAAAGCAAATTATTATTTAAATTGAATGAGACTACAAAATGCTGCAGTACAAAGGGATCTGGGGGTCCACCACCGCAAACCACCAGTTAAATTTCGCATAGAAAAGCAGGGTATTTTTTAAATGGCGAGAGATTGGGAAAAATTGGTCTTCAGAGGGACCTGGGTGTCCTTGTACACTAACCACTGAAAGTTAACATGCAGCTACAGCAAGCAATTAGGAAAGCAAATGGTATGCTGCCCTTTATTACAAGAGGATTTGAGTATAAGAGTAAAGACATCTTGCTGCAATTATTTAGGGCCCTGGTGAGACCACACCTGGTGTATTGTGAACAGTTTTGGTCTCCTTGCATAAGGAAGGATATACTTGCCATAGATGGAGTGCAACGAAGATTCAACAGACTTATTCTTGGGATGGGGGATTGTCCTATGAGGAGAGATTGAGTAGACTAGGCCTACATTCTCTAGAGTTTAGAAGAATGAGAGGTGATCTCATTGAAAGATACAACATTTTTACAGGGCTTGACAGGGTAGATGCAGGGAGGATGTTTCCCCTGGCTGGGGAGTCTAGAACCAGGGGTCACAGTCTCAGAATAAGGGATCGGACATTTAGGACTGAGATGAGGAGAAATTTCTTCACTCAGAGGGTGGGGAATCTTTGGAATTCTCTACCCCAGAGGGCTGTGGAGGCTCAGTCGTTGAGTATATTCAAGTCAGAGATTGATAGATTTTGGGATATTAAGGGAATCAAGGGATATGGGGATAGTGCAGGAAAGTGGAGTTGAGGTAGAAGATCAGCCATGATCTTATTGAATGGTGGAGCAGGCTCGAGGGGCCAAATGGTTTACTCCTGCTCGTATTTCTTATGTTCTTATGTTATGTTCTCCCTGCTTGCTCTGACTCCCTCCACAAGCATATGTAGGGAGTCATCTGAGAACCTGGATGCAACCCTCTGCCTCTATTCAGTCGTGTGTGCAAGGCCGAGCGAGACCCAAATGGTAAAATGTACTGCCTGCACACTCCTAGATGAACCTTCAAATGCAACGTTGCCATGGCTCTTTTAAATATCCCGGCTGGAAATGATTCATCAAAGTTGTCATCAGACCCGCAGGCCTGTCTTAATAGCCGGCATTAAGGGAAAGTCGTTCTGAGGAGCGGGATGAAAAGGACAATGTGGTCCCGTCCTGCCACATCGACCACTCGCATCCGACCCGCCCAGGTAAAGGAAATTCCGCCCATAGTGTAATTCCCCCACTCAGCCACAGTGGCATTTTTGAGATCTTATAGCATCTGAATTTATTGAGTGAAAGCCTTTCCTTTTAAGGTAGACGTCTCCTTTCAGATAACATATACAGATAGACTGGTAAGCATAATCAATGGCACCCAAGATATTTCGAAAGGCAATAACAGCAAAAAAGCCTTGTCTGGTGCTCAACAGTAACAACATGCATTTATATAACGCTTTTAACCTAGTAAAACATCCTAAGGCGCATCTCAGCTGCTCCCAAAAGCCAGTACTGAAAAGCCCCAATTGCTTCATTAATTTAGAATTCAAATGGAATAAATGATAAATGTTGGCATTATAAAAGCAATGACCTTAATGAATAGTTATGTAGCTGATTTCAAGCAGTCTATCCACAACCGTAGTTTTATGCCCAGGTGATAAGTTCAAAATCTACCCTTATTTTGTTCATCTTACTTTTGTAACACAGAAGAAAATCCATTAGTTTACAGACAAAATTGGAAAAAAATGTTCTAAAAAATGTTTAAATTAATGTGAGCAAATTAAAAAGAACTTGCATTTATACAGCATCTTTCATCTATTCAAGACATCCCAAAACACTCTCACACAGCCTTGAATTATGTTTCGAAGTTCAGTCATTTTTGTTGTGTCAGCAAACTTTAAGGAAGAGAGTGGAATGAACAAGTGGGAACGAATACACGATTGCAATAAATGTAGTTATAGGTGATGCTATAGAATGTAAATGTAAACTCAATGACCTATAAATTTCATTAAAACTTGGATAGGATTACTGCTTTATAGTTATTGAAAGATATCAGTTGTTGTTTATAACAGATACATGGGAGGATTCCTCTGTTTGCTATTTGTAGTAAAATTGTAAACATTTCTCTTTACTTAGATTGATGATTTCACTACAAATAGTAGTCAGTGGAAATCTATTGCCATTTTTAAAAAATGTTCTACTGTTGCCGTGTCATGATTTGTATATGTCACTTTCCAACCTATAGATTACACATGGTCTGAGAAAAATTGATCTTAATAGGCCCTACAATGTTCATCCTCACTTCTTAAATGAATGACAAGTCTTCATTCACAACATACCATGGTACAATAGTAACCCTTCCACATGATACCAGTGTTCGCAACTGTCCTCATAAGCTCTTTTGCATGTGGCCCTTACAATTCCAATGTTTTAGGAGAAACACAATACCCGAGAGGCAGACAACTAGGAGAGGGAACCCACGATTTGAGCAGGCTCATAGATTTCAAGGAGCAAGCTATCAAGCCGATGGCGAGGCAGGCCTGCAATTGCAGTTGGTGATCACTGGGTCAGTGGGCCAATGCCAACCGCAGGTGAATGGGTGCAAAGCAGTAACTGCCTTTGATACTAAGCTGCCATTGAACTCCAGAGCTAGCTACCCTCTCCGGGTGCTGCACACCTATCCTATGCCATAACTCTTCAACCACAGGTCCAGCACAGCAAATGGGGTGGGGAGTAGGGGGGGGTGGGTGGGGGAGGGCAAAAGATAAGGATGATAATGAGGAGGAAGAGGAGGAGGAGGAAGAAAGACATCACCATCTCTTGATCGATGAGGATGATGATAATGAGGAGCATCCTGCCCCACTGACCACTGCCCCGTCAATTTAACCTCTTTTACCATCCACCAAGCACCAACTCAGAGACCTGTTGAGATCAACTGTGAAGGAATAAGCAATATATCTATTCAGAAAAATACACCATTCTATGAAAGAATTCTGACTTTATTAAAACATGACAAACTAGGTCTGGAAATCTGGAAGTCTCAACAATGGAGAAGCTGTAAACAGCATACAGGCTATTGAGATAAGATAAGTTGTTGACACTGAATCAATAACCTTATTGAAACAGGAGCTTGGAGGCTCCTGAAGTCTGCAGCCTTGGAAAGAACACAATGGTACACTCTGTTAAGGTGTTCTAAATCACACTTCGGAATGAAACACAGAAAATTAAGAAACATATGCCTTCATAAAAATGATATCAAATGAAACACAGGGGACACGATTCTGTGTTGCAACCAGCTGAGGTAAATAAGAATTGCATAGATCACCCTGTTAAGGTGTCCTAAATTACACGTCGTAAAAAGACACAAACAGAAGACCTTGGTAAGAATGACATCAAATAGATGCACCTGCTGGTTACACTGTTTTTTATGATAAGCTTCGAACACCTAGGGTAGAGACATAATTCTTAATGCTACCAGCTTATCTAACTGTAAGAATAGCAGGGGTCAGCAGAAAAATGACTAGAGATAATAAGCTTACATCAGCAGAAAACTTCAAAGGAAATACCACTGCAAAAGGGTATAAAAATTGAACTTTCAAATGGGATGATAGATTCGCTGTAAAGGGACTAGGACTAGTAATTATCCCATCACAAGATAATATAGATGAGGATATTGCACCGGGTGAATCACAGAGGAAGCTGGAGGAGTGGGAAGTGGATGGAAACTCACTTATTTCCCTGCAGACTTTGCAAAGATAGCTTTCCTTGACTGAAAGGCATTGGACTCAGATTTCATGGGTCCTGCTATGAAAAGAAGGATGTTGGATGAACCTCCCACCTTACATCCAGGCACTGAGGAAGTGTGGTAACATTAGAATAGCGCTTATCTTCAGTGAAGACATCAATGGAGCATTTATCAGCCATTGGAATCTGCAACCATCTCCTCCTCCGCAGCAGCCGAGGGCAAGTTGGTGTCTCTTCCTTACAGTAATCACACTTTGCAGTTCTGGATGTCCCGAGATTAAGGTTGAGAGATCCCTGCATTCTGGCTTGCAGACACTTGGGCCTGGCTTGCAGGAGACACTCTTGTGGGGCTTTCAAGATCTGATCGGAGCTGCTATCATGCTAAACATCCTCAACCTGAGTTTAGTTTTGAAAACTCCAATTATCATGTGTTTTTTAAAAATAGTTATTCATTAAAATGTTTACATTATTTATATTATGTGTGAGACAGTGGCCCCGATATTAACGGGGTGATGGGACGTGTGCAGGAGAGTCCGGTAGCAAGCAAAGAACCCGGCAAGGCTGGGGACGTGGAGGTCCTGCTGAACTTAACAGCAGGGCCTCATTTAAGTAAATCATAGCAGACTCCCTCCCACCAGCCAGCCAGATTAACTGGCTGGCGGGCGGGAGCAAAAATTAGCGACAGGAGGCCGCAACCAGGGATTCTGCCCTGAGGTCAATGTGAGGAAAGGCTCCAGCCATGATCAGGGCAGTGGCGGCGGGGGAGGGGCGGTGCGGGGTGTGTGAAAGATTGGGGCCATGATCGGGTGGGGCAGGAACCAGAGAGATCGGGGCCGCGATTTGGAGCGGAGTGGGTGCTTCCAGCGGGATCAGCTGCTGATGTCCGATTTTGATTCAATGAGCTTGTTGATTTCAATCAGTCGCACTGGCCGGTCCAATGAGTGGGATCGGGTTGGCTGGCCGCCTCTGATGATGTCGTAATAGGAGCTGCTTTTAAAGCTGCCCTCCAGCCTGAGCCTTTCCATTGTGGTTTCCTGGACCTGATTTAAATGCTATGACTTCTTCCAGAAGCAAGGCAGCTCCTTGTTTTAATGATGGGTTCCTCCAAGTTCTTGTGGATGCTGTCAGAGGGCGCAGGGAGATTCTCTTCCCTCCTGATGGCCGGAGGAAGCCTCCTCAGCAGACCAAGGCAGCCTGGCTGCGCATTGCTCAGGAGGTGAGCGCAAGGTCCATTTATGCACAGTCATGGATCCAGTGCCGCAAAAGGTTTAATGATCGTGAGAACATCAAAAGTGAGTATCGCATCTCACTTGCCTTCACTCTGCTTCCCTTCTCTTCTCATCACCAGCACTCTGCTTTGTAAGTCTCCTCCGTCACATCCCACCTTACTCTTATTTCCCTTGCACCCTTTCCTATCCATCTCTGTCTCTGCACTGAATCACTTCAGCATCCTGCCTATGCACACTTTAGACTCGCTCTCACTGTCATGCAGTGACAACAACTAACAACGCACAGGGAGCTAGCTTCCTCTTGGCATCTTACCCCTTCTTCATCTCCCTCAAAGCTTCTATGGTAGGGATTATTCACACTCACTCCATCACTGTGGCTGAAACACCGCTTGTGTCCCTCCTTGCAGGAAAAGATAGCCCATAATAAGAGGGAGAGAGCAATGACTGGAGGAGGAACACCTACCCTAGCAACATTGACCAGTGCTGAGGAGGCTGCTAACGAGATTGTTGGAGCTGGCGAGGACCTGGAAGTGGGCGATGGAGAGATGGGCACACGAGGAAGCTGGTGACATAATAGAGTTTCATCCCTCTCGGAAAGCAATGCAACATGATGTTCATAGAGAATCGCATTGTATCATCTACTCAAAAGGATGTGTCTGCTACATCAATATCAGATGTCTAATTCAAGCCTTTACTCTCCCACAGGATCATCAAGCGCCCCCCTCCCCACGATCCAGGACGAAGACCCGGACATCTCCTCAGAGGAACCTGAAGCCTCTGAGGGACCAGCGTCACCAGGACTCAGCGCACCCAGCACCAGCGCAGCAACGCACACCTCAGTGAGGCCATCGCGATTTAGAGTAGTGTTGCCACCTGGTCTATCACAGCGCACAAGTGAGCATCAGCAGATGGTGGAGACAGCGACAGCAGTGGAGAGTCCTTGGCGGAGGTCGCAGGACTCTCCTAGCTCTGCTGAGCTGCATGCAGACGCTGTGCCTCTGGAGCCATCCAGAAAAAGAGCGGTTCGTGAAATATAGGAACAAGTGCAGGTGTCTCTGGAAGGGTTTGCCTCCATGGTTAGTGCGAGTGTGGAGAGAATGAAGTAGTCCACCTCTAACATCAGCACTGCCGTGGTGGGGGCAATACTGCATGAAAGGATAGCTACGGCCATGGAGGAAAAAAGTCACCAGAGTCAGGAAAACATGGTGATATCTCTGGAGGAGCAATGGGCAGCTATTGAGCAGAGAGACCAGAGCTTCATGGACGTCCTTTTGATGAGGACTGCCAGATGCGGGTTCTCATGGCCCCATGAAGTGCAGCAAGGTGCTCTCCTGCCACTTGTCAGCACTGAGGTGCAGCTGACCCATGAGAGGGATGTTATTGGCAGGACAGAAGGAAGTGTGGGCTCCTCTCAAAGTGCTCGCACAACCATGCCACTACGGAGCCCTTGGTCAGAGACCCACTTTGCAGAGACAACTGAGATGGCCGTTTCAGCCCCTGCACAGCTGCAGGAAGAGCAGACTGTTGCAGGGCACTCCTGGCCTCCCAAACCCAGAGGACGCCCACCAAAGGCATCTAAGCAGGCGCAGCATCCTAGTCAGCAAGATGCCTCTACATCTGCTGAAGCCACAGGGGAAGCACGCAATTACAGAGCCATATGGTGGCCACCTATGGTCGAAGAGTAAGCTTATGGTAGTGTGCATACCCTGGTTGATGGGCAGCAGTGAACTGGAGGGATGCTGCATTGGTCACAACAGGGCATGAAGGCTCCCCTCATCCTCCGCCTACTCCTCTTCCCAGGAAGATATGTGGTGAGCCACACGGCTGCTGCTCCTCCGATTATGAGGACCAGGAGGAGAGGGCATAAATGTTTCCCATCCCCTTGCTATAGATTTCATTTGAGGTAACAATCTTGCAAGCGCACAGTCGAAGTGGCCTGAAATAATTCCATTCATGATACACTGCAGATGGATGTCAGCTTGAACAGTCAGAAGGCCAATAGATGTGCAAAGTGTTATCCCATACCTACAACAGCAAAGTTGTAGCATTTGAATGTCAGCCATGTTTCAGGGGGGCTTTTAAAGTGCTCCACCAATGCATACAAATCGTGTCCTTCAGCAACTCGTCTCCTTGAACCTGGCCTGTTTCTGACTAGTCGGGAACCAGGAGCCAGAAACAGGAAAATGGGAAACCACTATGAAAATAGAATTAGCAAGGCAGTTAACAGGCTGTTAACTGCCATAACTACCTGTCCCACAGGTTGGAGACGAGTCAGTTTGGGAGCAGCTAAACAGACACTCAGGAAAATCGGGTGGGTGCGGGATGGCTGCGGCTTGGGTGTCTGAAGCCATTTTTCCCAATTTTCCCAACAGACCCGCCTCCTCAGAGCTATTAAAATCGAGCCCCAGGAATCTATCCATCAGCCAAACCTCACGCTCAACACACAGTTGTGGCAAACATGAGCTCCACCTGCCTCAGTCTACCAAATCCCTACAGATAGCAGATCAAAGTATTTCCCCCCAATGCGGCCAAACACCAGCAGCCACACTGCAATATTAGCCCAGAAATTTGGGTCCCCACGCGTGAGTATGTGCCAAACCCCAGGAGCATTTCCCCGTGTTACCAAAACCCAAGATAATCACCCAGTGCCCAGGACTGACCCCATTATTAACAAAGCATGGGACTGTCCCCAGTTAAACCTAATTTCCCTCTCCAGTACTGTTAAATACCTGAATACTTACCTCCAATTAGCACATCTTGCATACCAACTTGTTGCGAGCTCTTAGCTTTTAAAACTGAATAAATAAATACGTTGTATTATATAGCACCTTTCATGTCCTCAGGACATCTGTTTCAAAGCCAAATAAATCAGCTTTGAAGTGTAGACAATTGTTTTTTTGAGCAAATGCAGTTGGCAATGTTGGCACAGGAAGATTCCACCAACCGTAAGTAAGATGACCAGTTAATCTGTTTTAATGATATTGGTTGAGAGAGAAATGTTGGCTAGGACAAAAATGCATAGGTAAAGGAATGTACATAAAAAAACAAAGGCCATTCACTTACAGTTTTATTCACATAACAATGGACAGAATTGTAGACTTCCACACCCAGAATACTAGATAAATCCCACATAACAACAGAAAATGCTGGAAAAACTCAGCAGGTCAGGCAACATCCGTGGAGAGAAATTTGCGTTGACGTTTCGGGTTGGACCCTTCTTCAAAACTGGAAAGAAAAGAAACTAGATCGGAGGCAGGGCTGCGATCGGACAAAAGAATAAAAGAAACAAAAGAAGTAAAAGAGATTAGAAGCTAGACGAGATGGTAATAGGCTGGGATTAGGTGTAAAGTGTACTGGCAGGGCAAAAGATAGCTGCCAGGTGTGAGAGAGAAACAAAAGGAAAGTGGGGGGGGGGGGAAAAGGAGTGGAACAATTACAAGAGAAAATGAAATGGGGGCCGAGCTTATGATCTGAAATTGTTGAACTCGATATTGAGTCCGGAAGGCTGCAGACTGCCTAATCGGAAGATGAGGTGCTGTTCCTCGAGTTTACGTTGAGCTTCCGTGGAACAATACAAGAGGCCAAGGACGGTGAGGTCCGAGTGGGAATGGAGCGGTGAATTAAAATGACAGGCGACCGGAAGCTCGGGGTCACCCTTACGGACTGAACGGAGGTGTTCCGCAAAGCGGTCACCCAATCTGCGTTTGGTCTCCCCAATGTAGAGGAGACCGCATCGTGAGCAACGAATACAGTATACTAGATTGCGAGAAGTACAAGTAAATCGCTGTTTCACCTGGAAGGGGTGTTTGGGGCCCTGGACAGTGGGAAGGGGGGAGGTATAGGGGCAGGTGTTACATCTCCTCCGCTTGCACGGGAAGGTGCCAGGCAAAGAGGAAGGGCTGTTTGAGGTGATAGAGGAGTGGACTAGGGTGTCTCGGAGGGAGCGGTCCCTGCGGAATGCTGAAAGGGGAGGGGAGGGGAAGATACGTTTGGTGGTGGGATCACTTTGGAGGTAGCGGAAATGCCGGAGGATGATCCGTTGAATGTGGAGGCTGGTGGGGTGAAAGGTGAGGACAAGGGGAACCCTATCGTGGTTGAGGGAGGGGCAGGGGTGAGGGCAGAAGTGCGGGAGATAGAACTGACACGGTCGAGGGCAGTGTCAACCACAGTAGAGGGGAATCCTCGGTTGCGGAAAAAGGAAGACATGTCTGAAGCACTGGTGTGGAAGGTGGCGTCGTCGGAGCAGATACAGCGGAGGCGGAGAAACTGGGAGAATGGATAAATCCCACAATGGCCCAGTAATTCGGGTCCCAACGCATGAGTAAGCACTGTGTACTCATGCGTGGGCCCGATGGAATTGACGGTTTTCAGCATGCACAGCGCATGCGCGGAAAACCGGCATTTCCTTTCCTCTGAACCAAGGGGTTCAGAGGTGGAACGCGTGCGCACAGGAGTCTGCGCGTGCGCACTGAAATTCCTTTTTTTTTTTACAGGGTTGCCCGTGCAATAAGGCCTCCAGTTTTTACGTGAGAAAAAAGCAGACGTAAGTACTTCGTTTTGAAAGGTAAGTGGTCTATCAATTAAAGTTAGAATTTTTTTTGCACAGGTTTATTATTTTTAAAGACTTTACAGTAAAGTAAGTGTATTTTTAGACCCGATTTGTTAAAAAATTATTTTTTCAAAAATTTGAATAATTGTTTAAATTAGTTTTTTACAGTTATTAATAGTTCATTTAATTAGTGGGATGTTTTTTTAACTTTTATTTGAAGTTTAAGTACTGTTTTGGGCGCCCGGAGTTTTCACGAGTTTGACAGTTCTTACTATCAAACTCATGAATTAACTTTTGCAACCTCTGATTGGTTGCCCAGTGCTCATGTGATCCCAGCTGGCTCATCGAACTAACTACGCCGCTGGATCACGCAAGCACAGCGCGCTGGGAGCTGAACCGGGCCACTGACAGGAAATCCACACAGGGCCAGGCTTCAACTGTCGGCGCGCTATGTAAGTGTAGGTCGGGGGCTTGCACCCGCGGGAAGCCCCCGACACCAATTTCTGGGCCAATATCACTTAATAAAAATAGAATTTGACTTATTCAGTCACTGTAAATTAGTGGCACTGATCCAATCCATACACGGCATAAACACCCCTATCATTAGAAAACAGTAAATCCTCGACTCATAATTTGTAACAGCACACGAGGTCTACTAAAAAGTACATTTATATCGTACCTTTCATGACCTCAGAATATCCTAAAGCAGTGTACAATCAATTAAGTACTTTTGAAGTGCAGTTGCTGTGGCAATGTAGATACTAGTAATTGTATCTGCATCCACTTTGTCATACTTACCTCCTGTATCATGATCTGGTCACACCTGGTGTAACAAGGCCCTCATGCCTGTTACCTTACTTAAATGCCTAGAGCCATACTTACCCTGCAATGCAGGCCTCCCAAGAGTAGTTCACAGTTGAGCCTCTTCTCCATCTCCCAACTGACTCACCCCCCAATGCCAACCCCAACCCAACCCGTATGTTTCTTTGCAGCCTTACAGCCATGCCCCCACCCTCACATTAGCTATCGACAAGTGCCAAAATGGGTTTGAGAGTAAAAGTTGTACAAAGGTTCATTGGAAAGTCTTCTTAATTAGCATGTCAGTTTTAAGCTCTAACTCTCTTGCTTGCCATGGTCACCATTTTCTCGGCGAGTTTTTCTCTCCCTCTCATCTGCTTTGATTGCTTTAAATATAGCAGAGAAAAAGCAAAGGCCTCAATTTTAACCCCCAACCCCCGATGGGCGGGAGAGGATCGGCGGAGGATTAAAATATCAAGACCTCATTCCCATCCGTTTAAAATGTAACAAGCACGAAGCAGGCCAGCAAAAGGCAGGCGTGGACCTAATTGACATTCAAAAGTCACAGCCCAGTGATATCAATTTTAATAACTTGTCATAGTATAATTTGAACTCACAACTGCTGGCTGACCAGTCCAGTGCCACAAACACTAGGCCAAGTGGGTGGGGGCAGGAAAAGAGGGAAACTGGAATGTAATCTGCTTCAGGCCACCCTTCAGGCAATCATTAGAAATGTACAAGCACAAACCAAGATGACTCACCCTCTGCTTTTCCACCCCTCCTTTTGGAGACCTACTAAGCCTCCATTTGGTGGCTCAACATGATAGTGCAATTGAGATCAGGAACCTGTTGAATGAGGGTGTGTCTTAAGAACACTCTGTCAATGTACAATGCAACGATGTTTGTTTTTATTAGAATTTTCTAAATGGTAGTATGTATTTTATATAGAAAATAATTCAGTAAGACAGCCAGAATACAGACATTATTTCATGAGCAGAGGCGCCCAGTAACTCAGGAGTCCTTTGGGGCTCATGGGTTACTGGACTTTGACAAACGTGCAATAAACTCTGCATTCCTGCTGTCGCAGTAAATTATCCTCCTATCACCTTTGCTTTTTAATGTAAGCCTCAATCTTGACATGACAAATTAATTTTTAACCGGAATTGTGAAAAGAATCTGCATTTTATTTAATTGTCTTGCTTTAAAATATCGTAAACTTTACAGCACCATTATGTGATGCAATTAATCATAAACCATGTTATGGTTTAACACTTCTGAAATTTAAGTCCTGAAGTGTGCAAAGTATATTTTTATATATATTTACTGTACCTGCAAACAATGTCTAACACGAGTAGGTTGACAGCTCTGTTGATTCTAATTTATTACCAACAATTATAGTCACACCTAGCAGACTAAACATGGCATGGTGGTAATTCAGTGTAATTGGAGCCACCTGCTAGAGAGTGGCGGCGTTGAGCCAAACCATTTCCTATTAATTACCATGTAGTATTATATCCCAGTCATACATTTGAAGAATTGTCTTCTCTCATTGTATTATTACATTTTTTACAATTTTTATTCAAGCTCCAGAACTTGTTCTTGGAAAGAAAATGGAAATATTTTTAAGTTATATTATTTTAATACTAGATAATGAATGCTAAGAAACAACAGCCATGACATTCCTCAGACTGCGGCCTTCCAGTGCGGATCCTGCCTGATTTTGTGGGGTCAGCGGGTGGGCACCTCATTTTCACGGGTCAGGCAGGGGCATCTCCAGCGTCCGCCTGCCCATGCCTGCCAGCGGCATTGGTACATGCCCAGCCGTGATGAGACTTTCCCAACTTGGCCATGATCCTATCAGCCCTTTGGGCAAGGGGAGGCAACCTGCACAGTTCTTTTTAAAACTTACTTTCTTTAGGGGTCCAAGCTGCTTTCCTGGCCTGGATCCCACTGGCGGGGCCCACTTACGCCCTTGTGGAGGCCAATACACTTGGCATGCTGACCACTACAACCACACTGGGTGCTGACTTAGGCTCAGGAATTGCAAGTCCTGGCTGTGGGAGTCTCTACCCCTGGCTCCACTTCCTGGAAGCCATTTATCTTGTGGGGGAGTCCAAAACTAAAGGTCATAAATATAAGATCGTCACTAATAAATCCAATAGGGAATTCAGAAGAAACTTCTTTACCCAAAGGGTGATGAGAATGTGGAACGCGTTACCACAGGGAGTAATTGAGGCGAATAGCAGAGATGCATTTAAGGGGAAGCTAGATAAGCACATCAGGGAGAAAGGAATAGAAGGATATGCTGATAGGGTTACTTGAAGAGGGGTGGGAGGAGGCTCATGCAGAGCGTAAATGCCGGCATAGACCAATTGGGCCGAATGGCCTGTTTCTGTACTGTAGACTCGATGGAAGAGGTGGATGGCATTAAGGGAAATGGCAAAACCTCAACATAACTGACTCTCTGCCACTTTCCTGGAGGTTCTGTCAGTCTCCCACCAGAGTTACTGCAGGAAAGTGGTGCAAACCCTATGGAATTTCAAGGCCAAATTTACAAACTCAGTTAACCCAATGTTTAGCTAGTAGTTCTTAAATTATTAGCATTTGAATTGAGTTCCTCTACCCATTGTGAATTCAATAATAAGAACATATGAACGCAAGAAATAGGAGCAGGAGTCGGCCATTCGACCCCTCGAGCCTGCTCCGCCGTTCAATAAGATCATGGCTGATCTTCTACTTCAACTCCACTTTCTTGCACTATCCCCATATTCCTTGATTCCCTTAATATCCAAAAATCTATCGATCTCTGTCTTGAATATACTCAACGACTGAGCCTCCACAGCCCTCTGGGGTAGAGAATTCCAAAGATTCACCACCCTCTGAGTGAAGAAATTTCTCCTCATCTCAGTCCTAAATGGCCGACCCCTTATTCTGAGACTGTAACCCCTGGTTCTAGACTCCCCAGCCAGGGGAAACATCCTCCCTGCATCTACCCTGTCAAACCCTGTAAGAATTTTGTATCTTTCAATGAGATCACCTCTCATTCTTCTAAACTCCAGAGAATATAGGCCTAGTCTACTCAATCTCTCCTCATAGGACAATCCCCCCATCCCAGGAATCAGTCTGGTGAACCTTCGTTGCACTCCCTCTATGGCAAGTATATCCTTCCTTAGGTAAGGAGACCAAAACTGTACACAATACTCCAGGTGTGGTCTCACCAGGACCCTATATAATTGCAGTAAGACGTCTTTACTCTTATACTCAAATCCTCTTGTAATAAAGGGCAACATACCATTTGCTTTCCTAATTGCTTGCTATACCTGCATGTTAACTTTCAGTAATTCGTGTACAAGGACACCCAGGTCCCTCTGAACACCAACATTTCCCAATCTATCACCATTTAAAAATACCCTGCTTTTCTATTTTTCCTACCAAAGTGGATAACTTCACATTTCTCCACGTTATATTTCCATTATAAATAGTGTGTAAGGCTGATGGTGGGACAGCTGCTCCTGGGGTGCTGTGTGTAGCAGCAATGAAATGAGCTGGCTTTGCCAAGGTCAGCTCACTCACATTATAGTGGGACATTCCCAGCTTGATGCACTGGACGTGCATAATAGCTGGGGTTGGGATTTTAGACGCAACAGCTGGTGCGCGCTCTTGAAGCTGCTCTGCAAATAAAGAAGTGGAGAAATGGCAGCAGCAGTCCCCCCATGCAGTGTGGCAGAGGGTAAGCACTGGAGAACATCACTCTAACAGATCGACAACATACACCGTTACGGCCCATAAAATGTGCGATCTCTGATAATGTAGTGCACGCTGCCGGTTCTTTTGCTACGAGGCAGATTAAGATACTTGGTGAGAAATGCTGTTGTATTTAGTGGTCCTGATATAAGGCTGAGAGGAAAAGGGATGGTGCTTTATTTGGACATACATGGAAATAATTGTTATGCTTTATGATGGACAATGGAGGACTATTGTAATGAGCTATAAAATAGGCCACATTGTTTAGATCTTGCAGATTTACTATCTGTTATACAGTACAGGGCACTAAAGTAAGTTAACATTATTTCTGTTTTTTTTGCTTCCTGTATATCTTAAGTATTTCCAGTTCATGAATCATTAAAAAATAAACAAAGTGGCTTACCATTGATTCCAATTCATTTCCTACTGATGAAGTGGATTTAGCTGTCTTGGTGCTCTGGTAGGCTTTGTGGGATTATGGTGTATGGTACACATTGCATACAGACCTTTATTAATTATTTTTCTATAAAATACACTGAATAATATCAAAAATGGCAAGCTCCTGTGGAGGCAACTGTAATTCAAAGGTGTTTCATTGTATGCAATGTACATTTATGCCACTCGGGCTTATGACCTTTGCACCTACGTCGTACCATTTCAACCTCAAAGCCTGGCTTATTGTGCCAAGCACATAGCAATAAAGAAGTGATTTATTTTTAATAAAATATTAATGTATTCATTTTTTAAAAACCTAGTACACACTAAGTTATATATAAAGTGCTATAAAATTAGTTAATATAATCTTTTTAAAGCTTCACTGTCACGGCATTTGTGAATAAAATCTTTTGTGCTAAAAATTAAAATGCTCCTGAAAATGCGCGATCAACCCACGCCCGTTCAAAATAATCCAGGCAGGTCGCAAACTTCGTGCTGCCTGCTAATTATAATGGCCCAGAAATTCGGGTCGGAGGCTTCCCGCAGGTGCAAGCCCCCGACCTGCACTTACATAGCGCGCCTGCCGTTGTGCTGTGGGCCCGCGTGGGATTCCGATCCTGGGCCTCCTCCAACTGCCGGCGCGCAGAGCTTGCGTATCCCAGGGGCGCAGTTAGCTCGAAGCGTCCCTGGGATCACGTGGGCCATGGAGAGTCAATCATAGCAGGGAATTTCCTTTCATAAATTTGACAGGAAGACCTGTCAAATCTATGAATAGAGATCGGCCCCAAAACCTAACTAAAACTTCAAATGAATTTTTTAAAAAACATCACATTTTAAAAATAACTATAAATTATATAAAATAATAACTATTTTAAACAATAATTTAAATTTTTGAAAAAATTAATTAGTTTTTAACAGGGCTAAAAATAAACTTACTTTTCTTTAAAGTATTTAAAAATAATAAACCTGTGGAAAAAATGTTTTAATTTTACTTAATTCACCACTTACCTTGTTAAAAACAGGCCTTGCGCCTGCTTTTTAAACGCGCAGCTGCTGGAGACTTACCCTCCCGGAGAAACCTGTTTAAAAAAAAAAAAAAATGGAAGTTCCAGGTGTACGCGCTGCCTCTCTGGTGCACGCGTTCGACCTGTGAACCCCTTCCTTCAAGGAAACGGAAGTTCCGGTTTCCATCGCATGCGCAGTGCATGCACGAAACCGGCACTTTCGTTGGCCCTACGCGTGAGTACACAGCGTGTACTCACGGGTGGGGACCCGAATTTCTGGTCCAATGATTCTGCCATTCAGCCCAGCGCTGAACACGCTGCTGAGTGGCTGCAAGCAGGGAGCCCAAGTTTGTGCGAGGCTAGCACTACTTAAATTCTCATCCGACGCTTCAACAAAAAACTTTTTTTCTTCCTTTCTGATGTCAAGCATCACGAGCTTCATCAACTCCTGAACACCACCGCCCCTCCGGAATCTTCTTCCCCTTCACTTTTCTCTGCCCCCCCCTTCTCCCAATCTCACCCCCTGCCGCGTTTTCACTATCCCTTCTGACCTTCCCCTCTCTGACCCCGAACGATCAGTCCTCAGCAAAGGCCTGAGCTTCATCCCCTTACGCCCCCACCTCAATGAATTTCGAGCTCGGCACGATGCTGAGCTCTTTTTCCGCTGCCTTCGCCTCCGTGCCCACTTCTTTGGCCAGGAGTCTTCCCCCCGCACGGCTGACCCTTTCTCCCGCTTTCAGAATTCTCGTTCTACCTGGACCCCTCCCTCTGGCATCTTACCCTCTCTTGATCTTTTCATTGCAAACTGCCACCGTGACATCGGCCGTCTCCATTTCTCTGCTCCCCTCACTCACACCAACCTACCTCCCTCTGAACTTGCAGCACTCCATTCTCTCAGATGCAACTCCAACATTGTCATTAAACCTGCTGACAAGGGTGGTGTTGTTGTTGTTTGGCGAACCGACCTCTACCTAGCGGAAGCTGAACGCCAACTCGCCGACACCTCCTCCTACCTCCACCTGGACCATAACCCCACTACCGAACATCAAGCCACCATTTCCAAGACTGTCACTGACCTCATCTCCTCTGGAGATCTTCTCCCTACGGCCGCCAACCTCATAGTTCCCCAACCCCGCACAGCCCGCTTCTACCTCCTTCCCAAGATCCACAAACAGGACTGCCCTGGTAGACCCATCGTTTTAGCCTGTTCTTGCCCCACGGAACTTATCTCTTCCTATCTCGACTCTATTTTTTCTCCCCTTGTCCAGTCTCTTCCCACCTACATCCGCGACTCTTCCGACGCCCTCCGCCACTTTAACAGTCTCCAGTTTCCTGGCCCCAACCGCCTCCTTTTCACTATGGACGTACAATCCCTCTACACCTCCATCCCCCACCAGGATGGCTTGAGGGCGCTCCGCTTCTTCCTTGAACAGAGGCCCAACCAGTCCCCATCCACCGCCACCCTCCTCCGCCTGGCTGAACTTGTTCTCACATTGAACAACTTCTCCTTTGACTCCACTCATTTCCTCCAAATCTAAGGTGTTGCTATGGGTACCCGCATGGGTCCCAGCTATGCCTGTCTTTTCGTGGGATATGTGGAACACTCTTTGTTCCAGTCCTACTCGGGTCCCTACCCTCACCTCTTATTCCGGTACATTGATGACTGTATCGGTGCCGTCTCCTGCTCTCGCCCTGAACTAGAAAATTTCATTCACTTTGCTTCCAATTTCCACCCTTCCCTCACGTTCACATGGTCCATCTCTGAATCTTCCCTTCCCTTCCTCGGCTTCTCCGTCTCCATCTCTGGGGATAGGTTATTGACAAACATTCACTACAAGCCCACTGACTCCCACAGCTACCTGGACTACACTTCCTCCCACCCCGCCTCCTGTAAGGACTATTCCAATCTCCCAGTTTCTCCGTCTCCGCCGCATCTGCTCTGACGATGCCACCTTCCATACCAGTGCTTCCGACATGTCTTCCCTTTTCCTCAACCGAGGATTCCTCTCCACTGTGGTTGACACGGCCCTCGACCGTGTCCGTTCTATCTCCCGCACTTCTGCCCTCACCCCTGCCCCTCCCTCCCGGAACCACAATAGAGTTCCCCTTGTCCTCACCTTTCACCCCACCAGCCTCCACATTCAACGGATCATCCTCCGCCATTTCCGCCACCTCCAACGTGATCCCACCACCAAACAGATCTTCCCCTCACCTCCCCTTTCAGCATTCCGTAGGGACCGCTCCCTCCGCAACACCCTAGTCCACTTCTCTATCACCCCCAGCACCCCTTCCCCTTCACCTGGCACCTTCCCATGCAAGCGCAGGAGATGCAACACATGCCCTTATACCACCCCCCTGCCCACTGTTCAGGGCTCCAAACACCCCTTCCAGGTGAAACAGCGATTTACTTGTACTTCTTGCAATTTAGTATACTGTATTCGCTGCTCACGATGTGGTCTCCTCTACATTGGGGAGACCAAATGCAGATTGGGTGACCGCTTTGCGGAACACCTCCGTTCAGTCCGTAAGGGGGACCCCGAGCTCCCGGTGGCCTGTCACTTTAATTCACCGCTCCATTCCCACTCGGACCTCACTGTCCTCAGCCTCTTGCATTGTTCCACAGAAGCTCAGCATAAACTCGAGGAACAGCACCTCATCTTTCGATTAGGCACTCTACAGCCCTCTGGACTCAACATAGAGTTCAACAATTTCAGATCATAAACTCGGCCCTTATCACATATATATATTTTCTTTTTTTTATCCACACTTTTTATTTGGCCCCCTTTTTTTCTTCCCTCCCACATGGCAGCTGTCCTTCATTCTGCCAGCACAATTCACACTTCATCTAGAGCCATCCTTTGTTCCTTAACCTGTTCCATTACCACCTCCTCTTGCCTTGAATATCTCTTAATGTCTCTTAATCTCTCCTGCTTTCTATCCTGTCACTGACCTCCCCTTTTGTTCTTTCATTCCCTCCCACTTTTCCCAGCCCCTAAACTTGCTTTCCATTTCCTGCTTTTTTCCAGTTCTGACGAAGGGTCATCGACCTGAAAGGTTAACTCTGTTTTTCTCTCCACAGATGCTGCCTGGCCTGCTGAGTTTTCCCAGCGTTTTCTGTTGTTATTTACTACTTAAAGCTAGCCTGCACTACTTAAAAGCAGCCTGCACCTCTTAAAGGAGAGGTGCCATCTGGCTGCAGCAGGTGATTCAACTGGCTGGGGAACAGAGTCTGAGCAGGAACAACACAGAGTAATGATGCAACAGGGCAGAATCTCTGACGCAGCACTGGAGTCCTTGGTGCAGGAGGTGGACAGAAGGAGAGAGGTCCTGCATCCACAGGGTCCAGGAGGCCCTCCAGATAAACTCTGAGAAGTGAGAAGGCAATGAGAGTCAATGGCAGTCAATGATACCAGTGTAGACCCGAGGACCTGGATGCAGTGTTGCAAGAAATTTAATGACACACAACGAGTGGTCAAGTTCAGTGAATTCATCCTCAAATGCCATATCCTTACAACTGTACCACTAGGCTAAGATACTGATCAATTCACCACCCCCCTTCACTCACCTACCAACAATTTCTATCAATCATGACTTATACCTCGCATTCATAGCGTTACCTCACCCTCACACAATTAGCACTGCTGCAAGCCTCACACCCACATCTCGCAGCTTGCACACACTGCCAGCTATTCAACCATGAGAGGTACATCACCCAAACACTTTGCACCACACTCACTGACACACTTCCCTCTCTCTTGCAGGAGAAGGTGGCTCATAACCAGAGGCAGCAGGGGCTAGCCGCAGGGAGACAGATGTGCCTGCATGACTTTACCCCCACGGAGAGATGATGCTGGAGATTATTGGAGCGGCCATCGCTGAGCCCGTGGCCAGCAGCACGGGCGAAACAATGCCAGATGCCGGTATCTTGATACCTAATCCTCCTTCTCACATCCTACTTCCCCCTCATCCCACAATCTCCTCTGATTTATAAGCTGCAGATGGTGTAAGCATGCCTTTCTTGCTTACCCTCCTCCCCTCACCACAACTTTGTGCCCTTCTCCTTTCACATAGCCAAGAACTGCAACCTGGCCAGGCAGTGGTGGAGGAGCAGGAACTGCAAGAGGAAGAAGGCAGTGATGCTGAAGACTCAGCTCGCAGCCCCCAGCTCAGATACGGACACTGCACGTAATTTAGACGGTAGCATAGAGGCGGGATCTGCACGTGGTGAGTCACCGGGCACGAGTGGCCTGCAGCCAGGGCAGGGGGAAATGGTCGCACAGGTGCCAGCTTGCTGGAAGGCAAGGTCCTGCACGAATTCTGCTGCAGAGGACTCAGATGAGGACTTCGACGTGGTGGCCTACAGAAGAACGCTGATGGGTATGCACAATAAAATGCTTAGTGCATTGGCAGGCCTGCCAGAAAGCCTGAGTGCAATGTCAAGGTGCATGGAGGAGACCAACACCAACCTTGCACAGGGGTTTGAGCAGAGCTTGGAACTCATTCTTCCAGCGTGGAAGTGGCGGGCAACTCCATTAGCGCACTTGTGGTCCCACCGATGATGCAGTGTCCGATGGCCGATGTCTCAGCTTCCATTGCAGCCAAAGCAGAAGCCACCCAACATCTGAGTGCTGCAGTGGAAGCTCAGACTGAAGTCATGCAAGCTCAGCTTGTTGCCAGGCAAGATCAGACTAAAGTCCTGCAAGCTCAGCTTGCTGGCATGCGAGCTCAGACTGTGGAGAGCAGGGCTCAAAGGGGCTTGCAGGGTGTCACAGCAGTCCAGCAATCTGTCCTCCAACAGATTACTAGGATTGCTGAGGCTCTGACCTGGGGAGTGGCAGTGGCTCCATGGAGCATGAACCTGCTGTCCTCTCTCAGGATTACAGCATTCGTCCTCCCACCATTGCCACTCCACCAGTGCCCTTGTTTTTTTTTTATTTGTTCCTGGAATGTGGGCATTGCTGGCAAGGCCAGCATTTATTGCCCATTCCTAATTGCTCTTGAGAAGGTGGTGGTGAGCTGCCTTCTTGAACTGCTGCAGTCAGTGTGGTGAAGGTACTCCCACAGTGCTGTTAGGGAGGGAGTTCCATTATTTTGAACCAGCGACGATGAAGGAACAGCTATATATTTCCAAGTCAGGATGGTGCGTAACTTGAAGGGGAACATGGAGGTGGTGTTGTTCCTATCAGCCTGCTGCCCTTGTCCTTCTAGGTGGAAGAGGTCATGGGTTTGGGAGGTGCTGCCGAAGAAGACTTGGTGAGTTGCTGCAGTGCATCTTGTAGATGGTACACACTGCAGCCATGGTACGCCGGTGGTGGAGGGAGTGAATGTTTAAGGTGGTGGATGGGGTGCCAATCAAGCGGGCTGCTTTGTCCTGGATGGTGTCGAGCTTCTTGGGTGTTGTTGGAGCTGCACTCATCCAGGCAAGTGGAGAGTATTCCATCACACTCCTGACTTGTGTCTTGTAGATGGCGGCCTGTCAGCCAGCAAGCCTGGCCTGCTGCCAGCTATGCCGAGCAGTTGCAGTCCAAATCCGGGCCTTCTAGGCCCAGAGCTGCTCGAGGTTGTCCTCCAAGGCCATCTGCTGTCTCCCCCACTGAAAGTCAGCAGCCTTCCACCAGCCATGCTGCAGCCACTGGGGTAGCACTGCGTAGGAGCACTAGTACAGGCAAAGGTACACGGAAGACAGGCACTAAGGGAATGCACAAGGGTGATTAGTTGATTTTGGTATATAATATTGGATGGTTTGATTTATAAATCTGGTTTGGAACTTTTTTTGTGGTGGCTTTTATTGTAGCATTGTGGTCAAGAGGACGGTGTGATGGTCAGTAACAGAGAGATGGTAAGGTATAGGACTGCTGGTGAAAGGGGAATTGGGGTTGCGTTCACTGGTACTGCAGTCGGTCGAGTCGATCACGGATAGCCCGGCCAGAAAGGGGCCTCCTCCCTTCCTACTCCTCCTCCACCTCCACCTCCTCCTCCTCAGCTCTTCGAGCAGCTGGTCCTCCTCTGTGTTGCCTCTGCTCATTCTCCCTGTCATGCTGCAGGCCAAGGGGGATGCAAACTACTGCACCCATGTCTGGGTGCAACTAGTCTGAGTAGAAGCCTTGAAGTAAGCTGCCACACTACTCCCTGGACACTTCATCAACTTCAAATAGGATAACAGACCACTAAACATGTACAAACTCACCAAGAGCCAGTAGAAATCAATCAGCAACTAACCTGAAAGCAGGTGATGATCCCTTTAAATAGCACTGGCCGGGGGTCCTTCCTGCAGCTGGCCGCATGTTCAGCTGTGCGTGTTTAAGAGAGGGCATTCGCTCCAGTGTTGGGCTCGAAAATGGCAGTGCTGGTGCCAAATCAGCTGACCTCACGATCTGCGTACTCTGCATACTTCCGGCACATGCTCCCAGCGTTCGTGCTGACAACCTACCCAAAATGGCACCTGGTGCGGCCTGCACCTGCGCCGCGGATGCCATTTTGGGCCCGAAAAACCAGGGGGCTACATAGCCAAATTTAGTGGCCTTTAATGGTTTAACCCTGTAACTCATTCCCATGTAACCATTGTTTTTTTAGTTAGTTAAAAAAAGAAGGAACTTGCATTTATATAGCCCCTTTCACAACTACAGGACGTCTCAAAGTGCTTTACAGCCAGGAAATACTTTTACCGTGTAGTGACTGTTGGAATGTAGGAAAATGCGGCACAGTTCACAGCACAGTCCCACACTTAGCAATGAGATAATCTGTTGGTTGAGGGACAAATATTGGCCAAGACATCAGGAGAAGTCCCCTGCTCTTCATCAAATAGTGCCATGGCAGATGTGGCCTTGGTTTAACGTCTCATCTGAAAAACGGCCTGTCCGACAGTGCTGCATTCCCTCAGTACTGCACTGAAGTGTCAGCCTGGATTATGTGCTCCAGACTCTGAAGTGGGCCTTCAACCCACAACCTTTTGAAGCAAGAGTGCTACAAGGTGAGCCAAGCTGACACCTTGGTATATGGTTAGGTGTTATAACAGAATCTCTGTAAATTCTCCCATCGACTAGCAATAGGAGTAAAAGTAGGCAGGAAAAATGTATTTTGCCCACAGACTCTTCTATTGAAATTGATAGTGATTGAGTAAATATCATACACCAAGAGGCCTACAACTCCTCTGCAATATTGCCTGCCTCTGCCCTTACCTCACTCCCACCTTTACTGAGACCTTTATCCATACTTTTCCTTTCTCCAGTGCCCTGCCAAACTCCATGTAGTGTCCGTGTGTAGATAAAGACACTGAAGACAGGAGTTGGTTCATAGGTATTTACTAAGCAAGTCTGGGGGGGGGGGTTTCTAAAGGATATATACAATACACAGGCTTATATAGCCCAAGTGGCAATTACCGGCATTACGCACACCTGGGGCTCTTAAAGGCACATACACCACAATTCCTCCCCTTCTAGCTAACTAGTACATCATATTTTAAGTAATTATTAATTACATGTTATATGCAAAATAATATACATTGCTGTATTAATTAATTATAAGTTAGTCTCTCAGGAGGCTTCCTGACTCGGTCCGGATAACGCCTCGGGGGTGTAGTAGTTTCTGGTGGTGTAGTAGGTTCTTCTGGCAAGGCTGATTTGGCTTGAAGGCCAGTGTCGGGTTCATCGGGCTCCAGTATCACCGGATCGGAGGTAGATATGGGTATCTCTACTTCATCGTTAGATGTATAGAGTGGTGGTGTAGGTTGTCCCTTTTCGGATGACTTGATGATTTGGTCAGCATGGCGCCTTATTATGCTGTCTCCGATGTCCACGGTATACATCAGTGGTCCTAATCGTGTGCAGATAGTTCCAGGCTGCCATTTCTCGGTACGGTAGTCCCGGGCCAAAACCGGTTGGCCTATCTGGAAGGCCCTAGTTGGCCTTTCATTCATGCCCTGAAACTGCCGGTTCTCCACGTCCCTTCGGATGTTGGGCTTGACCAAATCCAGCCGGCATCTTAGGTTTCTATTGTAGAACATCATGGCGGGAGTTTGGTTAGTAACCATATGCGTTGCATTCCTATATGCAAATAAGAAGTTATCCACCTTGTGCTGAAGTTTTATGTCTTCATTACCCATGGCCTTGATGGCCTTCTTGAAGGTCTGGACAAACCTTTCAGCCAATCCATTGGTGGCGGGATGGTATGGGGCGGACGTGTAGTGCTTTACCCCATTGTTCTTTAAGAACTTTCTGAATTCTTCGGACACAAATTGCGGTCCATTATCAGAACATATCTGCTCCGGCAGCCCATTCCTGGCAAATATGGTCCTTAATACTGTGATGGTTTTTTCCGTGGTGGTGGAGGACATCTTTATTACCTCCGGCCACTTGGAGTGTGCATCAACTGCGATTAAGAACATTGAGTCCAAAAATGGACCAGCAAAGTCGATGTGCACCCTTTGCCAGGGAGATGAGGGCCACTCCCATGGATGTAGAGGGGCCTGTGGCGGAGCATTTTGGACCTTCTGGCATCCTAGGCAGCTCTTGGTCATGTCTTCGATGTCTCCATCGATACCTGGCCACCATACAAACGCCCTAGCTAGGTTCTTCATTTTCACTCCACCCAGATGCCCCTCGTGAAGCTCCTTTAGCACTTTATCCTGGAGTTTGGGTGGAATCACCACTCTGGATCCACACATCAAGGTTCCTCGGCACACTGACAGCTGTTCTCTTCTTTGCGAGAATGCTGGCAACAGTGGTTCGCCATGTGCTGGCCATCCCTTCACTGTTAAATCGTAGACCCGTGAGAGAGTAGGGTCATTTCTTGTCTCCCTTTCAATGGCAGAATTTGTCACCGGTAGACATTCCACTATGGTAGAGTGGAATATCTCTACTGGGTCTACTGTAGGTGCTTCTTCTATCGTTGGCAACGGTAGGCGTGATAAACCGTCAGCATTCCCAAGCTGTTTTGACCCTTTGTATTCAATGTTGTATTGGTGTGCCCCTAGAAAAAGGGACCACCTCTGTAGTCTGTGTGCCGTCATAATGAGGACACCTTTTTTAGGGTTGAATATGGAGATGAGGGGTTGATGGTCAGTCAGCAAGATAAATTTTTGTCCGTGTAGGTAATGGTTGAATTTCTTCACTCCCCATACCAGGCTGAGTGCTTCCCTGTCTATCTGGGCATAGTTACGCTCAGCTGAGTTCAATGAGCGTGACGCAAAAGCTATCGGCCGTTCCGAGCCATCAGGGAATCTATGGGACAATACCGCGCCTATGCCGTAAGGGGATGCATCGCACGCCAGTCTGATTGGTAGTGATGGGTTGTAATGAGCCAAAATTTTCTCGGATGTGATTAAGTCTTTACATTTATGGAAGGCACGTTTACAGTCTTCGTTCCATTTCCAAATCACTCCTGTCTGTAGAAGATCATTAAGAGGGTGTAGAATAGTTGATAAGTTTGGTAAAAATTTATGATAGTAATTTATTAATCCCAGGAATGACCTTAATTGTGAAACATTTTCAGGTGCTGGGGCTTTTATAACTGCTTCAATTTTTTCAGGTGACTTATGCAACCCTTCCTTATTAATTATGTGGCCACAATATGATATCTGATTTTGGAAAAATTCGCACTTGGGGCGATTTGCTCGTAGGCCCCGTTCTTTCAGCCTAGTGAGCACCTGCTCCAAATTGGCAAGGTGCTCGTTGTCGTTTTCTCCTGTTATAAGGATGTCGTCTAGGTAGCATTGAGTCCCCGGAATCCCTTGCAGGACTTGCTCCATAGCTCTTTGCCAGATAGCTGGAGCTGATGCTATTCCAAAAACCAGTCGATTGTACTGGTACAGGCCTTTGTGTGTGTTTATTGTGAGATACTTTTTAGAGGTCTCCTCAACCTCCATCTGTAGATATGCCTGTGCCAAGACAATTTTTGTGAAACGTTTCCCTCCGGATAGTGAGGCGAAAATATCTTCTATCCTCGGAAGAGGATACTGTACCGTGTGAAGGACCGGGTTTACAGTCACCTTAAAGTCTCCACAGATGCGAATTTTTTTCTGTTCCTCAGAGTTATTTTTCAATGTTTTTTTCATGACTGGAACGATGGGTGTTGCCCATTCGCTCCAATCTATTTTGGATAATACGCCTGCCTTTTCCAAATTCTTCAGCTCTGCCTCGACTGCCAGACGTATTGCGTATGGCACCGGTCTTGCCTTAAAAAATTTTGGAATTGCTGTATCTTCCACTTTTATTGAGGCGGTGATGCCTTTCAAGGTTCCTAGTTTCTCTTGAAACACTTCTTTGGCGTTGGCCAAGATGTCTTTTAATCGTTCAGGTATGATGTCATCATTGTTTTTTTCCTTACTGGTCACCGTCAGTGCCTGAATGGAGTGCCAGTCTAAACGTATCTTCCTTATCCATTCACGTCCCAACAACGGTGGACCACCATCTTGTAGAATGTATAAATACAACTTTTGTATTTCTTTGCCGTTGTATACCACAGGCACCCTTATTTTTCCTTTGGGGTAGACTTTCTGCCCCGTATATGTTTTTAAGATAATGGATGTGTTTTTTAGAGGTATATGCGAAAATAGCCTCTCGTAATCTCGTTGATTTATTACGGTTAGAGCTGATCCTGTATCTGGCTCCATTTTAACTGGGGACCCTGCTATTGTGAGGGTAACCCAAATGGTTTGGTAATCCTCTTTGGCAAGTACATTATGTAATTTGAGACAGCTTAGTCTCTTGTTTCCGGAGTCGCTATCGCTATTCTGGTCTTCGGAGCTATTGTCCGTCATCATTTGTACCTTCCTGTACTTTTCTTTATTGATTTTTTGTTTTCTGTCAGTGGATTTATTTTGTCCAGATTGGCATACCCGTGCAATGTGTCCAATCTTACCACATTGCCTGCATGCTTTGCCCTTGAACCAGCAGTCCCTCTGGTTATGGGTGGATCTGCCACAGCGATAACATCTTCCGAACTCCTGTGTCATTTTATGGGTGCCGAAGTCCTGTGTCTCTTGTTGTATCTCTGCAGCTCCTTTTGCTGCTGCTTCGTATGATACAGCCATACTGAAAGCTTTGTCCAATGTTAAATCTTTTTCAGAAAGCAGTCTTTTTTGTGTTCCTTCACTTAAGAGACCGCAAACAAATTTGTCTCGAAGATAATCCGATAGTCCTGCTCCGAATTGGCAGTACTTTGATAGCTTTCTTAATTCGGTTAGGTAATCAGCGTTACTTTCATTCTTGTGTTGATTTCTCTTGAAGAACTTGAATCGTTCCACTATCAGCAGCGGTGTTGGGTTTAAATGCTCCTGCAGGGTATCAACAATTTCTTTAAAAGTCTTGTCCTTTGGTTTGGCTGGAGTGATTAAATTTCATAACAGCCCGTATGTCTTCGCGCCCATTAAGTTCAGAAGTACTGAAGCTTTTTTTTCATCTGTTATTCCATTTGCAGTGCAATAAACCTCTACTCTTTCCACGTATGTGGTCCAATCTTCTATTTCGCCATCAAAAGCCTCAATATTACCAGATTTAGGCATTTCAGAAAAGATATGGCGCTTCCCGCGCTTTTTTTTTCTCTCTGTAGCAACGATATGGCGCTTCCCGCGCTTTCCCGCCGCTGCTACCGATAACAACGCTGTTTTACTGTGGTTTCCGTTTATTCACTGTTGGAGACTCGTTCCCGACGGAGGTCTAAACGCTGACCTGCTTGCCGCGCCGGCCGTCTCTCGAGTGCACCCTCCCAGTCCGTTATTGCTTGCCTCCGATTTCGCTGCCTGTCTCAGCTGTAGAGCCCGCCGCTGGAGCTCCAGCCTGATGCCCAGGAAGGATTAGCACAGTACCTGTCACCAGCTTGGCCAGCTGGTGAAACCACAGTTTCTCTTACTTCCTTGAGTCTTCTGGACGCTGGAGGAATCGATGTCCTTGAGGTGCTGCCGAATTGCAGGTAAGTCCGTTTCCACTTCGTCGCCACTGTAGTGTCCGTGTGTAGATAAAGACACTGAAGACAGGAGTTGGTTCATAGGTATTTACTAAGCAAGTCTGGGGGGGGGGGGGGGGGGGGGGGTTTCTAAAGGATATACACAATACACAGGCTTATATAGCCCAAGTGGCAATTACCGGCATTACGCACACCTGGGGCTCTTAAAGGCACATACACCATAATTGCTCTTAAAGGCACATACACCACACTCCACCCTATGAAAACTCCAGTTCTGCTGCCCACATCGGTCCCACTTGGTTCCCTGTCCCCCAAAATCAAAATCCATGTCTTTGTTTCTAAATCCCTGCAGGGCCGTGACTCTCTGTAATTCTGCAACCTTTTACCAACCTCAAGCTCCAGTCCCTTGGGCATCCAGACTCTGGCCTTCTATGCATTGCAGCCTCCAATCGCTCCACCACCGGTGGCAGTTCCTTCGGCCTACTCTTTGGAACCCTCGTTAACCTGTGCTACTTCTCCCCCTAACTTTAAATGCCTCCTCAAAGCCCATTGTTTTCCGATGCTTTTGGTCACCATTCACTTTTCCATTGCTGCGTGGCATCCATTTCTCCCTGGTGAACATAAGAACATAAGAAATAAGAGCAGGAGTCAGCCATATGGCCCCTCGAGCCTGCTCCGCCATTCAATAAGATCATGGCTGATCATCAACCTCAATTCCACTTTCCCACCCGATCTCCATATCCCTTGATTCCCCTAGAGTCCAAAAATCTATCCATTTCAGCCTTGAATATACTCAAAGACTCATCATCCACTGCCCTCTGGGGCAGAGAATTCCAAAGATTCACAACCCTCCAAGTGAGGAAATTCCTCCTCATCTTGGTCTTAAATGGCCTACTCCTTATCCTGAGACTATACCTCCTAGTTCTAGACACTCCATCCAGGGGAAACAGCCTCTCAGCATCTACCCTGTCAATCCCCCTCAGAATCTTATATGTTTCAATGAGATCACCTCTCATTGTTCTAAACTCCAGAGAGTATAGGCCCAATCTACACAATCTCTCATCATAGGACAGCCCTGGTGAAGAGCTTTGATACATTCTAATACATTAAAGGTGCGATATAAATGCATGTTATTGTTTCTTTACCTACCTTCATATGCTCCCATTGTTTTGCATGGGAAAAAAATGGTGCCCAAATGAGCACTCTCCATAAACTAATCCCAGGAAAAAGGTTTCTTACCAAAACATTAAAAAAAAGAATGAACACAAAAAATTACAAATCAAGAAAATATTTTATCAAAATATTATTAACTGAGATGTAGGGAGGTGATTTTCCACTGGGTGGGTGGGCAGTTAAAATCGCCCAGGTTACTGATGGCTTGGGATTTTAACCTGCTCAACGGAACAGGTGGTGAGGACACCCGTCCAATGACGACGGGGTCCTTTTTGAAATATGCAAGTCTGGTCCCGATGACACGTGTTTTTTTCTGACCAGTCACTGTTTGGGACCCAACTGCAATCTTAACTCGGCAGCCTGAGAGGGAAGTTGCAGTGATTTCCCTGCCGAGTGGGGAAGAGAATCTGGGCCAGAACAGGTCCAAAAAGGGATCTTAAAAAAAAATATTTTTTGTACTTCCTTGTGGGGCCTGGAGGAGCAGGAGCTCTCCTCTGGGCCCACAAGTACAGTCTAGGCCTCTTCTGCCATGGACTTGCCCGCGACCCCCCCCAATTGCGAGACCCCCATGGGCGGCCCAAGCAGCTGATCCCACTACTTACCTGGTCTTGGTGGGCGGCCTCCGATTTTCATCCGCTTCCGGCCGACTTCTTTCCCGGAACGGGTGGGTAGTCGCCTGGCAGCATTTAAATATGGTTGCCAACTCTGGTTGAAGACATTCCTGGAGGTTTGACCACGTGATGTCTGACCATGTGACATCTATTCACGCGACATCTGATCGTGTGGCGTCTAATCGTGTGATGTCTGCTAATGTTACTGGCTTTACCGTGTAAAAGTTGGGTCCCCTGTAGGTTGAGTATCTTTGGTCGTGGTTTTGTGTCAGCAGCTGTTGCGTGCAAAATTCCGAGAACCGGGAATCCACGCAGGGAAGAAGGGAAATGGAGGGCAGGGAAGAAGGGAAACCAAACACAGAGGAGGGATTCACTGGGTGGAAACCAGAGGTGGGGGGAACTTTGATTCCACCATTAACTAATAGTAGCTCACTGAATTTGCACCGATAACTAACAATAATACTGGTAACCCTCAGATTCCCCTCCCAAAAAGAAAGACTTGCATTTATATAGCGCCTTTCACGACCACCGGACGTCTCAAAGCGCTTTACAGCCAATGAACTACTTTTGAAGTGGAGCCACTGTTATAATGTGGGAAACACGGCAGCCAATTTGCGCACAGCAAGCTCCCACCAATAGTGATGTGATATTGACCAGATAATCTGTTTTTGGTTATGTTGGTTGAGGGATAAATATTGTAATAACCAATAGTAATACAATAACGCATTGAGAGTCTATATGTAACTTGTAGTATACCTGTAACAAATAGGAATCCTATAACAGGCTGATAGTCACCATGAAACCATAGCCAGAATCCCCCTGCAGCGCACAAGCTGCAGTCAGGCTCCCCAGTCGATGACACTTTTAACAGGCCCGATGAAAGCTGCGAAACTAAAGCCAAAGGACAGTTTTGAAATGCCGAATACTGCCACAAGTAGACATGCCACAAAGCATACTGTTAAACCCTTTAAGGCATTTTGTGCTGAGCCATCCAACTAACAGAAGCTTATCAGCAAATCAGGTGTAGTCCGCCATGAGATAAATAGCCCACTGAATGCACCATGCGTGTGCATGGTGCCGCATAGGAAGAGTGGAAACAGCAAATTATAATTCAAACTGAGGCACCTAGAAACCTTAAAGGATCTTGACACAAGATGCTTCTTGTTTTAGTGTCTGACAGAGGGGATACAGGGACGGCAGTGCATGCGACTGTGCGTACCTGAACTTGTAAAATCTCAGGATCACTGCTTGCAGCACATGATGGCTCATAATAAAAAGGGAGCAGAGCAGAACTTAAAAAGTTCCCAGTCACTACAAGCACTTGACTCCATTTGAGGAGATCACCCTGAACATCGCAGAGCATCAGAGCATTGGGGGAGTCAGGAAGGATGAAGCCCGTGGGCTCCCCCAAGCTAGTGCCATCATGTTTCGTACTGTGTTTTTAAAAAAATCCCTTTTTACTTCGTATTGTAACGCTCTTGTGAAGCGCCTTGGGACATTTTACTATGTTAATGGCGCTATATAAATGCGTGTTGCTAATGTTGTTGTGGATTTGCTTTATCACTCTAAACAGGAGATTCAATATCGTTGTTTTGGTGGCACGGCTCCTTTTGTGTCCCGCTGACCCTAAAACACCAATGCTTTTCTGTACAACTCAAGACCATATGGAGACTGAGAGTGGGTGAAAGGTTATGGAATGCAGATGCCTATGGATTAGTGCAGCTCCAAACAGTACAAATGAAGTAAACTCTTAACCATAGGTTGGGAGATCAAGGAGAGAGAGAGACATCTGCAGGGTTGAACTTACCCGACTGTAATATGTGTCTCTTCTACAGCAAAGCGCCCTTTGTAACCTGAGGTGTTGGTCGTGAGTACGTTCAGGTTCATTTAACCTTTAATAAATCTTCAAGCGTTTGGCTGCATGTTGAACTCGTCCTTGGCATGTAGGCACAGAGCTGCAGCCTTTGTGTATATCATTACAAAATGCACATTCCTAATAATGCTGTGAAGTGGTAGAATGAATACAATAGTTCAGAGTCTGGTGGGTTGAAATAATATTTCGAGAGGTATTGACAAAGTTTTGAAATTAGAAAATGTCGACGGTCAGAAAAATTTGACTGAACTGAAGATTTTCTAGGTGGATCATTTTTTTCAAGAACTTACAGACAAATAGACTGGAGTTGCACCAAGGTTCAACTCAACTGGAGAGAAATGCTGACTAATGGTTTGCTGAAATACAGGGACAGACAGGCTAGAACATAAGCAAACACTGAAAGAAATTGCATGGGAGAATAAAAAAGGAGTGGGGAAAAGGAGACAGGCACAGGGAGAGGTCTATTTCTTGGTATATTTTGCCACTGAAGTATTTATAAATGTCAGTCTGCTCAGAAATAATCCACAAAGGCTGCAGTATTCCCAAATGCTTTCAAACATTTTCTAATATTGCAAGGTTCTGAGATATTTATTTATTTTACATTATGTACTTTATCCAGCAAATTCTCACAAGACTGGACTTCCTACGGTTTAATTTCCCCTGGTACTAAAATCTATCTGCTCAGCCTGCACTGGGGCAAGTTTGCCCATTAGAAGACAATCTAGCTGTAAATGTTTACTTCTCCAGTATTATAATCCTACTTTGATGCCTAGAACAGAGTGGGGAGAGGAGTGGGGGAGGGCAGAGGAGAGAAATGGGGAGAGGGTTAGGATGGAGAGTGGCATGGGGCAAAAGTGGAGGAGAGAGAAATAAAGGGGAGAGTAGCAAGGGAGGCGAGAAGCAGAGAGGGGAGAGGCGAGAATGGGAGGGGAGGGGAGAAGAGAGGAGAAGAAAAGCTGGGGTGAGGATAAGGAGAGGAGAGGGGAGAGGGAATGGGGGAAGGAGGTGCAGAACAGTGAAGGATGAGAAAAAGGGGAGTGGAGGGAAGGAAAGAGGAAGAGAGAGGGAGAGAGGAGAAGGGAGGGAAAAGGAGAGAGGGACAGGGAGAGGAAGGGAGGAACAGGAGAGAGGGAGAAGAGGGCCTGGGGAGGGGAAGAGAGACAGGGAAAAGGAGGGTAGGGGAAAGAGGGAATCAGGTGGAAAGTGGAGAGGGAGTGGAGAAGAAGCAGAGATAGAAGGGAGGGAGGGGTAGAGAGGCAGAGGAGGGGTTAGATATATTTCTTAAGGCTAAAGGGATCAAGGGATATGGGGAGAAAGCAGGGACAGGGTACTGAATTTGGAGGATCAGCCATGATCTCATTAAATGGCGGAGCAGGCTCGAGGGGCCGAATGGCCTACTCCTGCTCCTATCTTCTATGTTTCTATGTGGTAGAGGACAGTAGCTGCAGAAGGGAGGAAAAGAAGAGGGGGAAGGGAGAAGCAGCAAAGGGAGGGAGGGTGGTGCAAGGTGGGGAGGGAGGGGCTGGGGAGAGGGAGAAATTGGGGACAACTTCTCAGTTGGGTGGTGTATGTCGGGGGATTGGTGTTGGCGAAGGGGTTTTGCCACAGTTCAATTTTTGCTTCAACGGGGAAGGGAATTTTTGCCTAGGTGGGGGAGGGAGCGGAGAACAATGGCCCAGAAATTCGGGTCGGAGGCTTCCCGCGGATGCAAGCTTCCGACCTGCACTTACCTAGCGCGCCGGCCGTTGTGCTGTGGGCCCGCGGGGGATTCTGATCCTGGACCTCCTCCAACTGCCGGCGTGCAGTGCTTACATATCCCAGGGGCGCAGTTAGCTCGATGCGTCCCCTGGGATCACGTGGGCCATGGAGAGCCAATCGTAGCAGGGAAATGCCCATTCATAAAATTGACAGGAAGAGCTGTCAAAACTATAAATACTATAAGCCCCAAAACATCACTAAAACTTCAAATAAATAAAAAAAAAAATCACATTTTTAAAATAACTATAAATTACATAAAATAACTATTTTAAACAATTCAAATTTTTGAAAAAATTAATTACATTTTCTAACGGGGCTAAAAATAAACTTACCTTTCTTTAAAGTATTTAAAAATAATAAACCTGTGGAAAAAATGTTTTAATTTTAATTAATTCACCACTTACCTTGTTAAAAGCAGGCCTTGCGCCTGCTTTTTACATGTGTAACTCCTGGAGGCTTACCCTCCCGGAGAAAGCTGCAAAAAAAAGTAAGTTCCAGGCGCACGCGCTGCCTCTCCGGCGTACGTGTTCGACCTCTGAACCCCTTCCTTTAAGGGAACGGAAGTTCCGGTTTCCCGTGCATGCGCAGTGCATGCATGAAACCGGCACCTTTGTTGGGCCGACGGGTGAGTACCCAGCGCGTACTCATCCGTGGAGACCCAAATTTCTGGGCCATTATCATTTTTCTGATGGTTAAAATGCTCTTTTTTTCACTTCTTTTCGGTAGTTGAGCAAGAGGGTGTAATTACAGCGCAATAGGCTTTCATACACAGTCTGCATTATAAATGAGGGCATAAGAATTTATAACTCATAGAAATAAATAAAAGTTACAACACGGAAACAGACCATTCGGCCCAACCAGTCCTTGTTGGCATTTACCTTCTACACACGCAAATAGTTGTAATCACATCCACCTATTCAATCTAATCTTGAATGTTAACATGGTTTAGCCTCAACCACTGACCCTGGAAGTGAATTACATGGATTCACAACTCTCTGTGTGAAGGGGTTTCTCCTGCCCTCTGTTCCAAGGGGAAGAAATTGGGTGCCTTTGCGCCTCCGGGGGGGGGGGGTTGCCAACGGGGTGCTACTGGCTTTGCGACCGGGTGCGGCGCTAGTACCGACGGCCGCGAGATTGAGCTAGAGGTTTGCGGTGGCGGTAACCACTAGTGCCACGGTCTCCTGCGCCCGGAGATCATGACATCATTTGGGTGCGCAGAGTCCCAGCTCAGAAATTCACTCTTGCCCCCTGCCTGAGTGCCTGTCATTAGCACCGACAGGTACAGGAGGCGGCTGGAGTCAGATGAGCACTGGAGGAGCACGATATAAAGGGGTCAACTTCCGGGGTTTTTTTTGTCGGCAAACAATAGTTTGACAGAAGCAGACAGGCGTTTTGACCGTTTTCAACTTGAAGGAGTTTTCTGGCTGAGAAAAATGTCTCACTTTCATTTGGGTTACATTTGATAGTGCAACATTTCCATCATTTAATGGGGGCTGTACTGGCGCAGGGCCTCACCCTCCAGCGTCACCATCGGAGGCAGCGGAGGCAGAGAGAAAGATTGCAAAATGTGACCAGAGGGAGGAGGGCCAACAGGGCTCTCAACAGGAGGCCTTACCCTCCCAGGGTATTCCGGGAGCACTTCTCCTACATTCATCTCTCAGAGGAGCAGTGCCTTAGAAGGCTCCGCTTCAGCAAGGAGGTGGTCACAGAGCTTTGCCTCCTCCTGCAGCCAGACCTCCAGCCTCAGCTCAGGACCAGGATGTCTCTCTCAGTGGCAGTTAAGGTCACAGTCACTCTCAATTTCTACACCAGCGGCTCCTTCCAGGCTTCAACAGGAGATATTGCAAATATTTCACAGTTCGCCGTCCATTGCTGCATCCGGGAGGTAACAGACGCTCTCTACAGAAAGAGAAGGGAGTACAACTCATTCAGAGAAACAGGATGAATGCTCATGTGGCTTTGCAAGGATAGCGGGCTTCGCCATGGTTCAGGGCATCATTGACTGCACACACATGGCATTGCGGGCACCTCATCAAAATGCAGAGGTGTTCCGTAACCACAAAGGCTACCACTCTCTGAATGTTCAGTTTTGTGTGACCACAGACAGCGCCTCCTCGCTGTCAATGCCCGCAATCCTGGCAGCAGCCACGATGCATTCATCCTGCGACAGACCGGTGTCCCAGCACTGTTCCACCCACCACATGAAGCTCATGGCTGGCTGCTCGGAGACAAGGATTATCCACTCGCCACCTGGCTGATGACAACCCTCCGCAACTCCAACACTCCTGCTCAGCACGCATACAATGACGGCCATACCGCCACCAGGAACCTGATCGAACACACTATTGGGGTGTGAAAGCAACAGTTCCGCTGCCTTGACCGCTCTGGAGGAGCCGTGCAGTACTCCCCTGATTGAGTCTCCCTTTTCATCGTTGTGTGCTGCATGCTGCACAACCTGGCCATTCTGAGGGCCCAGCCATTGCCACCAGGGATTGCAGGACCACCTCAGGAGGAGGAAGAGGGACAGGAGGAGGAGGAGGAGGCGGAGGAGGAGGATGAAGAGGGGAAGGAGCAGCAGCAACGGAGGAGTGAGCCACTCAATCTTGCTTCTGCAAGGGTCGTTCGTGAGCGCCTCATTAGACAGCGCTTCCAATAAATGAGATATCACGTGGTGTTTGCACAGCACAAACACATTGTTACATCCAGCTCGCAGCCCCTATCACTGGGTAAAGGTCAAATGAGAAATATCACAAAATGTGCAACGTCAAATTAACAATTTAATATCGAACACAACTCTCTCTTAAGAAACACTATTCATAAAGAAACAATATATTTACAAACTCATCAATGTATTGACACACACTACCCCCATTTGCTAATAAAGTCTTCTTTACTCCCCTTCTTCAGTCATTTCCCTCCCCTTTGGAGCTCCCCCCTCCCAACCCTACTGCTCCTCCGTAATGTGGCCCCAGTGGTGCAGCAAGGCTGGTGGAAGGCTGCTGAGTCTAGGAGCCAGAGACTGCAGATGGCCTTGCAGGACACCCTCGACCAGCTCTGGGCCTGGAAGGCCCGGCTGCAGACTGCACCACCTCAGCATGGGCGGCAGCAGTCTGGGATAGCTGGGTTACAGGCTGCGACAGGTGCAATGGCAGAGTGGCAGTGGTGGGAGCAGGAATTCTCCTCTGTATCAGGGGGTTCAGCTTCTGACTCTGTCTCCACTTCAAAAATCTCAATTTCTAGTTCTTTCTGAAAAGCAAAATTGGGGAGGACACAGCAAGTCACCACAATTCACAAGACATATTGGGAGCATACAAGGAAGGATCCCTGGGCCTATATAGGTATCTGAATCTTCCCTTTAATTTGAGTGCAAATGTGACCTTTGTTACAGCATTCCTTTTCTTAATTGGTTGTCCTTCACAATGGTTCTGGAAGCCATGGTATTATTGGATACCCCTTACCTCCAAGAAGCTAGCACCTTGCCCTTGATTCTAAAAGAGTGCACAGACATTGAACGACCAAAGGATGCATGGGGGGCACGGTGGCATAGTGGTTAGCACTGTTGCCTCACAGCGCCAGGGACCCGGGTTCAAATCTGGCCTCGGGCGACTGTCTGTGTGGAGTTTGCACATTCTCCCTGTGTCTGCGTGGGTTTCCTCCGGGTGCTCCGGTTTCCTCCCACAGTCCAAAGATGTGCAGGTTAGGTTGATTTGGCTATGATAAATTGACCCTTAGTGTTAGGGGATTAAATACGTGGGGTTACGGGGATAGGGTGGGATATGTGTCGGTGCAGGCTCGATGGGCCGAAATGGCCTCTATCTGCACTGTAGATTCTGTGATTCTGTGTGATTCTGCGAATCATGACAGCTCCCTGCATTCTGTACACTAATATGCAGAAACCTATGCCTCTGGTCACATCAATTGGACATTAAGGGAGTGAAATCCCCTTTAGTTCACGGAATGGTGTAGGATGACAGTAGGAGCTTGTTTGGCCCCATGTGTGCAATCTATAGCAGTCATGGAAATTCTGCAATCAAATAAACATTAATGGTCTGCTCACCCATTTGTTTTGATTCTGCATTAAATGTAATGAAATGCACTGGGAAACAGGACTGACCTAGCAGAAACTCTGTTGCCCCTAAAATGAATCAGCGGCCAGGAAATTAAATGGGAAAGTCACTTTCTGAGCCACATTAAGAGCTGTCCTGGAAGTTTGCAGATCTCCTTGCAAAGCTCTTCCAGGGTTTCTTGACTGAACTTGTTTTATGCAAAGTCCCTGGGATTTATTCAATTAAGATCTTGTCAATCTCTATATCCTGGGGGCTGGGTATCCGTGAGATGGGGACTGGATCTCATGAAGTTTTGCCACATGAGTCTGGCCTCCTGGATTCTCTGCTGTTCCTCCTTCAACATATATATTGTAAACCCCACTGGGAAAGCCATACTGCAGCCTAACAGCATGTTTTCGAGAAATTTCCCAGACGAAAAATAGTCTTGAGGGAGAAATGAAGCTCGGAGCCTCAAAAATAAAGGGCTAAAAAATTTAACAAACGACCAATCCAAAATAAAGTTACCTGTCTCTACATAACAGCAGAATGAAACACGTAGAGTTTGCCAAACCTCGAGGATAGCCCTGGAGTCTCCAGGAATTATTGATCTCCTGGACACTACTGCGAGAAATCTAGGAGAAAAATTGTGTTTCTTTTCATTTTCATTGAACACTTCTGTTTATTAGTCATAAAAATATTGGAGATGGGAAAAAAAGCTGCTTGACTGGGCTGGGCAGTTGGAGGTTGGAGGTCATGTGACCAAACCTCCAGGACTACATCCAACCATAGTTGGCAACCGAAAAACACAGCATTTCACCGTTAAGATTCCTATATCAGCCTTCTTCAGCTGCTGTTTCAAAATACTGCTTTTTTTTTATAGTGACATGAGTTAGATGGGTGATTCTTATGGTGGAAATGATGGAATTTAGGACTGATGACATCATCCTGGCCTCTTGCTAGCATGGGTGTATTTTACACTCTCCCTCAATTCTGGTGGGATTTTGGGTAGAATTTAAATGGGTTGTAAATCTGGGAGATTATTTTGCTTTCTGAAATTCTGACCAAACTGTCACGATACCTTTGCTGGGGCCATAGAATCTTCAATGAGTTTGCAATCAATCTCAGTCTTTGAGATCATAAAGTTGATTTAAAATTTCCCCAATGTTGACTGAGCTGTACATTCACTCTTTGGCCAGTGTTTTAGAATGTGACTTTTTCCAAAGCACCAAGCTCTCAGGGCTATCAATTTCCCGAATGGTTAACAGTAACCTTTAGAATCAGAAAGAGTGCAGCAGACTGAAAATTCATGTAAATCTGGTACAGCACTGCGGCTATTTTACAGAGCGACAAACATAAAAATAAGTTACTCTTTTTGTCAAGGACAAATGAGCAGTTGTCACTTGGAATAAAGTCATGGGGCAGGATTTTCATTGGGCCGTGGAGTCGGGATTGGAGGCGTGCGGGGGGTTAAAATCCCGAAATCAGGGGTCCCGACCCCATCCCGCACCCAAACCCGCCTCCATGCCAGTTTCAAAGGAGGCGGGTACCCGCCCCGCACAGGGACCCGCCTACCCGAGGTGGGAAGGGATTAGTGACAATTAACTGCCTGTTAACAGGTAGTTAACAAGCAGTTTTTAGCCTAATCCCTATTTTTAAGGCTGAAGTGTGGGATTCCCGATGACTCCAAACTACGCCAAGTTAGAGGAGGCGGGCCGTCGGGTTGAAGGACTTGGAGGGGTCGAGATGTCGGTGTTCAGGTGAGTGATGTGTGCATGAGTGAAAAGGTAACTGTGTTTGGTGTGTCTAAAGTGATTAAATAAGTGTTACATACATTTTCTTATCTTTTCAGCCTTCCTTCCTTTAGGTCTCGGGAGTCCCTCATCTCACCGGCACAGAAAGCAGAATGGCTGCGAACTGTCAAAAGTGACAGCCTGCAGCTTTCTGTGCAGGACAGATTTCTAACTGAGTCTGTAGAGAAGGACTTATGTTAGAAGTAAGACTGTCAGTGTTTGAAACGCTGATATTTCATCTGTCAAAACCTCTTGACAGATGAAATTTCAGTCTGTGATGTCACCTGTTGCCGGGTGGCCCTTGATTGGCCTGCTGAGCCCGCTGGGCGGGCTCAACAAGCTCAATCAAGTTAAAATCGCGTGGATTGGCCACATCTCGATAGAGGCGGGACTACAACCCCGAAAGTTGTAGTCGCTCCTCCAACCCGACTCCTGAATGAAAATCCTGCCCATAGAGTTATACAGCACAGAAAGAGGCCCTTCGGCCCATCATGTCCGTGCCGGCCATCAAGCTCTGTCTATTCTAATCACATTTTTCTGCACTTGGTCCGTAGCCTTGTATGCTATGGCGTTTCAAGTGCTCATCTAAATGCTTCTTGAATGTTGTGAGGGTTCCTGCCTCTACCACCCTTTCAGGTAGTGAGTTCCAGATTCCAACCACCCTCTGGGTGAAAAAGTTTTTCCACAAATCCCCTCTAAACCTCCTGCCCCTTACCTTGAAACTATGCCCCCTGGTTATTGATCCCTCTACTAAGGGGAAAAGTTCCTTTCTATCTACCCTATCTATGCCCCTCATAATTTTGTACACCTCAATCAGGTCCCCCCTCAGCCTTCTCTGCTCTAAGGAAAACAACCCCAGCCTGTCCAGTCTCTCTTCATAGCTGAAGCACTCCAGCCCAGGTAACATCCTGGCGAATCTCCTCTGCACCCTCTCCAATGCAATCACATCCTTCCTATAGTGTGGCGACCAGAACTGCACACAGTATTCCAGCTGTGGCTTAACTAGCGTTTTGTACAGCTCCATCATAACCTCCCTGCTCTTATATTCTATGCCTCGGCTAATGAAAGCAAGTATCCCATATGCCTTTTTAACCACCTTATCTACCTGTCCTGCTGCCTTCAGGGATCTATGTACATCCACATCAAGGTCCCTCTGATCCTCTGTCCTTCCTAGGGTCTTACCATTCATTGTGTATTCCCTTGCCTTGTTAGTCCTCCCAAAATGCATCACCTCACACTTTTCAGGGTTAAATTCCATTTGCCACTGTTCTGCCCATCTGACCAACCCGTCTATATCATCCTGTAGCCTGAGGCTTCCCTCCTCGCTATTTACCACTCCACCAATTTTCGTGCCATCTGCGAACTTACTGATCATACCTCCTACATTCATTTCTAAATCATTAATGTACACTACAAACAGCAAAGGACCCAGAACTGATCCCTGCGGTACACCACTGGACACAGGCTTCCAGTCACAAAAACAACCTTCGACCATCACCCTCTGCCTCCTGCCACTAAGCCAATTTTGGATCCAATGTGCCAAGTTGCCCTGGATCCCATGGGCTCTTACCTTCTTGACCAGTCTCCCATGTGGGACTTTGTCAAAAGCCTTACTGAACTCCATGTAGACTACATCAACTGCACTACCCTCATCCACCCACCTAGTCACCCCCTCGAAAAATTCAATCAAATTGGTCAGACATGATCTCCCACTGACAAAGCCATGCTGACTATCCCTGATTAATCCCTGCCTCTCCAAGTGGAGACTAATTCTGTTCCTCAGAATTTTTTCCAACACTTTCCCCATCACTGATGTTAGGCTCACTGGCCTGTAATTCCCTGGTTTATCCCTACTACCCTTCTTGAACAATGGTACTATGTTAGCTGTTCTCCAGTTCTCTGGCACCTCCCCTGAGGCCAGAGAGGTTCTGAAAATTTGTGTCAGAGTCCCTGCAATTTCCTCCCTTGCCTCACACAGTAGCCTGGGATACATCCCGTCAAGGCCTGGGGATTTATCCACTTTTAAGCCCGCTAAAACCGCTAGTACCTCATCCCTCTCAATGCTAATTTGTTCAAGTATATCCCAATCCCCCTGCCTGATTTTTATGCCGACATCACCCTTCTCCATAGTGAACACAGATGCAAAATATTCATTTAAAACCTCACCCACATCTTCCGGCTCTACACACACATTGCCACTTTGGTCCCTAATGGGCCCTACTCTTTCCCTGGTTATCCTCTTGCCCTTAATATACTTATAAAACACCTTGGGATTTTCCTTTAATTTGCCCAGCAGTGTTTTTTCATGCCCCCTCTTCACTCTCCTAATTTCTTTTTTAAATACTCCCCTGCACTTTCTATAGTCCTCTAGGACTTCCACTGTTTTTAGTTCTTTGCATCTGCCAAAAACCTCCCTTTTTTTCCTAATCCATTCTTGTTTATCCCTTGACATCTAGAGTTCCCTGGGCTTGTTGGTCCCATCCTTGACCTTTACAGGAATATGTTGGCGTTGTACTCTCTCTATTTCCTTTCTGAAAGACTCCCATTGCTCTGATGTGGATTTTCCTACAATTAGCTGATCCCAGTCCACTTTGGCCAGACCCTGCCTTATCATATTAAAATTGGCCTTCCCCCAATGTAGAATCTTTATTTCCGGTCCATCTTTGTCCTTTTCCATGACTACCTTAAATCTCACTGAATTATGGTCACTGTCACCAAAATGCTCTCCTACTGACACTTCGACCACTTGCCCAGCTACATTCCCTAGAATTAGGTCCAGTACCGCCCCCTCTCTTGTAGGACTTTCTGCATGCTGGCTCAATAAGCTCTCTTGGATGCACTTGAAGAATTCCGCACCCTCTAAGCCTTTCACACTCTGACTATCCCAGTTAATATTGGGGAAGTTGAAATCCCCTACTATTATTACCCTATTATTTCTACACTTCTCTGAGATTTGCCTACATATCTGTTCCTCTATCTCTCCCTCACCATTTGGGGGCCTATAGTACACTCCCAGCAAAGTGCTTGCCCCCTTTTTGTTTTTAAGTTCTACTCATTAGAGGAATCTGCTAAGATATCATCCCTCCTTACAGCAGTAATTGACTCCTTGATTAATATTGCAACACCCCCTCCTCTTTTACACCCCCTCTGCCTCGCCTGAAGATTCTATACCCTGGAATATTGAGCTGCCAGTCCTGCCCCTCCCTCAACCATGTCTCTGTGATAGCAACAATATCATACTCACATGTGTTCCTCAACACCTTCAATTCATCTGCCTTACTCGCAAGACTCCTTGCATTAAAATAAATGCCATCCAGCCTTGCCATACTCCCTTGTGCCGTTACATATTTGCTCTGCCTTCCAGGCTGACTTGCTTTTCCTCTATATTTGGCTGTGCATCACCCCTTACTATAGCTCCACTCCGTATCCCATCCCCCTGCCAAGTTAGTTTAAACCCCCCACAACAGTACTAGCAAACCTCCCCGCAAGGATGTTGGTCCCGTTCCGGTTCAGGTGCAATCCGTCCGACTTGTACAGGCCCCACCTTCCCCAGAAGTAGACCCAGTGATCCAGGAAACTAAAGCCCTCCCTCCTGCGCCAACTCTTTAGCCACGCATTCATCTGCTCTATCCTCCTATTCCTATACTCATTAGCACATGGCACTGGGAGTAATCCAGAGATTACAACCTTTGAGTTCCTGCTTTTTAATCTGCTACCTAGCTCCCTAAATTCTTGTCGTAGGACCTCATCCCTCTTTCTACCCATGTCGTTGATACCAATCCACATCCCAGATGGAAGAGCAATAGCGTGCAGAGTCAACGGGGAAAATAATGTTATAATTTATCAAAAGCAAAATACAGCTGCTGCTGAAAATCTGAAATATAAACAGAAAATGCTGGAAATATTCAGCAGGTCAGGCAGCATTTGTGGAGAGAGAAACAGAGTTAACGGCCCTGAAATTGCATTGTCTTCCACGGCATACTCTCAAAGTACGCCATCGTATTCTCTTTGAAAGGCTCCAGAAGTTAGGGATTTCCGCATGTGCGAAATCTGGAACTTGTGATCTGTCAAGGTACGCTTTGACAAATCATCTGAACCGACTGAAAAATTAGTATTGCGGGTGTAGAGTTGGGCTATTTGCCCAACAACTGCCCAGTAATTGCCCGTGCCACTCTTACGGCTGGTAAAAGCAGGCAGAGGGCCTGCTTTCATCAGCGTAAGGCTATATATAAGGCTTAAATAAAACATTTAAAAATCCAAAATTTTGCACATAGACTTTAAATGAGTTTATGCTTAGATTAAGATGTTTAAAATTATTTATCAAAAAATTAAATTTTTATTGAGGTTGGTGCAATGAAGGGACTTATGAATAAAATTGCAACTCAGTACATTGATAATCATTAGAATTCTGTAAATTGTATAATTATTTAGGGATTCCATTGCATATCATTAAGGGATTCCCTTCGTAAATGACTGCAATGGAATCTTCCTTTGTCATTGGACCGGGTCCACGTGGTACGCTTCCAAACTGCCTGCACCCCTGAAATCCATGGACCTTTCCGCTGCCGTCCGCCTGGAGGCCCGAGCCCGCAACTCTTCGCAGCCTGGGCAGCTGGAGATAAATTCGTAGATGTTTCGTGGTTGGACGCATGCCTCCGACCGCAGTTTCTAGGCCAACGTTTCAGGTCAATGACCTTTCGGTAGCAGCCAATTTGCACACAGCAAGCTCCCACAAACAGCAATGTGATGATGGCCAGATAATCTGTTCTTGTTATGTGGATTGAGGGAGAACTATTGGCCAGGACTCCAGGGATAACTCTGCAAAATAGCACCTTGGGATCTTTTACATCCACCTGAGAGAGCAGACTGGGCCTCGGTTTAACGTCTCATCCAAAAAGACGGCACCTCCGACTGTGCAGCACTCCCTCAGCACTGCACTGGAGTGTCAGCCTAGCTTTATGTGCTCAAAGTCCCTGGAGTGGGACTTGAACCCACAACCCTTACTGACTCGGAGGCAAGTGAGCTACCCACTGAACCACAGCTGACACCTTATGAAGTTTTTCCTTTCCTTCAGTGATAATTAGGAAAACATAGAAACATAGAAGATAGGAGCAGGAGTAGGCCATTCGGCCCCTCGAACCTGCTCCGCCATTCAATGAGATCATGGCTGATCATCCAAACTCAGTACCCTGTTCCTGCCTTCTCCTCATATCCCTTGATCCCTTTAGCCTTAAGAAATATATCTAACTCCTTCTTGAATATATTTAATGAATTGGCCTCAACTGCCTTCTGTGGTAGAGAATTCCACAGGTTCACCACTCTCTGGGTGAAGAAATTCCTCCTCATCTCTGTCCTAAATGGCTTACTGTGATGAAATAACTCTGTGTTCTGGCATTTGTATTGTCTGTTGTTGTTGTACTTGTTAATGTCTGGAATGTTCTACAGGTGTAACCACTAATGCTCCTCCCTAGCCCCGCCCCTCTGGATCCTCCAGATTGGTGTGAGTCTTACTTATAAGAGCTGGGTCTTACTCATAAGGGCTGGGTCAGTGATGAATGATGGGTGCCCTGTGTTAACTTGATGCCATGTTCTTACTTAATAAAAGCCTTTAGTTTTAAGCTTTAACCTCTTGGATTCAGGCTGTTATTTGGCACATCACTTACCCCTTATCCTTAGACTGTGACCCCTGGTTCTGGAATCCACGGCCATCGGGAACATCCTTCCTGCATCTAGTCTGTCTAGTCCTGTTAGAATTTTATAAGTTTCAATGAGATCCCCTCTCATTCTTCTAAACTCCAGCGAGTATACGCCCAATCGACCCAATCTCTCCTCATACGTCATTCCTGCCATCCCCGGTATCAGTCTGGAGAATCTTCACTGCACTTGTTTGTGCCCCTTTTTTTTTTAAAAAGGGCACTTTTGTTAAATTTGACCCTTGATGAATAACTTAAAGTCAATCGGCAATCATGAGCAATAGGTGCAGTATCCGTACGTGTACTTCCAGGCCTGCTGGTGTCGCTGTGGCTGGAGTGGAGCGGGGAAGCAGCGGCAGCGGAGGCGGGCAGTTGCTAGGGGCGGGGCCGAGTTCAGACGGTTGCCACCGAGCGGCCGGCCGGGGTGGCCGCTTCCTTCACAACACGGAAGTGCGAGTCGGCATCATTCACACCGTGAGAGGCGAAGTGAATCTGCAGCCAGTGTCAGCGTGTGCTGAGAATAACGAACGGGTCGCCATGAATCAGCTGAAGTGTGCAGCGGCGGGCGGTGACAGCCCGGCCGCATCGCCCGGGAGAGACAAAGTGGCCATCATCACCGGCATCACTGGACAGGTAGGCATCAGGCAGAAGGGGAGCACATGCCGGCAACCTGACAGCCTGCTGATACATTGCATTCATTCAATGCAGTCAAACCCCCCTCTCCTCCAAACACAACCCTTTCAGATTGATCTGGGTTTTTTTTTGTGTGCCAGTTGTGCACTTCCAGGGTTTGCTTTCATTACTTTTCCTTTCATCACTTCACACCTGGACGGTTAACGCATCGAGTGCGAAATAACCGGCTTTGCAGCAGTTTACTTTTAATTTTTTTTTTATTTGATCTTGCATTAATATGACAGTTTGAGTACCTTGATTTCCCCACCAGTCCACCCTCTGCCCAGTCAGGCAGGTAAACGTAGCAGATAAGTAATGTGCACAAGATTTGAGGTCACTTGCTGTCTGTCGCTTGGCTTCTCTTTCTCTTAGCTGGTCAGAAACCCAGTAGATTTGCTTTTTAGCAGACTGTATACATTAACATTTGAATGGGATAGTTTCCCACCTTCTCTCCTCTGGAGGATAGATGATGAGGAAACTGGCATAATTTATATTTCACAAGTGAAGCGGGCTAAACTGATTAATGGTGTGAGTTTCCCACTGTTATCATGTACTCTGCGTGTGCCACGTGTTAGGCTAGTAAGTAAAATGATGAGTCAGATAGAAACTTTAGTTGCAAATGGGAATTACATTTGCATAAGAATATTGTCTGTTCTCAATTAAGAACTAGGTGCCAGTGATTACCGTGAAATTCTTTGATTTGCATCAGACAGATGGTGAACGCTGCAATATGATACCTATATTATATCTTGATAATTCTGGTAAGCTTGTATTGAATATGTTACAAACCCTGAATTTTGTGAGAGGATGTCATCATTCACCAATTGCACAGAGTATCTTTGCTGTTGATGTCCACTGCAAAGTCCACCACTGGGGCAAATAATCTACCGAGTGAAAGTTAAATAAGAACAACTCCTACCAACTGCAGGGTAAAATTATAAAAAAGGATTCTGGGAGCAATTTCCAGCTGGTAATCTCATTTTGTGGTTCGGACAACAGTTAATGGCATCTGAATTTCATAAGAGATTATAGTTGCTGGGTACAGCAGTGCGGTGGTCATGAGCTTGACGACTGTCACAGCAAGTTTTGAAATGGAGTTCACTAAACCTGGTAACTTGTGGGCTAGGACCAGAAAGAAAATGATCATTAAAGATTGTTGTAAAAACTCAACTCGTTCACTAATGTCCTTTAGGGACGGGAATCGCCACCACTACCCGGTCTGGCCTTACATGTAACTCTAGTCCATACTACAGGAAACTCTCTTTTTATCGGCACCTAAATAACCGGAAATCTCTCTTAACCGGCAAAATTCAGCAGTAGGTTCAGGTAAGTTTTACTTCATATTAGTGGCCATGTAACCGGGGTTCCTGGATCTATGGCCGTGTAACTGGGGTTCCTAGATCTGTGGCCGTGTAACCGGGGTTCCTGCAGCTGTAGGGACGCCTGGATCTGTTGCTGTGTAGGGGGCTCTCGTACCTTAGTAACTATACCTCTCTGTAATCCGGACTTTTTGATCAACCGGCACCACGCCGGTCCCATCGGTGCCGGATAAAAAAGAGTTTCCTGTACAAGGTTGACTCTTAATGTCCTCTGAAGTGGCCTACCTCCAAAAAGAAGATGCATGGCCATCACCATCTCCTCAGGGCAACGAGTGATGGGCAATAAATGTGGTATCATCACCAATCTCTAGAGTTATGTTATGAGCAGTATTTTTTTTTTTTTTTAAGTGAAATTGTTTTCTTACCAGTATACCCAGGAATTGGGAAGTAGGATTGCGCAGGGGAAAGGTAATAAAATTGTTTGTGATGTTGAACATTGAGGTATGCTGCAACATATAGCAGCTTCAAATATAAAATTTTTACAATATTGTCTAATCAGTTTGAGCACTGTTTTGTTTATATTGTATAAACATTACTTGCTAGAATAGCTGTGGAATTGTTCTTCAAAGTAAATGGGTTGAATTATAAAGAGTGAACCAAGCCAATTGTCCCACTCATGAATGGAATAAATTCTGGTTCACTGGCTTGCAATCAAGTACCTTGTACTACAGATGCAATTTAAAGCCTAAAATGAAATACTGTGGGGTTCATATTAATATCCCATAAAAAGTGGGCTGGTACCTGCATGCTTTATTGGTGGTGTGTTTTCCCAGAGTCCGGTTGCTTTAGATTGGATCCAGCTTACAAAGTTGCAAAGTATTTACAGCACAAACAGGCCATTCGGCCCAACAGGTCCATGCCGGTGTTTATGCTCCACGCAAGCCTCCTCCCTCCCCTTTTCATCTAACCCCGTCAACTTGTGGACCAATGTTGCATGAAAATGAATGAAAAGCAGACGTTATGGTGGGTCTCTTAGTGGGGTAAGAACTTTCCTTCTCTTTTTTAAGTCTTTAACATGAGTTTGGGCAAATTCAACTTTCAGGCTGCTTCCTAGTGTTGAGTCCACAGCTTGATGCTGATCAGAAAGTGGGAAAATGGCTATTCTCCAGCACTGCTACAGATCTCCGATGTAGGGAGGTACAAGGGAAAACCAATGGAAATCTGTGAAGCAGGTGGCCTTCCAGAAAAACTGGCACTGCAGTAACAAGATAGCATGTAGGTAATAATATATCGCCTAGTCAAAGAGAGTTATTTTTGTGTGCATATCATATTTAATTACAGTTGCCTTGGTAAGTGGTGGGTTGCTTTGTCTAATCATAAGAACAATGAAGATATGTTACAACTCCGAATCATACTCTCAGCCTAACGTAGAAGAGAACATTCTGAAATGCTAACAGTTACAATGCTAGGCAGTAAACTTGGGTGCATCTTCTTCTCTCTGCCTCACCCACCACCAGCTCTGTCGAGAGTTAATGGCATTTTGAGATTTAACATCAAGCTGGCTTTCAGACTTTTTTTGTTAACTAGAGCACTATTCGGTACGTTAACCATACAAACTATGTTGGCAGTGTGGGTGCTAAACACTGCAGATATTAAGCACTCTCTGCACAGTGTGAATGTGGACGTCATAGTGAATGTTTCATGTTTCAGTAGTGGTAGTAGCTTGAGGGGAGGCCAGTCGTGTCTGTGCCAGCTCTTTCAAAGATCTATTCAATGAATCCCACTCCCCCGCTCATTCTCTATACCCTGCAAATTTCTGCTTTTCAAGTATTTATCCAATTCCCTTTTGAAAGTTACTACTGAATCTGCTTCCACCACACTTTCAGGTAGTGCATTCCAGATTGTAACAACTCGCTGCCGAATAAAAAACATTCTCCTCATTTCCCCCCTGGGTTTTTTTGCCAATTATCTTAAAACTGTGTCCTCTGGTTACTGACCCTTCTGCTATTGGAAACAGTCTCTCCCTATCTACTCTTATCAAAACCCCTCATAATTTTGAATAATTCTATTAAATCTCTCCTTAACCTTCTCTTCTCTGAGTAGAACAATCCCAGCTTCTCTAGTCTCTACACATAACTGAAGTCCCTCATCCTTGGTACCATTCTGGTTAGGCTCCTCTGCACCCTCTCAAAGGTTTTGGGATCCTTCCTAAAGTGTGGTGACCAGGATTTGACGCAATATTATAGCTGAGGTCTAACCAGTGATTTATAAAAGTTTACCATAACTTCCTTTCAAAGAAACAAAATGTGTGGATCACACATGTCTAAGCACACATTCCCTGCTTTCAATGTGCTTTTCCCTCCACACCAGTTCACCTAACATCTTTTGCGCTGTCACCATTTGATCTTCTATCTCATTGGTGTATGCAAGCATTTGTCATGGAAGCAGTCTAATGATTGGTGAAATATTATGAAGCATTTAAGCTTTTGCGAATGTTCATGGTTTAAGTATGGGGACAGAGTTGTCACAATTTCAAGTGCATTATGTGATCTAGTAATTGGGTAACAACATTTGAACTTTGGGAGCAGCCAGTGTTTGTTTTCAAATAACTACATTCCCTTTCCTTCAAGCAAAGATCATAAGAATTGTGTTGTGTTGAAGGAACAACAAAGTGGATTGTCTGTGATTTATTTCCCTCCCCCTCCCAATATGGTGGGATTCTGATGTCAAATGTGTGAAGGTATCAAGTAACGGCACAGTACTTCTGTACAGGTTATCGGGTAAAAGGTGAATGGGGTCACACTTTAGTGTCTCTGTCCCACCCACCAGCAGCCAGCTTCAAATTCTGCATTGGCAGAGACCTCCAAGTATTTGTCTGGATTTCTGGATCCATTTTATTGGGGGATTCAGTGATGGTGCTGCCATTGAATGTCAATGGGAGGTAGTTAGGCTCTCTCTTGTTAGAGATGGTCATTGCCTGGCACTTGCGTGGCGTGAATTTGCCACTCATCAGTCCAAGCCTGGATGTTGTCCAGTAATTGCTGCATGCAGGCATGGACTGCCTCATTTTCTGAGGAATTGCAAATGGAGCTGAACACTGCAATCATCAGCGTATAGCTCCACTTCTGATCTTATGATGGAGGGAAGGCCATAGATGAAGCAGCTGAAGATACTTGGGTCTAGGACGCTGGCCTGAGGAACTCTTACAGTGATGTCCTGGGGCTGAGATGATTGGCCACCAACAACCACACCCATCCTTTGGGCCAGGAATGACTCCAGCCACTGGAGACTTTTCCCCCTGATGATTCCCATTGACTTCAGTTTTACTAGGGCTCCTCTGTGCCACACTCAGTCAAATGCTGCCTTGATGTCAGGAGCAGTCACTCTCGCCTCACCTCTGGAATTCAGCTCTGTGTTCATGTTTGGACCTAGGCTCTAGTGAGGTTTGGAACTGAGTGGTCTGGTGGAACCCAGACGGAGCATCGGTTAGCAGGTTATTGGTGTTGACGACTCGTTCCCTCACTTTGCTGGTGATTGGGAGTAGGCTGATGGGGCGGTAATTGACCGGGTAGGATTTGTCCTGCTTTTTGTGCACAGGACACAGCCGGGTAATTTTCCACATTGTCGGGTAGATGCCAGTGTTGTAGCTGTACTGGAACAACTGGGGTAGAGGCACAGGTAGTTCACGTGGAATGAATCAAAATGGCTGAACGCTGTCATCTATGATGGTTGAGAACCTCAGGAAAAGTCTGAGAAGGATCATCCACTCAGCACTTCTGGCTGGAGATGGTTATGAACGCTTCAGCCTTGTCTTTTGCACTCGCGTGCTGGGCTGCACCATCATTGAGGATGGGGACGTTCTTGGAGCCTGTTCCTCTTGTTAAGTGTCCACCACCATTTGCAACTGGATGTAGCTGGACTGCAGATTAATGTTGGTTATGGGGTCGCTTAGCTCTAGCATGCATGTTGTCCTGTATTGTAGCTTCACCAGGTTGGCCCTCATTTTTAAGTATGCCGAGTGCTGCTCCCTATATGCTCTTCAACACTCCACATTGAACCTGGGTTGGCCATTTGGCTTGATGGTGATGAAGGAGTGAAGGATATGCCAGGCCATCAAGTTCATAAATTGTGGTGAAAAACAATTTTGCTGCTGCTGATGGCTCACAGTGCCTCGTGGATGTCCAGTTTTGAGCTGCTAGATCTGTTCTGAATCTATCTGACTTAGCATGGTAGTGGTGCCACAGGACACGATGGAGGATGTCCTTGGTGTAAAGACGGGACTTGGTCTTCACAAGGACTGTGTGGTGGTCACTCTTACCAATACCATCATGGAGAGATGCATTTGCAACAGGTAGAGTGATGAGGACGAGGTCAAGTAGGTTATTCCCTCATGTTGTTTTTCTTACCAACTGCTGCAAGCCTAGCTTGGCAGCTATGTCCTTCAGGACTCGACCAGCTCGGTCCGCAGTAGTACTGCTGAGCCACTGTTGGTGGTGGATGACTTTCCACTCGGTGTATATTCTGTGCCCTTGTGCTCCAAGTAGTTTTCTCTTCCAATACCCTACCCTCCCCAGAAGTCTATTCCAAGTGTTGATTATTCTTTGAGTCAAAAATTCTTCCTGACATCAGTTTTGATTTTGGGCTTCATCTGTTTGTCCCCCTGTCCCTTGTCCTACTATCCTGGCTTACATTCAAGTAGTGCTACAGATTTACCTTTTCTTTACTAGTTAATATAGTATATACATCTATAATGTCCTCTCCAGTTAACTTTCTTTAAAGCTGAAGAACCAACATTGTGGCTCTTTTCTGTACTGCCTTAAGGGCTTGAATGTTCTCATGTCATGGTGACCGACATTGGAGACAGTACTTGGGATGTGGCTGATCAAAGCCCTGTACAGTTTCAGCATCACAGCCTCTGACTTAAACCCACATTGTTTGGCAGTGTAGTTCAACATTCTGTTTACTTTGTTGCTTGAAGCTTCACAGTGACTTACGCTAAGTGCTGAGTATACTACTACCCCCCCCCCCCCCCGCCAAATCTCTCTCAACCTCAGATTTAGCTAGTTCTACACCATTCCTAAATATGCCAACCAATTTTTTTCCCCATTGTATAATTCTTTATACTAATCTGCATTAAATTTCAACTGCCCAGTTACAGATTTTATCTAACTTTTTTTTAGTTCCTGGCTATTCCTATAACTTGATTCCTTCCCCCTTCATACCTGCAAACATGACCATTTCACGTTGAATTTCTGAATCCAAGTTATTAATATAAATGAGAAACATTGGAGGTCCCAACACTATAACATCACTCCCCTAATAAGTACCTGTTGTTTCCTTCTTTTCAGCCATTTTTAAAAATCCATTTCCAGTTGTTACTTTTTGTCGTGTTGGATTGAAATCACTCTTGGGATTTTCCAGGACAGGATGGAAAGCAACTTGCCTTTAACATAGAAAACACCCCCAAGGTGCTTCTTGTGGAAGAAGACTTCATAGAAGCTCTCTTAAAATGATGTGTTGCATTTGGGTGCATCATTTTCTTCTCGTATTGCTTGTTGTGATTTGTCAATATTCTTACCATTTGGTCCCACTTGTTATGATGTATGCATTTTGTTTTCTTGAAGACAGCAGGTACCATGGGCAAAGCCGCACCCGTGTATTAGAGCAAACGGGCAGGTAAATGTATAAATTGTGTTCCTGTAAGCTGAGCGGGCTAGCTTATTGGTTTCAAACTTATGTTTGACTGGGAATCGGGGGGAAAACTCTCCACTGGCTGGAGTCATACCTAGCACAAAGGAAGATGGATGTAGTGGTTGAAGGTCAACCATCACAGCCCCAGGACATCGCTGCAGGAGTTCCTCAGGGCAGTGTCCTAGGCCCAACCATCTTCAGCTGCTTCATCAATGACCTTCCCTCCAAGATAAGGTCAGAAATGAGGATGTTTGCTGATGACTGCACAGTGTTCAGGGCCATTCACAACTCCACAGATAATGAAGCAGTCCATGCCCACATGCAACAAGACCTGGATGACGTTCAGGCTTGGGCTGATAATTGGCAAGTAACAGTAATTCGTGCCACAGAAGTGCTAGGCAATGACTATCTCCAACAAGCGAGAGTCTAACCATCACCCCTTGATATTCAACGGCATTACCATCGCCGAATCCCTCACCATCAACATCCTGGGGGTCACCATTGACCAGAAACTTAACTGGACCAGCCATATAAATACTGTGGCAACAAGAACAGGTCAGAGGCTAGGTATTCTGTGGTGAGAGTCTCACCTCCTGACTCCCCAAAGTCTTTCCACCATCTACAAGGCACAAGTAAGGAGTGTGATGGAATATTCTCCACTTGCCTGCATGAATGCAGCTCCAACAACACTCAAGAAACTTGACACCATCCAGGACAAAGCAGCCCGCTTGATTGGCACCCCATCCACCACCATAAACATTCACTCCCTCCACCACCGGCGAACCGTGGCTGCAGTGTGTACCATTTACAAGATGCACTGCAGCAACTTGCCAAGGCTTCTTCGGCAGCACCTCCCAAACCTGCGACCTCTTCCACCTAGAAGGACAAGGGCAGCAGGCACATGGGAACACCACCACCTCCAAGTTCCCCTTCAAGTCACACACCATCCTGACTTAGAAATATATCGCTGATCCTTCATCGTCGCTGGGTCAAAATCCTGGAACTCCCTCCCTAACAGCATTGTGGGAGTACCTTCACCGCACAGACTGCAGTGGTTCAAGAAGGCGGCTCACCACCACCTTCTCAAGGGCAACTAGGAATGGGCAATAAATGCTGGCCTTGCCCGTGACACCCAGATCCTGTAAACAAATAAAAAATAAAAAAAAAGTTTATATTTTTCAATCTTACATAAAATTACATAGAATTTACAGCACATAAACAGGCCATTCGGGCCAACTAGTCTGTGCTGATGTTTATGCTCCACACGAGCCTCCTCTCACCCTACTTCATCTAACCCTATCAGCATATCCTATTACACTCTATTCCTTTCTCCTTCACCAGATGTTGTTTTTGTTTAGAAACATGTTGGTACCTCAATTGCCAGACAGAGGTGTGTGTGAGTTTATAACTTACTATTTAGGGTACATGAAATAAATGAAAATAATTACTGTAAAATGGAAAATCACCCCATGGTTTCGAAGTTTATAGTGATGTAAGAATTGTTAAGTAACAAGGTCAATTTTTTTTAATAAAAGAAGAAATTCTGGACTCTACTTAGCAATGGTTTGTGGCAGTGTATTCCACATTCTAACTGTGTAAAGACATTTTTTCTAACCTCCACTTTAACCCTTTTTATGATTTATCCTGAACTTGTACCCTCTTGTTACTTTCTCACTGATTAGGGAATGCAACGTAACACTATTTACCTTATCATAACCCTTCACAATCTATCAGGTCACTCCTGAACCTCTCGGCTCTCGTGAAAAAAATGCTGACATCTCAAGTCTCATTTCAGACACGCATGCTCTTTTGCTCTTTGGTTCATATACGTCAATGATACCTAAATTTGAAACCAGGTGCAAAGTGTCAATATGTGTTCTCGTTACAGTACATTTATTTTCTGTTTTAACATGATTGCTTCCAAACATGTTTAAAGAGGCACATCACTTTAGAGGAAGCTACTTTCAGTGCAAAGTATTCCTCCCAGCAAGATTGTTTTATAAAAAATAAAAAAAATAGTTTTAAAATGTCTCCTCTCTAAGAGGTGACATTCTAGTGCCCGGTACTGAACCCTTTGGTGTGTGTGTATATATATAATGTTATAATGATAAGGGTATTTAAAAATTAAAAGAAAAGCTTGATTCTTGGAAGTTAAACTAAATTGTTCAGTTATGTCAGGTGTTAAAGGTGGTCAACGCCAAGTGCCGGGCGGTGGTTAAGTAACATCATAAAAGTTTCAGGCAGGAGAAGACCTTCGATCGATCTAGCCCACCTTGTTGCATTTCTAATAACCCTGAATTCCATTTGTTGACGAGATCCTGTCTTGATCCTTCTTGAAACCCGTTCAGGTTTCTAGTTCCACCACAGTGCTGGTAATCTGTTCCTCATACTTAACACCCTTTTAGTAAAAAAGTTCCTATTTTCTTTTGTTGTCCTTAATAACAACTTATATTTATATAGCACCTTTACCATCCCACGGCGCTTCACAGGAGTGTTATTTAAAAAAAAAAAATTGACACCACGCCATATAAGGAGATGTTAGGACAGATGACCAAAAGCTTGGTCGAAGAGTAAGGTTTTAAGGAGCATCTTAAAGAAGAAAGAGCGGTGGAGAGATTTAAGGAGGGAATTCCAGAGCTTGGGACCTAGGCAGCTGAAGGCATGACCGCCAGTGTTGGAGCATTTAAAATCGGGGACGTTCAAAAGGCCAGAATAGGCGGAGCACAGAGGTCCAGGGGGATTATAGGACTGGAGGAGATTACAGAGATGAAGAGGGGCAAGGCCATGGAGGGAATTGAAAACAACGTTGAGAATTTTAAAATCGAGGCGTTGCTTAACTGGGAACCAATGTAGGTCAGCAAGCACAGGGGAGATGGGTGAGCAGGACTTGGTGAGAGTTAGCACATGGACGGCAGAGTTTTGGATGACCTCAAGTTTATGGAGGGTATAACTAGGGAGGCCGGCCAGGAGTGTTGGAATAATCACGTTAAGAGTTGACAAACATAAGAACATAAGAAATAGGAGCTGGAGTGGGCCATTTGGCCTTTCACAAGAACATAAGAAATAGGAGCAGGAATAGGCCATTTGGCCCCTCGAGCCTGCTCCGCCATTCAATAAGGCCCCCAATCTCAGTCCTACCTTAATCAGGTTGCGAATAGACCTCTTCCCTCAGTCATTTGTAGTGCTAATAGCACTGATTAAAACCTCTGTGTACAAAGGCATAGATGAGGGTTTTCGCAGCAGATAGGTAATCTGTAAATTCTATGCACGGCAGTAACACTAACTTGCATCAGATTTGCTCAAGGAATTTTAAACACTTCTATCATATTTCCTGAGTCTTTTTTCAATTTTTCCTCATAGCCATAAAGCTCGGGCAAACGATGGCCCTGAATTTCCGATCGGAGGCTTCCTGCGGACGGATGCCTCCGATCGGAAAAAATCTACGAACTTACCTGCTGGTTCCGTAGATCCCGAGGCTTGTGATCCTGGGCCTCTCCTTCGAAATGCGCAGAATCCCAGGTATCCCAGGGGCGCATGCGGTTCGCAAATGCCCCGGGATCACGTGGGCCATAGGGAACCAATGAAAGAAGGGAATCTGAAATAACAACAGAAAATGCTGGAAATACTCAGCAGGCCAGGCAGCATCTGTGGAGAGAGAAAGAGTTAATGTTTCAGGTCTGGGACCCTTCATCAGAACTGGAAAATACATTTGAAAAAAACATTATATATTTAAAATTAATTAAAATGACATTTAAGTAAATATATTAAACAAAATAAATTTTTTTGGGGAAAAAATTTAATGTTTTTATGGGGCTAAAAATAAACTTACCCTTTTGAAGAGTATTTTTAAATTTATAAATGAGTTATCAAATTTCATTTTTCTATTCTTTAAAACTCTTAAGCTGGTAAAAGCAGGCCTTACGCCTGCTTTTACCAGGCGTAAGAATTTGACAGGCATTCAGCAGGCTGAAGTTGTGCAAAAAGTGCATGCTCCACCCGTAGAGGCACTTTTCTTGTGCATGCGGATGATCTGTCAAGTGAATTCTTGACAGATCGCAAGTGCCGGTATTCAGCGCATGCGCTTTGCATACCTGAAACCGGCACTTGCGCGACCCCTACTGGCGCAGACGCACCTTGTATGCACCCGTAGGGGTTGCAAAATCCAGCCTGATATCTATTGTGCTTGCATTTCATACTTGCTGATTTGTCACGTTTGAACTTTATAGACCTGGAGATTCAGAAACTATTGTTCTTGGTGCTGTTGCCTCATTGGTAGATAAATCCTAAATCGGAATACTAATACCTGTTACTATGTGCAAATTGATGGGGACAAGGCTTTATATGTGCATACATGCCAACTGCTAACATTTCATTCTGACAGTCAGCAAAATGGGAATCTAGTCAGCATGTCAGTGTTAGCTGACAAAAATCAGCATCGACCAGACCCTCAGCCCTCAATCTCAGTCCTTCCTTAATCAGGCTGCGAATAGACCTCTTCCCTCAATGTCATTCGTAGTGCTAAGCCTCTGTGTACAGTCACTGTAACCTCTCGTGCTACAACCTTCCTTTAACTCTCCATTCTTCTGATTCTGGCCTCTTGTGCATCCCCGCTCCCCCATGTCCCACCATTGTGCCTTCAGTCACCTAGGGACTGTCCTTAAACCCCTCTGCCTCTCCACCTCCCTTTCCTCCTTTTTAAGAGGTTCCTTAAAACCTAGCTCTTTGTTCAACCCTCCTAACAGCTCCGTTAGCTCAGCTTTCCTTATGCTTCTGTGAAGCACTGTAGGACGTATTTTCTATGTTAAAGGCATTATATAAATGTAAGTTGTGTTGCTGCTACTGATGTGATGCCATTTTTGTTTATGGTATATAGAGGCTGGAAACACTGCTATTAGTGTTAGGAGTGGCACTGAGAGCAGAAGGGCCCAGTCAATTCTAATAGCACCAGGATTTGGGTAGCAGTGGGATGCGGGGGAAGGGGGATGGATGGATGTCAGGAAAAGGGAGAGGGGAAGTAATGGTATGAAGGGAAGAGGGCAGGAGCTGGGAGTGGCATTTTGGTATAGGGAGGGAGGAGAATTCCAGCATTAACTGACAGGGAATGGGGATGAAGATCTGAGGGGTGGGGAAGGGATGGGAGGGAAGAACACCATCTTGAACTGAGTTGGAGGGGGAGAAGAGTTCCAGATTAAATTGAGGTGCGAGAAGGAGAGGAGGTTGGAAGTTGGATGGTATACATGGTCTGTGTAAACAGGGCCTGCAAACACTAAAGTACTGTTGAACTGGGTTCGATGTGGGCAAATGAGTGTCGTTAACTTTTGGAGAAATGATGGTCTGATTGGTCTGTTGAAAATCCAACTGCCACTTTGTCTTCTTATAGAATAAAAATCCATTAATTGTGAAGTAGAAAAGTGCTTAAAACCAAAATTCATAATTTTTAATTTAAAAACTCAAAATGTTACACGGAATTACATAGAATATACAGCACAGAAACAGGCCATTCAGCCCATCTAGGCTGTGCTGGTGTTTATACTCTGCACGAGTCGCCTCCCATTCTGTCCACCTCACCTCAGCCTTTCAGCATATCTTTCTATTCATGTACTCAACACTCAACATCTCCGACACTGCAGCCGATGCAGGTGTGAAAATTGTAATTCATTTCAGACGTCATCCACAAACCTGTTTTCTACCCCCGTGCAGCTACAGGATGTATGGGAGCACGTCACTGAACTCCTCCTGAAATGCACTGCCAATTTTGGCTCTTCTGCATTGGATTTCTCCTTTCAAACTTTTGTGTGTTTATTTATGGGCCCACAAATTCGGGTCGGGGGCTTCCCGCGGGTGCAAGCCCCCGACCTGCACTTACCTTGTGCGCCGGCAGTTGAGCTGTAGGGCCCCGTGGAATTCCGCTCCGGGGCCTGGCCCAGCTGCCGGCGCGCTGTGCTTGCGTGTCCCAGGGGCGTAGTTAGTGCGATGCGTTCCCCTGGGATCACGTGAGCCATGGGCAGCCAATCGGAGGAGGGAAAAGCCCATTCATAAGATTGACAGGAAGACCTGTCAAAACTTATAAATACTACGGGCCCCAAAATAGCAGTAAACCTTCAAATAATTTTTTTTTTTAAATCACACTTTTTAAATAAACTATAAATTACATTAAATAACTATTTTAAACAATTTAAATTTTTGAAAAAAATAATTTTATATTCTAACGGGGCTAAAAATAAACTTACCTTGCTTTAAAGTATTTAAAAATAATAAACCTGTGCAAAAAAGTTTTAATTTTAATTAATTGACCACTTACCTTGCAAAAAGCAGGTCTTACGCCTGCTTTTTAAATGTGTAAATCCTGCAGGCTTACCCTCCCGGGAAAACCTGTTAGTTTTTTTTTAAAGTTCAAAGTGCACGCGCAGCCTCCCCTGCGCGCGCGTTCGACCTCTGAACCCCTTCGTTCAGAGGATCGGAAGTGCCGGTTTCCCGCGCATGCGCAGTGCATGCAGAAAACCGGCACTTCCATTCGGCCTACGGGTGAGTACCCCGTGCGTACTCACCTGGGGAGAGCCGAATTTCTGGGCCATGTTTTTATTCTTTCAATAGAAGTGAATGAATGTTATGTATACCTTTACCTTAAGTTACAAACCCTGTTTTACTACTTGGTTTCATATGACATGAGCTTATAATGAGGGCCATTCTTTAGTTGTCAGTTTTTATGGCTTGTCTCGGCTTTTTTGAAAGTGTCAGTCAGCTCTTGCTACTTTCCGAGATTAAGATGCATGTATGTGCCCTCTAAGCCTCCATGGTATGCACCTAAGTGGCCCATGAAGGCAAGATCCGTGCACGCCCTTCTTCTAATCTAAAAATACTGCACATAGAATAGAATCTTTGGGGGCGATTTTGCCAGCCCTGGGGAGGTGGCTTTGGAGGTGGGACTGCTGGGAAAATGGCAGAATCTGGGGGCGTGTACCATCCCGCCCCCAACTCGCCTCCGTGCCATTTTCCCAGGAGGTGGGCAGCCGACCCGCTCTGGGTCCCGTCTCCTGGAGGCGGGAAGGGGATTACAGCCACTTAACTGCCTGTTAACAGGCAGTTAAGAGGATTATCCCCATTTTTCCACCAGAGGTGCGGGCTTCCCGACGTCGGGAAACCCCGCCAGGGTCACTGAGGCGAGCAGTGGGTCTGCGGGGGTCGGAGAGGTGCAAAAGTGTGCTGTGGAGGTGAGTGATGGGTGCAAGTGTGGAGAGGTAAGTATGTGAGGTGAGTGAAAAGTGCTAGAAAATGTTTACTTACCTTTTGTTTCTTCCTGCAGGCTTCAACAGTTGGGGAACCGGAGACTCCAGCATCTCACCAGCAGAGATGACAGATGGCTGCTGCATTCTCCGATGCAACAACCATCTGATTTCTGCTCAGCAGATAGGTTTGATGGGTCTTGAATACAAGGACTCATCAAACAACAGAGAATGTCAGTGTTTGACAGCTTCACAGAGCTGTCAAACGATGACAGTTCATCCGCCAAAAATTTTTGACAGATGAAACGTCATACGTTGACGTTCTCTGTAATCGGCTTCCCCTTAAAGGTCAATCAGGGGAAAATAGCGTGGGTTGGCCACAAGTCGATGGAGGCGTGACTAAAACCCGACAAGCAGCAGTCCCGCCTCCAACACACCCCCATTGGCAAAATCACCCCCATAGAATGTTATAGTATGGAAGAAGGCCATTCATCCCATTGTGTCTGCACCAGCTTCCTGAAAGAGCTAATAAGAGCTTACTCAAATTCTCTTATCCTTTCCTTATAGCCTTTAGAATTTATCTTGGTCAGATATTTATCTACTTGTTTTTTTAAATTCTGTTACGGATTCTCTTCTACAACTGTTATAATTGGCAAATGAATTTCAACACCGATAAGTATGAGGTATTAGATTTTGGTAAGAAAAATAAGGTCACATCTTACTTGGAAAATAAAAATCTAAATGGGGGTAGAAGAGCAAAGGGATCTCTGAGTACAAATACAAAAATCACTAAAAGTAGTGACACAGGTTAATAAGGCCATAAAAGAGCAAACCAAGCACTAGGGTTTATTTCTAGAGAGATAGAATTGAAAAGTAGAGAAGTTATGCTAAACTTGTATTGAACCTTGGTTAGACCACACTTGGAGTACTGTGTACAGTTCTGGTTGCCATATTATAAAAAGGATATAGAGGCACTGGAGAGGGTACAAGAAAGATTTACAAGGATGATACCAGAAATGCGAGGTTATACCTATCAGGAAAGAATGAACAGGCTGGGTCTCTCTTTTTTCCTCGAAGGCTGAAGGGTAACCTAATAGAGGTCTTTAAAATTATGAAAGGTTTTGATAGAGTAGACACAGAGAGAGTGTTTCCACATGTGGGGAAGAGAAAAACTAGAGATCATCAATATAAGATAGTCACCAAGACATCAAATAGGGAATTCAGAAGAAACTTCTTTACCCAGAGAGTGATGAGAATGTGGAACTCGCTACCACAGGGAGTGGTTGAAGCGAACAGTATAGATGCATTTAAGGGAAGGCTGGATAAGCATATGAGGGAGAAGGGAATAGAGGGCTATGCTGATAGATTTAGATGAGGAAAGACGGGAGCAGGCTCGAGTGGAGCATAAACGGCAACATGGACTGGTTGGGCTGAATGGCCTGTTTCTGTGCTGTATATCCTATGTTTCTGGTAGAGCATTTCATGTCATAATAACTCTTGCAAAAAAACTTTAAAACATTCTCCTAACCTCTCCCTTTTGATAAATTAATAAGGTTGATTTTCCTCTGCTATGCACCTGCCCTCAGGCAAGGGGTCAGATTATGCGCCCCACCTGTGCTGGGGCTTCCCATCAAGCAGACCTATTCTAATGCGGTGAGAAGGGACACTTACAGCCTCTTGCCTCATTCTCTGATCCCAAAGGGACACCAGGGGAACGCTGGTCCAGTGGTCTTCCCCAAGACCCCCATGGACCAAGCGTCTTCAGAGGTCCTGGGGAACAGACTGAAAAGATGCAGTCAATATAAACATTTTTTTTTACCGTCTGCCCCACCCAGAGATAATTTGAGGCCCAGAGCACAGCTGCAGACCTCGTAGCTCGCCTCCTCCTCATTCCTTCCCTGATGTCAGTACAAGGCCACACAAGTGGCCCAGGACAGGAAATGTGGGTGCACCTCCTCTTACACGTGTAGCACACAACAGGTATGCTGCAACTGGGGTCGTGTAGCAATAGCCCAAAGACAGAAATATACCTTAAGGTGGAGCTCTAACAGCCTTCTAATTATGGAGGCAGTGCTATTAATCTATTCTTTTCAGGACTGCCAACAAAGGATTTGATGGTGGGATTGTCGATCGGCTTTAGAGACTAGGTGAAAAGTCAAATTTGAAAGGGTAACCCAAGGTAGACTTGACATTAGAACATTGATAGGTGACAGCATAGAGTAACTACATCCACTAAAGAAAGAACTTGCATACATATGAAGAGTCTGCGAGGTTCCCGAGGTCAGGCCAAAGAGTATGCAGGCAAGTATAAATATTTCTTGTTAATCCCTTTTTCCGCCCCCCCCCCCCCCCCCCCCCGCACTCCCTCCCATCCTCTTGGAGAGCAGCAGCCTGAAGAGCCCAATCTCAGTGGCCGGGAGCACAGCTGTCGGCCCAAGAGGCATCCAGTTGTGCTTACATTTTCTCCCAGTTGTACAGGTGCACGCCCCAGCCCAGGGGTGGACTTGCACCTGGAGTTCACCCGTGCCGTGCAAAAGCAGGACCCCAGGCCTCCTTGCGTGCACAGTGCCCATGGTGGAAAATCTCCCACTCACTCTGCTTACTGACTACTGCCAGAGGAAATAGCTTTTCCCCCTTTATCTTATTAAAACTTTTCATAATCTTGAACACCTCCATCTGATCCTCTTAACTTTCTCTGTTCTATTGAAAAGAACCCCAATTTCTCTTGTCTCCTCATAACTGAAGTCTTCTTCCCTGGCATCATCTTATTAAATCTCTTCTGTAGGCTTGGCACTCTTCCTGAAGTAAGGAACAATATTCTAACTGTAGCCCAACCAATTATTTATTCTGGTTTAGCATTACCTTGGTGTTTTTGCACTCGATGCCTCAACTTATAAAATCTAGGATTATATGCCTTTCTACACCTTTATCAAGTTGTTCTCCCAAGTTTTAAAGTCCTATATATCTGAGCCCCTTAGTTTCTCTTGGGAACATAGGAACAGGAGTAGGCCATTTAGACCCTCGAGCTTGTCAATTAGATCATGCCTGATCTGTATCTTAACTCCATTTACCCGCCACAGTTCCATATGCCTCAATACCGTTGCCTAACAAAAATCTATCAATCTCCATTTTGAAATTTTCAACTGACCTAGTGTCAGCAGCTAACCTTAAACACCTCAATCAGATCACCCCTTAATCTTCTATACTCGAGGGAATACAAGCCTCGTCTATACAACCTCATAATTTAACCCTTTTTGGCCCCGGTATCATTCTGGTGAATCTGCGCGGCACTCCCTCCAAGGCCAATATATCTTTCCTGAGGTGTGGCGCCCAGAACTGAATGCAGTACTCTTAATGCAGTTTAACTAGAACTTTATACAACTGTAGCATAACTTCCACCCCTTTGTATTCTAGTTCCCTTGAGATGAAAGCTAACATTCCATTAGCCTTTTAAATTATATTTTTTTACCTTACCTATCTACTCATTTTTAGTGATTTTTGTACATGGACCCCAAAATCTTTCTGCTTCTCTATAGTTCCTACCTTCTCCCCATTTATAAAATACTCTGATCTATCGTTTCTTGGGTCTAAAATAGATGACTGCACACTTCCCCACATTGAACTCCATTTGCCACAGCTTTGCCCACTCACTTAATCTATCGATGTCCCTTTGCAACTTTCTGCTCCTATCTACACTACTACTGTGCCACCTACCTTAGTGTTCAGCATACTTGGATATATGGCTCTCTATTCCCCCATTATCCCTACTTTCCGTCTCCTACCTCGTAACCAATTCCCTACTCATTTCAAAAGGTTGCCTCCAATTCCATACGTTTTCATTTTTCTTAACAGTCTCCTGTGCGGTGTCTGAGCAGTGGGAGGCATTCAAGGAGGAGATAGTGAGGGTTCAGAGCAAATATGTTCCCACAAAAAAGGGGCGAGACTCCCAAATCTAGAGCCCCCTGGATGTCGAGTGGCATACAGGGTAGGATAAGGCAAGAAAGGGAAGCTTATGTCAGATATCGAGAGCTAAATACTGCAGAAAGCCTAGAGGAGTACAGAAAGTGCAGGAAATTAGGAAAGCAAAGAGAGGGCGTCGAAAAATATTGGCAAGTAAAATTAAGGAAACCCAAAGATATTTTATAAATACAGTACATAAAGAGCAAGAGGATAACTAAAGAAAGAGTAGGGCCTATTCGAGACCAAAAAGGAAGCTTGTGTTTGGAGGCGGAAGACGTGGGTATGATTCGTAATGAATACTTTGCATCTGTCTTCACAAAAGAGAGGGACAGTGCAGACATTGTAGTTAAGGAGGAGCAGTGTGAACTATTAGATGCGATAAACATAGTGAGAGAGAAAGTATTTAAGGGGTTTAGCATCTTTGAAAGTAGATAAATCGCCAGGCCTGGTAGAAAGTTATCCCAGGCTGTTCAGAGAAGCAAGAGAGGAAAGAGCGGAGGCTCTGACTATAATTTTCAGCCCTCTCTGGCTACAGGTGTGATACTGGAGGACTGCTAACGTTGTACCATTGTTTAAAAAGAGAGAAAAGGCTAGATTGTGTAATTACAGGCCAGTCAGTCTAACCTCACTGGTGAGCAAATTGTTGGAAAAAATTCTGAGGGACAGTATTAATCGTCATTTAGAAAGGCACGGATTAACCAAGGACAGTCAGCATGGATTTGTTAAGGGATGGTCATGTCTGACTAACTTGATTGAATTTTTGAGGAGGTAACACAAAGGGTTGATGAGGGTAGTGTGTTTGATGTAGTCTACATGGATTTTTAGCAAGGCTTTTGACAAAGTCCCACATGGCAGACTGGTCAGAAAAGTTAAAGCCCATGGGATCCAAGGGAAAGCAGCAAGTTGGATCCAAGATTGCCTCAGTGGTAGGAAGCAAAGGGTAATGGTCGCCGGGTGTTTTTGTGACTGGAAAGCTGTTTACAGTGGATTTCCACAGGGCTCAGTACTAGGTCCCTTGCTTCTTGTGGTATATATCAATGATTTAGGCTTCAATATAGGGGGCATGTTTAAGGAGTTTGCAGATGATACAAAAATTGGCTGGGTGGTTGATGGTGAGGAAGATAGCAATGGACTGGTCAAGTGGGCAGAAAAGTGGCAAATGGAATTCAGTCTGGAGAAGTGTGAGGTAATGCATTTGGGGAGGGCAAACAAGGCAAGGGAATACAGAATAAATGGTAGGATACTGAGAAGTGTAGAGGAATAGAGGGACCTTGGAGTGCATGTCCACAGATCCCAGAAGGTAGCAGGCCAGGTAGATAAGGTGGTTAAGAAGGCATACGGAATACTTTACTTTATTAGCTGAGGCATAGAATATAAGAGCAGGGAGGTTATGATTGAACTGTATAAAACACTAGTTAGGCCACAGCTAGAGTACTGCGTACAGTTCTGGTCACCACACTACAGGAAAGATGTGATTGCACTAGAGAGGGTACAGAGGAGATTTACGAGGATGTTGCCAGGACTGAAGAGTTTTAGCGATGTTTTCTTTGGAACAGAAGAGGCTGAGGGGAGACTTGATTGAGGTGTATAAAATTATGAAGGCCTAGATAGAGTGGATAGGAAGAATCTATTTACCCTAGCAGAGAGGTCAATAACCAGGGGGCATAGATTTAAAATAATTGGTAGAAGGATTAGAGGGGAGTTGAGGAGAATTGTTTACACCCAGAGGGTGGTGGGGGTCTGGAACTCACTGCCTGAAAGGGTGGTAGAGGCAGAAACCCTCATCACATTTAAAAGGTACTTGGATACGCACTTGAAGTGCCGTAACCTACAGGGCTACGGACCAAGAGCTGGAAAGTGGGATTAGGCGGGAGAGCTCTTTTTCGGCCGACACAGGCATGATGGGTCGAATGGCCTCCTTCTGTGCCATAAATTTCTATGATTCTATGATTCCATCAACAAAGCAACTTTTTGGCAAAAATGCAGAACCAAAATGGAATAAAGTTATTTGCATGAATTTCATAATATGTTAAAAAAAATATCAGGATGTGATTTCAAGACTGAAATCTAATCGCAGAGTTCATGTAATGACTATAAATCTCTTAGGTTTTTCTGTTACAGTTTATGATCTCCTTTGAGCCTCATTCTCCTTATGAGGTTTTGGCCTTGCAGTCTTTTCCAGATATCCATTGTTCTCTGTATCTACCCCTGTATAAAATCTATAAATATACTTTAAGGCTGTGTTTAAAGACCCTGAAATATCTGTATTGAGTTAATTACCAAAAATTGTCAAGTGAAAGAATGACCAGTCTAATATATTGGGACTGGTTAATAAAAATAATTGTCCTAATATGAATTCTATTTCCCTGTGGAAATGCACTGTTGTTATTATTGGCACACAGTATCACAGTTATACCTCCTTATTCTCTGAAACTATGGATCATCAACATATGATCCATGTGCAATGAATGGAGTACATTTTTCAGTACAAGGTCCACTCTGTCAGTTCACAGGAGGACAAACATTTCTAACTTCATCCTTCCCTCTCTTTTTGCGTGTATTTCAGTTCTAGAGTATGGACTACTTTTCAATTTTTTACATCTTGTAGCACTCGCAGTTCGACATCCTTCTGAAAAGTTTACTTGGCTTCATTTGGTTTCTTGTCTTCATCAATTACCTAGTAGATGTCTTCAAAAGTTATGTCTGCTATTGATCCGTGGAGTGATTACCACCTCCCTATCCGAAAGACTGTGGTTACTGAATCACTGCAGGCAAGTATAAACAACATTGGATAATTGGCAGGCAAATATTTTGTTAGCTTCAGCACTGAGAACAAGAAGTCAGTAATTCTGTTGGCAAAGACTGACCATGATGTTGCCCACCCACCTCTCCTCTTTAAAGTAGTGATGGTCATCTAGCTCCCTGTCTTTAACATTACTACAATATAAAAACAAATCATTAATGATATAAAAGGCCTCAATATCTCAAATCTCTACTTGTATAACTACAGTTTTCCAAACCTGGCATCATCCTAATAAGAGATTTAATAGAGGTTTTAAAATTAAGATTTTTGAAGGGTAAATCTGAAAGGGCTATTTTCTCTAGTTGTGGAGATGGTGACAAAGAGGCATCATTTTAAAATTGTCATTAAACGAGTGAGGAAGTAGATGAGGTGAAATTTCTTGTGTGTTGTTGAAGAAGAGACTATTGCATCTTTTACCAGGAGATTGAATGAACATTTGAAGCAGCTGCTACAGGGCCATGGGGAGAAAGCAGAGAAGTTCCATTAGTTTGGGACTGCTGCAGCAAAGAGCTGGCACACAAACGATGGGCTGAATGCTCCTCTTCTGTGCAGAAAACATCAACGGTTCATTTATGATCCACATTGGCGCCCCATCCCCCATGATATTCAACTCAAAACCCTTGGCCTTGTTTATAAATCCCCCCCATGACCTTCCCCCATCCTGTCTCAGCAACTTCCTTTAACTCTATATCCAGTTCGGAAAGCTCTGCTCCTTTGATGCTAGCTTTCTGCGTTTCGACTCCCCTGCCCTTTGGCCTACCATTGGCATCAGAGCCTTAAGTTATCTCAGTCCTACTCTCTGGACCTCCTTCCCTAAACCTTTCCACCCTTAAAAACCCCCTCAGAACCTATCTCTGACCAATCCTTTTTAAACCTCCAACGGGGAGTCCAGAACCAGGAGTCACAGTCTAAGGATAAGGGGTAAGCCATTTAGGACAGAGATGAGGAGGAATTTCTTCACCCAGAGAGTGGTGAACCTGTGGAATTCTCTACCACACAAGGCAGTGGAGGCCAATTCATTAAATATATTCAAGAAGGAGTTGGATATATTTCTTAAGGCTAAAGGGATCAAGGGATATGGGGAGAAAGCAGGGGCAGGGTACTGAATTTGGATGATCAGCCATGATCGCATTGAATGGCGGAGCAGGCTCGAGGGGCCGAATGGCCTACTCCTGCTCCAATTTTCTATGTTTCTATGATGCCCTTCCTAGCTAGGCATCCCTTTTCTCTACACTAGTTTTTTAGGATATTCACTTTAAAGACACTATATAAATGTTGTTATCACATCGCACCTGGATGTTGGGTTTGAGGTGAAGAAGTTTAACTTTCCCATATACGTACATTTTTGTTCTCCTAGCTCCTGAGAGTTGCATCTCAAAGGTTGGTAGTGAAGTGATGCCACAGTGCCATCTCCTTAATGTTGCTTTTGTTCCCCTGGCATGATTGCATCCTGTCCTTGCAACATCCTTCCACAAGTGCCTCACACCCACAGCCATCAAATATAGCCAGGTCGATACTCCGCGCTCTCCCCCCCCCCCCCCCCCCAGTCCCCCACCGCCTCGCAGACTCCAGCATCATTTATGACCCCCCTAAGACACCCAAATTCACTGGCCTGGAGCCCTAGCCAGATCTCCCCCCATACTGCTGACCTCCACTCATCACCTGAAAATAGGGCCTCTAGGTCCTCTCCCTTTCCTGTCCTCCAGGCCCTATCCCTTTCCTGTCCTCCAGCTACCACCTGGGGCTTGAAAAGAATGTACCAGTTGCCGGCTTGCAGTCATGGCCATATCATTCCCATGACCACTGCCAACACCGCCCACTGATAAAAGGAAAAAAAAAGAGAAAAGAAGAGGGAGAGAGAGGAGAGACCCAGCAATGCAAAGGCAATGAAGACGGCTAAAAAAGAGAGAGCATATTTTGCAATCCACTACCATCTGTTTTGTGCATCCACCAAAAGTGAAAATCTACCACATAAAATCTTTATTTCCACATGAAATGTGATAGTTACAAGATTAAAAGTACTGTATTCAATGTGTTACTGTTTTTTTTCCAAAGTTAATCCGCTGCAGAAATGTAGGTAATAAGTTATTTCAGTTTCAGTGTAGAAAAATAAACTCTTCAGTTTCATGTTATCGTTTTCATTTCAGCTGTTGAATTGCCGATAGTAAAAGCTTATGTTAGACTGCTAGAAGTGGTATAATGGTGATTGAAACGTCTGCTTTACATATGCATGTGTGTCCTTCTCTGCATCTCCCGTAGAATTGCACACACGCAAGTCAGAGAATGTGGCTTCTCTCTCTCTCCTATCTATTCTGTTGTCTTCACATTGCCGTCTTTTCTCGTCTGCTTCTCTTTCTTTTTCAGTATGAAGATGATGGGGTGTTTTGGCAGAGAAAGGAGCATCTGACAGCTACTGGCTGAATATTTCAGTAGGGGTTATGGGGATAATGTGGCCACCAATGCCTCCCTTCCCATCTTATTACTCATGCTTTCCCCCACTCCCTCACTCTCCATGTGTCCCCCACTTCCTCTGCTTCCTGCTACTCCCTAGCTTTCCTACTATCCTCCCACTGTGCGTGCTACCCCTTCAAACTGCTCACTTCTTACTCACTTGAGACCAGGTGGTAAGCAACGAGAGGCCTGCTTACCTTCACCCTCAACCTGTTTTCCTCCTTTTTTTCCTCCCACCCTCCTTTCCCCTCAAATCCAGTTCCTGCAAAAAGGCTTTGTTTTTAAAATAAACCTTTAAAAAAACCAACAAAATCTATTTAGGATGAGGAAATATACTCTTGGTCTCTCTTACTCAATCTTTCTCTGTGTCTCCCAGGTGTCCGCAATTAGAATATTTACATTTTCCAGTTGTCAACAAAACACAGGTGATATAATTAAAGGTTTCTCTTTGCTTCAAAATTCAATTTGTGTTTTGTTTGAAAAATGAACTCAAATTAGGACGAGGAAAGACACTGTCAGCTTAATATGTACATACATATTCTCTCTGTTTATAAAAAAAAAACACTCAATATAAACTTTACCTTATTAAAGCTTTTGAAGTTTGTCCTCTAGATTTTCTAAAAATAATTTTTAAAACCAACTGAGCAGAAACTGCTAGAAGCTAAAGAAAAAAGTTTCAGCAGTTCAGCTGACTGAGAAGTACTGATGTATTCTGGGAAATTGGATACATTGCACATGTGCAGATTACCATCTGCATTCAGCTAACCTAATTCAGGAAAAATAAAGACGTTACAAAGATAAATTTAATTACGGTATATATGTATTCCTTGATTTTGTTTTGTTTACAATTTACATATTTTGAATATTAGATACTTGTTCAGAAAATGGGAGTGGGGTAACGGTGGCTTGGGTACTGAGGGTCAGAAAGGGGTCCTGGGCAGGTTGGGGCCCCATTCATTTGGCCTCCCTCTGCCATAAGGGTATTAATCCCTCCCACCCCAATACTGTCAGATCTCAGGAATCACAGAATCACAGAAACCCCACCGTGCAGATAGAGGCCATTTCGGTCCATCGAGCCTGCACTGACACACATCCCACCCGATCCCAGTATCCCCTACACCAACACATATCCCACCCTATCCCCGTAACCCCACGTATTTAATTCCCCTAACACTAAGGGTCAATTTATCATAGCCAATCAACCTAACCCGCACATCTTTGGACTGTGGGAGGAAACCGGAGCATCCGGAGGAAACCCACGCAAACACGGGGAGAATGTGCAAACTCCACACAGACAGTCGCCTGAGGCCGGATTTGAACCCGGGTCCCTGGCGCTGTGAGGCAACAGTGCTAACCACTATGCCACCGTGCTTGTCCATTTCTGTCGGACCGTACCTTCCCCACCCCTACCCCAAATTCCTTAAAACCTTTCCTGATCTTGCCGGACCCCAGGAACCCCTTCCTGGAACCGCATTGCATTGTTCGCAAACCCGTAGCTCACATTCCCAGTGCAGCAGGGCCCATATCTCCGTGATCATAGAACCTAGGACCTGTCCCATTATTCCCAGACCCCCTACCAGAGCTTCCTGACCTTATATAACTAATTAACACACTGGCTGTATTTATAAGGATTATTGGTAAGAATTTTCCAGAAACCACTTACAATAGATTTTTTAAGACTTGAGGATGTTGATGGAAGTAAACTGCCACAATTATTTATTAGAATAAATACATTTAGAATTGAATCCGTGTCGTGTTGGTGTACTTGAGAGGATGGAGCGATTTCATATTTGTGTTTCTAAATTCATACAAAACTATAATGTAAATGGGGGTGGTGAGGATCGAGCTTACTGTGAAGGTCCTGCATTTTATGTCAAGCCTGGCATTTTTTTTCTCTCGTAACTAATATTTCTGAATTTGTTAATTGCAGAGTTGATTTGTAATCCAACTCTGAGAAAACTGGCCAAAGCATGTTGCTGAATTGTTTCCAAATGATCAAACTGGTCTGGGGTTAGACCGTTATGCCATGACTTGCACAATTGCTAATGTACTGAATAGTTTTAATAAACATTCATGATTGTTACAAAATTGTGTCAGCCATAAATACCTTCTCTGGTTCAGTGACGTCACTCACTCCCGTAAGCATAAGAATTAAGAGCAGGTGTAGGCCATATGGCCTTTCGAGTCTGCTCCGCCATTCAGTAAGATCATGGCTGATCTTCAACCTCAACTCCACTTTCCCGCCCGATTCCCATATCTCTTGATTCCCCTAGAACCCAAAAATCTGTCTATCTCAGCCTTGAATATACTTAACGATTCAGCATCCACAGCCCTTTGGGGTAGAGAATTCACAACCCTCTGAGTGAAGAAATTCCTCCTCATCTCAGTCTTAAATGGCTGACCCCTTATCCTGAGACTATGCCCCATAGTTCTAGACTGCCAGGGGAAGCAACCTCTCAGCATCTACCCTGTCAATCCCCCTCAGTATCTTATGTTTCAATGAGATCACCTCTCATTCTTCTAAACTCCAGAGAGTATAGGCCTGATCTACTCAATCTCTCCTCAGAGGACAACCCTCACAGCCCAGGGATCAATCTATTGAACCTTTGTTGTACTGCCTCTAAGGTAAGTATGTCCTTCCTTAGGTAAGAAGACCAAAACTGTGCACAGTACTCCAGGTGTGGTCTCACCATAGCCCTCTTGGGGTGCTGTGAGGGAATATCGCGGCGCACTGCAGCACATCGCGGCGCACTGCAGCACGTCACGCCACAATACTGCAGGCCTTCCTCCCCTTCTTAGCTGGGCCACCAGGGATTGGAGTGCCGGCAAAAGAGCCCGGTACTCAAGAGAAGTGCCGGGCTCACGGAGCGCAGCTGGCACTCCGCGGGGTGGGGGCTGAAGAGGAGGCTGGGGACGGCAACGGGGGCAGGTGTTGGCAGGCGACCAGCAACAAAAATGGCCGTCCGGCACCTCGCCTTTAATTAGCACCGCCCCGGCCGCAGGTAGGCCCCCCTGACCCCGTTGGACATGGCATCCGGCGGTAAATCAGGGGGCGCTACCAAAGATCGTGGCCGGGGCGCTGTGCACGGCGATGATGTCAACGCTGGCGGTGCAGCGCCATGGGGCGCTAACGGTTACTGCCGCCGCTAACCTCCCGCTGAATTTCGCGAGAGGCATTGGTGGTACCGCGCCCGGGTGCTGGTTGCTTTGCACCCCGTTAGCGCCCTCTTAGGGCACTAATGGGAGTCGCAAAGCAACCAAAATTTTCCCTCTTGGGGTCCTCCTCACAGCTTACTTTCCCACCTAGCCTTGTATTGTCAGCAAACTTGGATACATTGCACTCAGTCCCTTCATCTAAGTCATTAATATGGTTTGTAAATGCCTGAGGCCCAAGCACTGATCCCACTAGTTATAGCCTGCCAACCGGAAAATGACCTATTTATCCCTACTCTCTGTTTTCTGTCCGTTAACCAATCCTCTATTCATGCTAATACATTACCCCCAACCCCATGAGCCCTTATCTTGCGTAGCAACCTTTTATGTGGCACCTTTATTGAATGCCTTTTGGAAATCCAAGTATACTATATCCACTGATTCCCTTTTATCTACCTTGCTAGTTACAGTCTCAAGAAACTCTAATAAATTTGTTAAACACGATTTTCCTTTCATAAAACCATAAGCAGCCTGAGTGTCTTGCTATTCTAGGAGTTGACTCACATTGCCCTATATCTACTTGTATGATAGCATAACCCAGGGATTTAACAATAGCATCCCCTCGTGATCTGGACCAAATAATTGTGTGTTTCTTGAAAGCAGTCCGAGTGAACACTTGATATAAATTATTACAGCGCATTATTGCCCTATCTGGTGAACATACAGAAGAACAGTTATGATTGGATTCATTTACTTTCATTAACACAAGATGTCTTTGTGTACTAATATAAAAATAATGAAGCTCAGCTCCGCTTCAGTGACTTAAAGCTAATTTTCTAACTCCTCTCTCTGCCATTCCTTCCTTCGCACAGTCCTTTGATGACTGACGGACTGCACAGCGAACTGTTTCCAAAAACCAGTCTCCTTCCGGTGTCTCTGATTCTCTGCTTTATATTCTGGCTGTGCACACCCAGAAAGATATCAAAACCTTCCAATATAATGGGTGGGAGGCATTTTTCGATTACCGAGACAAGCTACCAAGTTTCTTATTACAGTACTCGCAGTCTATTAGGAAACACCATCAAAACTACCACATTAGTATCTTCACCGACTGTCTCCGACCTCTTTTTATTTTACTTGCAGGAATATACTAGGCTTCACAGCCCAGCATTAAAAGTAACTTTTTTTCATTTCCTTACTGTGGAAAAGTGGTCAAAATGGATATGGTAGCCTAGCGGTTGTGATACTGGATGAGCAACCCAGAGTAAGTTTAAATCCTGCCATGGCAAGTTTTGAAATTGAATTCAATAAGTCTGGGAATTTGTGGCCTAGTACTGGAAAATAACCATGAAAAATGCTTGATTGTTGTAAAATCTCAATTGGATTACTGATGTCCTTTGGGGAAAGGAGCCTGCCACCTACATTTGATTTTTATCCAACGTTATGTGGTTGACTCCTAATGCCTTCAAGCCAACTAGGGATGGGCAATAAATACTGCCTTGCCAGTGTCACCCACAGCTAAGAACAAGTTTTAAGAAATCTTGAAGTGTGAAATACTGAGAAGGATCACAAGGGGAGGGACATTGATTATTCATTTTAGCAGCAGAAAAGTTAGCAATGCTCCTAATTCCAGTCTTTCTCCTTATAAACACCAAGGGGGCGAGTTTTCCAGCCCTGGGGAGGCGGGTATGGAGGTGGGACTGCTGGGAAAATGGCAGAATCTGGGAGCGGGTACCCAACCCGCCTCCGTGCCATCTTCCCAGGAGGCAGGTACCTGACCCGTGCCAGGTCTCGTCTCCTTGAGACGGAAAGGGGATTAGTGCCAATTAACTGCTTGTTAACAGGTAGTTAAGTCAGTTTTTTGGCTAATCCCTATTTTGAGCCCTAAAGTATGGGCTTCCCGATGGCTCTGAACCTCGCCTGGGTCAGCGAGGCAAGCCGTGGGTCTGCGGGGGTCGGAGGGGTCGAAATGTCCGGTGTGCAGCTGAGTGAGGAGTGCAAGTGTGGAGAGGTAAGTGCGTGAGGTGAGTGTAAAGTGTTTTAATCAGATTACTTACCTTTGCTTCTTCCTCCAGGCTGCATCCCTTTAGGCTGCGGAGCTGCCTCATCTCACCGGCAGAGAAAGCAGAAATACAGCAGCCTTCTGCTTTCTGCTCAGGAAAGCTTTCGAAGTGAGCCTGTGTCCAATGTCTCTACTAAGAAGACAGATTGTCAGCGTTTGATAGCTTCACAGAGCTGTCAAACGATGACAGTTCATCTGTCAAAAGACCTTGACAGATGAAAGGTAATTCGCTGACATCATCTGTCACCGGCTTTCACTTAATTGGCTGGCTAAGCCCGCTGTGTGGGCTTAACAAGGCTAATCAAGGGAAAATAGCGTGGGTTGGCCAGACGTCGATGGAGGCGGGACTAAAACCCGACGAGCAGCTTTCCCGCCTCCATCACGTCCCCATTGATAAAATCACCCCCCTAATTTCAGTTTGTTGCACTTTCAATCCAGCTGCTGATCCTCAGTTTGGTACTGACAGCTTCTAGTTTTAAAACAGCTCTTCATAAAACCTGTAATTCCTTCAATTCAATTCAGTCGAATATGTTCCTGAGTTTTCTATCTTGTTTTTCACAGATAAATACTAGTTCACTCGTGTTTCTCTATTTTAGTCATTTAAATTACTGGAAATACACATTAGGCCGATCAGCACCTGAAAATAGAAAAGACAGCTCAATGTTTCGGATGTAGACAGCCACAACACCAGAATCGCTAACCTTTTCTGTATTTATGCCAGATTTCCAACATTGGCATTTTTAATCTCTTAATCTTTTTCATCCGTGCAGTAATCAAATATGTTGCTCTCATTCCTTTTTTTAAAAAGCTTTTTGTGCTCTATCTGCCTTATTTTATTTTGTACTGTTCTTTTAAATTGAGTACATTTTGAAGTTAACAAACCTATTGTCTATTTTCTCAAACCTGGCATTTTTAAATTTAGTGAAGAAGGGAGATCTATTTGACGTTTCCGGTAATGCGATTTTTTTTTTTAGGTACCTCTGCAGCGCCACCTCTGGCCATCTCTATCTCCTGTGACATTCATACCAATTGGATAACAAATTCTATTCCTAACATAGATTTACAAAATCATCTGCACATCTTGCTGCAGAGAGTTAGCTCAGGTTTCTGACGCATATCAGTGAGTTGTCCAGATGAATATTAATGGCCTGAATACAATAGTTTTGTCAGACTAAAATATATAAAGGTATTTGGCTTGACAAAGGGTTTGACTCGAAATGTTGACTCTATTTTCTCTCCACGGATGTTGCCTGGCCTGCTGAGTTTTTCCAACATTTTCTGTTGTTATTTCGGATTTCCAGCATCCGCAGTATTTTGCTATCGTAAAGGTAATTTGTTCTTGAACCAGTATACAGGAAACTTTTTTTTATCCGGCACGGACGGGACCGACGTGGTGCCGGTTCATCAAAAATTCCGGATAACCGAACGCTATAGTAAAAGATACGGAGCCGAGAGCTCCGTATAAAGCAACAAACCCTGTTGCTTAGCTTCAAAACAATGGCCACAAGTTGCAAGCGTCTCTGTAGCTTAGCAACAGCTGCAGCCATCCCTTGCACAGCAACACATGGAGGAAGGCAAGTAATAAAAGTTACCTGAACCTACTCCTGAATTTTGCCAGTTAATCGAGGTGCCGGTAAATCGAAAGTTTCCTGTAGTCCTTTTTAGTTAACTGTAACTAATTTAGTGTAACTCTTGGTGTGTTTTGAGCCTACGCCCTTCAAAACACAGTTGTAAGTCCTTCTCTTCCTTTTCCTTTTCTGCCAGTCCCACAAGGCTGTTAATCTAAATGCCCAGAGTACTGAATGATACTTAAGTGCAAATGGATTTAATAGTGTGGCAAATTATGTATTTAGTGAAGTAAAGTTTGCTGCACAAGACTTAAAAAAAAAAAAAAAAAATTATATTTGTCAAAGGGTGATTTGGAAAATATGTAAGAGGGACATTCTCATTTGTGCTCTGTGACGATCAGCAATTCACAAACATTTATTCTTGGAAGCCAATCAATTTTCTTCAGCTACAGAAACATTTGAATTTAATAAGTAATGTAATTTGTGACAAAACCGCACTTAATCAAAGTATTAGCAGTGCTTAATGTGCCAAGACACAAACTGTAATAGTTAAGGTGGATATCACTGGCCAATATTTTATGTTAATTTCAGTATCTGCCACACAATTTCACTATTATCTCATTATCATTAAAGGTATTTCACTTTATAATATTGCATGAACATTGTGTCACACATTTATCACATACAGTATTAGTATTGCTATTTATTTCATTCTCTTGTTTCTATCTTGTGTAATCTTTACCTGTCACTTAATTTTTCCTTTGTTTCAACCTGTTCTGCTTTTTTTTCTTGTTTTTTTATTCATCTGCCGTTTGTCATTTTATATATTATTTAACTTTTATTGTGAGGCATATGCTACATGTGTGTATATATAAGTATAAATAATATATGTGCAGGCAATTAATGAGCAAATGAGCAGTACAACTTACAAATCAGCAACTCCTTTCTAAGCTGCTAGTTTGATTATCTTACAAGTCTCTGAGGAGTGGTCGTGGCTGGAAGTAGGGGTGGGGCCATGGGAGACTCCATCAAGTGAATTGAGATTTGCGATAATGCTTTGAAGCACAGCATTGTAAGACGTGTGCCTATAGGACAATATGGTAAACCCTAGTGTAAAAGTGGCGTTATGGATTGTCCACCCAGTATAGAAACTGCCCGTTTTTTATTTCCATTTATGACGATGGAAATTAAAATCAGGCGGTCTCTGTAATGGAAGGCCAATCTGAAATGGCAGTTTTATACCTGGCTGGCAAGTTGAAAATCTACTCCATATTGTCTTATAGGCACACTTCTTATAATGTGTTTAAAATTAGTATGCTGAGGAGCTAGTCCATTAATGGTTAGTTGGAGGTACATTAACGCAAAATGGACAAATATCCTCCTGATTACCAGCACATATTCTCATGTCTGGAGGAGGCGTCAACAAATAATTTACTGTAATAGCTGTTAATCTGGGTAATATAATGGAACCTGTGAAAAATCTTTAAGTATCATTATCCATGACAGGGTCTCTTTGTTGGCATAGTTGGCAAAGCTCTCACCTGGGGCAAAGGTTTATGGATTCAAGCCCCACGCAAGAATTTGAGTACATAATTCAGGCTGGCACTGCAGTGCAATTTTCAAAGAGTCCATTGTCAGAAGTGTCATCCTTCGGATGCAATGTTAAACCTATTCCTGTTGTTTAAGGTGGACGGTAAAGATCCAATGACACTCTTTGGAAAAAAGAGTTGGGTGTTGTTTCCCATTCTCCTGGCCAACATTCCTCCCTTATACCAACACCACCAAAAACAACAGTGTAACCTGTTATCCATGTATGTCATTGCTATTTGTGGGATCCTGCTGTCTTCAAAATAGCTGCCATGTTGCTCACAAAGCAGCATATAAATGGAAAAGGTAAATATTAAAGATTATTTCAAATTAAACTGCAAGAGTATGACAAGGAGCCACATGTTCACATTAGTAAATGGCAAATTTAGGACTGATACCAGGAAGTTTTTCTTCATGATCAACATGTGAAATAGATTCTTGGATAGAGTAGTGGAGGCAAAAACCCTGGAATCATTTAAGAATCCATTGATTGCTGCAGTAGGATACTTCAGGTTCATTCTGGATGGATGAATGAAGAAGGACCTAATGTCCTCCTTCATCCATAATTATATTGTGATATAAATCCAAAGGGGCGAAATTGGGTGCATTTGCGCCTCCCATTAGCACCCCCGGGGGGCGCTAACGAGGTGCAAAAGGCTTTGCGACCAGGCGCGACGCTGACATCGACTCCGGCCATATTCGGTGGGAGTTTTGCAATGGCGCTATGGCGTTGCACCCCGATCTCTTTCGCCTGGAAATCATGATGTCATCGTCGTGTGCATCGCCCCGGACCCAAAATTGACTTCCGCCCACTGCAACAGCGCCGGTCGAAAACACTTGGCAGCTGCAGGAGGCGTGCAGCAGGCGGACGGCCGCTTCAGGGGTGATAATTAAAGGCGAGTTTGCCGAGGTAAGCGGAAAAAAAACGTAACCTTTCTTGTAGTTTTTTTCGCGGGTCCCTGCCCGCGATCGATCAGCCCGGCACTCAGGCAGAGTGCCAGGCTGATCACGCAGGATCGCGGCTGCCTTGGTGGTCCAGGTAGGTACTTTTTAAATTGCAGCGCTGGCCCTTCCTTTTAAGGGAGGGAAGGAGCCTTTGAACGCGGCATGGCCCAGTGTGCGGCGCTGCTGAAGTCTCCGCCCCACCTGCTGCTGATTGCGCTCCAGGAAGGAAGTGGAACGCTTGATTTAGCGCTCCACTTCCTTCTTGGAATGCAATCGGCATATTTTTCAAAAGTTTGAAATCGTTAGCGCCTGGCGCTAACATTTCAAACTTTTAAAAAATTAGCGCTCCAAACGGGCAATAGTGAACTTCTCCCCACAAGTCTTTTGGCTAGTTTTGGTATAAAGAGACACCAAATCAACTGCATTTTAGAACTCTCTCCTACTCCATGTTGCTATATATCACTCATTATGTGTGTCTTTGTTACCTTTATCCAAGTTAATAAGGAAGGGAATAAATAAGGACAATAGAAGGACATGCTTTGTGTTAGAAAAGAGTGAGATAGTTAAGGTAGGACGGGTTGGATCTAGAGAAATGAGCAGGGATTGAGCAGCTATAGGGACAAATTATTGAGCAGGTACAGCAGATCAAAGCTGTGCACAGAATGGACTGAATCCATTTCCACATGTTACCAAGTCCACACATTGGACAGAGAGCGGCTTGAAAAAAATATGTTCAAGCAAATTATTTCAACTGCTGTGTGCCCTCAAATTTTAGCTTGTACTGTATTGGGGTACCTTTCTTTCCTTTTCTTTTTCTCCCTCTTTCTACTCTCATTGTCCTGCAGTTTACCTGGCTCTTGCTTTTTTGCCAGCTCCTTGTTTGGACATGCATATTTAAATGTGGTCCACTGGCTTTTTTTGGTTATTATTGTTTAATGCTTTTATGATATTTTATTCATTTTTGTACCAAGTTTTTGTGTGAGTTTCTGCATCTATTTGGAGATATTTTCCTTGTTCCCAGCTCAAGTGTAAGGAATTCATTTGGTCTTTTTCTCATTCTTTTAATATTTTTATAGCCAGGATCTGCTGCTTCAATCCTTGCTGTTGGCAGTGAATTTCATTTCAAGGCCCTGATGGTTTTGCAGCCACTGGAATGATTCAGATCAGTCTGCTTTTGCTGTAAGGCCTGCAATACTCTCTCTTAATTTTTTAAAAATCCTCCAAAGACTGACAGAAACCTGAAAAATTGGACTTTTGCTGTCTGGTTTATATAAAAAAAAAATATGCAGCCTGCTCAATAAACCGATTGGCCAAAAACAGGACAGGTGGCATCTCTAAGGGAGAAAGGAAAGCGTGCTGCAACAGTCAGGGAGCTGAATTATGCTAATTTTAACAAAGCTGAAAACAATTTAATCTCTTAATGTCTCTTAATCTCTCCTGCTTTCTATCCTGTCGCTGACCTTCCCTTTTGTTCTTTCGTCCCCTCCCCCTTTTCCCAGCCCCTACTTGCTTTAAAATCTATCCCCTTTCCTGTTTTTTTTCCAGTTCTGACGAAAGGTCTTCGACCTGAAACGTTAACTCTGTTTCTCTCTCCATGGATGTTGCCTGGCCTGCTGAGTTTTTCCAGCGTTTTCTGTTGTTATTTTGGATTTCCAGATCCACAGTATTTTGCTATCGCTGAAAACAACTTTGTTGCTCCTGTTGCATTTTTGGGGTTCATTTTGCCCTTTTTACAATAGATATTTTTGGCTTCTTTGTTTGACTACTCTCATATGTGAGCCCAAGCTCTCTAAGTCCTCAAGAATGTTTCTACTTTCCCTGATCTGTAGGTAGAACACCTAGGATTACAAACGGATAACTTTCTTTTTTGGATTACTTCAGATCGTCCTCTAACTGGGAGGAGTTCAGCCATTCCCGGACACACGGAGTGGTGTTTGCGTGTGTGGGGAGGGGGGGGACATACAAGTGATGGGGTTTGGGGCCCCCTCGATCAAACCTGGTCACCATATTATAAAAAGGATGTAGGGGTAGTGGAGAAGGTGCAACAAAGATTTACAAGGATGATACCAGAACGGAGAGGTTATAACCATCAATAAAGACTGAACAGGCTGGGGCTCTTTAGGCCGAGGGGGCGACTTGATAGAGGTCTTTAAAATTATGAAGGGGTTTGATTGGGTAGACATAGAGAAGGTTTTCCATTTTGGAGGGAGACCAAAGCTAGGGGCCATTTAATATAAGATAGTCACTAATTAATCCAATAAGGAATTCAGGAGAAACTTCTTTACACAGTGATGAGAATGTGGAACTTGCTACCACAGGGCATAGTTGAGGCAAACAGCACAGATGCATTTAAGAGGAAGCTAGATATGTACATGAGGGAGAAAGGAATAGTAGGATATGTATATAGGATTAGATGAAGTAGGGTGCATGGAGGCTTGTGTGGAGCATAAACCCCGGCATGGACCAGTTGGGCCGATTGGCCTGTTTCTGTGCTGTACATTCTATGTAATTCAGCCTCTCGTTCTTTCCTGTGCCTCCACAGGATCCCACTTACCTTCAAAATTGCAGAATAGCACTATTCTAGACCTTGTTTTTGGATTTAACTTCGAAACAAAATTACTAAACAGTAAATAAAACAAGGAAATAATGACATAACCTATTTTAACAGTAGCATTTAAGCTTTGAGCTCCTCGTATAGCAGAAAGCAGTGAATAGTACACAAGTCTGGGGTAAAATTAGGTTATAGTTAACTTTCTTACATTGATTCTTTTCCAATTTTGATCAATTTACCTTTTTTTATTTACTTCAACTAGCTCTCTTCGGATGCAGACAGACGTTTTCCCTTTGAAGGTTCCAGATCAAACTTGGTGATTTGAAAAATTAATAAATAATTAGCGCTTTATGAATTTAAATAGCAGTCTTTTAAATTCCAATTTTGACATGCATCTAAACTAATCACGCAGCGTGCTCGTATTTGAGTTGATATGGCTTGGCTCCTTCCTCAAGCAAACTGCCTGGAGACCAACAATATATCGAGTTGAGCTCGGCGATGATTTCTGTGAGTGAAGCTGGTTTTTAACTCCCGAATGAAAGTAGCCAGTATCAACCTAAAACGTGGACAAAAGTGCTTCAGTTTTGTCACAACTCTTATGAGTTGGAGTACAATAATGATGTTTCTTCCTTACAGTGGGTTCCTTTGTGTCTAACCTACATTGAAAATGCAATGCAGATCTTCAGAAGCACCATTTTGCTTCAGTATTCAAAGTAATTTCTAGGAAGCACAAGTAGTAAACCTGAGAAGAGCATAATCCAGTTTATAATGTGTAGATGTATTATTTTAGTAAAAATTATTAGAAACGATATAAAGTTTTAGTCTTCCCTCTCAAAATGTATTGCAGTGTACAAATTTGCAAGACTTGCTAACATTCAAACTATAACGAGGCAAAATTTTGCAATTTTTAAACCTCAAATGATGATTATTGAATTTGCTGTGTTGGCCATATAGTTTACAGCTTATTGAGTATAATGTGTACTATTTAGTTAATGCTTAATTTGGAATTTAATACCATCAATATACTGACATGATGCCTGCATTGCATGTGGATCTGTGAATTAACAGAAAACATGAACCACTGGCAGCTTTTTGGACATTTCGAAAGAAAACACAACCATAAATTTACAACAAATGGTTCTCGTACAGTAATTTATTATAAAGATATCATTGCTTCAGTGCTGGCGGTGTAGTTGCCAACTGTCAGTTTTATTCTACAGCCTCACCTTGTCAGACTGGGGCACTAAAATTGCTAGCCGGAAACCAGGGCATTTATGAGGGAGTTCCTGTTATTGACTTGGATTTGATGCCAAGTCTGGTGTGGGAGTTTATTCTCAAGTGCTGTTCTGACATGCTGCATTCTTCAAAATTGTTTTTTTAAAAGAAGCAGTGTTTTAAATTACTGCATTGACAATTGTAAATAAGTTTATATATAACAGTACCCCGTGTGCCTCTATATATTTACTATTTTCTAGACTATAGCAAACCTCCGTACGTGTCCTTTTAAAATCTAACAGGTGATTTTTTTCAGTCCTTTAATGGAGACCAGTTTTAATGTACTGGTGCTGCCCATGACTTCTTTTCATCAAGACAGCAATCTCCTTGACGGGCGCTGTCTCAATGACTCCGGTGGTGAATGAACCATACAGAGACCGGGAAGTTCCCATGTTCAATACTTGGTCTGGAATAAGTGTCCTGGGTTGAGGATAGGAGCACGGCAATAAACCTTTAGGTGCCCTGACGAGGATGGGGAATTTATCAGCCAGGATTCTCGCTCGTGATTGCTATCTAATGGCTCCTGCTGCGAACATTGCGCGGGGGTGTGCACGTTGGTTGAGGTCAAGACCGGGCTCCGCTGTAATGCCTCCCATGATCAAATAGCGCCTGGGCTCATATTTGAAGCTGGATAGTGATCAGGAATTAGAATCCTGGCTGATTTTACTTCTCCCTAATTTGGGAGCATAAATTAATTCAACAGCTGTTTGTATGCTTTAATTAACTGTAAGCCCTGTTTTCATTTGCTTTTAACTAGCTCAGCCTGCCTGGTAATTTTTACTGTAGCATATTACAGTGGGAATACAAGTTCATCTGAGATTTAAGTGATCTTGTAACCAGATATTCTCATAGCATGTTGTTTGTTAATATACATACGGAGCAGCTTTTTAGTCTGGTGCCCTGCTTAGCTGCATACCATGGAGCTTTGGGCTCCACATATAAAATGTAAATCCATGTTCCCATTAAGATGCAAGAAATATGAGGTAGCTATACAAAATCAGTCCCGGCATGCAGCCCTCCGCACGAGTGCACATGGGGAATTTAGGCGTTGGTTCCCAATAATTTTATGTCCTTTAAATTTAACGGGCATCTTGGGAGCACTTGCCCAAATTCCCTGTATGCACTTCCGTTGAATGATGCTCAAAGCTGGGAGGGTGAATTAAAACTAAAAATAAAATGACCCCACTTGGGTTGTTTGGCCAGAACTCCGGGTTGCCAGGGCTCTTGTGGAACTCATGGCCTATGCTGTGATTTTTTTTTTTTCCCTTAAATTTTCTGAATGGAAGTAAAAGTAGATTTGCGACGAGTTCAATCCTAATAGCGCAAAGTATTTCACCCTCAAGATGTTCAGTATCTGATGTACAGCAGCTACATTTTACTTTTGTAAGTCTATCTTTAAAGAAGTGCATGCAGTTACAGGTTCTTTATTCTGTAACTGTGGATTGAAATCTTCCACCACCCCCGCATTATGGACTGACATGCAATAGGAGCAGAAATATGTTGTAGGCATAAAATTAGAAATGTTCCAATGCAAGATTTTCTAGGATCTAAAAATAAGTACTTTGAAGGGGGAAAACTGCAAATATTAATTTCCAAGATCCTTTCCCACTCTTGGCAGCTCAATGAGTAAATGCACTGTGTGGTGTACTGAATCATACAGACCTGGAAGATCACAGCTGTGACCCCTGCTGTGTGCTGAGTTAGCCTAATTCCAGCTGAAGTGGCAATAGGGTCGTTTTATTTGGCTTCAGCACCGGGGGAAAAAGCATTTTTTTCTTCTTTTTTTAAATGCACTGTAATTTTAGAGGACTTCTCCAGGTTGTGTAGTACCTTGATACAATTAAATTTGCTCAGGAGCTTTGCTGTTACTTTGGAAACACAGCACTTCTTTGTTTTGTTGGAATTCATGGGTCATGTTGTGGTTTTTCATTTAGAGTTTTTGGATGGAAATAAAAGTTAATGAATTTGCTGCAGCTTTAGGCCAAATGGCACGAGTCTTCCACCCACATGGTGCTCACTCGCGACAGAAACACTTTCACAGCTCAAATTTAATGCCGGTGAAGAGAATTTTCCAGTTTTGTTAGTCAATATTTCAGCCTCCAATAACCATTTGCGAACAATGAACTGATTCTTGTGCACAAGGAGTGCGTTTTCCTCATATCAGTGCTCTATCGTTAAATTGGATTAATTGTTGGAGCCAAGCCTTAGTCTATTACATTAGCAAGTAAAATGCTACCGAGATTGATTAGGTGCAAGGGGTACAAAGCAAGAGGCAGTGTCAGCACATCGACAGTAAAAAGTACAACAGGCTTTTTTTTGCCTTTGAGTCACAACATGACAAAAATGTTGAATTGAGGACATATTTTGCGGAGGAGGGTGATATATTGATGGTGGTATTGATTCAAGAGCAAGGCGTAGCGAGTTGCAGTTCCAACGTGCTGGGTCATAAAGTTATAGAATGGGCGTTTCTGGCTTTTATTCCCCACATGATTAGTACCCGGACTTACACTTGGTATTGTGGGAAAGTGCAATGTGGAGACTTGGTGCTTCCTAATTGAAAGAGAGAATAATCACAAGGAGGGATGTTCTGGGCTGTGCACTTCATAACCAGTTATGGATAAACAGAGAACAGGCTTCCTGTCTACTCTGTTGACTGGCTTGGCAAAACAAAAAATGCAACCTAAATGTTCTTCAAAAGCAGACGTTAAATATAAAAATATTTTGCTCCTAATATTTCAGAATCACAGAAACCCCACAGTGCAGATAGAGGCCATTTCGGCCCATCGAGCCTGCACCGACACATATCCCACCCGATCCCCGTAACCCCTACACCAACACATATCCCACCCTATCTCCGTAACCCCACACATTTTAATCCCCCTAACACTAAGGGTCAATTTATCATAGCCAATCAACCTAACCTGCACATCTTTGGACTGTGGGAGGAAACCGGAGCACCCGGAGGAAACCCACGCAAACACGGGGAGAATGTGCAAACTCCACACAGACAGTCACCCGAGGCTGGATTCGAACCCGGGTCTCTGGCGCTGTGAGGCAACAGTGCTAACCACTATGCCATTTTTGCACGACATAATTAGTGCTTTGGTCTATATGCACCAAACCAATGATATAACAATCAGTAAATACAAGAGTGTCTGCTTCTCCTACATTTGGATTGATTTCAAATTGAATAGGTTTCAAATTTATCTGGAAATGTGATATTTGTTCAGATGGATTTGAATGCTTCTCACCTGTACTTGGAGTGAAAAATAAAATGTTAGGACAAAAGCAGCATAATTTTTTTTTTTAATGAAAAGAACTGTTTTTGAGTTAAAGGAGACGTAACTTCAGGGTGATTTTAAAAAAAGTGTTCCCTGTGTGCATGGTTTAGTAGAATGTTTATAGCTTGGCCAAAACAAATATTTAAAAAATTATGAAATAATTAATTAAATAATAGGATTGTGACTAAATAGTCTGATAATGTTCTGTCAGCAGTCTTCTCACTAGTAGATTTTTTTTGGCGTTCAAGGTGAGGAATGTTGGTACTGAGGAATGGAACACTTTCTCACTTTAGGCATCCAGTATTGGCATCAAAAAGTCTCGGGTCAGTTATAGTGCAGGACAGGTGCAGAGCGAAGCTCCCTCTGCTTTCCCAGCAATGTGCAAAAACCTCCATCTCGTAAGCACATTGTTTGCCTCTTTCCCACACCATCCTTGCTTGCCCTCTGACTGAGATTGCTAGTTCAATGCTAAATGAGGAGCAGATTAGTGCTGTGAGTCAGTCCCAAGCTGTCAAGGCTGCCTAAACTTCTTTCAAATGAAGAGGTTTATATCTCAACAATCTGAACTGGATTTAAGCTCTGGCCTTAGAATGAAAGGACAATATACAATCCAACTACACCAACCATTCTCCATAGAAATATGTTTAACATTAGTTTTTTTTTAATCGAATAGCTTTTATCAAACCATTCTTTTCAAAGCTAAACTGATATAGTTCCACTAATCAGGTGTCATCGACCTGAAACGTTGACTGCGATTTCCCCTACCTCGGCAGATCCGGGCCGGATGACCTCGGTGGCAGGTCCCGACCCCGCTGCTGGCTCCAGCCCGCTGTGTAGATTGATTTTATATTGATTGGGCTTGTTAAACCCGCCCAGCGCATTTGCCGGCCAACTGAAAGAAGCGGGCCTGTGACGTCATTTGATGACGCGTCATCAACCGGTTTCCTTAAAGGGACCATGTGCAAATTGATTTAGACATTTGTGCTGTCTGTGTTCTACAGCATTGAGGTGCTGCAAACACTTCCAAGCACTGCACAGAGGTGCACGGCTGCACCCAGGCTCTCCAATGACTCCCTCCATATGCTTTTGAAGGGAGTCACAGCACGCAGGGAGGTTCTCTTCCCTTCCCATGGGCGGAAGACACCTCCCCAGGAGATCAACGCAGCCTGGTTGCAGAGGAGGACACAAGCAGGGATGTAGTCGGGAGGACCAGGCTGCAGTGGTGCAAACCTTTCAATGATCTCAGTAGATCACGAAACGTTACTGCAAAGCCACACTCAACTTCATCCTGCTGTGCCACTCATCACATCCCCATCACTCTGCCTTCCCTACCCTACTCCTGCATATCCTTACTCACACCAACTTACCTTGCACCTCCACCCATCTCTCTCTATCTACATTATCACTTTCCCATCTCACGAGCCACCCCTCACACTCACCCTCATCCTAGTCCAATCATATCAACTAACAACACAGAAGGGTAGGCACCTGTGTGTTTTAGCCAATGTTCATGTAAAGTTTCTGTTAATGTGCTGTCAAACATTGAAACCTTTATTTTCAACACTTTGCGTTCTTGGACAGATTTGTGTGCACCTTTGGAAGTGGCTTAGTGAGTTACAGTGAATGGTGAGACATAACGATACCCCCCGCAATGGTGATGAGTGTGAAAGGAATGGCTTGGGCATTGTAGGGATGCTTTATGTTGTTGGTGTGGGGTGGTGTCAACCTGGCGCATTATAGAGTCAGATTTATACAGCACAGAAAGGCCCTTTGGCCCATCGTGTCCGCGCCGGCCATTAAGCCCTAACTATTCTAATCCCATTTTCCAGCACTTGGTCCGTAGCCTTGTATGCTATGGCATTTCAAGTGCTCATCTAAATGCTTCTTGAATGTTGTGAGGGTTCCTGCCTCTACCACCGTTTCAGGTAGTGAGTTCCGGATTCCAGTAACCCTCTGGGTGAAAAAGTTTTTCCTCAAATCCCCTCTAAACCGCCTGCCCCTTACCTTGAAACTATGCCCCCTGGTTATTGAACCCTCTACTAAGGGGAAAAGTTCCTTTCTATCTACGCCCCTCATAGTTTTGTACACCTCAATCAGGTCCCCCCTCAGCCTTCTCTGCTCCAAGGAAAACAACCCCAGCCTGTCCAGTCTTTCTTCATAGCTGAAGCGCTCCAGCCCAGGTAACATCCTGGTGAATCTCCTCTGCACCCTCTCCAATGCAATCACATCCTTCCTATAGTGTGGCGACCAGAACTGCACACAGTATTCCAGCTGTGGCCTAACTAGCGTTTTGTACAGCTCCATCATAACCTCCCTGCTCTTATATTCTATGCCTCGGCTAAGGAAGGCAAGTATCCCATATGCCTTTTTAACCACCTTATCTACCTGTCCTGCTGCCTTCAGGGATCTATGTACATGCACACCAAGGTCCCTCTGATCCTCTGTCCTTCCTAGGATCCTACCATTCATTGTGTATTCCTTTGCCTTGTTCTCCCAAAATGCATCATCTCACACTTTTCAGGGTTAAATTCCATTTGCCACTGTTCTGCCCGTCTGACCAACCCGTCTATATCGTCCTGTAGCCTGAGGCTTCCCTCCTCGCTATTTACCACTCCACCAATTTTTGTGTCATCTGCGAACTTACTGATCATATCTCCTACATTCATATCTAAATCATTAATGTACACTACAAACAGCAAAGGACCCAGCACCGATCCCTGCGGTACACCACTGGACACAGGCTTCCAGTCACAAGAACAACCTTCGACCATCACCCTCTGCCTCCTGCCACTAAGCCAACTTTGGATCCAATGTGCCAAATTGCCCTGGATCCCATGGGCTGTTACCTTCTTGACCAGCCTCCCATGCGGGACTTTGTCAAAAGCCTTACTGAAGTCCATGTAGACTACATCAACTGCACTACCCTCATCCACACACCTAGTCACCCCTTCGAAAAATTCAATCAAATTGTTTAAACATGATCTCCCCCTGACTCTTAGGCAGTTCCTCGGAACCGAGGATGACTTGCTTCCACATTAAAAATGAGTTCGCAGGTGACTGATTAGTCCAATGCGGGACCTACAGTCTCTGTCACAGGTGGGGCAGACGGTGGTTGAAGGGGCGGGTGGGTGGGGTGCTTGGGTTGACGTGCGCTCCTTCCATTATTTGCGCTTGGCTTCCGCTTGCTCCCGGCAAAGAGACTCGAGGTGTCAAAGTCATGCTGACTATCTTTGATTAATCCTTGCCTCTCCAAGTGGAGACCAATTCTGTCCCTCAGAATTTTTTCCAATACTTTCCCCATCACTGATGTTCGGCTCACTGGCCTGTAATTCCCTGGTTTATCCCAACTACCCTTCTTGAACAATGTTACTATGTTAACTGTTCTCCAGTCCTCTGGCACCTCCCCTGTGGCCAGAGCGGTTCTGAAAATTTGTGTCAGAGCCCCTGCAATCTCCTCCCTTGCCTCACACAGCAGCCTGGGGATTTATCCACTTTTAAGCCCGCTAAAACCTCCCTCTCAATACTAACTTGTTCAAGTATATCACAATCCCCCTGCCTGATTTCTATGCCTACATCGTCCTTCTCCATAGTGAACACAGATGCAAAATATTCATTTAAAACCTCACCCACATCTTCCGGCTCTACACACACATTGCCACTTTGGTCCCTAATGGGCCCTACTCTTTCCCTGGTTATCCTCTTGCCCTTAATATACTTGTAAAACACCTTGGGATTTTCCTTTATTTTACCCGCCAGTGTTTTTTCATGCCCCCTCTTCGCTCTCCTAATTTCTATTTTTAAGTACCCCCCTGCACTTTCTACACTCCTCTAGGGCTTCCACTGTTTTTAGTCCTTTGTATCTGCCAAAAGCCTCCCTTTTTTTTCCTAATCCATTCTTGTATATCCCTTGACATCCAGGGTTCCCTGGGCTTGTTGGTCCCACCCTTGACCTTTGTGAGAACATGTTGGCGTTGTACTCTATTTCCTTTCTGAAAGACTCCCACTGCTCCAATGTGGATTTTCCTACAAGTCGCTTATCCCAGTCCACTTTGGCCAGATCCTGCCGTATCATATTAAAATTGGCCTTCCCCCAATTTAGAACCTTTATTTCCAGTCCATCTTTGTCCTTTTCTATGACTACCTTAAATCTCACCGAATTATGGTCACTGTCACCAAAATGCTCTCCTAATGACACTTCTACCACTTGCCCGGCTACATTCCCTAGAATTAGGTCCAGTACCGCCCCCTCTCTTGTGGGACTTTCTACATGCTGGCTCAATATGCTCTCTTGGATGCACTTGAAGAATTCCGCACCCTCTAAGCCTTTCACACTCTGACTATCCCAGTTAATATTGGGGAAGTTGAAATCCCCTACTATTATTACCCTATTATTTCTACACTTCTCTGAGATTTGCCTACATATCTGTTCCTCTATCTCTCCCTCACCATTTGGGGGCCTATAGTACACTCCCAGCAAAGTGCTTGCCCCCTTTTTGTTTTTAAGTTCTACCCATATGGCCTCATTAGAGGAACCTGTTAAGATATCATCCCTCCTTGCAGCAGTAATTGACTCCTTGATTAATATTGTGACACCCCCTCCTCTTTTACACCCCTCTCTGTCTCGCCTGAAGATTCTATACCCCGGAATATTGAGCTGCCAGTTCTGCCCTTCCCTCAACCATATCTCTGTGATAGCAACAATATCATACTCCCATGTGTTCATCAACACCTTCAATACATCTGCCTTACTCGCAAGACTCCTTGCATTAAAATAAATGCCATCCAGCCTTGCCATACTCCCTTGTGGCTGTGCATCACCCCCTACTATAGCTCCACTCCGTATCCCACCCCCCTACCAAGTTAGTTTAAACCGACCCCCCCCCCCCCCCCCCCAAAACAGTACTAGCAAACCTCCCCGCAAGGATGTTGGTCCCGTTCTGGTTCAGGTGCAACCCGTCTGACTTGTACAGGCTCCACCTTCCCCAGAAGCAGACCCAATGATCCAGGAAACTAAAGCCCTCCCTCTTGCACCAACTCTTTAGCCACACATTCATCGGCTCTATCCTCCTACTCCTATACTCACTAGCACATGGCACCGGGAGTAATCCAGAGATTACAACCTTTGAGGTCCTGCTTTTTAATCTGCTACCTAGCTCCCTAAATTCTTGTTGCAGGATCTCATCCCTCTTTCTACCTGTGTCGTTGGTACCAACGTGAACCACGACCTCTGACTGTTTGCCCTCCCCATTCAAAATGCCCTGCAGCCGTTCAGTGACATCCTTGACCCTGGCACCAAGGAGGCAACATACCATCCTGGAGTCATGTCTGTGGCCACAGAAACGTCTATCTGTTCCCCTTACGATAGAATGCCCTATCACTATTGCTCTCCCACTCTTTCCCCCCCCCCCCCCCCCCCCCCTGTGCAGCTGAGCCACTTGTATTGCCACAGACTTGGCTCTTGCTACATTCCCCTGAGAAACCATCTCCCCCAGCAGTATCCAAAACAGAAAATCTGTTGGAGAGGATGGACCCAGGGTACTCCTGCACTACCTTCCTAGTTCTTTTACTCTGTCTGGCGGTCACCCATTTCCTGTCTGCCTGTGCACTCTTTACCTGCAGTGTGACCACCTCATTAAACGTGCTATCCATGAAGATCTCAGCTTCACCGATGCTCCACAGTGACGCCAGCCGCAGCTCCAGCTCCAAAACGCGGATTTCGAGTAGCTGCAGCTGGAGACACTTCCTGCACATGTGTTTGCCCTGGACACCGAATATGTGCCTGACTTCCCACATAGCGCAGGAGGAGCACTCCACGCTGCCGAGCTGCCCTGCCATGTCCTACCCTTAATTTACTCCCTTTACTTCCTCTAACTGAAAGAATATTAAATACACTAGGGACCTTACTTCACTTTAAACACTACTTACTGTAAACTAGAGACCTTACTTTTACTTCAACGACTGGACTGTAGAAATACTCACCAGGTCCTACTTACCAGGTCCTACTTACCAATCAGCTCCTTCCCTGGTTGTGATGTCACTTTAGCGGTTTCGCAGTTATTGTTGTTTGACTGCTCCCACTCTCGGACTCTCTCCCAACTCGCAGCACTCCTCTTCTTTGCTCCTTTATGGCCGCTCCGCCTTCTCTCAGGTCCCACTGCCGCTCCCACACAGGTCCACCTCCTCCGGTGTCGGGCCTCCTCTGTAGCGCTCCTTTATGGCTGCTCCGCCTTCTCTCAGGTCCTGCTGCCGCTCCCACACAGGTCCTCCTGCTCCGGTGTCGGGCCTCCTCTGCGGCAGACAGGGTGTACACCATCAAGTGAAATAAATCTGACCATGGTGAGGCCATCCCTGGCGTTCCGGGCAGCAATGTGGTCGGGTGCTGATGCTCTGTATCCTGTGCAGCATCAGTTGATTGCGGAGAAGGTTGGTGTTGTTGTTGGTGTTGGGGCTGATCGTGGTGGGATTCTGAGGACCAAGGTGAGATAGTTTCAAGGACACTGATGCTGATGTAATAGATGGCAGATGAACTTGAGATGACAGAAGCGATCTGTCATTGGTGAGATAGGTTGTTCCAATGAGGTGACAATGGATAGAGAGTTTGCTCCAAACACTTGCAACCTGCATAAAGCTCAATCTGTCTTCCAAATGCAGTAAGCAACAGCTTCTGAGCTTGGAAAGTGAACAGCTGTGAGATGGGAGCTTTTATAGCACATTTGCAGCTGTCAAGTAATGAGATGATCCCATGCTGATTCAACTCCTGACCTCCTTACCTGATGTGATCCCTGAGCAGCATGGACCCCGTGGGCAACCTCGTAAAATGTTAAGTTGAGCTCAAAATACTGTTTAATGGGCTGTTAACAAGGACATAATGACCTGAATTGCCTCCCCTGCCGCTGTGTGTTGGGTCTGTTCAGCCCTGACAGACCCGACATCTGGGAAAGTAGCATGGCGGCGGGATGACGGCAGGTTCCCAACTCGCTTTCAGGAAAAAAAAATTCCCATCGGACCCACCACCAAATGCGCCCGCTGAGCCCCCAAAAATTCCCCCGTTAACTTTGTTCCTCTCTCCACAGATGCTGCCTGACCTGCTGAGTATTTCCAGCATTTTCTGTTTTAATTGCATGTTTTTTTCATACGTTCCTGGGATGTGGGCGTCACTGGCGAAGCCAGCATTTATTGCCTATTCGTAATTGCCCTTGAGAAGGTGATGGTGAGCCGCCGCCTTGAACCGCTGCAGTCTACGTGTTGAAGGTACTCCCACAGTGCTGTTAGGGAAGGAGTTCCAGGATTTTGATTCATAAAACGCAATGCCTGATATCTGAGTTGGAGAGTGTGTAAATTGGGATTTGCGCCTTTGCGGAACCAGGAATTTCTGACAGACTGGTTGATGCTTTCTGTCGTGGGCTCCTTGATAGCTTTGTTTTTGTGTATCTACTCGATTGAATCCTTTTATCATTTTAATCACCTTGATTAGATCACCCCTCAACCATCTAAACTCAAGGGAATATAAACCAAGTTTATGCAACCTGTCGGCATAGTTTAACCCTTTAAGCCCTGGTATAATTTTGGTGAATCTGCCAATATATCCTTCCCGAGGTGCAGTGCCCAGAACTGAATATAGTACTCCATATGCGGTCGGCCCAAAGCTCTGCATAACTGAAGCATAATTTCTTCCCCTTTGTATTCCAGCCCTTTTGAGATAAAGGCCATCATTCCATGAACCGTTTTGATTTTGTTTTGTATCTTTGCACTAGCTTTTAGTGATTTGTGTACCTGGACACCCAAATCCCTTTGTTCCCCTGCAGTTCCTAGTCTCTTGCCATTAAGAAAATATTCTTATTTGTCGTTCTTGGATCCAAACTTGATGGCCTTATACTTGTCCACATTGAACTCCATTTGCAGCAGCCACTCATTTAATCTATCCATGTCCCTTTGTAACGTCCTTCTCCCATTTACACAACTTACTCTACCTCCTAACCGTATCATCTGCAATTCTTGGATATACAACTCTGTATCCCTTCATCCAAGTCATATATGTTGAAAAGCTGAGGCCCCAGTACAGATCCCTGGGGAACACCACTTGTCACATCCCTGCAATCAGAGAACATTACTTTTATCCCTATTCTCCTGTCTCCTACCTTCCAACCGAATATTCTTTAGTACGTTTGAGATGTTGCCCTGTATACTTTGCAATTCAATTGGCAATGACCTTCTCCAGAAGCTCCCCCAAGATTTGCAGTCCTTCATTCAATGCCTCCACCTTGAGTTGGCTGACTTGTCTGGATCTCTCATGAAGGGAGAGAAGGCTTGCAGGTGCTTCTGCCACTGCCACTGCCACTTTCTCCTGGCTGCCCTGCAATGGGTTTGCTTCCTCTTCAGGCGGCGTCAAATGCTGGACGTTGGCAATCCCCCTTCAGTAGCTTGGCATTCCCTGGCAATATGTGCTGTTTTCTCCTGCAGGAGGAATGCATAGTGTTAATTGGAAGCCACAGTCCCCAGATCCCGCAGTCACGAACAGTCAGGATTTGTGGAATGGATGTTGGCTAAGGTAGCTGTCAGGCATCGAGGGCCTAGATTATGAGACTTCAGTGCTAGCATGTATTACGGGATGTGAAATACTGATCATGAGTGCTGCCAAGTGATTTTCCTTCTGGGACATGGTGCTATGTTGCACTTCCTTTCTCTTCCTATTTCTTATTCTTTTCTCTCTCGTTTGTGTTTGCAGTTGTAGCCATAGATGGAGAGAGGCAGCAGCACTGAGACAGGTAGGTTAGAGGCAGTTACATCGACACTTAGACATCAGTGTTTAAGATAATAGTATCCCGATGCAGGGAAGCGGGTTCGGCAGCTACATTGGGACTCTGGCAGGTTGCTGCGGGTGGGGGAGGAGGGAAGGGTGGGGGCTGGTGTTAGGATGGGCAGGCGTGCTGGCATGTTCAGGGCCAACAGTCCTTTGTCAGCCTTTAAAGAAAAGAAAGACTTGCCTTCATATAGCGCCTTTCAAGACCACCGGACATCCCAAAGTGCTTTACAGCCACTTTTTGAAGTACAGTCACTATTGTAATGTCGGAAACGCGGCAGCCAATTTGCGCTCAGCAAGCTCCCACAAACAGCATTGTGATAATGACCAGATAATCTGCTTTTGTGATGTTGATTGAGGGATAAATGTTGGCCAGGACACCAGGGATAACTCACCAGCACTTCTTCGAAGTAGTGCCATGGGACCTTTTTACGTCCACTTGAGAGAGCTCAGTTTAACGTCTCATTTGAAAGACGGCATGTCCAGTGGTACTTGAACCCACAATCTTCTGACTCGGAGGCAAAGGTGCTACCACCTGAGCCACTGGCTGACACGAGAGTTGTTTTGTCGGGCTGTTTGGGTTGCATCAGTCTGGGCTGACTAATTCCTGATGGCAACCTTCCCTCCCACTCCCAGCACAGAGCCACAGATTCGTGAAGTGAATGCTAAAAACAAAAAGCGCTCATCTTGAGAAACCCATTGACAAATGGCTAATCTGCTGGAAGAGAATTTAAAAAAAAAAAAAGAATCAGTCAGCTAGTGCTTGTGGGTCTCACAGCCGGAGCCCAGTGGGCTGATGTATGTGTCCCACTCCCACCAGCATTGTTTTTCCCCCTCCAGTTGGGACCTGCAGGATGTTGAATTCCTGAGGCAGGCCTCAACTGGAGAGCGTTATTAACGCACCTGGGAATGGGAGTGCGTGTCAGCCTGCACTGCTCCCACTGAGAGAGCTGGTTGCTTTACCTCTTTTTTTTAATTCTCCGCTCCATAAATCTGACCATCCTGCTTTTGGATGTCACTGGTGACATTTTCTCCTCTGCTTTGAACAAAATTCCTGCCTGGTAACTTGTGGAGGTTAACCGCCTAGTTTCCTGCTTGTTTATACAATAAACTGATTAGTGCAGTTATGTAATGTTTGCGTTAATTTGCTTCCGATGGTCGAGCACGGTGCATCTCTTTGAATTTGCAATGTTCTCGCCTGGGCAGTAAATGCTGCAAGAATGTCTTACTGTCAGACAGTTTGAATATAGCCCCTTGCTTCTGCTGCAAGTAGGCAAAATACCTTAAAAGGTAATTATGAATTTCAATAATAGAATGCCTTAGAATATTAGGTTCAAGTCTGTTTTCTTTAGAACAGATGAGATTAAAGGGTGATTTGATAAGAGATATTTAAATTACGATAGGATGGGACAGGGTAGATAAAAGCAGACTGTTTCCAATTGTTGAGGGATTTAGAACGAGTGGCCATAGGTACAAACTTCAATGCAAGAGATTTAGAACAGAGCAAAAGAACCTTCATTACCCAGAGAGTTGTGAGGCTGTGGAATTCGCTTCCAGGGTTAGTGATTGAGGCAGAAACCATGTCAAGATTAGACTGGATCAGTGAATGAAGGTAAAAAGGTAAGTGGATAAAGGGATATGGGAAATCTGTGATTAAGTCCTGCCCATGTGGAGGGTAAATGCTTTCACAGGCTGAATGGCCTATTTCCATGCTGTAACTTCGACATATTCCCTACTGGCAGATCAGCTATTTCTGCTAGCGGGTTTTTCTTCAGTTGGGAGCGATTTAGCAAGCCATTTAAAATTGTCAAGCTTCAAACCTTCGGGACTGGGTTTAGACACCTACGGTTCATGATGTCTGCACAGGTCCTATAAAAAGAATGCTTGCAGTAATCGTGTTTGTAAATAGAAGAGGATCCAAGTTGGATATTCACCCATATAAAAAGGAATGTTAATGTCAGCACAGTTAAGGAAGGAATAAAAAGACACGACAGCAAACCTGGTCCAGACTGTAGTGTCCTAGTTACAGGCATCGTTGGCTAGAGTGGACGTTGTTTGGGTTGTGAGGACCATGGCTTGTTACCCAATTCAGTTACAATGCCTAGATTTAATTTGAGAATCAATGGGACATGGGTAGATGTGTATTCAATTACCATAATTAAAGATTCAGTTCAGTTATGCCTTTATGACTCCCAGTAGTTGATGTAGTTGATGTTTAGTTTATCATTCCAGCAATCGATCTTTATTTAATTCCACTTTATTTTGCAAATTGAAACTGTAGCTGGCCAATAGAGCAACAAGCAATATGTAACTGACTATCAAAATACTTAATTTAAGGTTGAATACCTTGTGTATCCCTTAAATAACAGATGTGTGCAAAAAATTTGCATTTTTTTAACTTCAAGCTGTATGCAAAGGACCATATTTATGAATAATCACAACGTATTTATTAGTTTTACAGTAAACCTACTGCAAAAATAAGGTTTAAAAATGGAAAGTAGTGGAGATGCAATGACCACTTATATTTTCTTCCAGTCAATCATTTTATAATAGATAGGCTGGGGTTCTTTTCTTTGGAACAGAGGAGACTTAATTGAGGTGCGTAAAATTATGAGGGGCCTAGATAGTGTGGATAGGAAGGACCTATTTCCCTTTGCAGCGAGGTCAATAACCAGGGGGCATAGATTTAAAGTAATTGTTAGAAGGATTAGAGGGGAGTTGAGGAGAACTTTTTTCATCCGGAGGGTGGTACTTGGATATGCACTTGAAGTGCCGTAACCTATAGGGCTACGGGCCAAGAGCTGGAAAGTGGGATTAGGCTGGAAATTTCTATGATTCCATTATATAACAAACCCATATAGTTGTTTCAATAGCACCTGCTTAAAACTTGTTACATCTCTAACTTTTTCCAGTTCTGATGAAGGGTCGCAGACCTGAAGCGTTGGGGGTGATTTTGCCAATGGGGGCATGTTGGAGGCGGGACTGCTGCTTGTCCGGTTTTAGTCCCGCCCCCAACGACTTGTGGCCAATCCACGCTATTTTCCCTTGATTGGCCCTGTTAGGCCCGCCCAGTGGGCTTAGCAGGCCAATTAAGGGAAAGCCGGTGACGGAACGCTTTGAGAAGCTGTCAAACACTGACATTCTCTGTTGTTTGGTGAATTCCTGTACTCAAGACTCACCAAACCTATTTCCAGAGCAGAAATCAGATGGCTGTTGCATCGGAGAATACAGCAGCCATTCTGTCATTTCTGCCATGGAGATGCCGGAGCCTCCGGATCCCCAACGATTGAAGCCTGCAGGAAGAAACAAAGGGAAGGAAACTTTTTCTAACATTTTTCACTCACCTCACATACTTACCTCTCCACACTTGCACCCATCACTCACTTCCACAGCGCACTTTTCGACCCCTCTCACCCCCCAGAGACCCACTGCTCGCCTCGGTGAGCCTGGCGGGGATTCCCGATGTCGGGAAGCCCGCACCTCTGCTGGAAAAATGGGGATAATCCTCTTAACTACCTGTTAACAGGCAGTTAAGTGGCTGTAATCCCCTTCCCGCCTCCAGGAGACGGGACTCGGCGCGGGTCAGGTACCCGCCTCCCGGGAAGATGGCACGGAGGCGGGTTGGGGGCGGGATGGGTACCTGCCCCCAGATTCTGCCATTTTCCTGGCAGTCCCGCCTCTCCAGGGCTGGCAAAATCGCCCCCGTTAACTCTGTTTCTCTCTCCACGGATGTTGCCTGACCTGCTGAGTGTTTCCAGAATTTTCTGTTGTTATTCCATATACTGTAGATGTTTGTCAGCTTACCAAACCTGTTTGATTTTATTTTATTCCTTTTTTAATAAAATTTTCCCTTAGGCTCGCTGCTGAGGTAGTCATTTGTGCACGTAGACAGTGAGCGTTGACCAGGTATTTGACCACACCTGAGAGGATGCTGTCCTCATACAACATATCGGTTTCCAGCAAGTTTTGCTGCATTGTGTTCAAGTGTAGGGACCTTGGCCAGTTTTTCCTTTTCTCTCTGCTGTTTGTTTGCCCCTTCCTAACCTATGGATTCTGAGGCCAATTGCAACACCCTGGTGCAATCATGCTATGATCAGCTACCTCAGCACAGTCTGGAGACTGAACCTGGAACATTAATAGTTTATATGATTCAGCTACTCGCTCCTTTAACCAGCTGAGCCATCATGATTCCACCAGTTTGATTCTAATGCAGTAAAAAGCTGAGAAATTTCTCTTGTAAGCAATACTATGCAGAATAGGTACAAGATTCTTGTCCTGTTAGCAACTTTTTTCCTATAATATAATTTAGAAGTAATGATGCCATGGGAGTCTAAATAATTCACGTGCAAAACTATTCCAATGATTTTTCTTGCCATTTTTTTCCTTTCCCCATATCCACTGTAGAAAGATAGTGACTCTTTTCTGGGACATGGGTGTCATTTGCCCAAGTGGTCGTCATTTGCGTGTGTGTGAGCAGATAGTGATAGGAGGCTATATAATTGCAGGAGGCATCACTGCTGAGCCCAATCCTGTCTTCACGCATTGTTCACTCTCACTCTCACTCTCACTCACACTCACACTCACACTCACACTCACACTCACACTCACACTTCCAGCTGAGAAGCGATCAAAAGTGGGAAACCAGGCCAATTTCCTTAACCTGGGGGCACTGTGGTCAATTAGAGGGACCTTACCACCACTCTGACTGAGATGAGCAAACATCACACAGATTGGGGATTGAACCAGGGACTTTTTTAAAAATTCGTTTATGGGATGTGGGTGTCGTTGGCAAGGCCAGTATTTATTGCCCATCCCTAGTTGCCCTCGAGAAGGTGGTGGTGAGCCACCTTCTTGAACCGCTGCAGTCCGTGTGGTGAAGGTACTCCCATAGTGCTGTTAGGTAGGGAGTTCCAGGATTTTGACCCATCGACGATGAAGGATCGGCGATATACTTCTAAATCAGGATGGTGTGTGACTTGGAGGGGAACTTGGAAGTGATGGTGTTCCCATGCGCCTGCTGCCCTTGTCCTTCTAGGTGGAAGAGGTCACGGGTTTGGGAGGTGCTGCTGAAGAAGCCTTGGCGAGTTGCTGCAGTGCATCTTGTAGATGATACACACTGCAGCCACGGTACGCCGGTGGTGGATGGGGTGCCAATCAAGCGGGCTGCTTTGTCCTGGATGGTGTGTGCGTGCATGCGTGCGTCTCAGCAGCTCGGTGGATAAACCTGTGAAAGCTATTCACAGTTAAACTTTTTTTTAACCAAAGCAAGCAATGGAAACATTTCCAGCACACTTTTTTTGTTCTATACTTTCTAGTAAAGCAGCAGTACCTTCTGTAAAATCACAAAATGCCTAAGGCCTATACCCACGTCATGCCAAAAACTACAAACGTGTATTGTTATTCAGTGATGCAGAAAGATGTACGAGTTAAGATTTAGCTAATGGGCAGGTGCGTGCAGGTGATTATAATTCCCACATTCTTTTCTTGTTTGTCACACTTTTAACCTGGCTATATTTTAAGTGTTTTTTCAGTGTGTAACAAAATATGATTTTGTAGACCATCTGTATTCGGGGTCAAGCTGCTTAGCATGTGTTGAAGATATGTGAATTCCTCAGGTTGTGTCTCAAAATGTGCTCGCATCTTGTAAGCTTATCTGTCGCTAAAGTCATTCCATTCCTAAGATGGAGAATTGCATGAAGCTTCTGCAGTGTCTTGTTGTGCCACCAGGGGAGCTGAGAGTCTTCTGATGTAATAATCTTAAAAATAAATGAAGCTGATTAACACCGCCACCCCCCCATCCCCCCCGAGGATAATGCACAACCTTGTAGGCTTAGACAGTTGAGTTTTATTTGCAAAACTCCATTATTTTACCAATCTCTCATGAAGGTAGCACAGCTAATGTCATTCCTGGATCAATAGAAATTATATTGTTAACACTTCTATCATTTGCCTGAACAACATTGTTTGTTAGCATATTTGCAAGAGCTTTAAATACTCAGTTACAAAGGGGTATGATGCAAGAAGAAATGTTGTTAAACATTGCAGACATTCTGATTACAATGATTATATTCCTTTCATTTTTGATGCATAAGCAAAACATCAATTTCACAATTAGTAGCTATTTAATAAAAAACATTTTTTTTGGAATTTGCTATTTTTTTCTGATATTTTAGTATTTTTAAACAAATAGTGAGGAACGGACTTGGAAACATGGTTCTGACAGTGTGAGGGTGCGGAATTAACATTAATACCATTAAATTCATCCTCGGGGTGCTTTACTTTCAATGATCCACCTTAATGCTGACCCATCAAACTGCCGGGCTCTAAGTTTATGCCAGTTACCTGAATTATGGCTTTGGGGTTCACTATTTGAACAAAAATTATGTATAATTAAGACATTAAGAGAACATGGTGCTGTCTTTTTTACAAAGTGTTGTGTATGTACCTTTAAGGAATAACTGGTCTTAGACTGCAGTACCGGCAGTGACCACCCCTGTATAAAAGGCCCTAGCAGGCTTCTGTAGTTTCAGTTTCAAGCTGCCTCTTGTTCAGTAAAGTACCTGTTAAACTGTTCTTCCAAAGTCCGTGTATTATTGAGGCGCGGACTTTACACAAAGTGATAAACCTCTTTCCATTTGTTTACAAACACAACACAATTATATAAAGCACATTGAAATGCAACATTATATCACTTGTATAATGCCATTGTGATGAAATTGTCTCAAACCTTAAAAAAAACATGTTTTCCAGAATGTCAGTGCCTGCTTACCCTGATGATTTCCCTAGGGAGAACTGGTGGGTGCAAGCAGATAGTGTTGATTCATTCAAATACAAATTCGATATATTTCTTTCAGAAAATACTGTTTTAGGATACAGTATATGAGCAATTTGAGATGTGGCATATGGTAGGTTTGAGAGGAGCGGATGACTTTAGAAGTATGGTTCCCAAAGCTTACCATCGCTGGGGGGTTTCTTCGCCTTGTGTGTGGGTATGTTGTAGATTAATTAATAGAGATTGATTGCCATGATTATTCAACCATTGCATCCGGATGTTAGAAGGTGAACTAGTGGACCTTGGTCTTTCTGTAATCTAGCAATTCCTGTTGATATGATTTGTAGTCTTGTTTTTTTTTAAAATTGAGCGTTGATTCTGATACTCTAACTTCTGAGGAATGATATTATGCAGATGTGTTCATCTGAAATATATGTTTAAAAGAGTTAATGATTTGAGTACTAAAAATACAGTGTGTTTGTCTTTTTAAAAGGTTGGTTGAGCACCCCCTGCTGTAACTTGACTGACATTTACCCTGTAATCGTGCCCAAAGCCACCTGTTCACACACAGCAGTCTGAGGATTTGCAGGTGTTTTTATTTGCTGTTCCACAGAGTGGCAGGCTTGAGGTGAGATTGAAATCTCTATTGCCATCTACAGGTAAATTTACTTAAATAGCAAACACAAAGGAAACTCAAGTTGTTTCCTAAGAGCTACTGCAGGGGACGCTCGATGCCATGTTAATTTTCTGTTTTCAAATCAATCAGTGCTGATAGACTGCTATGTTCCAGTTAGTAAATCTTTATTGTAGTCCTTTTGTCATTTTGATTCGTTCATTTTTTCTTGCTTCTCTGCATTTCTGCATTTCTCCCTCTGGTCTTATCAGTTATTTATTATGCACTGTATAGCCAATCTGTTGACAGCTATCTATCTTGGTCCACTGACCTATTCTTTGCACTGGCCGTTATCAGCTGGGGCATACCATAGTTCTGCCTGCCTGTCAGAATGGTTTGAAATTTGCTCAGCCGATCAGCGGTGAGGAATACCACTGGTCTGAGGGAGGAAATGGCGTATATCTTTTGGTTTTAACACATGGGGTAAAATTACTCCAAAGACTTCACCTTCCTTGTGTTCACAATATGTGAAGTCTGAAATTTTGCACCTGTCATGACCTATCGACTGTTTTGCAGTGAGATGTAACACTTCAAAATGCCATACCATTTACCATTACAGTTTAAGATTTTGCAGAAAATTTATCTTAACCTTTTTGATTACATTTTTCCAGAAATTCTGATGTATATATTTATATGACTGCACCAATGTAACCCTAACTAATCATCCTGAAGCAGTTTTAGTCATCTAGTCTTAAACAGCTCATTTATTATCTGAAGGTACCAATTTTTGTTCATGTATTTGAAGGCGAAGATTCCGCTGTCAAGTGTTGGCCAAAATAATTGGAAAGACTCATTCTCTGTTGCCTACAGACAAGTCCTTGTTTTCAAAATAGTCTAAATTGTGGTTTTCAAAATGTTAGTTCTAGCCATCTTTTTCTGGCACCAGGTCAACAAATAGTCCATCAAGTGGCATCATGCTGTCGAGCTTGGCATGGAAATCCCAAAATTGTGCAACAAGACATTTGGGGAAAAAAGTGACTGCATGTAAATGACCTTGGTTTCACCCTAATTTAACTGGTTTATCCAGGTGCCTCGCTAAATTAGCAGTATTTACCTTTTGGCAAATCTGTACCAAATGATAGTTGCTGCTGCTTATAGCACTGAGCTACATTAATCAAGAAGCAAAAGAAGCATTTAAATCGTGAGGCATTTAAGTGGTTTCTGCTCAGCAGTTCATAAAGGACTCCTGCTGTTCAAAGACTGGGTTGTGTCCTATGCACAGTACTGGTACTTCAATCCACAAATTGCTGTGGTTTTGATTCAGCTTCGCCAAAATATGACCTAACCAGTGTAGACAAGTTAGTTTCCACACACAAACCATGCTCTTGCTTTGGATATTTTTATTCTTTCATTCCAAGCAATATAATTTCATAGTAAAATTCCTCAGTTTGAGTGCTGGTCAATGGAACTTCAGAACTCAGCAATGGCCTTTTTAAAAAAAAAAAAAGAAACTTTATAATATCCTGCATATTTAAGAGTATTTTTACTCTACCTTTACTGCAGTACACGTAAACTAAACATAATGAAAACGCCAACGTGTTTCGAGGTGCAAGACTTCTTTTACTCCAAATGCACGTCGAGCATTGTGAGTTTGTGCAGAGAGACCATATTTTTTATATTGTACCAGAAAATCTGTTTTATTGTATCTTTTGGTTTGCATTGATGCTGATTTCTTAAGCCTTTGACTCGATAATCTGAAAAATGTATTTTAGGTGCCTTCTTTTAATGAGGGAAAGAGATCCTTCTTTTGTGTGTATACCTCAAGTGAAGGAGCTTCTACCAGTCATTTATATGATGCCTCTGTGATATGAATGGGCGCACAATGCAAGCAAAAGTTTTTAAAACTTGGAGAATTGAGAAAAGATGAAATGTAGGGAAGCAGTAGATAACTACTAAAGTGAAGCAGTATGATCTTATTAAGGTGTATTGCAGTAGTATGTTTGTTTTCAGTATGTGGTGGTGTTTTTAGTAGGGAAGGAGCAAGTTACATAAGGGGTTTAAAAAAATACAGATGTCAACATTTATGGGAAATGTGTTTGGGTTGAAAGCTATCATTCAAATTGAGCATAATTTTCCGCCTCATTACAATGACCCAAGGAAAGTCTTGACTGATTGCACAGATCAGTTTTAAATAACTTTCAGGATTGGAGCTATAGGACTCACTAAGAATTCCAAATAGAATGTACTGTTCCACATAAAATGTATAAAATACACAATGCCAAAGCAGTTTTAAGTTAACCACCTGCCTCGAGGCTCACAGATGCCTTTGAGAAAAGTGTGTAGTAAATTTTCAGTATAAATGCTGTTTTCTTCTGTGAGCTTATTTTTGTTGCTTTATGCAGTGCTAAGTGCTATTAAGGTGCTACTAAGGCATACCTTTTTGTGTACAAATGGTCTCAGACGAAAATGTTTGGGAAGCCGCTTGACCCATCGTACCTGTGCTGAGTAGAGCAATCCAGAACAAATCCAGTGCCCTACTTTCTCCCCATAGTGCTGTATTTTCCTCTGCCTCATTATTATTCATTTTTCTCCTGAAAAATGCAATGGTCTCTGCTTCAACTACTCCCTGTGGCAAAGCATTCTACACTCATCTAACGGTCTGCCTAAAGAAATTTCTCCTAATCCCTCTTCTTAATCTCTTGGGAACAAATTTTAATTAACAGCCCTTTGTCGCTGATGCCCCAAACCAAAGAAAATAGATTTCCCTGTTCATTCTATCAAAAACCTTCATAATTCTAAACACCCATATTAAATCTCCTCATGGCTTTCTCTGCTCCAATGGAAACAGTCCCAGTATCTCAAGTCTCTTCTCAGAACTATAGGGCACGATCTTGCCAGCCCCGGGGAGGCGGGACTGCCAGGAAAATGGCACAATTTGGGGTGGGTGCCCAACCCGCCCCCATGCCATCTTGCCAGGAGGCAAATAGCTGACCCGTGCTGGGTCCTGTCTCCTTGGAGGCGGGAAGGGGATTAGTGCCAGTTATCTGCCTGTTAACAGGCAGTTAACAGGCAGATAAGAGAATTATCCCCATTTTGCCCACATAAGTGAGGGCTTCCCGAAGGCTCCGAACCCCGCCAGGGTCACCGAGGCGAGCAGTGGGTCTGCGGGGGTCGGAGGGGTGCAAATGTGCGCTATGAAGGTAAGTGATGGGTGCAAGTGTGGAGAGGTGAGTATGTGAGGTAAGTGGAAAGTGTTAGAAAAAGTTTACTTACCTTTGTTTCTGCCTGCAGGCTTCAAGAGTTGGGGATGTGGAGAGTTTCGCACCTCCGCGGCAGAGATGACAGATGGCCATTGCATTCTCTAATGCAATAACCATCTATTTTCTGCAAAAGAAAGAGGTTTGATGAAGTCTTGAATTCAAGAACTCGTCAAACTACAGATAATGTCAGTGTTTGACAGCTTCACAGAGCTGTCAAACAATGACAATTCATCTGTCAAAATTTTTTGACAGATCAAACGTCATACGCTGACGTTCTCTGTAACCGGCTTTCCCTTAATTGGCCTGCTAAGCCCGCTGGGCGGGCTTAACAAGGTCAATCAAGGGAAAATAGCGTGGGTTGGCCAGAAGTTGATGGAGGCGGGACTGAAACTCGACAAGTGGGAGTCCCGCCTCCAAAAGCTCCCCATTGGCAAAATCCAGCCCATAGTTCCTATTCTTGGCATTATCCCAGTGAATCTACACTGTACGTTCTCCTTGGCTTTAATGTCCTTTCTATAATGGGGGACCGAAAACTGCGCACAGTACTGCAACTGTGGCTTAACCATTGCCTTATACAAAATTATCATAATCTCCCTGCTATTGTATTTATGCCTCTCCTTCTAAAACCCAAAATGCTACTGGCCTTTTTTTATTGTTTTATCCACCTGCATTTGTACTTCCAGGACATTATGTCACATCTTTATTGCCAGTGAGTTGGTATTCTGAGTGGGATAGAAGTTTAAGTATTTCTACAGTATATAATTTAGATTCTATATACTTTAACCTATTCTGTTGGTGCCTTTAGCTTTGTTTGAATAAATTACCATCATACTTTCACAGTTTATGCTAACAGCAAATTTGTACAGGCTTTATTTCCCCCAAATTAATGTTTTGTATCTTAGGCCATAAGATAACACATTACCTATGGTCCTGTTTACTTTAGAAGCATTTTTGCAGAGAACAAAAATATTTTTTTTTCAAAAAATACTTTGCATTAAAAACAGTATCAGTGAAATTATATCTTGCACTTTTATTAAATTCTGCAGGTTAATTCAGCAATAAAGATTATTGAAGCTATACAGAATGCGATCTGCTAATGCAGTTGGGGAAACCATATACATAGCTTGAAAAGTGCAAAATGCATTCAACATTCCGCGGTAAATCAAGTTAGCATGTTGGCTATTTTTGTACAATTAAGTGTACTATTATGTTCCTAAATCAGAAAAAAAGAATTCCTCCCATGGTTTCATTCCATTTTTGAAACCGTTTGTGTTCACTGCTCTCAAACTATTTGGGCTGCACAAAGCATGTTCTCTCTATTAATGTGCAGCTGGCATCATATTTATGGAGCTGAAGTAAATGGTCCTTTGTTCTTGCCAAAATTTGTATGTAATTAAAAAAAAAAAATCAAAGTGTATCTCAGCATTGCAAGATGTGTATTGGTGGCGTAAAGGCTATGATTAAGGGTTTCCTGAGGAAGAATTACAGAAAGAGATGCAGGACTCTACACTCCGTTCAAAGAAAGAGGTATCCAGTCATTATTTACCAATGTGGCTTCAGTTTTTTAAAAAAATATTCAGTACACTTCAAAATTTTCGAAGAGAACTTTCTGGGGAACATATTATTAAATGCAAATAGCTACAGAGTTCTGTTATTTAAATTGAATGTCTAGACAGCAGATACGTTTTACTCTTGTTACCTAAGAAATTACTGTGACAGGCCTCCAGATTAGTGATTTCTCAGGTGGACTGAGTGCAAATCAGTTGCAATTAAACAAGTGAAGTCATTTTCTGATGATAAATGGCTTTGCTGCTTTAATGGCATAACTATGTCAGCCTGACATTTGCTTCCTGTGTTGCATTTTGGCTTGGCTGCAGCCAGGAAGAAAAGTAAATTGTGGAACTTTTGGGAGATCCGAGATGCAGCTTAAAAAACATTCACAGTGTGTGTCTTTTGATATGTCGGACTGACGGGGAAGCCAACTGCAATTCTACTGAAGAATGAGTTTGGTTATGGTGATCGGCAGTTGCTGTCTGGCAGGGGCAGGAATCGGGATGTGGGGTTGGGGACTAGGCTCTCGAATGTTAATTACCATGTGAGCAGGGACTCTTGTTGAAAATATAAACAGTAGAGTGTCTACATTTCTGAGACAGATGCAGCGATATAAATGCAAAGCTTTTGCTCCAGAAAATGCCTGGGTCCAATGTTAAGACTGCATCCCATGGGTTTGATTACTCAGCCACTGATCACTTCAGTGGTTAAGGAGGTCTACAGTCATATTATTTGCATTAAAACTGTGACTGTATTAAAGCAAATAATAATAAGGAAAAAAGCACTGCAAATAAAAGTAGAAAATGCTGGAAGCATGCAGCAGGGAAAATACAGATTCATGTTTTGGATATAGACTCTTCGTCAGACCGAGACCAGGTTCTGACGTAGGGTCGAGATCCAAAACTTTAACCTGTCTTTTCTCCTTTAAGATGCTGACGGACTTGCTCATGGGTATTTATTTTGGTCATAACATTTCTGGTGTGTATTGAATTTGTTATCATTATATTGTGACCACTGAGCCACTATTCAATTTACTTCTTCCTCACTGGTTAAATGCTTTTCTCCTTTCTCATTTAAAAAAAAAAAAAATTGTTATTCAGTAACTATATTCTGCAATATCTTTTCTCTTTCCCCCCCCCCCCCCATTTTAATTTTCTTGCAATCACATTCTACCAAAAACAAATTCTACCCAGTCTTATTTCAGCAAAAGAAAATACTGATACAACCACAAGACAATTCCTTACCCACCTCACTATATACAGGTAAAAATACAATTTAGTGTGCTTATACACAAAAAAATCCTCAAAGTCAGAAACTTATTCATCAATGTGATTCCAACAACCATCATGCCCGCAACAATACTTTGGAACACAGCATAGCTTCCAACTCACCACAAAGACTGCACTGTTTTTCTCACATGACACTTTTCAGCATTTTCTGCTGAGTTAGTGCTCAGGCAGAAAACATTATTTATTATTATAAATTATAATGCCATTTTATTATTTTATATACAATACGGATAAAACATGGCAGTAATTCAACAAACATAGAAGGCACCAAAATCTGCTGACCTCCGGGTAACCCCTAGAATCGCCTCGGCTCCAGGAGGTCCAATTTGAAAATCAGGGATCTATCTACTGTGGTGTTGCTTGTGGCAAGTTGGAGGCTGTGTTGTTTTCTGAAGTACAGGAAACTCTCGATTTACCGGCACCTAAATAACCGGAAATCTCTGTTAACCGGCAAAATTCAGGAGTAGGTTCAGGTAAGTTTTACTTCATATTAGTGGCAGTTCTGGATCTGTGGCCGTGTAACCGGGGTTTCTGCACCTGTTGCTGTGCAACAGGGATGCTTGGTCTGTGGCTGGGGTTCCCACACCTGTTGCCATGCAACAGGGACGCCTGGATCTGTGGCCTTGTACAAGGCTCGCGTACCTTTTATTATACCTCTCTGTAATCCGGACTTTTTGATAAACCGGCACCACGCCGGTCCCGTCGGTGCCGGATAAAAAAGAGTTTCCTGTATTGTTGGGGCATGTTGGTTGTTGGAATCACATTTATGAAAATACTTGTGACTTTGGTAATTTTTGTTTTTGTTTTTACCTGTATATAGGTAAGAAAAAACAGCTTCCCATTTTGTTCTCACCCAGCAAGGGCATTGGGTGCAGTCTGTTTCAGGTGAAGCCTGTCTATCCTGTATGGGCCACTCCTCCCATGTTAGCATATATATTGATATATTTTAGAGATTTATGTCTTTATTACAACACGTGCATTGTCATTTTGGGACATGGTTCTTCTTTCATTTGGCCAATAGATGCACCCAGTGTTGAATCATTGTTACATATGTCATCTACTATAATTGCCTCTACTATAGTTGCCTGTAGTATTTCAGAAGTATGAGATCACAATTTGAGAATTATTATAAATACTATATTTTAGGTGTATCAAAGCTGTGTTATCATTCACCCTGAAGACTGGAGAGTTGAGTCTTCCTGAGAGACAAATATAGTTAAGATTCTTATCGTAGAATCATAGAATGATGCAGCACAGAAGGAGGCCATTTGGCCCACCGTGTCAGTGCCAGCTTTTTGAAAAACCTATCCAATTTGTCCCACTCCCCAGCCCTTTCCCTATAGCTGTGCAAATGTTCCCTCTTCAAGTATTTATCCAATTCCCTTTTGAAAGTTCTTATTGAATCTGCTTCTGCCACCCTTTCAGGTAGTGCATTCCAGATCACAACACCTTGCTCCGTAAAACAATTCTCCTCATATCGCCTTTGGTTCTTTTGCCAATTACTTTAAATTGGCAATTTAGCAAAAATAGGCTGAAATTTTTCTTCATTGCAACATGGGGGTAAGTTTCTAGATGTCAGAAATGTACCAGATGATCTAATGACCTCTCAAAACAACACAACAATGCAGCACTAAATAGTTGTCTGGTCTATAGAGAGGTTCCCAGTTTCTAATATACGTTTAAAAGATGTCTGATGCTGTTGTTTGGGAAGATAAAAGCCATTGGGCTCGATTTTCAATGGGCCTTGGCAGCGTTTGGGGGGTTAAAATCGCGAAAACTGGCGGGCGGGACCCCCCCACCCCCCGCCTGATTCCTGACTCCGAGCAACTTTAACTCAGTTGTGTCTAATGGTCCCGACTCGTCCCACCTCCAACAGGCGGGATAGGTCGTGAAGGCCCTTAACACGCACTAAATAGCCTCTATAATCCTATTTTGAAAGGCCCTTGCAAATTTAACCCTTTTCCCACATTAAACACGCCTGGTGGGAAACACGATGGTGAAACCTGGCGGGAGCACTATTGGATTGCTGACTATCAACTGCAGGTCAACCATTAAAGAGGAGATTTGATCAGCCATTATTTGCAGGTGGCAGGACTTAGTGGTCTCAGGTCTGGGGCATTTTTAGAAGGCTTAGCCACACCTGTGGAAGTTTGGAGCCTGACACCCATCTCCAATGTGACCTCCTGGGAAACCCCTCTCGCCACCTTCACTGAGCGCTTCCTCAACTGAGGCATATACCAGAAGCATGGGAGCCATTTATTTCCTTCCCTTCTGGGCATTAGATGAGCTCGAGCACCAGCCGCGGCACCAGCAGAACCAGGAACAACAGCAGCAACAGGAGCGCCAGGCTGCTGCTCACCCACCTGAAGCTGCACAGGCCAGAAGGGGCCAGCGCTTGGAAGTGGCTTGAGAGCACCTTGCTGCACATCAGGGAGGCCATGGGGACCCGTATCTGCACTGGCAGTCCTACTCAGAAGGACTTCCATGAAGGTCTGGTTTCTCTGTTCAATAGATGACCATCGCACCTCCAGAGATGTCATTCTATTCTGAACACTCACCATGTTTTCTGCACTCTGGCAACTTATCACCTCCATGGAGGTTGCCATCCGTTCCATGGTGATGCGTTGATGTGCCAATGACTCCACAAAGGCTCTGCTCATGTTCGCTATGGACTCCTCCATTCGCTCCACACTCGCAGTGACCCTGGAGACAAAACCTGCCAGAGACTCCTGCATCTGCTCCTGGAGTTCCAGCACTGCTGATCTTATGGATGGACCCAGAGGCAGAGGGTCGACATGCAGCTGAGCCGAGCTGGCAGAGTCCTGCGCCCTCCGAATAGGACTCTCCACTGCTGTCACTGTCTCCACAATCTGCTGATGCTCACTTGCGAGTTGTGATACACCAGGTGACAACACTACTCTATCTCGCGATGGTCCCACTGAGGTGCGAGTGTCTGCGCTGGTGCTGGGTGCGCTGAATTCTGCTGACGCTGCGCCCTCGGAGATTGCAGCTTCCTCTGAGGAGTCTGGATGCTCAGGCTCTTCCTCCTGGACAGTGGGGACGGGTGCTTGCGATGGTCCTGTGGGGGAGTAAAGGAAAGAGTCAGAGATGTGATGCCAAGGTTACATGCACATTGCATATTGCAGATGATCATAAGTCAATCTGTTAGAGCTTCAGAATCATTATCAGCGACTCATGCAATGTCAATGAGAGAGATGGAAAACTATTCTGTCACCAGCTTGCTGTGATGCACCCGTCTGTCTGTCCCCCACTTGCGCATCTTCCTCCAGCCCTATGATCTCCAGGACCGCCTCCTCCCAGGGGCTACTGAGGGTGGCCCTCCTCCTGTCCTCGCTCTTTCTCGCTTATTGTGAGCTCTCTTTTCCTGCAATGAGGGAGACAAGTGGAGGTTGAGTGAGAATGAAGGAGTGAGTGTAGAGATTCCATAGCATAGATACTTAGAAGGAGACAAAGATGGAGTGAGGTGGCAAGACCAAGGGCCCTCCCTGTGTGTTGTCAGTTGTTTTCATAGCATCACAGTGATAGGGAGTGTGAGGGCTGCATAGTCGAATAGTTAGGTGAATGTGACCATAGAGAGAGGGAATGGGTAAGGGTGCATGGATGTCAGTGTCAAGTGGGATGTGGAGGAAGCGATTGCTAAAGCTGAGTGCTGGTGAGGAAAGGCAATGGGGATCAGATTGAGGGTGATGGGAAATTCATACTCCCTTTTCCAGTGCGCAGAAGGTCATGAAATCTCTTCCTGCACTGAATCCAGGTTCTACGGGGTACTGATAATGAGTTGACCTCCTCTGCCACCTGGATCCACACAGCCTTGGTCTGCTGGGGAGGCTTCTTCCTCCCTGAAGAAGGGAAGAGCACCTCTATGAGCTCTTGCTCCCTCAACTAAAGCCTGCAGGGCAACATCATCAAACCTGGGAGCAGACCTAGGTCTCTGGCTGGTCATTCTGCCTCCAGGTCCCTCTAGCATGAAAGGGCAAAAGGTTGGCAGTCTGCAGAAGAAGCAAGGCTTGTTGCAGCTTCTAAATGCAGCAGCAATGATGACATCATCGGAGGGGACTTTCAGTCAGGAAAAACTCATTTACCAAGGGTTCCCACACGTTGGAAATCGATTGGACAATTAAGTTAAAATTGCATTAATCTCCCACATCCATTTAGATTTGGGTGGATGACACGAAACGCGGATAACACGACACCATCCCGCACCTGAGTTAAAATCCAGCCCCTTGTCTTTGGTCCCCACTGCAAACTCTGTGCCTTCACCATTCCATCTACCTCCCTGGCCACTGTCACAGGCTGAACCAGACTCTTTGCAACTTCACATCAGAAATGACTGGGCCACTGTATCCTATAGTCTATACTGAAGCAAAAATAAGTACCGATCGAATGTAATTGCGTGGAATATATCATTTTTCATGAGTAAACAAGCAATTAACATGGTTTTTGGGCAGTGCTATGTTTTTACTGCATTTCCTATTTTCCAAACAATTGTGAATTGTCTCTTTAATGCAAAGTTTACACATTAAAGTCAGACCTGCGGACCAGTTTGGATGGTCTTAAGTAAACTTTCCTTGCAGGTAAAGCTGCTCATCAAGAGACCTTGGTATCCTCTTGGGGAAAACAGGCTAAATCATTGTTTATTCTTAGGCTTTCTTTGTTTTTGGGTTGAACTGATGAAAGTGATTATAATCCTCTTCCTTTCTTGATCAAAAAACTTTGAAAGTCATGTTTTATGCAACCAGAATTCAGTAGGAATAGATTTAGTCACTCTTGGGTGAGAGTTCTCGGGACAGCAGTCCGTGGAGTGAAATTGTCAGGACAATTTACGATGAATCCCCTGATAGCCCCGTGTGGAACTTGTTGACCAATATGCTCGATCATAGAATCATAGAATGGTTATAGCGCAGAAGGAGGCCATTCGGCCCATCAAGTCCATCCCGACTCTGCAAGAGCACTTCAGTTAGTCCCACTCCCCTGCCCTTTCCCCGTAGCACTGCAATTTTTTTTTCCTTCAGGTGCTTATCCAATTCCCTTTTGAAAGCCACGATTGAATCTGCCTCCACTACTGATGCGCTATCAATTACTCATAAAAGACTGAGAGTTAAGAGAGTAACTAAAGGCTTTTATTAGCAAAGAACAGAGCATGCCTCTCGTGGTTGACTGGGTTCCAAGAAGGCAGGGGGCTGCAGGTCAATCACCTTTTATACCTGGGCCTGTGTGGGTGGAGCCAGCCGAGACATGTTGAGGCATGCATAGGTACAACAGTGTGTAACAGCAACAACAACAGTGGTTTACCACATTCACCCCTTGTTTAAAATTGAGTCCGGCGGGGTGAAGTGTACTAAAGGTTCGTGTAAGTAAGTCTATCAGGTGGCCTTGTATGCCGTCCTGATCGTCGTGGTGGCGGCGGTGATGGTGCAGCATCCAACGTTGAGTCTGGCGTCTCATTGAGTGGTTGGGTGGTCAATGACGGGTCCTGGGGCTGCGGCATGCCGTCTAGCGGGGTTGGGTTGTGGGTAGTGGTGGATGGCAATGGTAGTGTTTCAGGGGCACCCAAAGGTGCGAGATCTCGTGTGGGGGCTGTGTCCTCCCGCCCGTCCGGGTACGCTACGTAAGCGTACTGGGGGTAGGCGTGGGTAGTGGTGGATGGTGAGGGGGGTGTTTCGGGAGCACTCGAAGGTGCGAGGTCTCGTATGGAGACTGTGTCCTCCCGCCCGTCCGGGTACACCACGTAAGCATACTGAGGGTTGGCATGGAGGAGGCTCACCCTCTCGACCAGGGGGTCCGTCTTATGGGACCTCACGTGCTTCCGCAGTAGGACGGGTCCTGGAGAAGTCAGCCATGTCGGTAACAAGGTCCCCGATGTGGACTTCCTGGGGAAGGAGAACATTCTCTCGTGAGGGGTAGCATTGGTGGCTGTACAGAGCAGTGACCGAATGGAATGGAGCGCCGCAGGGAGGACTTCCTGCCAGCGAGAGGTCGGGAGGCCCTTAGATTTCAAGTTTAAAAGGACTGCCTTCCAGACCGTCGCATTCTCCCTTTCCACCTGGCCATTCCCCCGGGGGTTGTAGCTGGTGGTCCTCCTTGTAGCGATACCTCTCGAGAGCAGGTACTGCCGGAGTTCGTCGCTCATAAAGGATGAGCCCCTGTCGCTATGAATATAGCTAGGGAAACCGAACAAGGCGAAGAGGTCATTCAGACATTTAATGACCGTGGTACTGGTCATGTCTGAGCAAGGGCTGGCAAACGGGAAACGGGAGTACTCATCAATTATGTTGAGGAAGTACACATTGCGGTCGGAGGAGGGGAGGGGCCCTTTAAAATCGACGCTCAGCCGTTCAAAGGGGTGCGTGGCTTTGATCAGGCTTGCTCTGTCTGGCCTATAAAAATGTGGTTTGCACTCGGCACAGATTTGGCAGTTCCTGGTCATGGTCCTGACCTCCTCGATGGAGTAGGGCAGGTTACGGGATCTGATGAAGTGAAAAAACCTGGTGACCCCCGGGTGGCAGAGGTCATTGTGGAGGGTCTTCAGTCTATCGACCTGCGCGTTGGCGCATGTACCATGTGATAGGGCATCTGGGGGCTCATTGAGTTTCCCGGGCCGGTACAAGATATCGTAATTGTAGGTGGAGAGTTCGATTCTCCACCTCAAGATCTTGTCGTTCTTGATTTTGCCCCTCTGCTTATTATTAAACATAAAAGCTACTGAACGCTGGTCAGTGAGCAGGGTAAATCGTTTTCCGGCCAGGTAATGCCTCCAATGTCGCACAGCTTCCACAATGGCCTGGGCCTCCTTTTCGACAGAGGAGTGTCGAAATCTCGGGGCCCTGGAGGGTCCTTGAGAAAAAGGCCACGGGTCTCCCCGCCTGGTTAAGGGTTGCAGCTAGGGCAAAGTCGGAAGCGTCGCTCTCCACTTGGAAAGGGATGGACTCATCCACTGCGTGCATTGTGGCCTTCGCAATATCTCCTTTTATGAGAGTGAAGGCTGCACAGGCCTCTGCTGTCAGGGGAAGGAGGTGGACTTGATGAGGGGTCTGGCTTTGTCCGCATAGTTCGGCACCCACTGAGCATAGTACGAGAAAAACCCTAGGCATCTCTTCAGTGCTTTTTGGCAGTGGGGGAGGGGGAGCTCCATAAGGGGCTGCATCCTGTCGGGGTCGGGGCCGATGACTCCGTTCTCCACTACACAGCCAAGAATGGCAAGGCGCTTGGTACGAAACATACATTTGTCCTTGTTGTATGTTAGGTTCAGCCGCTGGGCCGTACGGAGGAATTTCTCTAGATTAACATCATGGTCCTGCTGGTCGCGGCCGCAGATGGTGACGTTGTCTAGATAGGGGAAAGTGGCCTGGAGCGCGTTCTGGTCGACCATCCGGTCCATCTCCCGTTGGAAGACTGAAACCCCGTTGGTGACGCCGAAGGGAACTCTGAGGAAGTGGTACAGACGACCGTCAGCTTCAAAAGCTGTGTACTGGCGGTCCTCAGCCCTGATGGGGAGCTGGTGGTATGCCGACTTTCAATAATCCCTTCCTTCAGGAGTCTTGCTACCTCTGATTTAATGAAGCTCCTATCCCCGGCACTGTAACGCCTGCTTTTGGTAGCGATGGGCTTACAGTCGCGGGTGAGGTTAGCGAACAAGGAGGGGGGGGGGACTTTAAGGGTGGAGAGGCTGCAAATGGTGCGCGGCGGGCGATTTAAAAGCTGCTGGCTGCAGACTGTGAGTGGGGGGAGGGGTCCGTCGTACGCTAATGTGACACTCTTAAGGTTGCACTGAAAATCCAACCCCAGTAGAACGGCAGCGCAAAGATGGGGCAGGACCAGGAGTTTAAAATTTTTGTATTCTGTGCCCCATACTGAAAGGGTCACTACACAGTAGCCACCGACGTCCGCTGACTGGGCTTTGGAAGCCAAAGAGATCCGATGTCGCGTCGGCAGGACCGGGAGAGAGTAACTCCGCACCGTGTCGGGGTGGATAAAGCTTTCCGTGCTCCCGCTGTCAAAAAGGCAGGTAGTGGCGCGGCCGTTTACCTTAATGTCCATCATGGACCTGGACAGTTGATGAGGGAGAGATTGGTCCAGCGTCACGGAGGCCAGCGTATGGTCGAGCGAGTCGATGTGGTCGTCAGATGAGGCGGTGGTTGAGTCCGGGTCCCCCGTGGTTGAAGTTGGAGACGTCCGAGATGGCGGACAAAATGGCGGCGCCCATGGTCCCGATCCCCACGCGGCTGGGGGAGCCCAAGATGGCGGACAAGATGGCTGCCCCCACGGTTCGCACGCGGTGCTGCTGGCGTTAGCGGTTTTACCTTTGCAGGCGCTGACAGTGTCCTTTCTTTCCGCAGCCGGAGCAGGTAGCGTTTCTCGCCGGGCAGCGTGCTCTGGGGTGTTTTGCCTGGCCACAAAAATAACATTTCTGTGCCTTGGACATCGCAGCAGCAGTTGAAGGTGGCGGTCCCATGACCCACGGTTGTGGCGTCCACGTTGCGGAGCGGTTAGGGGAGAAGGCGTCCATATTCCTGTGGGCCGCGTCGAGCGAGAGCGCGAGGGACACTGCCTTTCTCAGGTCCATTTCTCCCTTTTCCAACAGTCTCTGCCGGGAGTAGTCGGACCTTAGACCCGCAACGAAAGCATCTCGGATCAGTCCCTCCGTGTGTGCTGCGGCTGATGCTTCTTTGCAGTCGCAGTCTCGGCCGAGTATCCGTAGTGCCCGTAGGAAGGCCTCCACCGATTCCCCGGGCTGCTGTCTGCGGGATCTTAAGAGGTGCCGGGCATAGACCGTATTTACCGGGCGTGTGTATTGCCCTTTTAGCAGACCGATAGCCGCCGCGTAGGTCGTCGCGTCCTGGATTATTGTATAAACTTGGTGGCTCACCTTTGAGGCCAGGATTTCCAACTTGTTTTCGTCCAGGGTCACAGTTGAGGCTTGCAGGTAGGCCTCGAAGCAACGCAGCCAATGCGCGAATTTGGTAGCCGAACCCGCCTCTTGAGGGTCTAGGTCCAGGCATGTTGGTCTGAGGGCTCGCAGCAGCTCCTGTTGCTCAGCGTTTGGTGCAGCAGCCTGCTGTTCAGCATTTGGTGCAGCAGCCTGCTGTTCAGCAAATGTCGACATTTTGTTTTTGCTAATAAAATTGAGGCGCTATCAATTACTCATAAAAGACTGAGAGTTAAGAGAGTAACTAAAGGCTTTTATTAGCAAAGAACAGAGCATGCCTCTCGTGGTTGACTGGGTTCCAAGAAGGCAGGGGGCTGCAGGTCAATCACCTTTATACCTGGGCCTGTGTGGGTGGAGCCAGCCGAGACATGTTGAGGCATGCATAGGTACAACAGTGTGTAACAACAACAACAACAACAGTGGTTTACCACAACTACCCTTTCAGGCAGTGCATTCCAGATCCTAACCACTCGCTGCGTAAAAAGTTTTCCCTCATGTCGCCTTTGGTTCTTCTGCCAATCATCTTAAATCTGTGTCCTCTGGTTCTCGACCCTTCTGCCAATGGGAACAGTTTCTCTCTAACTACTCTGTCTAGACACCTCATGATTTTGAATACCTCTATCAAATTCCCTCTCAACCTTCTCTGCTCTAAAGAGAACAACCCCAGCTTCTCTGGTCTATCCACGTAACTGAAGTCCCTCATCCCTGGAATCATTCTCGTAAATCATTTCTGCACCCTCTCTAAGGCCTTCACATCCTTCCTAAAATGCGGTGCCCAGATTTGGACACAATACTCCCAGTTGAGGCTGAACCAGTGTTTTATAAAGGTTCATCACAACTTCCTTGCTTTTGTACTCTATGCCTCTATTTATGAAGCCCAGGATCCCGTATGCTTTTTTTCACTGCTTTCTCAACCTGCCCTGCCGCCTTCAATGATTTGTGCACATATACCCCCAGGTCTCTCTGTTCATGCACCCCCTTTAGGATAGTACCCTTTACTTTATATTGCCTCTCCTCGTTCTTCCTACCAAAATGTATCACTTTGCACTTTTCTGTGTTAAATTTCATCTGCCATGTGTCCGTCCATTTCACTAGCCTGTCCATGTCTTCTTGAAGTCTATCACTATCCTTCTCACTGTTCACTATACTTCCAAGTTTTGTGTCATTTGTTCACCACTATTCTCTGTTTCCTGTCACTTAGTCAATTTCGCATCCATGCTGCCACTGTCCCTTTTATTTCATGGGCTTCAATTTTGCTGGCAAACCTATTATGTGGCACTATACAGTGTCTGCTGTGGCTCAGTGGGTAGCACACTCACCTTGGAGTCAGAAGGTTGTGGATTCAAGTCCCACTCCAGGGTCTTGAAGCATGTAGGGACAGATTGAAGATGGCGGTGAAGACATCAGCCAGCTGATCAGCACATTCCTTGAGTACCCGTCTGCTCTCTCAGGTGGACGTAAAAGATCCCATGGCACTATTTCGAAGAAGAGTAGGGGAGTTATCCCCGGTGTCCTGGCCAATATTTCTCCCTCAAACAACATAACAAAAACAGATTATCTGGTCATTTTCACATTGCTGTTTGTGGGAGCTTGCTGTGTGCAACTTGGCTGCTGCGTTTCCCACGTTACAACAGTGTCTGCACTTCAAAAGTACTTCATTGGCTGTAAAACGCTTTGAGACATCTGGTGGTTCTGAAAGGCGCTATATAAATGCAAGTCTGTCTTCTTCACTTTATCAAATGCCTTTTGGAAGTCCATGTACACCATGTCAATTGCATTGCCCTCATCAACCCTCTCTGTTGCCTCATCAAAAAACTCGATCAAGTTAATTAAACACGATTTGCCTTTAACAAATCTGTGCTGGCTTTCCTTAATTAATCTACACTTGTCCAAGTAACTGTTAACTTTGTCCCTGATTATCGTTTCTAAAAGCTTCCCCACTACCGAGGTTAAACTGACTGGCCTGTAGTTGCGGGGTTTATCCTTGCATCCTTTTTTGAACAAGGGTGTAACTTTTGTAATTCTCCAGTCCTCTGGCACCACCCCCGTATCTAAGGAGGATTGGAAGATTATGGCCAGTACCTTTTGCGATTTCCTCCTTAACTTCCCTCAGCATCCTATGATGCATCCCATCCGGTCCTGGTGACTTATCAACTCGATGGTTAACTTTTCCCTAGTTTGTACTGGTTTAGCTGTTTTCAGTTGGGCAGTCATTGGCGTGCTGTAGCTCACAGTGCCTGTGTGCTAGCAGGAAGAAAAAGAATTCAACCAGGGTCCCACAGTTTGCTGTTCATTGATCCTTGCTGGAAACTTTGCACGTGTGGATGTTGGATGAGAAGAGAGAAAGACTCAGCTGTGGTGGCATAGTGGTTAGCACTGTTGCCTCACAGCGCCAGGGACCCGGGTTCGAATCCGGCCTCGGGTGACTGTCTGTGTGGAGTTTGCACATTCTCCCCGTGTTTGCGTGGGTTTCCTCCGGGTGCTCCGGTTTTCTCCCACAGTCCAAAGATGTGCGGGTTAGGTTGATTGGCTATGATAAATTGACCCTTAGTGTTAGGGGGATTAAATACGTGGGGTTACGGGGATAGGGTGGGATATGTGTTGGTGCAGGGGTTAAGGGGATCGGGTGGGATATGTGTCGGTGCAGGCTCGATGGGCCGAAATGGCCTCTATCTGCACTGTGGCGTTTCTGTGGTGTCGTCCACCTTCAAATAGTCTACCAACATTCAGTGGGCCCAGGCATGAAGGATGGCCATTTGCAAGAGGCTTTGGAGGGTGGATTGGTGCCCTTGGAACAGCACCCTAAAGGAGTCAAGACATTCAGAAGAGAAGGGAAGAAGTTTGGGTGAGAAGGAGGAAATTTTCAGTTTAGATTTTTAGAAACTATTTTGCTTAGAATGAGCAAGACTGGCAATTCTTATTTATAGATGTGACACCTGATTCTGCTTGGAGGTGAACCACCTTGAGTAGATTTGAGGTAAGTAAAATACAAATTACTGTCAGGAAGTCTAGGCTCAAATGTAACATATTAACATTGTTTCTTTTTTCTCCTCCTTCTGTTCTTTTGTAGTAATATGGAACCATATGCATATTTGCTTTGGAGTGACTCCATTTGGAACAGCAAGTTGAATCATGAAGCTAAAACCTTCCCCAAGTTTGATCCTGCTCATCATAGAGAAACTGCTTCAATAGCAGACAGGTTTTCCAAATTCAAAAATTTTTAAGTGTGGCCCCATCTAGAGTACTTGGCTATAAAATATTGGCTCTGCTAGATTCCAGTATTTTGGGAAAAAAAGTACTCTGGATAATGGGTTTCTCTTAATGTCATTTTAACCTGTCTGCTGTTGAAGATTTTCCAGTCATTTTAAAGATTTTTTTATTGTTTTTGACAGGCTCGATGGGCCGAAATGGCCTCTATCTGCACTGTGGGGTTTCTGTGATTCTGTGATCATGCACCTTTCATTGATTGAGCAGGTGTCTGACCATGAAACCTGCTGCCACATGACTGCTAATGTTACTCTGTCATCACCTGCTGAAACAACTCCCCTTCTGATGGCTTTCCCACCCTGCCTCACCTTATTTTTGAAGTTTGCTTTAAATTTTATAGTCAAGTTTTGTGCTCTGGATTCATGCAGCACGGTGGCATAGTGGTTAGCACTGTTGCCTCACAGCGCCAGGGACCCAGGTTCGAATCCGGCCTCGGGTGACTGTCTGTGTGGAGTTTGCACATTCTCCCCGTGTTTGCGTGGGTTTCCTCCGGGTGCTCCGGTTTCCTCCCACAGTCCAAAGATGTGCGGGTTAGGTTGATTGGCTATGATAAATTGACCCTTAGTGTTAGGGGGATTAAATACGTGGGGTTACGTGTTGGTGTAGGGGTTACGGGGATCGGGTGGGATATGTGTCGGTGCAGGCTCGATGGGCCGAAATGGCCTCTATCTGCACTGTGGGGTTTCTGTGATTCTGTGATCATGCACCTTTCATTGATTGAGCAGGTGTCTGACCATGAAACCTGCTGCCACATGACTGCTAATGTTACTCTGTCATCACCTGCTGAAACAACTCCCCTTCTGATGGCTTTCCCACCCTGCCTCACCTTATTTTTGAAGTTTGCTTTAAATTTTATAGTCAAGTTTTGTGCTCTGGATTCATGCCTGCTGAATTGAGGTTGCCCAAACTTATTTCACTTTAAGACCTGTACAACCGACAGAGAGGAGAGAGGCTCCTCTTTTCTGGATTTGAACCATTTACATGGGCTCCAGTACAATTCGCTGAATACATCCTTGTGGATGTTGAACAGACACTGTCTGTTGTCCATTAACGTTTTTATATGAGCTATAAACGTGGCAGCAAACATTTACCCCATATTGACCATTGAGCTTACAACTTCTCCAGGAGAAGTCCATGCAAATATACTAAGCCAGTGACTTTCAAGCTTTTGTGTGTGGGAGCCCTCTACAAATATTGACATACTCCATGGGATGCCCTTTGCCCTACGTCTGTAAGATAGTATTGGGTACCCAAAGGAAAACCGTGTCATCATTGCAGGAAACATATTTTGTTCATATTTAGCAACAGAAATATATACATAGAATTTACAGCACAGAAACGGGCCTTTTGGCCCAACTGGTCTGTCTGTGTTTATGCTCCACATGAGCCTCTTTCCACCCTACTTTATCTAACCCTATCTGCCTATCCCTCTATTTTTTTCTCCCTTGTGTACTTATCTAGCTTCCCCTTAAATGCATCTATGCTATTCACCTCAACTACTCTCTGTGGTAGAGAGTTCCACATTCTCATCACTCTGGGTAAAGAAGATTCTCCTGAATTCCCTATTGGATTTATTAGTGACGATCTTATATTTATGAGCCCTAGTTTTGGATTCCCCCACAAACGGAAACATTTTCTTTACGTCTACCCTTTCAAACTCCTTCATAATTTTAAAGACCTCTATTAGGTAATTCTTTAGCCTTCTCTTTTCAAGAGAAAAGTTCCACGGCCTGCTCAGTCTTTTTTGATAGTTATAACCTCTCAGTTCTGGTATCATCCTTGCAAATCTTTTTTGCACCTTCTGCCGTGCGTCTATATCCTTTTTGTAATATGGAGACCAGAACTGTACACCGTACTCTTTGAGAGTAAAATAATACACTAGCTGACCAACAAATATGGGAAAATACAAAAACTGATGACAGCCTAGTAGAACTTAGTAGAACCTAGTTAACTTGGTGAACCGTTTGGGATTCTCTCATGAATCTCATTGGGTTCAAGGCCCCAGTTTGAAAATCAGAGCAGCAAATCATTGAGTGAAGAAGTTTTCAACCTCTTACCTACTGAGATTCACAGCCTGTATCAGAGAATTCTGCCTCCCCGCCCCCCACCCCTCCTAGTTTATAGTCCATATAGATTGAGAATTTGTGCATAATATGAAAAGGTAACCATTCACTTACACCTGATACTGTGTGACTACTTACATTTTGTGTAACCTCCTGTGCAAGTATACTGGACAAATTGTACGCTCCGCATCTGAAACTTGGTGTCTTGCTTTCAGCTGCTAGCCTGCTATGCTCTCCATCACAGGATACAATGCAGAGCAGGAATGCACAGGCCACTGCTGGAAGTGCTGTAGCTGAGCATTATCATCTGCTCAAGTTGTCCTGTCCCTTGGCTTAGCTTGGAACATCCTTTTTCCATCTTCAGCCACTTTAATCTTTGTCCATCATGCTCCCTCTAACCTCTAACTTATCAATCTGGTGTTGACCACAAATGTGCTTTTTGCTCACTATTCAGCAGTCATCCTTGGATTTCCTTTCTGGTTTCAGATTCTCCTGGCATCTTTGGTCTTTAGCCGCTCCTGGCATTTTCCTGGCAATCCATCTTGTTTGCATTTATTAGATTCTCACCCAACTGGTATGTCTACGAACCATCTCTTGCTTTCTACAAAGGAATGGCATATTTTTTCCCTGCTAAGATTTTTTTTTACCTTCCTTTAACTAATTTGTTCTGAGCCTCCTGTTAAACTAGTTTTCCTAATTGTTAACATTATTATCCATTTTTTTAATGTGTTTACTCCTGTTCCATCTGCATGTGCAAAATGGATGCTACCCTGAATCCAAGCTTCCCTACCTTTTTAATTTGCCCTGATCCTCTCCCACCCCTGCACCATCTTTTCTTCATTGTCCCTAACACTCAAATTTCATCTCAGCCCCATATACAGTTTCTCCCAGATTAGCCTATATCTGTTCTGTTTCGGCATCCTCTGGTACAGGGAACATGTTGCCAGTTTTATCTCATTAGACACCCAAATTGCCCTATTTTCTACTCCCAGTATGTTCTTTGCTAGCTGCACTCCTCCATGGTAAATTTCTCTAATGTTCCCATCTCCAACTTCTCTTTCCTTTTAAGTGCCTTCTACATCTTCTACCTGCTCCCTCCGTCCCTTCAGACAATTTTGTGATCCCGTCCCTTCAGGTCACCCTCCAAAATATCTGCTCATAAGTTAACAAGTCTGTTCTCATTCATGGGGGAACAATTCAGTATCGCCTCTTTTGGGGCGCCATTATCGAACCAGCATCGTGCTGCTCAGTACCCAAAACTCCTTCACACAGCGTTGAATCTCTCCAGAAGTCAGTGTCTCTCGCTCTCTCTCTCTCTCTCTCTCTCTCCGAATGCGTGGTGCAAAAATGTTAGCAACAAAAAAAGGCAGGAAGCAGTCACCTTTAAATAGCGCTCCCCCAGTCCCTGCCTGACTGCGAAACGCTCCCCTCAACCTGTTGTTGCTAGCGGCAGGGGGCGCCACTCAATATCCGGTCTGGGGCGCTACTGGGGTGTTGCGCACTCGACTGACGTCACGATCTGCCGGCGCAGGAGATCGTGGCGGTAGTGTTTAGCGCCGCCGCAAAATGTCTAGTTAATTTCGCGAGCGGCGCAATCATCGCCGCGCACGGGCACTAGTTGCTTTGCACCCCATTAGCGCCCTCTTGAGGCGCAAACCAACTGAATTTTTCCCCCCTGATCTTATTTGGAAGAGTGTAGCCTACAGTTGGTAATTCTTCCCCCTCATTGAAGTTTTGTTCCACTACATTTCTCAAGCTAATTGTTTCGGTGCTGCTGTGACTGTCGTTTCCAGATTCCACACTAGCATCTCTCCCTATAATTCTGGATCCTTTTTATTTCCTGTAAACTTCTATATACCTCTGCCCCAACTCCATCAACCTTCCCGACCGGTTAAATTTGGTGGTGCAAATTGTCAACATGCTGCTCGAGCACAGTTTCCTTCATTCAATCATCTTGCACCTTTCATAAGATTATCTAACTCCACCCCTATCTCTCCCTGTCTGTTGCTGAGATGAATTCATACTTAATTACCTTAAAGCATGACTTTTCAAATGCTGCCCTGAATGGGGCCCTCCTTATTGCCCATCACAAACTGGAACTCATTCAAAATGTTTCTGTTTTTAATCTCCTCGAAGCCCTACACTACCTTGGTTCTCGACAGGCTCCATTGGTTTCCTGAGTCTCTACAAATCAGTTTCATGATCTATCTAAATAGAGACATAGGGCTGGATTTTACCAGCCCAGAGGAGGCGGGTTTGGAGGCGGGACTGCTGGGAAAATCAAAAAGAATGTGAGCGGGTCGCGAACCCATTCCCAACCTGCCCCCAAATCTTCCCGGGAGTCGGGTCCCTGATTTGCGCAGGGACCTGACTTCTAGCGGCAGGAAGAGGATTATAGCCACTTAACTGCCTGTTAACAGGTAGTTAACAGGCAGTTAAGAGGCTTTTTCCCATTTTGAGACTTCTGCGGGCTTCCCGACGTCGGGGAACCTTGCCAGGGTAAGTGAGGCGCGCTGTGGGTCTGTTGTAATGTTTGTGTATAGATGACAGCTGCAGAAGTGGTGTGAAGGATGCAATGGGACACTGGTGAGTATCAGAGGTAAGGAGATGTTGGGAAAGTCATTTTTAATGTGTTTAGATTTTTCTGTAGGTGACGAGCTTTGAAGTGTTTTGTGTGGCCTCACCTCATTGGGAGAAGTGACAGATCGCTTCTGTACCCTCACCTGCAGCTGCCATCTGTTTTATCCTAAGGAGAGAGTTATTGGAGAGCCTGGGTGCAAGGGCTCACCTTTGTACAGTGATTGTCAGTGTTTGACAGTACCTCAATGCTATCAAACACTGACAAATCATCTGTCAAGAAGAAATGGTACGTCCCTTTAAGAAAACTGGCAGGTGAAGCGTCATCAACTGACGTCATCTGACACCAGCTTTCCCTTAATTGGCCAGCAAGCCCGCAGGGCGGGCTTAACAAGGCCAATTGGGGCAAAATAGTGTCTGCATCAGACGTCGCTGGGGGCGAGACTAGAACCCGGAAGGCAGCAGTCCCGCCCCCAACTTGTCTCGGTAAGTAAAATCCAGCCAATAGATAACAAAAGCAAGGAAGTTATGATGAACCTTTATAAAACATTGGTTTGGCCTCAACTGGAGCATTGTGTCTAATTCTTGGCACTGCACTTTAGGAAGGATGTGAAGGCCTTAGAAACAGGGCAGAAAAGATTTACGAGAATGATTCTAGGGATGAGGGACTTAATTTATGTGGATAGACTAGAGAAGCTGGGGTTGTTCTCTTTAGAGCAGAGAAGGTTGAGAGGAGATTTGATAGAGGCATTCAAAATCATGAGGGGTCTAGACAGAGTAGTTAGAGAGAAACTGTTCCCATTGGCAGAAGGGTCGAGAACCAGAGGACACCGATTTGATGTGATTGGCAGAAGAACCAAAGGCGACATGAGGAAAAACCTTTTTACGCAGTGAGTGGTTAGGATCTGGAATGCACTGCCTGAAAAGGTGGTGGAGGCAGACTCAATCATGGCTTTCAAAAGGGAATTGGATAAGTACCTGAAGGAAAAAAAATGTCAGGGCTACGGGGAAAGGGCGGGCGAGTGGGACTAGCTGAAGTGCTCTTGCAGAGAGCCGGCACAGGCTCGACGGGCCAAATGACCTCCTTCTGTGCTGTAACCATTCTATGATCTCCTCACCACCTTCAAATGCTTTCACTGCCTTGCCCTATCCTATCTCTATGATCTCCATCAGCTTTGTGCCCCTGCTCCTTATCTTCACTAGTCTGGCACTGGTCTACTCCTTGTGCTGCCTTCTGCTCCACCAATCGTGGTGGCTCTTTTAACTATCTTGCCTCTGCCATTAGGTAGTTCCTTTCAAAAACCTTCTGTCTCGCTGCCTCCCTCCTTGCTTTTAAAATCATAGTTAATAACTTATTTTATGAATGCTTTTCAAGTGACGAACTGAATTAAATTAATTCCATTAATTCCCCTCCCTACCCTGGGCAGCAGAGGGTGGGGAGTCATTTTTATTGATCTTGTAAAGCATTCCAGCACATCTTCCCAATGCAAATAATGCTACATATGCAAGTAGTTGTTGATCATGATGGCAGTGGAGCTGGTATTTTAGATGATTGGTAGAGAAACCACCTTTCTTTACATTTTTGATGAATATCAATGGATCAGGAGTCCTGTGCAAACATTTTCTGTGTTCCATACCAATGGTGCACAGTTAATATATGGTATAATACATTTTATATTGCAGCTGAATATGCTTGTTATTCAATCTTCAGTTTCTTTTGATGTGGGAAATGGGAACTAAATGCTTAAACATTAAATCCACACAAATTCAATTTCCTATCCTTGCAGTTCTTCTTGGACTTTTAGTGAAAGCTGCATAATAGATTTATGATTATGGTACGTGGGGCATACGGTGTCTCATAGTCCACAAGGCGTATGTTGTGCACAGAACTGTAGGACACTAAAACCTGCTCCACTCACTGTGTTGTTTACATGGACTGGATCAACTTGCATTAACATTCCGCCATCTGCTTCTCGCAAGAAGGGCATCTCTGGAAATTGCACGTGTGCAGTTTGTGATTTTCCATCTATTACAATGAATGGATGGAAAATCACAGGCTGTGCTCCCACGATGCACATCCTGAATGCAGTGGATTGTGGAAACACCCCCTAGGTGTGTGGTGCAGTGTTTTTAGATTGGATCTGAGCTTCTGGTTTACTTTTTAACCAAAGTTGTTTAGTTTGAATGAGTAGACAATTAAGATTAGATCCAAGTGTGCGCAGTTGTTCCTATACTTCTTTCAGATTCCTTCATGAGAAGCCTCATATAAATAGATAACTTTATCATTTTCCTTATTGTGGTCAGGTGTTGAAATTGCTTTTTAATATGAACATAGACATATACAAAAATATTGGTAGGAAGAAACAGGTGGTGCATCTAGCCTTTCCCATACTGTTATTATGCCTTATGCATCACGTGAAGAGACTCCTTACCCCTTAGGTACCATTCCGTCTCCAGGGAGAGGCGACAAACCAAACCAAAACCCCAAGGCCAGTTAAGGAGGAAAAAATCTGGAAAAAATCCTCTTAATTCCCTCTAGGCAATCAAAACTTCCCACAAATTCCACAAGATTGTATTTTATTGAGTAACTTATTGTGAGGTACCTTTATAAAATGCTTTCTGAAAATCCAGGAGGACATCTGATCTATCATGTATCATTGACTTGGACGAAGGAATAGAGTTGTATATCCAGGTTTACAGATGATACTAAAGTATGTATGTATGTGTTTGTATGTGGTATGTATGTATATATATATGTATGTATATGAAATAGAAGCAGGAGTCGGCCATTTGGCCCCTCGAGCCTGCTCTGCCATTCAATAAGATCATGGCTGATCTGATCTTGGCCTCAACTCTATCCCTGCCCGCTCCCCATAACCCTTGACTCCCTTATTGTTCAAAAATCTGTCTCTCTCCACTTTAAATATATTCAATGACCCAGCCTCCACAGCTCTCTGGAGTAGAGAATTCCACAGATTCACGACCCTCTGAGAGAAGAAATTCCTCCTCATCTCCGTTTTAAATGGGCGACCCCTTATTCTGAAACGATGCCCCCTAGTTCTAGATTCCCCCACGAGGGGAAACATCCTCTCTGCATCTACAATGTCAAGCCCCCTTAGCATCTTATGTTTCAATAAGATCACCTCTCATTCTTCTAAACTCCAATGAGTATAGGCCCAACCTGCTCAACCTTTCTTCATAACACAATCCCTTCATCTCAGGAACTAACCTAGTGAACCTTCTCTGAACTGCCTCCAATGCAAGTATATCTCTCCTTAAATAAGAAGACCAAAACTGTACGCAGGTGTGGTACGCAGGTGTGGTCTCACCAATACACTGTACAGTTGTAGCAGGACTTCCCTACTTTTATACTCTATCCCCCTTGCAATAAAGGCCAATATTCCAAATTAGGAGAAACAGTAAGTTGTGTAGATGGGAGTAGGAAGTTACAAAGGGACATAGACAGATTAAGTGCTTGGGCAGGACTAGCAGATGAAGTTCAAAGTAGGGAAGTGTGAGGTCATCCACTTTGGATCCAAGAAATACAAATCAGAATATTGTCTAAATGGGGAGAAACTAGAAACTGTGAAGGAGCAAAGGGATTTGGGCGTCCAGGTGCACAAATCACTAAAATCTGGTGCACAGGTACAAAAAGTAATCAAAAAGACTAATGAAATATTGAGGAACAGCACCTCATCTTTCTGTTGGGCACTTTATAGCCTTCCGGACTCAACGTTGAGTTCAACAATTTCAGATCATAACCTCTACCCCCATTTTTTTGGACAGCATCTGCTGCTGATGATTCTGATATTCCCATTTACACCTCTAGATCCATCTTATGTTTCTTTACTTGTCCCATTAACATCTCCTTTCGCCTTGCACCATTAATCCTTTTGTCATTTAATCTCTCCTTCCAGCATTTTCTGTTTTTGTTAATGAAATATTGTCCTTTATCTCAAGAGGGGTGGAATATAGAGTCTTGATCAGACCCCATCTGGAGTATTGTGTTCAGTTCTAAGCACCGAACCTCAGGAAGGATATATTGGCTTTGGAGGGAGTACACTGCAGATTTACCAGAATGATACCAGGGCTTAAAGTGTTAAATTATGACAGATTGCATAACTTTAGTTGTATTCCTTTGAGTTTAGAAGGTTGAGGGGTGATCTAATTAAGGTGTTTAAAATTATAAAGGGATTTGATAGAGTAGACACAGATAAACCATTTCCTCTGGTGGCAGAATACAGAGCAAGAGTAAACATCTTAAAATTAGTGCTATGTTATTTAGGACTGAAATCAGGAACCACTTTTTTACACAAAGGGGTGGTGGAAATGTGCAATTCTCTCCTGCAAAAGGCTATGGTTGTTGGGTCAACTGAAATTTTCAAGACTGTGATAGACAGATTTTTATTGGATAGAATTATCAAGGGATATGGATCGAAGGCAGATAAATGGAGTTGAGGTACAGGTCAGCCATGATATAATTGAATGGTGGAACAGGCTCGAGGGGTTGAATGGCTTACACCTGTTCCTATGTTCCTATAACCTGGTGACTTTTTCAAAACATTTATTCAAAATAGTAAGACTGGATCTTCTTTTCCAGAAGCCGAGTTGGGTGTCCCCAATGACTCCTTCTTTGTCTAGAGCATCACATGATCCAGCTGGAATCCATTTTCCTTCCCCACCACTGCCCATACATACCACTGATTAGCATCTCCACCTCCCACTGACAGGACAAGAGTAGACAGAGACCAGGCAAAGGAACAAAAGAGAGAGAACATGACATAGAAGGAACGGTAAAAAAAGACGAGCGAGAAACAAAAGTGTACAGAGAATGAACCACCAACAGTAAGACAGCAGACAGGTAAAACTGAGTGCACCATTGAATTACCATCAACTTCCTGGGGGTTACCATTGACCAGAAACAGAATTGTACCAGCTACACAAATGCAGATCAGTGACTACATATTCTGCAGCGAGTGGCACACCTCTGAGTCGCCAAAGCCTCTCCACCACTTGCAAGGCACAAGCCAGGAGTGCAACGGAATACTCTCCACTTGCCTGGTTGGTACAGCTGCAACAACACTCGAGAAGCTCGATACCATGCAGGACAAATTGGTCGTCTTGATCGGCACTTCATCCAATGGCAGCTCATCATCTTGCCGTTGCAGCCACAGCTCCAGGTTCCACGAGCCTAAATATACACTCCCTCCACCACAGGCATACTGCGGCTGCAGGATACATTGCAGCACCTCCCAAACCCACGATGTCCACCATCTAGGAGGACATGGACAAGGACAGCAAGTGCATGGAAACACCAGCACCTCTGAGTTTCCCTCTGCTTTGCACAACATCTCAACGTTGGACATATATGGCCGTTCCTTCATCGTCGTTGGGTCAAAATTCTGGAACTCCCCACTTAACAGCATTGTGGGCGTACCTTCACCACATGGATTGCAGTGGTTCAAGAAGAAAGCCCAAACCTTCTCAAGGGATGGGAATTAAAATGCCATCCTTGCCAGTGATGCCCATATCCCAAGAACACTTGGGCAAATTTTGACTGTTAGGTAGATAACAGTGTCCTAGCTATACTGGAACAACTTGGCTAGGGGAGTGGCTCGCACTGGTGCACACGTCTTTAGCACTGTTGCTAGAATGTTGTCAGGGCCTATAGCCTTTGCTGTGTCCAGTGCATTCAGCTGCCTCTTAATGTCAAGTAGAGTGAACTTAATTGCCTGGGCACTGGCATCTATGATGGTGCGGATCTCGGGAGACTGACACTCTTAGCTGAAGATAATTGGAATGATTGGTAGTATCAAACAGAGTAGGTGACATGGTGAAGAATATCTCCCCTTAAGCCTCAACTATTGTAGGTAAACAAATTACATGTCAGAATTATAAATGGTTGTGATTTGCTATTCTCAGGAGTACTGTAAATACAGCCTCTCAATCGTACACTGCCTGATTACGTTAGGTTCTAGAGTGATCTTTAATTAATAGTTGATGTTTATGATCCTGTCAAATTGCACAGGGGCTGGTAACTGGAAGAGCAAGCCTGAAGTTGAGTCCATTCATCTGTAAACCTATTTTGATTGACACATAGTCCATTATTTTTTAATCTATATTTTTCAGTTTGTATTTGCAAAGTTGCCAGTTTTTTTTAAATGTACCATTGCAAATGTCTGTGTTTGAATCTGTTGATAATTAGGGTTCCTCTGAGGATCTCTGCTGTAGTCAGTTACTCACTTTACTGTGTTTGAATATGTATTCTTGAGCGCGACTGTCCAGGTTGCATATACTCTGTGATAGCTGCCATGATCCTGTGTCAGTAGATGTGTTTTATAATGGGATCGAAACCTCTATTTCGGTTATCTTCTCTCCCCTGTCCACCCACCCTCCCACCAACAAGGTGGAATGTTCAGCTTCCCTGAGGCGATCAATAATGTGAACCAGCCAACAAAATCTGAAGCTCATCACCAATGTGCCGGTAGAACTGGAATTTTAAATGACCTCACACAGTATGGTTGCAATGCTATTGCAGCTACTGCTAGGCCAGTGCCCTGTCTTTATTTTGTTTCTTTTCCGATCAAATTTCAATATTGGTAGTGATTTGTTATCGGGTGCACAAAGCTTTCAATCTAAGGGGTAAGTATCAAAACATTTTTAGATCTTTGTCTTAATTTAGTTAATATTTTAGCTCATCTCCAGTGCATGAGCTGCCCAGTCTATTTTGGAGAAAAGCTGTAATTCTGCATTTTGTTCTAATTGTACAAAATTGAAATTGCCAAATGATACTTGAGTTAAATCAGTCATGCTCAGCTCCATTGTATAAAATCAATGTGGATCAATATTTCATTTGGCTGCATTTGAATCAAGAATGTTAATACGGTCAACAAGGCTTGACCCTTTGAGAACAATACTCGCATTTCAGCACCTAAATAAGTAAAACAATATTAGGATTATTCTTGTGTAATTCTCATCATAGGATGAATTGTGCAATGTTCTTTGTTACTTTCTAACCTTCATCACCGGAAAATAATTTTTGCTGATGTTTCTGCGAAGGAAAAGACGTGCCTATTTTGAAAGTGGAAAAGTGCTTCTATGTTTGAAAGCTTAAAATTACATGTGAATCAATGTGAGCTCATATGAATTTATTCCCAAATACCACTTGGTTGCAGTAACTGCAAAAAGCAAAAATCACCCACTGATCCTGTGGCTTTTGGCTACCAAGACTTTGTTTGATCTACGACTGTGCCTTCTGTTTAAAATGAAATCCTCACTAGGCCACCACCTTCTTACAGAGCTTCAGTTGTCTAGTTAACATACACAAAATTGCTATGGAACTCAGTATCAAGCAGTTCTTCTGAATAAAAGTTTTTGAACTTATTTTAGATGTTTTTGAACTTATTTTTCTTTCCCCCTCCCTAGGAGGGTGCAAAATGTGGCAGACAAAATTTCCTGTGGGTAGTTTTTTTTTGACTGTAGTGCCTATGCAAAATAGAATCAAATATTAACCGTGATATGTCAGTTTTTAAGTGCTCCAGAGACATTCTCCTTAGAGCAGAGAAGGCTAAGAGGAGATTTGATGTTGGTGTTTAAAATCTTAAAGGGTTTAGATAGAGTAAATAAAGAGAAACTGTTTCCAATGGTTGAAGGGTTGATAACCAGGGGCACAGATTTAAAGTGATTGGCAAAACAACCAGAGGTGGCGTGAGGAAAAACTTTCTTATGCAACGAGTGGTTAGGATTTGGAATGCGCTGCCTGATAGGGTGGTGGATACAGATTCAATAGTAGCCTTCAAAAGGGAATTGGATAAATACTTGAAGGAGAAACAAAAATGCAGGGATATGGGGAAAGAGCGGGGTAGTGGGACTAACTGGATTGCTCTTCGAAAGAGCCGGTGCAGACTCAATGGGCCGAATGGCCTCCTTCTGTGCTGTACTATCCTATATTTCTGGTCCATTCTGGCATGAGGAGAAACTAAATGCCGAGAAGGATCATATCCTGATTTGAAAACTTTTGCTTTCTCAGGCATGTAACAACATGCACATATTTACTGAATTTCTTCCAGTTCTAAAGGCTGTTGAACTGTACTAAGTTGTTATCTTTCAGCAAATGAAAAATTGAGTTCAACAATTTCAGACTATAACCCCTGCCCCCATTTTTTCAGGTGGCAGCTGTTGATGATTCTGCCATCCCCATTTGCAACATTTAATCTCCCCTGCCTGCCACCCTAGCACAGACCGTCCCTTTAGTTCCTTCCTCTCCTCAGCCCCTGCCTCTGCACCTGCTTAAAACCTGTTACATCCCTAACTTTTTCCAGTTCTGACGAAGGGTCACAGACCTGAAATGTTGAGCGCGATCTTGCCAGGCCTGGGGAGGCGGGTTTGGAGGCGGGACTGCCGGGAAAATGGCAGAATCTGGGGGCGGGTGCCCATCCCACCCCCAACCCGCCTCCGTGCCATCTTCCCAGGAGGCAGGTAGCCGACCCGCGCTGGGTCCCGTCTCCTGGAGGCGGGAAGGGGATTACAGCCACTTAACTACCTGTTACCTGCGGAGGTCGGAGGGGTGCAAAAGTGCGCTGTGAAGGTTAGTGATGGGTGCAAGTGTGGAGAGGTGAGTATGTGAGGTGAGTGGAAAGTGATAGAAAATGTTTACTTACCTTTGTTTCTTCCTGCAGGCTTCAACAGTTGGGGATGCGGAGAGTCTCGCATCTCACTGGCAGGGATGACAGATGTCTGCTGCATTCCCTGATGCAGCAACCATCTGATTTCTGCTCACAAAAGAGGTTTGATGAGTCTTGAATACAAGAACTCCTCAAACAACAGAGAATGTCAGTGTTTGACAGCTTCACAGAGCTGTCCAAAATTTTTGACAGATGAAACGTCATACGCTGACGTTTTCTGTAACCGGCTTCCCCTTAATTGGCCTGCTGAGCCCGCTGGGCGGGCTTAACAAGGTCAATCAAGGGAAAATAGCGTGGGTTGGCCAGAAGATGATGGAGGTGGGACTAAAACCCGACAAGCAGCAGTTCCGCCTCCAACCCGCCCCCATTGACAAAATCGCCCCTGTTAACTCTGTTTCTCTCTCCACGGATGCTGCCTGGCCTGCTGAGTGTTTCCAGCATTTTCTGTAGTTATTTCAGATTTCCAGCATCCGCAGTATTTTGCTATTGCAATATAACCTATTTTTAGTTCTGAAAAGCCCCACACCATGAATTGAAGTAAATGATTGGTCATGGAAGTGCTTGTTACTCAGTAGAGCCTGTTGTAGATAGGGGCTGAGCACAGTACCAGGCTGAGACTTTAGGCCAAAACCAAGTTGCCTGAATTAATCTGGGTGAACCTAATGTAAAAATTGGGAGTTTAGTGAAGACAAATCTGGAAGCTTTTTTAAAATTTGAAATATGGATTGTATACTTTGCTGCTGGTAAACTCGTATTTCCCACCAGGGACCGGGAAAGAATAGCAAAACTGCACTTAAATTATCATGTGGGTTTGACAGTTCATTCATTTGAGGTCAGGATGTGACGTACGTAATCCCCATGTGGTCTGACATTTTTGTTAGTCAGAGGAGAGTTTGGAATGTTTGTCAGTTTGGCAAAGTGACAATCCTGCTGTAGGTGCCCTACATTGTTTACTGCTTGAGGATGGAGAATTATACATATATACATTGTCTGAATGTGTTTTATTTAAGAATGGGAGGATATGTAATTTGTTACAGAAGAACAGGGAGTGTGGAGTATTCGGATCCCTGGTTCCCTTTTCTTTGTAATAATTTTGTTTCAACAGCCGTTTACACGTTTTCTCAGGTCTTGGTAGAATTTAGAATAACAAAGTACAAGCTGCTTTGTAGGTTACATTTATTTGGACAAATTTCCTATTGAAATGTTTGTTTATTTTCCCACTAACATTGGGGGTGCATTAAACTCAAGCCATTTAACTGTTGCTCCATAGTCAGTGGCAGATACTATATAGTATGTGAGTGCACAAGAGTTTACGTTTCAATGTTACTGCTGCCACATCAAATTAGGTGTGCATTTGAGCCACAGATATATAAGCCTATGGCGCAGATTTTTTTTTTTCCTGTTACTGTGATTTATCTGTAGTAGATGTAAAAGTTGATGAATTTCAATAAATAGAAACATGTACAATTAGGACTGTATTTTCGCTAGAGGCAGTCAGTGTTAGCAACCATTCTCCCCAGTAGCAGAAAGACCACTAAGAATTAATGTTGGCACTATTTTAACCAGCAGTTGTATGAATCCATTCTCTCATTCTATTGAAGGTTTGTGTGTGTCTGTGTGTACAGTCAGAGATGACAACAATTGAACCTAGGTCATGAATAAGAACTGTAAGGAGATACCTTTAAGTCATTTTTGATGTTTGTGACTTCTTGAAGCCTATGTAACTCTTCCAGTAGCATCTATAAAAGTTATCTGTTTCAGGTGTTGCTCATTCATTTCCAGTTTCAGAAAATCTTCTGTGGCTTGTCTCAATAAAGAAGTACTAATTATTTTATGATTTTGTTTGATCTTCAATGTCCATTACATTCCATGGCGATTAAGCTTGTGGTTCATATCACTTGATTTACATAAGGGACCTGGGCCAGCAATTTCCTTGGAGCCTGCTGCTGTAACTTGGCTGGAAGTGCAGTAGAAGCTCTGTTTATGCATGCAAATGGGATTTCCAGTGCAGTTTCGACAAAGTTGCTGTTCCAAGGAGATTCCCAGACCTGGATTCTGAAATTCAATGCAAAGTGGTCAGATTTGCAGATGATTCCAAAATAGAAGGGGCAGTGGAACTGGAAGAGGGAGCTCAGGGATTACAGAATAAGTTGCACAAAAATATGTAAATCAACATAACAGTGGTGAATAGAACTTAATGCAGACAGGGGTAAAGTGCTGGAAGGAAGGAAGGAAAAACCAGTGACCTACATCCCTCAGGAAAATGTTGAAGTAGCTAATAATGAAGCTGAAAGAGACCTAGGAATTTTAGTAGACTTTGACACTAAACATTCCAACCATTGCAGCAATGAACAAACCAATAGGATGTTGAAACACACAACCAAAACAGCAGAACAGAAGTCAAGGGCCTGGAAGTTTGGCTACTAACAGGTCTTCTAAGCCTCCAATATGGCCGGCAAGAAGTGCACACATTGATTGCACACACAATGCCTTGCCTGCTCCCTGTCACCAGCCTGACATCTTTATCAATTTAAAGGAATTCCACTCCTTCAATGTACAGCTAGTTTGTGACCACAGGCAATGCTTCATGCAGGTCTGTACCCACTATCCCAGCAGCAAGCATGACTCCTTAATCCAGCGCCAGTCCTCTGTGCCGCCTTTATTCCAACCAGGCTGCCAAGTTACAGGCTGGCGATGGGGCAACAAAGGATATCCTCTCTGGATATTGCTCATGACTCCTGACAGGAACTGGTGCATGGCTGCAGAGCATGCCTACAACGAGAGCCATGCTGCCACAAGGGACATTATCGAACAAACATTTGGTGTGCTCAAGCAACACTTCCACTGCTTGGACTGTTCTGAAGGAGCTTTGCAGTACACCCCCAAGTGGCAATCCAGATTTGTCGTCTGCTGCATGCCCCACAACTTCACCATCGCGAGTATTGCATGCTGCCAACATGCACATTTACTGTTGTGTACAGTTCCCACCTCTCCCCTTGCGCACCTGATTCTGGCCGCGATCGGATTTCCAGGTCATTGAAGGTAGTGCTCAAACTGTATAGCCCTCGGGTCAGATAGCACCTTTAATACTGCATTAAATTCTGGTTACCAAGAAACAAGGGAGATATTCAAGCACTGGAGGCAGTACAGACAAGAACTGAGGCTGATTTCCTAGGCTGGAATTTTCCGGGGGGTGGGGGGGGGTGGGGGGTGCGGTCAGTGGGTGGGATCGGTGGCGGGTTGGGTGGGAAATTTGATTTTTTTTGACCGGGTCTGGACCCCACTGTCAACCCGCCGCAACGCGCCATTCCCAATGTCAGGCTGTCATTGCTGAACAGACTCGACGGGCAGCGGTGGGCAACCCAATTAAACTCATTAGCATTTAGTTGACAGATCATTAACAGGCTTTTTTAACTTACCTTTTCACTTTAACTTCATGGCCATGGGAACCACGCTGTTCGGGGACCACAGCTGTCAACCTGAGGTGGGAGTTCAGTGGCCATTGCTCCAGCTGATTACTTGACAGCTTCAAATATACAGTAAATGCTCCCACCTGACAGATCATCACTTTCCTCAGCCACAAGCTGTTTCTCAGTCCATTTCCAGCACAGATTCTGCAGGCTTTCCACTTTCCACTCTCCATCCACTCTTGGAAGAACTCTCTCACCATTGACAGAATGCTTCTCTCATCTCTACTTCACTTTCCATCTATTCCATCAATATGGGTGCCCTTTATACTGTCTCACCTTGGTCTCAGAATCCGACCACAATCAGCTCCAACACCAGCAGCACCAACAACACCAACCTTCTCCACAATCACCTGATACTGCACAGTACAGAGGACATCAGCACCCGAGCACATTGCTGCCCGGGAGGCCAAGGATGGCCTCACCTAGGTCAGATTTACTTCACTTGATGCTGTATACACATATAGCTACCACATGATGCACCAGGTTGGCACCACCCCACCATAAAGCACCCCTACAATGTCCAAGCCATTCCTTTCACATTCACCACCATTGTGGGGGGGGGGTACCATTATGTCTCACCATTCACTGCAACTCACTAAGCCACTTCCAAAGGTGTACACAAATCTGTGCAAGAATGCAAAGTGTTGAAAAAAAAGTTTTCAATGTTTCACAGCACATTAAAAGTAACTTTACATGAACATTGCATAAAACACCCAAGTGCCTACCCTTGTGTGTTGTTAGTTGGTATGATTGCAATAGGATGAAGGTGAGTGTGAGGTGTGACTAGTGAAATGGGGATGTGGTAATGTAGCTAGAGAAGGATGGGTGGAGGTGCAAGATAAGTTGGTGTGAGTAAAGATGTACAGGAGTAGGGTAGGGAAGGCAGAGTGATGGGGATGTGATGAGAGGCACAGCAGGATGAAGGTGAGTGTGGCTTTGTACTAATGTTTCGTGATCTAATGAGTTCAATTGAAAGGTTTGCACCACTGCACCCAGGTCCTCCTGACGACATCCCTGCTTGTGACCTCTTCTGCAATGTGCAACCAGGCTGTGTTGGTCTCCTAGGGAGGTGTCTTCCGCCCATGGAAAGGGAAGAGGACCTCACTGCGTACTCGTGACTTCCTCCATAAGCATATGGAGGGAGTCATGGGAGAACCTGGGTGCAGCCCTGCACCTCTGCAGTGATTGTCAGTGTTTGCAGCATTGCAATGCTGTAGAACACTGACAGCACAAATGTCAAAATAAAGATGGCCATGGTCCCTTTAAGGAAACTGGCTGATGATGCATCATGAATGACGTCACCAGACCAGTTTCCTCTAATTGGTCGGAAAACGTGCTGGGCGGGCTTAACAAGCCTTATCAGCGGAAAATAATTTTTCAGAGCGGGATGGACCCAGCAGTGGGGTTGGGACCCGCCACTGACGTCTCCTGCCACGGACCCGCCGAGGTAAGGAAAATCTCGGCCCTAGAGTCAGAGCCTGATTAATGAGGAAAGATTGGAGAAATTTGGACTTTGGCCTGGAAAGGAGGCATCTTGAAGTTGATTACATGGAAGTATGTAAGATTGTTAAGGGAATGGAAAAAGTAAACCCAAAATATTACTTGAAACTAATTGAGAATAGAACAAGGGGAAACCGGTTCAAACTAGAAAAAGATTATTTTAAGCGTAATATCAGTAAATTATTCTTCCAACAAAGAACACTCAATGTTTGAATAGACTTCCAGATGGAGTAGTGGAAGCAAAAACCCTGGAATCACTTAAATAGATAGATACTACAGCAAGGGAAATTCATGATCTTTCTGGATGAATGAATTAAGATGGGCTGAATGGTTTTCCTGGAGTTGATCAATTGTAGTCAGCGCAGAACTTGTCTTTCAAAGGGTCCTCTTTCCAGAAAGGAGAGAGCATACAGTCCCTACTGTGACTCGAACATAATGTTCTGCAGTTCAGCAGGGCCCGGGATACAATCACAGCATTAGTGGATGCCATTTCTGTGGTGCTATATGAAAGCTTCATGTGCCCACTACAGCTGAACCTCTTTAAAGTTTGGTATCTATTACATTTTTGGGTTTCTTTTACCTCTGCTCTTTTTAAAAAAAAAAAAAATAATTTCCATATTTTGGATTCTTCTCATAGATGAGTCTTAGCTCTCTACATCATAGAAACATAGAAGATAGGAGCAGGAGTAGGCCATTCAGCCCCTCGAGCCTGCTCCACCATTCAATAAATCATGGCTGATCATCCAAATTCAGTACCCTGTCCCTGCTTTCTCCCCATATCCCTTGATCCCTTTAGCCTTAAGAAATATATCCAACTCCTTCTTGAATATATTTAATGAATTGGCCTCTACTGCCTTCTGTGGTAGAGAATTCCACAGGTTCACCACTCTCTGGGTGAAGAAATTCCTCCTCATTTCTGTCCTAAATGGCTTACCCCTTATCCTTAGACTGTGACCCCTGGTTCTGGACTCCCCGACCATCGGGAACATCCTTCCTGCATCTAGTCTGTCCAGTCCTGTCAGAATTTTATAAGTTTCAATGAGATCCCCTCATTCTTCTAAACTCCAGCAAGTATAAGCCCAGTCGACCCAATCTCTCCTCATACATCATTCCTGCCATCCCAGGTATCAGTCTGGTGAATCTTCGCTGCACTCCCTTCATGGCAAGAACATCCTTCCTCAGATAAGGCGACCAAAACTGCACACAATCCTCAAATGTTTTTACTTGTCTTGGTATCTAGCTACGTTTCTTCGTCCAGTCTGGAATAGGGAACAGAGAATGCTTTAAAAAAATTACTTCAGCTACTAGTTATAACCCATTCCTCCACAGGATCCTCCTAGCCCTCAGAAAGCGGAGGAATAACATTACACTCGACTTTCTTTTAGGCTTTAACTGCCAAATACATTTATTAAACAGTAATAGACTAGTAAGCTAACACAATGGAGATCATTTCCACCTCCACTGCTTGGGCGGAGCTGATTAGCCGCTCGATATAGAACCTGCCTGACTTTCATCTCCATTAAGTTCAAAGGGAATGAAAATTACACCCAATAGAACATATATTTTAACAGTGGCTGTTAAGCAAAGCTGACGCCTTGTAATAGAAAATAAATAATTCCTAACTTTCATGCTAATTTTAATTAATTATTAGATGCGATTTTCTTTTGTCATCTTTTATTTCACCAACTACAGAAGTATCTGGCTGAGCTAACACGCTTTGAAACTTTCAGATAGATTCATTGCAAGGACTACTAAATAGACTCGTCTCTTTGAAAGCCCCAGATAGATTTACTGAGATGAAAAGGGTAGGTTGATAAATACCTTTTGAAATAGTGACTGGAGGAAGCAGAATATAAATAACATCTGTTAAATTCACAAAAAGCTACTGATCAGACACATATTTGAACAAATTATACAGCATGTTTGTATTTGAAATGAGTGCCTCCCTTAAGCAACAGCCCAGTAACCAACCAACTCAATTTTGCAACAGTGAATAAAGTTAGGAGAGCATTTCTGTTAATTAAGCTTTTTTTTAACCTTTTGTGTACCATGTCAGAATTAAGCCAATCCCAGCTGAGCCTTAGACAGACTTGCTTCATTTTTATCAGTCTCTACTGTCTTAAGTTGCCATAGTTCAACACCCAACTGTGGTGGGCACAGCACAGCAATATCATGTTGGCTGGCCTGGACAGCAGTCCCCGCTGCCATCAATTGACTTAGTGACTAATACATTCATATTGGGAGCTGACTTTGACAATCTGGGCACATGGAGCATGGAACCTTCCTGTCACTTGCAGCATGTAAACAGACTCAAGCTTCTAGCGGTTTAGATGCCTTTTAATCACTGTGAATCCAACACACAGTAGAATCATGAAAGTCTGGACGATATGATTGTGATCTATTGCATTTGAATGCTGTGCAGGATTTAGTCCTTGGCTCTCTTGATGTGACACTGATGCAAACAGAATTCTGACCTTTTTCAGTCCAACAGCTACCAGTTGCAGAGAATGAGGTGGCGAAATATTCTCAGCATCCCACAGGTGATCTGTGGGGACTTTGACAAGTGGGCCTACCTGGAAGTAGACCTCATGGTTACATTCCAGAATGAGAGGGTACCAGAGTTCTGTTCAAATTTCCAGCCATCTGGGTAGTGGCCCTGTGTGGCCTGTCAATCCACTGGCAAGGGAAGTTACTGTTGCTCCCCATATCATAGGTTATTCACAAGATTCGAAAAGAGTAAATCAAATTGTTTTCAGATCTTCTGACTCTTAGTGCTTAGTGACTCATTGGGATTCTGTACAGAAAGAACCTACTGACCCAGATCAATAGTTGAATCTAGGGCAGTAACCCCCCAGAGTTTTCATTTGGCTAGACTTTTGAAAGAGCTTTTAATTCTCTTTCTGTTTGTAGCTGCGGTACTGCTTTTAGAAATTCTGTTTTTTGCCAATTTTCTGGCATTCACCTTCCCCTCTTCTGAAGACATTTGATCCTTACTGAATAGAGTTCCACAGATACCAATTGCCCTTTGGCATCTCATCCAACTGGGCCATTGCTCATTTGTGAGCCTTGCAGGTGGCATCATTGCAAATCCTGCCCTTGCCCAAGAGCCATACCTGCACATGTTCAACAATCTCTACTGGAAAACAAATTAGGAGCAGGCATTCTGGCTGATTTTTTTTTACTCCTCAGTCCAGAGGTCCCATACTGCTGCCTAATGAGACTGAGAATCAACCCTGGGAAGTGCCTGGTCTGTGTGGCTCAATTATTTTACCTAAAGTTGCTGAATCATTGGAAGATTTGGTTTTTTAAGTTTGTTTCTAGTTACATTCTTTTATGCTAGTGCTTGCTGGTTACTGAATTCTCTGGGTAAAAAACTGATGGTCTGCCTTAGAATGTGGATGCTGCACAGCTAATCTACCTGACTGCTCACAGCATTAGTTTTCTAAAGGGGAAATCTTCATGGGCTCATTGCAATTCCTATTTGTCTGTACAGGTTGAACTCCTTGCAAAAAGTGAGGAACACTGTCTTTAATAAGTACTTAGCGGTCTTGGGATAACTATTTGCAAACAGACTTACCAAATCGCAGATTAAATGTATTTTGCAGTGGCATAGTTGAACTGAACCCGTTGTGAAATGTGAAGTGCCGTTCAACTTTCTCAGTAGACTGGGCTTAAGTTGACCTTGAGAAGGTTTCCTTACTTTTCCTGGGAAACAAAGTGACAAAGGTGGGGGAAGTGACCTTTACACATGTCGCAGGATGGGAGAATCTCATGTATAATGTCAATAATATTCGACTGGTATTTCCTTTATGATTCTCCCTACTACTGACTTGGACTTTCTTTTAGTAATACATGGACAATCATTTGATAAAGGAAGAAAGCACTACAGGTTAAGTAGTTTCACCTTCTAAGCAATACAGTAACAGGTGACCTGTTTTTGGCCATTAAAAAAAAAGTGCTGCCTTCAACTTGAGGGTCTAAGACTGGACTAGGTTGACCTGCTCTTTTTTAAGTTTTCTTTTCCCTTCTCACACCCTAAGGAAAAAATCTTTTCATGCATTTTGTATCTCTCCAGAGGTTTGGGTGAGATTGCGAACCAGCTGTGTGAGAAATCATGAATGTAACCCATATCTAGCCACTAGCAGTGCAGCAAGTTCGTACAGTAATATCCTTGCTATCAGTCTGTGGTGAATCACCGGTACAAGCTATTCCTGCCACTTTGTAATGCGCTGTATTAATGTACTGTACCAACGTTTTATGTCACTGGGCTATTCCAGGAGCTTTTAAATAGAGAATTGTCAATTAAGTTACTTGGGAAGGGAAATCTAGATTAAGTACTTTTTGTTCAAATTATTTCCCCAACTTTATAGTCTAAAATAATAGACGCATCAGAATTTTATTTCATATTTTTAGTGCAAACACTAATTTTGTTATTTGCATGGAGACCTTTAAGTCTCTTCTAGAATGCTGCAATGATGCTACCAACCGGGATTGTGCCTGTGCATTCTGGAGTGTCTTAATAGAAAATAGTGAGGGCCATGGCTTCAAACCAGCCTAGGAGCTGCTGTGGAGCCATGAGACCGCAGGGACCCATGCTATTGGTGGGGAATCTGAATCCCCAGCCAAAGGCATAGTTTCTTGAGATTCTGCAATCCTAGGGCTGGTTTAAAGTCCTGACCCCAGATGTTACGTGTATAGCTAGCTACCTCTGCTATTTCCAATGAATCTCTCTGTCATTGACATTACCTGAATGACTCAGCAGGGAGGGAGACCCAACTCTAGGCTCTCCATGCTATAAGAACATAAAAAAATAGGAGCAGGAATAGGCCACTTGGCCCCTCGAGCCTGTTCCCGCCATTCGATAAGATTGTGGCTGATCTTGGACTCAAAGCCACTTCCCTGCCCGCTTACCATAACCCTTCACTCCCTTATCTTGTAAAAATCTATTTCCACCTTAAATGTATTTAATGACCCAGCCTCCACGGCTCTCTGGGGCAGAGAATTCCAAAGATTTATGACCCTCTGAGAGAAGAAATTCTTCCTCATCTCAGTTCTAAAAGGGCGACCCTTTATTCTGAAACTATGCCCCCGAGTTCTAGATTTCCCCACGAGGGGAAACATCCTCTCTGCATCTACCTTGTCGAGCCCCCTCAGTATCTTACATGTTTCAATAAGATGACCTCTCATTCTTCTAAATTTTAATGAGTATAGGCCCAACCTGCTCAACCTTTCTTCATAAGTCAACCCCCTCATCTCAGGAATCAACCGTGTGAATCATCTCTGAACTGTCTCCAATGCAAGTATATCCTTCCTTAAATAAGGAGACCAAAACTGCACGCAGTACTCCAGGTGTGGTCTCACCAATACCCTGTACAGTTGTAGCAGGACTTCTCTGCTTTTATACTCCAACCCCCTTGCAATAAAGGCCAACATTCCATTTGCCTTTTTGATTACTTGCTGTACCTGCATGCTAACTTTTTGTATTTCATGCACAAGGACCCCCAGGTCCCTCTGAACTGTAGGCTTTTATAATCTCCATTTAAATAATAATTTGCTTTTTTATTTTTCCTGCCAAAGTGGATAACTTTGCACTTTCCCACATTATACTCCATCTGCCAAATGTTTGCCCACTCACTTAGCCTGTCTATATCCCTTTGCAGATTCTTTGAGTCCTCTGCACAACTTGCTTTCCCACCCATCTTTGTATCATCCGCAAACTTGGCTACATTACACTCGGTCCCTTCATCCAAGTCATTAATGTAGATTGTAAATAGCTGAGGCCCCAGCACCGATCCCTGTGGCACCCCACGAGTTACTGTTTGCCAAATGACCCATTTATCCCGATTCTCTGCTTTGTTAGTTAGCCAATTCTCTATCCATGCTAATATATTACCCCCAACTCTCTGAGCTCTTATCTTATGCAGTAACCTTTTATGTGGCACTTTATCGAATGCCTTCTGGAAAGTTGGTGGTAGATTTTAACTTTCACCACCGGGCAGAAAACTGGTGGCAGTGGACTGGCCACCGGTTATATTTCTATTGAAGTCAATGGAAAGGAAAGTCTGGCGAGGTGGATAATGGGTGGCGATTTACTTCATGCAGTTTTTCACCCAGCGATGATGGTTAAAATCTATCACTGGATGTTTTTACTAAAATGTCAAACAAAATTCTGCTGAGTATTATTTAGTTCTATTAAATGGGAGGGTACTTGGAACAAAATGTGATAACTGTAGACTTTGCTTTTCCTTTTGTTATTCTACTTTCAACAAAATTGATAAGATTCATCAGGGAAAATAATTTAACAGTTTAAAAAAAATAGAGCTGCTGGATATTACCCCTACATCTCTGTGCACACCCAGAAGCGCAAACCTGTCATGTGGGTGTTGGAGGAGTTACACAGGTGGACTAAATGCAGCAAAAGCTTAATAGCAGTGTATTGCATTTAAAATTGCTGCATAGTAAAGTGTTGTAGTCTTGGTGGTCTTAATCTGGCTATTGAAAGTGTAGAAGCAGTAAACTGGTTTTGAGTAGCATTTTATTTCAAATTGAGGTAAATGTTGAAAGAAAAAATTCAAAAGACTGAGTACAATTTCCCCAATGCTGCAGGTGATCCATTTACACTGACATTTGTGTGTCTCTGTGTACTATTTTCTTGTCAATTTTTTTGACATTTTTGAATGGATTCTAAATCCTTTTCCATCAGCATACCTTTTGCCAGAGGTATTTTGTCAGCATTGCTTGATTTTCTAATTCTACAGATATCGAGAACTTCAGATTTTGAAGTCCATTGCTGAGGTTTTCATTTTACGTTCGATGCCCCATGGCTTTGTGAAAACTTTGCATGTAGTTTGAAAGAGGAAGATTGATGTGTTTTCCTAATTTTATATCATTTTGATAATTCCTACTCGTATTGTACCATAACATGTGGTACAAGTCCATTTATAATCGCAGTTCTTTAGTACCTTGAAAGTTCTTAAAACTATGTTCGAGATAGAACAGAGGTAAAATGATGTCACCAAGACCTGTAGAGGACTTCAAAATAAAAATAAATTGTCTAGTGCGTTTATCCAATGAATACAGATTCTTTATATGTTGGAGTTTGGGTTCATATTTACTCCAAATCCTTTATAGGTTCAAATAAAGTTTTCCGCTGTGTTGTCATCATCTTGTACTGTGACGAGCATTCCCTATTCCCAACCCTCAACCCCACCTCTGCCTGCAAATTAGGGACATTGGCATTTTTGCCGGCTTTGACCTGGTAATATGGCCAGTAACAGTATTTTGCCGATTTTTTTTAATTTAACCTAATCTGTTGTAACATTCATTTGTAATGTTTTAACCCATCCCTTTTACTAGCGATTTGGAATGCATCTTAATGTTTGCTTGCAATCTGCAGGAAGTTTCATCTTTATTTAAAATTACACGATAAATTACCATGACGTTCAAAGCATTTTGCAGCAGACTTAAGTATTTGGTACATTTTTTAAAAACCTGGGCAATTCTGAGGCGGATACTGCTGTGATTGAGGGAGTAGGCAGTGCTGAGTCTCATAAGTTGAATATTTATGTCTCGAGTCAGAAGTGTTGGAAACAATGATTCCAAACTAAACATTATTAAAACAGTAATGGTTTTTCCAGCAATTATTTATTTTTTAACTTTTTATTGGCCAAATATATATTTATGGGTGAGCACTACTAAAATAATGATATTGGGGCAGAGCAGTTACATACATTTAGATAGAAAAATATATTTGGACTCAAGACTTTTAATATTGAAGTATTTCTTTAGAACATACCATTGTGTGCCTAATGAAAATGCTTTGGTATGAATTTAATATTTTCTAAATCCAGTAGAATTTAAAAAAAAGTAAAGAATATAAACTACTTTGGACTCAGATTAGAAGTAAAAAAAATACTCCTATATGTGTGTGTGCACGCACAGTTTGTTGGTTCAAGTGCTTTTTAAAAAAAAAAATTATTTAAGAGGGTTTAATTTCACATCTGAGTAGGGCCAGGTGGCAGGTTGGGGCCTGTGATCATAAGGCAGCTTAAAATAATAGTTCTAAGCCATAATCAAATATATAGTGTTTCAATTTTTTTTTCAAGTGTTGAAAGGTTCTAAAGATATTTCCTGAATTTTCTGATTTTTATCTGATTGGGAATTTACAGTGAACGAAGAACGCTAAATGGTAATTTTGCAATACAGCATTTATTCCAGGAACGACCTGATAACTTCTGAGTGACCAAGCCACAAATTAGCTGTTAGTGTTGATCTCGTGAGTGGATTAAGTTGTTTAGAGTATTCTGATTGTTGGGAATTCAGAAAATAATTTCACTTTTTAATCCGAGTGGGGGACTGTATTTATAGAGCTCTGCACTCCAAAAATAATTTACTGTGTTAAAAAGCTTTGAGATGCTTCAATGTCCTGCCAAGGCATTTTATAATTGCAAGCTTCTTTCCTTCCATCTTTCCGGGCATCCTTTTAACTCAAGATATTTGGCTGCTGCATTCAAAACTTTAAATGGGGATTTTAGTTAAACAGTTTGGGCTGTTACAGCTGCAAAGTTAACCGTGTTTTACGGTTGGTCATGTATCCAATGAAAACTTTTAGCTCCGTGACTGAATAGTAGGTCAGACGTTTTGAGAGATCTTTCAAAATGAATTCTGCATGCCATCAAGTAATGCGGATGCTTAAATATCCCCTGTTATAGCGCACATATTTTGCTCTGAAATGCAGAACTGATCTTGAAAGGAAATTTAAATTTCTGCTCTATTATTCAGTTGTGGAATGAAAAATTATTATCTCCATGACCAACTATAAAGCTATGTTTAACCTATGTCCCTGCTACGAGATTTTAAATGTGGTGGCGCAAGGACTCCTGTGGAAAGGAAGGGAATAATTCCAGTTGTGATGCTGTTTTGTGACCATGGAATGACATTTTTAAGCAAGAAAGGTTATTCAAGCGCGCCAATGGCATCAAGTTGATTGCGACCAACAAAAGCTGAGGCTGTTATTATCAAAGAAGGAAACCAAGTGCCCCTAACATGATTTATCAGGTAAATGCATTGTGTGGTGTGGTACCAAGGCATATTACTAAAACGTCCCAGGCTCGACATCTGTTTTGTGTTGAATTAGCTGATCTCAGCCGAGGCAGCAATTGGGCTGCTACAACTGGGCCGTGGAGGGGGGAAAAATAGATTAGCTGTGGTTCCTGTCCAAAATTGCTGCTCAATAGCTTGTGCTGGAAAGTGTGAATTGGGCTCCGCTGTGATGCTTCCAAGGTAAAATAGCTGAACTGCACTGTCTGAACTCATGGATAAAGGATGGTCACTTACGATAAACTCGTGGATAAAGGATGGCCCAGTTCTGACGAAAGGTCATCGACCTGAAATGTTGGGCTGGATTTTGCCAGCCGAGACGAGTTGGGGGCTGGACTGCTGCCTTCCGGGTTCTAGTCCCGCCCCCCACAACGTAGAATGAACCCACGCTATTTTCCCTTGATTGGCCTTCTTAAGCCCACCCTGCAGTTAATTGGCTCTAATCCCCTTCCCGCCCCAAGGAGACGGGTCCCTGCGCGACTCGGGGACCCGCCTCCCGGGAAGATGGCACGGAGGCGGGTTGGGAGCGGGGTTGGTACCCGCTCCCAGTTTCTGCCATTTTCCCGGCAGTCCCACCTCCAAACCCGCCTCCTCAGGGCTGGTAAAATCCAGCCCATTAACTCTGTTTCTGCCTCCACAGATGCTGCCTGACCTGTTGAGTATTTCCAGTATTTTCTGTTTTTATTTCAGATTGCCAGCATCCGCAGTATTTTGCTTTTGTGTCATGGATAAAGGATAAGTCACTTAGATGAGGTAGTGTAGAGTGATCAGTGCCCATGGAATTGTATCCCAACAGGAGCCAGTGCCGACAGAGGGTGGGGAGAAGGAAACTGAAGGTCTCGCTTTCACGCCATTACAAATGTAAGCTCTAAGTTTAGTACGTGCATTTCTGTGTGTAAAAGCATATTCTTCATTTGATTGAACATCACATGTCACTGATATGGCTAGAAATGCAGTTGGGTAAGTGCAGGAAAGCATCTAATATAAAATCTATGGCCTAGAAATTCGCTATCGCCGCGCCAGGTCTTTAGCGCCCGAAAGGTAGCGCCCGCCTGAAATTCAGTTGCAGCGCCCCAAGACGGAGGCGGGCGCTATTGCAGGGTTTGGCCACCTCCGCTTGGGGCGCTGAAAGTCAATTTCAGGCGTCCAGCTGCCGCAGCGCCACCCGATGCGGTGCGGCAGGCTGGGGTACTGCAGGCCTCCTCCTTCTCTTAAGGAGGAGCTGCCTGCAGCCGTGAGATCGCCGCTGGATTCCCCCGGCAAATGAGCCCGGCACCACGGAGAAGTGCCGGGCTCGCGGGGGTCAGAGACCAATGCCGCGGGGGGGGGGGGGGGTGGTGTGGGAGTCCGGGGAGGAAGGTGCGGCCAAGCGGCCGCCGGGAAAGCGGCCGGCCGCACCTCCACCTTTACGCCCCGGCCTCTCGGAGCTGCAAGGCCCCGTTTTACAAACGCTCTTTGCGCCCGCTACGGGAGAGGCGGCGGCAACTGAATTTGGGCGTCGGGCCGGCATCGCGTTGGAACCGGGGCGCTGCGCACACCGATGACGTCATCGGTGCCGGCGCAGCGCTACCGGCTAACGCCACCATTTGCGCTACACTGAATTCCAGGCTACCAACAGCGCCGGCGCAAAAGACCTCTTTAGGCGCTAAGTGGGCGCTAACACCACTGAATTTCTAGGCCTATGTGTTTATTTTTGTTGCTGTAATGTTAATTCCATGAAAATAAAATTGTGAAATTTTTTTCTGTAGTGTACATTTGTACTTTAGAACTTATTTTAAGTCTTTTGCAGGTTATCTTTATGAAGGGAGAAGTCTGTGTATTCCTCTGTATTTAGCAATACTGTAGTTTTGTAAACCAATGCAGAGTAACCAAGGCTGCTGTTCAACAGACATTCAGGAGGACAGCAAAAAGTTGGCATTTTCTGTTCCCCTCCAATCCTATCTTAGGAATTTTGTAAAATTCTGTTGCCGCAAACACCGTGTTAAAAATACACTGATGGTTTTATTTCTTAAATTAAGATAGCTATTTCTTGATGTCTTGTTTAAATTGCATAATATAATTTAGAACCCAAGCACATCACCATACTTGTGAGGTGACTCATTTAATACTTGTGCATCAGAGTCATTCCAACTTTGAAGCTTCATGCCAAGACTTCAGTGTTTATAGCTCTGGATATTGCATTAAATCCCCACTGGGACTCCTGCTGTTCCTGGTGTCCACTTCGAATACTTAGGACAGATTATTTGTGGAGACGTTCATTTCTTCCAATGTATTAGCAATCCAGAAAAGGAACTAATGCAAGGGAGTGATTTAACTATTCTCATTACTAAATATTCACTTGTTCAACATTGGCTTCGTTCCTTTTGATAATTTGTTTTACCCTGAGCTAGAAATCATAAAGCATTTCTAAAATTGCTGCCAAATAAAACTGTGACACCAAGATAATTATTCACTTTCAATACAGTTACCTCACAAATAAGTTTAAAGTTTAGTACATTTTATGGATAAAATAATGAGTAAATTTTTGTTGAGGAATTTCAATTTGGCAAGCAAAAAAGATACAAGCGCATTGTCAAAATCGCCTGATTAAAAAAATCACCTTTCTATTGTTGCTAGTTGTTTCCAAAAACAGGTTCAACAGATTGATTCCTGGGATGAGAGGGTTGTCGTATGAGGAGAGGTTGAGTAGATTTTGCCTATACTCTCTGGAGTTTAGAAGAATGAGAAGTGATCTCATTGAAGCATATAAGTTTCTAAGGGGAATTGACAGGGTAGATGCTGAGAGGTTGATTCACCTGGCTGGGGAGTCCAGAACTAGGGGGCATAGTCTCAGGATAAGAGGTTGGCCATTTAAGACTGAGATGAGGAGGAAATTTCTTCACTTAGAGGGTTGTGAATCTTTGGAATTCTCTACCCCAAAGGGCTGTGGATGTTCAGTCATTGAGTATATTCAAGGCTGAGATCAATAGATTTTTATACTCTAGGGGAATCAAGTGAGTTGAGGTTGAAGTTCAGCCATGATCTTACTGAATGGTGGAGCAGGCTCGAGGAGCTGTATGGCCTACTCCTGCTCCTAATTCTTATGTTTTTATAAGACATGGGGTCAAACTTATCCAAATTCTACATGCTTAAGTGGAGAATGTACAAAACCCAGAACATTTCTAAAAGCTACAGCAAAATCCATATAATAATTAGCAGTGAATATCCAAGTGAAATAATCAAAACTTCCTTCTGATCACTTTCAGTACATTGGGACTGAAGACATAACCTCCTTTTTATAAGAAGGATTGTTTTCAGTTCTGCCATAAACTCCACTCTCTTGCCATTGACTCCTTCCCACTCCATGGCCATTCACTCAGGCTGAATCTAGCTGTGTGAAACCTTGGAATCCAGCTTGATTGAGAGCTGAGCTTTAATCCCCACATCCTATCCAACACCAGGATTGTTTGCTTCTACCTCTACCCAGCTCGCTCTACCCAAGGGCAAGCAGGATTTTATCACCCCTCGACTCAATTTTTCGAACATTCTGTTTTCCGACATCCCCGACCTCTCTTTGATGAACCCCAATTTGTCCAAAACTCAGATGTGCTTATCCTGTGCTGCACCAAGTCTCATTCAGCTACCGCTTTATCACTGACCTACACTGGCTCCATGTCCCCAACTGACAGATGAAACTGTGACATCTCCATCATAAGGTCAGAATTGGGGATGTTCGCTGATGATTGCAGTGTTCAGTTCCATTCGTAACTCCTCAGATAATAAAGCAGTCCGTGCCCACATGCAGCAAGACCTGGACAACATTCAGGGTTGAGCTGATAAATGGCAAGCCACACAAGTGCCAGGCAATGACCCTCTCCAACAAGCGAGAGTCTTACCACCTCCCCAGGACATTCAACAACATTACCATCATCGACTCTCCCACCATCAACATCCTGGGGGTCACCATTGTCCAGAAACTTGCCTGCATGAATGCAGCTCCAACAACACTCGAAGCTTGACCCCATCCAGGACAAAGCAGCCTGCTTGATTGGCACCCCATACACCACCTTAAACATTCACTCCCTCCACCACCGGCGCACCGTGGCTGCAGTGTGTACCATCTACAAGATGCAATGCAGCATCTCACCAAGGCTTCTTCGACAACACCTCCCAAACCCACGACCTCTACCGCCTAGAAGGACAAGGGCAGCAGGTGCATGGGATCACCACCACTTGCAAGTTCCCCTCTGTTAAGTATGTGTATTGTATTGAACAATTAACACAAAGACTTAAACGTATAACTCAAACAGGTCTTTACTGGTTGGAGGTAGGGACTATACGTAGGTCTTTACTTCATGCCCACAGGCGGGAACTGAGGGGAGATCAGTACCCACAGTACTATTTATACCCCTATGGCCAGGAGTGGTACTGCGTATCACTACGCCCTACAAGTAGTGCAGTCCTGTCCATAGGTTCAAAGTAGCACACATATTACATACACAACATTCCTCCCTTCCTAGCTTTACAGTCATCTCCCCATTTAACATAACGTAATAACATATATACATATATAACTTCAGGTTTACATAACAGAATAACATAGATACATAGATAACTTCATGTCAAAACAGATCACAGATTCAATCTCTGTGGTGTAGTCGGTTCAGGTTGCTGGAGTGACTCATTCAATAGTCCTTCCATGGATTTAACAGTTTGAACTTCCGAACTGAATTGGCTCCGTTCGGAGGGACCACGTGTGTGATCTGGTAGAGGTAATAATGGTTCAGATGGGTCATCTTCTGTTTCGACTTTTCCTTTTCTGCTTCTTGGAGACTCTCTGGGCTCCACTGTCAGCTGCCAGCTGCATGCGCAGTTCCTCCTTCTCTTCCTCCTTTTTCCGTAGTAGAGCCACCTTCTCCCGATGTTCCGTAGACTTTCGGTGCTCCTCCATGATTTCTGTATGGTGGGAGTCGAAGTTACAAGTTGGGCAGGACAGGACATAGTAATATTCGGTGTCGTCCTGATCTAGGCCAGCGAGAGGGTCTTCTATTTCCTCCATACCCAGCTGGGCGTTAGCCAGCTTTTGTTCCAAGTCCAGACATCTTTCCTGAAGAGACTTCTTCATGCGTACCTCTTCATCCAGCTTTTTCTGGGCTTTCAGCAAGTCGTTTACTAATGACCTCATTTGAGATTTTACTACTTCAACTTCTTTTGGAGATTGATTGATCGGACTATTCAATCCCTCTACCGGAGCAGCTGTTTCAGCGGTCTGTTGTTCTACGTTGACGTGAGTCAGCGTACTTTTGGCATCCAAGGGCTGCTCTGTTGCAGTCATCTCAGTCTGTGTTGCCACCTCAGCTCTTCCAATAACCTTTGAGAGCTCCGAACCCCTTTCGTTTGAATATTGAAGTTCGTGTTCAAGTTTTTCCCATTTCAGAGTCCTGTCCTTCAGCATATGCAGGAGTTGGCTGACCGTTAACTCCTCTGACATCAGACGTTTTGTGTGCTCCTGCTCCATTTTCTCCATCAGCTGCTTCTGTTGTCTTTCCAGATTCTCCAACTCTATATCAAAGAACTCTTTCGTTGCATTCAACTCTTGCTCAAAACGGCGAAGCATTTGTTCTAATTGCTGTTGTAGTTTGAAATGGAGTTGAGTTCGAGCCCGGTGTCCCTCAGAAATGGGCACATCAGTAGACTTGCCAGACTCAGAATCCACAGTTAAACTATGTTGTTGTTGCTCAGTGGAATTCTGTGCTGAAACTTTGTCTTTTGCACCTGAGTTGGGCTTACCATCATCCGTTCCAGAGTCTGGGCCGACTATCTTCACCGAGTTCTCACTCGTTATTGTTTGTAGGAAATGCCAGTCCATATTCATTTTCCTAATCCACTCCCGTCCTAGTAGTGGAGAACCTCCTTCAGATATCACATATAAGTCCATTATTTGACTGTCTTCGCCCTTGTGGACCACTGCAACCTCTATTTTCCCGATGGGGTACACTCTTTGCCCCGTGTATGTTTTCAATATAATCCCCGTATCCTGTAGGGGAATATGTTGGAATAACTTTCCGTAATCTTTCTTATTTATGACCGTCAATGCCGATCCAGTGTCCAATTCCAGTTTTACTTGGACTCCTTCTATCTGAAGAGTGACCCAAATTGTCTGGAGGTCTGCACCCTTACCAGCGTTGAGTACTCTTAAGCTAGCCAGTTCATTACAGCTTAAGCTAGCCAGTTCATTACTGCTAGCGTCTGAATCGGACTCCTGTTCGGTCACCTTGTGTACCTTTGCGTATTTTCCTTGCGGTGACTTCTTGTTGCTGGTCTTCTTCCCTGACCTGCATACTCTAGCTATATGTCCAAGCCTACCACAAGTTCTACATTCTTGGTTTTTAAACCAACACTGGTTCTGATCATGCGTTGTCTTTCCACAACGATAACATTTGCCAGAACTCACACCCAATTTGTGTGCACTGAGCTCCGATGACCGTAGCTGCATTACTGCCGTGCCTCTCGCTGCGGCTTCGTGTGCTGCTGCCATAGTGACCGCCTTCTCAAGCGTCAGCTCATTCTCCTCGAGCAGTCGCTTTTGTGTATCCTGTTTAAATAAACCACACACAAATTTGTCTCGTAGTGCATCTGTCAGTCCCGTTCCAAACTGGCAATATTTCGCTAATTTACGCAATTCCAGCAAATATTCAGCATTGCTTTCATGCTGTAGCTGCCTTCTGTCGTAAAATTTAAATCGTTCCGCTAGCATCAGCGGCGTGGGGTTCAGATGATCTTTCAGGACAGTAACAATCTCATCGAACGTCTTATCCGCCGGTTCATCTGGTGATAACAGGTGTTTCAATTGCCCGTATGTCTTCGCACCCATTAAATTTAATAATGTTAGAGCTTTATCTTGGTCACGAATTTTATTGGCCTTACAATAATTTTTTACTCTTTCAACATATATGGCCCAATCTTCGAGGTCACTATCAAAGGTGCTAATATTCCCGTGTTTAGGCATTGTAGATTTGCAATTTCTCAGATTTTATTTTGTTTACTTGTTATCAAAGATGGCGGCTTCCCGCTCTTGCCGTCGTCCTCCGCCCACAAAATGGCGGTTTTCCCGTGCTTGGCGGTCTTCACCCGTCCCCCGACGCCGTCTCCCTTCAGCCCCCGAGTGCGGCCCTTATCTCCTGTGCGATCGATAGCCCGCGCTGTGCATCGCGGCTCTCGCACCTTGAGCTTCTGCAGCCGCCGCGCCTTTCAGTCCGAGTGCGGCCCTTATCTTTGGTCCCGATCGCTGGCCCGCGCTGCGCCTCGCACTTGAAGCGGCTCCCGGCCTCTGGCTCACCCGCTCGCGCGGCTCTTGCTCCCTCCCGGGCTCTGGCTTACCCGCTCGCGCGTTTCACCGCGGCTCTTATCAGGGATTGCGATCGCCCTTATCTTCTCCAACTTCCCCAGCCCTGTCTTTGCAGCCAACGCTGCACGGCTTACCCCACCACCTAGGTTGAACAAGGAAACTGCAGAAAGACTTCTGTCAGTCGCTGGAAGCTGTCAGGATGGCTGCTGCACTCCAGTGCTCAGTCGCTGATGGAGGCTTCAGAGTCCTAAAGCCTGTCGCTTCTAGTGGGGTGGTGATGTTTGAAACCTCTCTTCAACTGCCGCAGGGTAAGAACCTGACTCGTCGCCAGTGTTAAGTATGTGTATTGTATTGAACAATTAACACAAAGACTTAAACGTATAACTCAAACAGGTCTTTACTGGTTGGAGGTAGGGACTATACGTAGGTCTTTACTTCATGCCCACAGGCGGGAACTGAGGGGAGATCAGTACCCACAGTACTATTTATACCCCTATGGCCAGGAGTGGTACTGCGTATCACTACGCCCTACAAGTAGTGCAGTCCTGTCCATAGGTTCAAAGTAGCACACATATTACATACACAACACCCTCCAAGTCATAATCCATCCTAACTTGGAAATATATTGCCGTCCCTTCATCGTCGCTGGGTCAAAATCCTGGAAAACTCTACCTAACAGCACTGTAGGAGTACCTTCACCTCACGGACTGCAGAGGTTCAAGAAGGTGGCACACCACCACCTTCTCGAGGACAATTAGGGATGGGCAATAAATACTGGGCTTGCCAGCGATGCCCACATCCCATGAATGAATTTTTTTTTTTTAAAGCATTTAATTTAAAATCTTTGTCAACATCTTCAAAGCCCTCCATAATCTTGTCCCACCTTACCTCTGAAACTTTTCCCAGTCTTTTGACCCCTGATCCACCAGTTAGTTCTTCAACTCTGGCCGTTTGTGCATCCTCCACTCTCTTTACCTCACCATTGGTGGCAGAGTATTCAGCCTCCTCGCCGCTACTTTCCAGAATTTTCTTCCGAACCCCCTTTTCCTCTCTACCCCTTTAAAAACCAAACTTTCAGATATATCTTCTAAATCTCCCATCATGTTTTGGCATCCATTTCTTTTTATATTTTTCCCTTCTGTGAAGTTCTCGGGATGTTTTTCAATGTTAAAGGTGCTACATATATGCAAGTTGTTATTGTTCCTATAAGACATTTAATGCCACTGAAATAACAGGGGGGAGAAAATCTTTATTTGACATATAAACTTACTGTTACCAAGGTTGCGTGTAAGTGGAATAGTCTCCAGTATATGTACTAATTGTGCGGATCTTAATGCATTGCCAATTAAAGGGAGCTGCGTGAGAATATTCAAACTTAATTGCAAATGATACGTTCGGATGATGCAGATAGCAGATTTATTCCTGACAGCAGGGGTTGAATACCACTGCAAACTTGGCATTTTCTGTTGTGTTTTGAACAGAAGTGTGGCGTATTCTATCCAATCTAGGCACAGGTAGGCTAATGCAATCAAACTGAAGTACAGTAGACTGGAATTGAGGAAGTAAGATGCTTCCTTTCAAATATTGTGGGAGTCGTTTAGGTGGAGTGCTGGAGAGTAAGTGGTAGACTCTGTGTCATAAGGTTTTGTAACACAGGACATCCACCCAAGTTTTAATTACTCTCAAGTACAAATTGTGGAAGTTCAGTCCTTGGTTGGATTTGATCCAATTTTGGGCTTCTTTATCAGATGCCAAATTAGTGGAAGGTCTGCCTGAAGTAGAGTTCCTCAGCTCCTCTAGTCCCTTCCTGTCCCTTAATGTAATCTAAGGGAAACAGAGTGGAGGTTGCAGTTCAAATCACATTAGATAAGCCACAATATCGCAGTGCAAGCTCCATTCACAGTCTACAATTTTAGTCTTGGCTGCAACCTAGTGTGCCTGATATGCAGTGCTTAGTAAGAATGCAAAAATGTAGTCATGACATCGGTTCTCAACACTTCTGTGGAACTGTTAGTTTTGTTTTCTTCCTCTTTTTTGGAAAGTGTTCAGATATGAACTGTACTTTTTTTAGCCAGGACTGTGCTTAGTGGAATCTGTGCGTTGGTCCTGAAGCTGTGCATGACAACAGGTGCTTTCTTTTCAGCCTCAGTGCAAGGTCTCTCTCAATAGCACTGCAGAAGCTCATATAGTATATCAAACTAAAGCACAAAGCAACAGTTCAGATTTCCGAACTAATGGTTTTCATCCCACAATAGATGTCGTCTAATTCTGGGAAAGACAGTTGATGGTCAGTTTGGCCTTGACGGCTCAAGTTTTCTGTTACACAGCCTGTGATAATTAATAAGTACTGTGATCTGAATCTAGTCAGTAACAGCCTTTTAGCTTCAGTCCTTTTCTGCTGACTCCACAGGGGAATTTCAGTTTTACTTTGTGGCAGCTCTTCCTTTAGTGGTTTGTTTTCAAAATATAAAAGTTCCATTCTGGAATTCTAGTTCTTCAATGTGCAAAATTATAGACAAATGAAATATGGAAATATTTAAAATGTTTTGTTTCCTCTGCCATGGCCCAGCAAGTTTATACAGTCAGCAGCTAAAACAAATTGGGAACAATCCTGGGTCTAATCTCCAGTCTCTGATGAATTAGTACATCTTTGCTGGGGTGATGATAGAGGCATAACAATTGGCCTCAGTGCCCATGGATTAGGGTGGGAAAAATCATCTGAGTTGTGATTGCTGTCCAATAGCCCCCTGCTGGAAGTGAGCATGTATGGATGTTGGCTGAGGGTAGGATTGGGTTTGGCCATGGTGTCCCCTGTGGACTAGGCTCCCATCTTAATAATGACCTCTCAGCTAAGTTAATGGAGCAGACCTGGTGCTCGAAGAACTGGACCCAGCAAAGAGTCAATATTTTCAGGAAAGGAAGGGATTGGGGAAGATTGAGAAAAATAAATAAAAAGCATTCTTGTATCAGTTGTGAGGGATTTATAAGTATTTTATGCTCTCCATCATAAACTGTTCCGGATCTTTTGATGTAAGGATGCGTTATTTTTTTCTTTATGATTTTCTCATCTTCCTTTTATTTTCCTGTTGTCCCCAGGCCATATGCTAAGGGTGGTTGGGCAATCCACTGCTGCCTGTGCCATTATTGCGTTGGGCAGCTTTGAGGTGGACAGATGTAGTCTGGTGACGGTCTCTGATTTTTCTGCTTCCTCGTGGCATGGCTGCGACTGGCAGCTCTGTTGTGTGGAGAGTTGTAGACATGAACTCGTGTACAGTACTACCACTGTGTAATCAAGAACTTGTCCCACTTGCCCAAAGCCAAATTGGTTAAGGCACATTTTAATATATTTCTTATTTGTATTGGTCAGCCATTTGTTAAGAGTTAATTTTTTTTAACATGTTAAATGTAAACTTTTGATGTCAACCGAACACTTTATTGAATTGAGAAGGTTGTATTGAAATTACCCAAGTGCCTTCTGTTTCTTTTTAAATGTGTCTTCCATTGCATACATATTGGAAGCTGACATGTTTAAAGTCTGCAATATTATAGAAGTTGCTGCTACACTTTAAAATAGTGTATGATGCACCACAGTGTCACTCTTAAACCGTGTTCTATCAAATAGTAAGTACTGTACGTGGATTAATGACTTGTGATTTTTTTCAACTGATGAGTACCCAGTGCTGGCTGTTATATCAAAGATTTGCAGAAACTAGGCACACACACTATCTTCCATTTTCTCTAACCTACAAGGGAAGGCTAATTGGAAAGCAAACCATTTTGGTTGTCAGAGACCTTGGAGCAAGTCACCTGCCTTGCATGAACCAGAAAATAACATACCGTACTTGGGAGGCCTTTTTTAAGGGTTAACCTAAAGAGAAATTAAATTTAAAAAAAAAAAAATCTGTACTGCACCATAAAAAAAATCTATTTGTGAGAACTAAAAGGCAGCAGTAGTTATTTTCCAATTGTTTTGAGTGCAATTGATGTGAATTTTCAATCTTTGATTAAAATAAATCAAAATGAATGTGGTATGGATAAAGATATGTATTGTGACTAAGTGAAATGGCTTATACGGTTTTTTATTGTCTAATGCTATAAACTTAAGTGATTCATTTTTAATTTACTTTTTATTTTGAGTGTCTGGGCAATTTATTATAGTTCTTTAAAATATAAAATACTTTCTTCTGGCAAACAGCGTAATGTGAAAATCTGATATCAAATTTGTTTCTAAGCTGCTGGAGAGCTGCTGCTGAAGCAGTGTTTGAGTATAGTCATTGGATGATAGCTGAACAAGTCTTGTCTGAGCATGTGTGATTATATAATCTCGTGGCACCCTGTCTGACTGTCAGCCAGCTCCACATGCAAGTCTTTTCGGTGACCTTTTAGCCTGCATTTAAGAGTTGGTTACACCCTCCAAATGCTTACAAAGTTATATTTCCCAGTAATTCGCTTGTGAGATAAAAATTAATAGTACCCATTTGCTTAATGGTGTGCACCTTTTAGGTCTTGAATCTCTACCATCTTCACTGCTTTTCATCTGTATTGTGCTACCTTTGGCATATAGGTTGTGCTGCACATATATTTAAAAGTGGGTGTAAAGAATAATGATGTCAGTGAGTTTAACGCAGTCATTTATTTACTCAGTTACACTGTTCACAAAGTGCTCAACGCTTTTGTCAATAAATTTGTAAATGTCAATGACGTGTAATGGTGTGTGTGAGACATTTTTGAACAATGCCTGCTAGAATTGTGAAAAAGGTCCAGCAGTACAATTATAGGGTTTGCCTTTCTCAACTTGGGTGTGCCTGGAGAGAGCGTTGTGAACTCGCCTGCTCTAATTCTGCCTCACCCTGTACATTAAGTCTCTCACACACACGCCCACGTTGCCATATCCAACCACTTGACCTCACCATCGCCCGAGACCTCTCTGCCTTTGCGGTCTCGATTACTGACAAGAGCATGTTTCATCGTGTTTGTGTCTTCCTCAATGTCCTTATTCCACCTGATCACCCCAGTCTTTCCAACCCTGGCAAAATGTATCCCTCTCGAGCTCTTGCTAGCATCCTGTCTCACTCCCAACTCTGCCTCCTCAGACCCTTTACCTGCCACAGTACTGGTGCCTTTGTCAATCTGCTAAACAGCTCTCTTGCATCTGTTTTTGAGGGTTCCTATCAGACCCCTCGTTATCTTTCACCCTACTGCTCTCCCTGGAACTCTGTAGCCTCACATTTGAGGGCTACAGCTTTAAGCATACTTGGCTTGGTCATCCCTACCAGATCTTGCTTGACCACCTCAAGTATTAGCGACTCCCCTTCTCCGCTGCCAATTTCTACTACTACTCCGAGATCATCTTGGATAATAAGGCTACACTAAATTCCTCTTTACCACCCCAAGCCAGCTGCTTTGCTCTGCCAGCCTGTGCATCCTCACCTTTGGTGCGAGAAACTCCTGGACTTTATTGACTGCAAAGTTAAGGCCATCTACAGGAAACGCTCGTTTAAATGGCACCTAAATATCCGGAATTCTCTAATAACCGGCAAAATTCTCACTCCGAAAACTACAGTATACAGTCGTTTATAAGTTTTGTTTTACTGTTAAGTAATTAAAGAGTTATGGATTACCCTCAACTGGCATTACTGTACTTAATCAAGCATCTTCCACCATCCATTTAACACAACATTCTGTAGGTGAGTACCCAATTATACTGCACATTTCTTGATTTTTTAAAATTTTTGTTTGTTAAAAATAGCCTTGGTAGATATACCTCTCCGTTATCCGGAATTTTTAATCAACCGGCACCATCCCGGTCCCGTCGGTGCCGGATACAAAAGAGTTTCCTGTACTCGGCTGCCTCAGCCTCCTGCTGTTCTGTTGCCTAGTTGGTTTTTGAACCTCCTCCTCCTGGCTTCCCCAAAACCAGCCCGGATTGCAGAATATTCTACATTTCCCACTCCCATTAGCACTTCCGGATAGAGCTATTGACTGCACAATTGTCTGTTGTTGGCACAATACTTGTGAACATTATCAGCTGTTCCCTTTCTCCAGGCACTGTTTCCCTCTTCCTTAACCCCACCACTTACCTTTAGTGAGCTTGTGCCTGACCTTCTAGAACTACTGTCCCATTTCAAAATTTCCCTTTGTCTCTAAGTTCTTGGAAATCTTTCGGGGAATTTTTGGGGGGGTCATTGGGCACGTTCGGTGGTGGGTTGGGTGGGAAAAAAATGTTTTGACAGCGGTTGGGACCCTGCTGTCAACCCGCCGCCACACGCCTTTCCCAGATGTCGGGTCTGTCAGCGCTGATGACGTGTCATCCAATGACCATCATCAGACCCGCTTCCTTCAATTGGCTGGCAAACGCGCTGGGCGGGCTTAACAAGCCCAATCAGGGGAAAATCATTTTGGACAGTGGGCTGGATCCAGCAGCGGGGTCAGGACCCGCCACCAATGTCGCCCGCCGAAGTAGGGGAAATCGCAGCCTTTATTGCCACCAAACTCTGTGCCTATCTCTCCCTAAACCCCTTGTTTGAGACCCTTCAGCCTGGTTTCCATCCATTCACAGCAGGACAAATTGAACCTAGCCAGTTACTGCCCTTTCGGCTTACTCCCAATCATCAGCAAAGTGATGGGAGGAGTGGTCAACAGTGCAATGAAGCAGCACTTGCTCACCAACAACCTGCTCACAGCTGCTCAGTTTGGGTTCCGCTTGGACCACCTGGCTCCAGACCTCAAAACAGCTTTGCTCCAGGCATGGACTCAAGTCCTGAATTTCAGAGGTGAAGTGAGAGTGACCGTCCTTGACATCAAGGCAACATTTGATTGAGTGTGGCACCAAAGGAGACCTAACTAAACTGAAGCCATTGAGGATCATGGTAAAACTCTCCAGTGGATGGAGTCATACCTAGCACAAAGAAAGATGGTTGTGGTTGTTGGAGGCCAAACCTCTCAGCCCCAGGGCATTGCTGCAGAAGTTCCTCAGGCCAGTGTCCTAGTCCAAAATACCTTCAGCTGCATCATCGTTGATCTTCCCTCCATCATAAGGTCAGAAGTGTGGCTGTTCGCTGATGATTGCAGTGTTCAGTTTCATTTGCAATTCCTCAAATAATGAAGCAATCCATGCCCACATGCAGCAAGACCTGGACAACATCCAGGATTGGGCTGATAAGTGGCAAGTAACATTCATGCCACACAACTGCCAGGCAATGAAATTCAATGGTAGTACCATCACCGAGTCCTACATCATCAACACTCTGGCCATTGACCAGAAACTGAACTGCACCAGCCACATAAATGCTGTGGCTACTAGAGCATGTCAGAGGCTGGGTATTCTGCAGCGAGTGGCTCACCTTCTGACTCCCTAAAGGCTCTCCACACCTACAAGACACAAGTCAGGAGTGTGACGGAATGCTCTCCACTTGCCTGAATGCATACAACTGCAACAACACGCGAGAAGCTCGACACTATCCAGGACAAAGCAGTCGGCTTGACTAGGACTCCATCCACTAACCTAAACATCCACCCGTTCTGCCACCGGCAAACTGTGGTTGCAATGTGTACTATCTACATAGTGCACTGCAATAATTGTGGGAGCACCTTCATTATACACACTGCAGCGGTTCCAGAGGAAGTTTCACTACCACCAACTCAAGGACAACTAAATAAATTCCGGCTTTGCCAGCGACACCCACATCCCAAGAATGATTTTTTTTTAAACCGTAGCCATCCTGATCAAAGTTATCCATGATATCCTGTATGATTGCAACCACAATGCGTTATTTCTGTTCATCCTCCTTAACCATTCTACCGCTTCAATATGTCTAACACCTTTCCACTGCAGGCCACCTCCTTGGCATTGCCTGTTCAAAATTCTGTTCATACATGTCCCAACTTAGCCTGCTCAGCTGCAATGGCCTCTCCTCCTGCACTGCACGGTCACCACTGTTCTCCGAGGCGCCATCCTTGGACCTCTCCTATTCTTCACAAGCAGGCTGCCTCTTGGTCAACTTATCTGTAAGCTTGGGGTCAATTTTCATATATATGCTGACAGTGTCTTAGCTTTACGTCACCACCCTCCTCCATTACTTTTGATCTTCTACACTGTTCCAGTGAAGCTCTACCATCCCTATGTTGGGCATTCCGACCCTATGAGCTTAACATTGACTTTAATAACTTAAGACCTAACTGTACCCTCCATTGTCCCTACAGCAGTGGGTGCTTGCAATGTTGGGAGGATCTGTCCGATTCCAGGAGAGGCACGGCGGTTTGGCACTTGGGTCCGATACCCACAGCACTGGCAGTGGTCGGAGCTCATTGCATGAACCTGTTCTTTTCTTGTAATTGGTGGATCCACCGTACTTGCATATTGCTTGCTGTTTTGATATCTGCTGCATTTGCAACTTTTTTTCTCTCTCATGTTCCTTTTCTACATGGCCATCTCGTATCTTTTCACCCCCCACCCCCACCATGGCTATTTGCAGATACTCATGTCCTTTCTGTATGCCTGCATTATCTCGCTGATGATCTTTTATCATCTCACTGCTTACTATTGAGAGCAGTTTTCAAGTCATTTAATTGGCCCAGTAATTCCGGGCCCAACGCGCGAGTACGGACGGGGTACTCACGCGTGTGCCCGGAGGAATTGCCGGTTTTCAGCATGCACAGCGCATGTGCTGAAAACCGGCATTTCCTGTCCTCTGACCCAAGGGGTTAAGAGGCAGAACGCGCGCGACTGCACAGGCAGCGCGTGCGCAGTGAAATTCCTTTTTTTTTCCAGAGTTGCGCATGTGTCAAGGCCTCCGGTCTTTACACATTGAAAAACCTCACGTAAGTACTTAGTTTTTCAGGTAAGTGGTCTATTAATGTAATTGAGAATTTTTTTTCCCACAGGTTTGTTATTTTTAAAGAATTTACAGTAAGGTAAGTTTAGTTTTAGCCCTGTTTTTTATATAATTTTTTTTTCAAATTTTAAAATTATTGTTTAAAATAGTTTTACAGAGTTCTTTATGGTTCATTTAAGTAGTGCAATTTTTTTTAAATTTTCTTTCAGGTTTAAGTAGTGTTTTGGGGCCAGGAGTTTTCATGAGTTTGACGGCTCTTACTGTCAAACTCATGAATGAACTTTTGCAACCTCCCATTGGTTGCCCTATGCTCACGTGATCCCAGCCGGCTCATCGCACTAAGTACGCCGCTGGGTCACGCACGCACAGCGCGGCAGGACCTGAAGCGGGCCAGTGAGAGGAAATGCAATGCGGGCCAGAATTAAAATGTCAGCGCGCTGGGTAAGTGAACTTGCACGCGCAGCAAGCTCCCGATCCTAATTTCAGGGCCATTAACTGCGTCTGTGATTGGTGTACCTGTTGGATTTTTTCCCTCTCTTCCCCTCTCTTAATTCTTTTTTCAATCTTGATCTCTTAGCCTTCAGTCTGATGAAGACTGCACATCCAAAACACCATAATATGAATTTTCTCTTTACGGATGTTGACTGAAGTGTTCTGGGACGTCAGCCGCTATGTAAATGCAAGTTCTTTCTTCAATACCAAATAAGCCTAGTAATAACACTGCTCGGGTTTTAGTGTTACATTTTTCATGTCAACGAAAAATATAGAGCAAGCAAAAGCAATGTTTTCTTTTTATATGTAGTAATTGACTGATATATTTCTGCTAAGGAAAATATGTTGGAATTGAAAACCATTTTAATTTAAAAGAGAGAATAAATGTGCGTACTTAGAAGAAAATCATTTCATTAAGAATTTTCAGATGACAACGCAAACCAAAAAGCTAAAGTTTTAACTTGTTAGTGTAACCCTAAGATGTGATCATCACGTTCATGCATCCATTATTCTCTCGCTCTTTATCTCTCTTTCTCTAGCTCTCACTCTCTCTCTCTTTCTTGCTATCTTTCTCGCTTTTGCTCTTGCTCTTTCTCTCGCTTTCTCTCCCTCTCCTCTCTTTTTCTCCTTCGCTCCTCTTTGTTTCCTTCTCTCTTTCTTTCCCTCTCTCCTTTTTCTCTCTTCCTCTTTCTCTCACTCTTTCTTTCTTTCTTTCTCTCTCTCTCTCTCACTCTATCTCTCTCTTTGGGTAGGGATGCAGCAGATAATGACCTGGTCCCAATTTCTCGGCAGTCTGCTAAATTTCTGTACATGTTTTGGCAAAACTTAATTTTAACTTTTATTGTAATAAAACCTCATTCACCCGCAAGTCTATTTGTCTTCCTCCACTCTCCTCCAATGTTGGTGTGTATATATAAGAACAACACTAAACATGCAGGCCTGAGTTTCTGCTGATTATTTCGGCGCAATTCAACCGAAATTGGCGTAACCGGCGCAACAGATCGCGTAATTTACCCTTAAAATTCCGTTCAGCGCAACTCGAGTTTCCGTGATCTTTTGCGCTGGTTTAAATAACATCGTGCTAGAACCTCCACCCACAAAACTGGCCATGGCACCAGATCGAAATCACAGAATCCTCACAGTACAGATAGAGGCCATTTCGGCCCATCGAGTCTGCACCGACACATATCCCACCCTATCCCCGTAACCCCACGTCCCCTAATTAGTCACCATTGGGAGTTTCCGCTAATTACTCCCATTTGCAGGCCTTCGAGGTAGCTCCAAAAATTAAGCTGGTTCTTTTTGGGCTAAGAAACTGACTACTGTACTCCAATATAACTAGCAAATGGTTCGGTATCTTTTTAAAATCATTTTCAGTCACTTAAAATCTGGTTACTCACAGGCGATGGACTGACACTGTGATTAAAAATGCTTGTTTTTTTGTGATAAACCCATTTTCAGCTGTACTAATCAAACTACACCTAGTATCACTTTTAAAACGCTGCCCGATTGCGATGGTTCATGGCAAATTTTGTGTTCGGCGATATGCAAATTAGTTTGAGCTGAATCGCGAGTGGGGAAAAAAACACACTTTTCGAAACGGGCACAATTCTGGGCACAATTTGTGCCCATTTCGCAGATTGCGCCCAAAGCGGAAACTCTCCCCCGCACTACCCGAATACATCCGTGCATATAATAGTGTAACATTGGAGTGACGGATTCAAAAAAAATTAAACTAACCATATTAACAAGAAATTAAGTACTTGTGATTATATTCTACATGGCCATATTCTTGAAACAGATTTTTCTTTCTTTGAAGAAGCAAGCAAAAAAAAAATGTAAGTGCCATTATTGAGCAATGGTGCAGCACTTTAGAATTTGCAGGTTTAGCTTGTGTAGTTTAAAAGAGTTTTTGTTCTCTGCTGCTCTTTCTCACTATCTGTAAAGCAGTGCTCCTATCATAGACTAGGAATTGAAATGAAAAGGAAGTTGATGCCAGCACTGTACCTCCACATTCCAGTGTGAGTGGAAACTCTGAGAGACAGCCTGAGTGAAGGCGGGGGGAGGGAGGGAGACATTACTGACCCGGTTCATTTCTGATCCCTCTTATGCTAGCTGAAAGGACTGCTTATTTTTGTACTTTAAAATAAAAAATGAGAAATGTGAATTTCTATCCCTCCTAGATATTGTCAATTGTAGACATGAAACAGATATAGTGTTTGCTAATTAAAAAAAAAAAAATCACTTTTTCCACTTGACTTTTGCCATTAGGGTGAGTTCTTATTCTTTACACTCCTTACTTCTGGTTTTGTGGAAACTTGGCAATTTTTTCTATTCCCTTTAGCAGCATTAATAGCCCATAATGTTTCTTTAAAATTGGAGCCTTGAGATTTTTGAACTTCAAATTTGAGAACACCAAAATGTATAGTGTTGTGCACTGTGTATAAACTCTTTCACATACAAGTTTTGGGTTCTGATCCAGTAAGTGCAGTACATGATATATGTAGTGAATATTGGCTTAGAAATTCGGTATCGCCACGTTTGGGGTGCTACAGCTGGGCGTTCACTAAATTTAGTGCCCGGCGCAACTTCGCGCCACCTTCGCCGAAATTGAGTTGCATCGCCCCAAGAGGTTGCTGCTGCGCTAAAGCAGGCGATGCACGACTATCATAAGGTGCTAAGCCGGCGAGCCGAGGCGCTAACACCGAGGGCGGGCGCAGCGCAGGTGCGGCAAGTTTCTGAATGAAGGCAGACACGCTGGTGCCGGTCAGCTCTTAAAGGGGGAGGGTCGACTTGTTTGGCTGCCATGTCCTGCACACTGCAGCCCTGAAGCAAGGCCTGACCATTGCTGGTTCATCAGTTCTACGCCCAGGACCATGGAGAAACCCGCTATTCTTCCAAACCCCATTGCATGCTCTTGCTGCTTGTCCAGGGTCATGGGGAAGGCGATGTACTGATGTCTCCTTCTGAAAAGGGCATTGGTCACCTGGCGGATGCAGCAATGTACCGCGAACTGGGAGATGTTGGCAATGTCCCCAGTAGCAGATTGGAAGGAGCTGGTGGCATAGAAGTTGAGAGCCACCGTCACCTTCACTGCCACCGACAGAGACGTCCTGCTCCCCAGCTGTGGCTGCAGATCTCTGCGAAGCAAGTGGCAGATCTCAGTGACCACCTCCCTTCTGAATCGCAGCCTCCGAACACACTGCTCCTCAGACATGTTCAGATATGAGAACTGCTGGCGGTATACCCTGGGTGGGTAAGGCCTCCTGTGCCGACGCCTGTTGGCCCTTCTCCGTCTGGCCATGACTGGCACTCTCTCACGGCGTCTCTGAGCCCTTTGAATGCAATGCAGAAAGCCAACGTTTCCACCCATTGCTGCCCCCATTATATGTGGCGACTCAAGGCTATGGCACTGAAAGTTAAATCCAAGTGCAAAGCTCTGGCCTGAAGCCAGAAGTACCTGTGCGAGCGCTGAGTCAAAGCAGAAAGCTCTCTTCCCTTTGTCTCTCTCCAAATATCCATCTCTCACACAGAAGGATTGGCACAAAATGGCTGCCACTTATAATGCAGGAGGAGTCCCCTTTAAATAGCGCCCCGCAGCGACTGGGAACTGTTCCCCTCTACCAGTCGCTGGGGGCGCCAGGCGCACAGAAGGGCGGCGCCACTGAAGTTCCGGTTCGGGGTGCGCCAAGGGCGTTGCACCATGAAATGACATCACGATCTGCGCGCGCAGCTGAGCGGGCGCTGCGGTTTTGCGCCGCCGCTAAATCTTGAGTGAAGTTCGTGAGAGGCGCAGATCGCGCCGTGCCCGGGCGCTAACTGCTTAGCGCCCCACTTCTCCTAAGGCGCTAGCGGCTGGTGCTAACAACTGAATTTCTGGGCCATTGTCACTTCACAACATACCCACAGTGAAGCACAGGACATTGATTGCACATTTAGTGCTAACAAGTGCTTGTGTTACAAACTCAAGATCTACCACGCACCAAAGTCCATTGAACCAGCCGTGTGCACAGTTAGTATGCCATTGTTGTAAGTGAGAGTGTAGATGGAATTGTGCCAGATACACTTTAAGATGGAAAAATGACCAATAGGGAAAGGTTAAAAATTGAAATATATAATGCTCAGTTTGAGACCTGCATTTATGTAGTGAAAATTAAAGCAGGATATGTTATAGGGTGACTTAAGTAATTGAGAGTCCAATGGCTTTTTCAGTTTAATTTACTTGCTTTAGTTGAGTGGCTTTTGTCTGTTCTCAGCTAACTGAAGTGAGTAAGGATAATTCACAACTGTTATTTTGAAAACTTAAACTTTTTATTGTACCAGGATTTTCATTTTGATCTATTAACTAATTCACTGTTTCTCATATACAAACTATTCCTGATAATTCAATGTTTTTGCACTTAAAACATTGACTTAAAAAAACATTGACTTATCTGAAAATTGGAATTAACAACAAATTAAAGGTTCCATCTGAAAAGCATCTTTAACATAGAAAAACATCCCAAGGTGCTTCAGAGGTGTAATCTGAATAAAATGGATGCTGACTCAAAGGAGGAGACATTAGGAGGAGTGACCAGAAGCTTGATCAAAGAGGTGGGTTTTAAGAAGGGTGTTAAAGAAAGAGAGGCACAGGTTTAGAGAGGGAATTCTGGAGCATGGGGCCTAGACTGATGAAGGCACTGCTGCCAGTGTTGGAGCAATGCGAGGGATGGGATGCACAAAGGTTAGAGGAACACAACGTTTGTGGGAGGGGTAGTAGAACTAAAGGAGGTTACAGAGATAGAGCCCCCGAATTTAGGTGGGGGGTGGGAACGGAGCGTGTGATAACAGAAGCGGGCGTCGAGTCGGCAACTTCGGGAGACGTGGAGGCCAGGCCGATTTTAATGTCCAGGCCTCATTTACATAAGGCTTCCAGGTTTCCCGGCCAAGTGACGCGACTGCCGATGCTCCTCCCATCCCGCATGAAGCAATCTCCAGTGGGAGTCTCGGCCACTATTAAAAGCGCCAGTGCATCTCTTCAAGGGAGGCAGCATTCAGTCAGGGCTCAAATCTGAGTAATTGTAAATCATTGGTGGAAAGTCTCTGTGTCTGCGGTTGTGCCTTCTCTGCTCCCATACTGGTGAAAGCTAGCTTGTCCAACTTGGGAGCTTCAGCTAGTTCACGTGGCATGGTGGAGGGATCAGTTTGTAATCCTTGATAGTGTAGCAGTAAAGGAAAGAAAGCTTCAAACAGTCATTGTGCAGGACTCGCTGCCTTTGAAGGGGGAACTTGATGACATGTTCTCGTGCTCTGTTCTGATATGAAAGACAGGCTTCTGGCTTGCATTCCAATATCATATACCTGATATCCCCTATTTAGGCCACTGCTAGTGAACATCTGTTCCTGGCAGCCAGGAGTCAGCCTTCATACATAGAATCAAAGGTATTGCCTCAGATCCGACTACATTCTATTCTCAAGACTGTCCTTCCCTGAGCAATGAGTTACTTGAATGATGGACTCTGCATTAGACATAGCACCAATCAAAATAATCAGGGCTATTCCTCTGTTGCTTGGTCCTTGGATCACAAGATTTCCATTGCAGATGTCGTGTTGGTACCATTCCCTCTCTGGTGAACATGGTTGGTCAAGCACATCAGCCATGCTAGAGATGAAGCTACTAATCTGAATTGGAAGTATTCATCCAGGCAATGATCTTCCCATCTTGCCCAGCCACTCACCCTGTATGGTGGCCAGGACATTGTGCATATTGTTTTGGTGTTCAACTTCCTCACGTAGTTGGTGGCCCCACTGACCTCTTCTGACTTTTTAGGAAGAAGTCGTTAAATTCCCAAAAAACACAACAGTGACTACAAATTCACAGCCCGCAATACAGTGAAAGACTACAGCTGTATTGTCATTGTGGCCTCTTTACATCCAGCACACTGAAAAGTGCCAATCCAATCCCACCAGGGTTTCCCGAGCGATGTTCCCTTCCTCCGTGTTTCCCGTGCTACACCAGTTAAAATAACATTGGGGTCCTAATTGTGTAATAGGACCCCGGTCTACATATATCCATGAGCCTCCCGCCTCTCCATAGCGGGAGACTTGTCGGCCCCAATAATCACCGCTGTTCATATTGAAGCGGGTTGAGTGCGGGATCACCGCTTCTGCCACTTTAACCTCTCACCCGACCCTTTCCTGTCCATCACGGACGGGGTTAAAAGCAAGGTCAGTGAGTTACTGTTTAGCTGATGTGGAATGTGCACATTCTCCCTGTAGGGACAAATCCCACTTCGCTAAGTGCAAAGAGCTTGGGTGCATTTTGACAAGACGAACTTAGGGGCACAGGAATACTGCTGGAGATGAACCAAGTGAAAGCATGCAGCCTACCAGCGCAGTTAACTGGTAACCTTCCTGTTGCTTGTTCACCAGGGTCACCCAAACCATCAGATCTTTGACTTGTAGGGTTATTTGGAGCTACAGCTACAGAATAATCTCAGTGACAGACATGCCCCTTTAGGTTCCATCAGTGAGACAGGCTGGCTGTTCAATCATCATTGTAACAGTGCAAACCAGCCTGGGTTAATTTGTCTTTCTTAACTAGCTCAACAATAAAAATTGGACCATAAACTTTAACTATATTGTAATACTTATTGATGTGTGTACAATTTTGAACATGAGTAGTGAGTTTCTAACCTTTTTCATTTTTTTTTGGTCTCCTTTAGGATGGCTCGTATCTGGCAGAATTTCTGTTGGAGAAGGGCTATGAGGTGAGAGAATGCAGACTTGACTGGCTGCTTTTAACTGCATTTACTCTGTTTCCTGTCTTGCTATACTGTGTATTTTCCAGTGAAGTCCAGCTAAATAATCTCCGCTGTAGAAAAGAATATGCGACATGGCAAACATTTTGTGCCAAACCATGGTCTTCACTTGGGTCTGTTGCTACGTATGTTTATACAGTCAGATAAGCAACAACCTGCAGAAAGGGACTTAAATACTTAATAAAGTTGGAAACTGCACTGCCTATTATTGAATTCTTGACCCATTTAAAACAGCACTTTAGGGAATTAAACAACTTGGTGGATGAGTTTAAGAGACTGGACTATCTGGTGCAAAATCACTTGGGGATCAACTGTAGATGTACTGGATTATGTGACCGGGTCTGCGATATCATCAATTGTCCCCATCACCTAGAGGAAGAGAAAATAACATCATTTAACTCCTTAAGTAGTGCATTTCCCTTTTTAGCTTCCAAGATGCACAACCAGTTGATTATCAGATGAACCAGATGCAGTTGATTCATTAAAAACTGTTAATGGTTAGAAATCCTCTTTAATTGCTCCTCGTTTCTCTGCTGCTATACTAGATCTGCTTTTGTGCACTACTCACCTCCTTTGGATGAAGGGTCCCAGACCTGAAACGTTAACTCTGTTTCTCTCTCCACGGATGCTGCCTGGCCTGCTGAGTATTTCCAGCATTTTCTGCTGTTATTATTGTTAATTATCAATCCGTTTAGTTTACAGATACAGCTTGTTCGATGAAGAACTTTACTGTAGAACTGTAATATTGCATGAATATTATAATGTGTTACTTTGTAGAATCTCTTGGGGTAGATGCCACAGTATTACAACTCATTTACTAAATGAATGCAAAATATCTACTCTGGTGTTTTAGCCAATGTTCCTGTAAAGTTTGTATTAATGTGGTGCTAAACTTTGAAACTTTTTTATTTTCAACATTTTGCATTCATGGACAGATTTGTGTGCACCTTTGAAAGTGGCTTAGTGAGTTGCAGTGAATGGTGAGACATAATGATACCCCCCCCCCCCCCCGCAATGGTGATGAGTGTAAAAGGAATGGCTTGGACATTGTAGGGATGCTTTATGGTGTTGGTGTGGGGTGTTGCCAACCTGGCGCATCATGTGGCAGCCAGGGAGTACAGCATTAAGTGAAGTAAATCTGACCATGGTGAGGCCATCCCTGGCCTCCCAGGCAGCAATGTCGTCAGGTGCTGATGCCCTGTGTCCTGTGCAGCATCAGTTGATTGCGGAGAAGGTTGATGTTGGTGGTGCTGGTGTGCCTGGTGATGCTGGTGTTGGAGCTGATCGTGGTGGGATTCGGAGGACCAAGGTGAGAGAGTTTCAGGGGCACTGATGGAATAGATGGCAGGTGAAGTAGAGATGACTGAAGTGATCTGTCAATGGTGGGAGAGGTAATGAGGTCAGACTGGATGGAGACTTGTGTAAAGACTTGCAGCATCCTGAGTCTGTAGTGGAAATGCAGTTTAGAGAAGCTTGTGGTTAAGGGAATATATCTCAATCAGCTGGGAGCTTTGACTTTACATTTGAAGCTGTCAACTCATCAGCTGATTCAATGGCCACTGACCTCCCGCCTCAGCTTCACAGATGAGGTTTAGGCACAGCGGGAAACCGGTGGGCAACCTGTCAAATCCAAAAAGCTGGAAAAAAAACATTGATAAGTGGCTGTAAACAAGCCACTAATGATTTTAATTGCCTCCCCCACTGCTGCGTGTTGGGTCTGCTCAGCACTGACAGACCTGACAATTGGTAAAGGTGTGTGCTGGTGGGTTCACTGCGGGGTCCCGACCTGCTGGGGGAAAAAACACTCTCCCACCCGACCCGCCACTGATTGCGCCCGATAACCCCCCGCAAAATCCAGCCCCTGGTTTCTCTTTCCAACCCTTCTTAAATAATGGAGTGGCGCTAGTAAATGTCCAATCTAACGGCACATTTCTTGAATGAAGAGAACGTTGAAAGATTATGATTAACACTTCTGCAATTTCCTTACCTACTTCTTTGAATACCATAAGGTGGAAACCAGCATGTCCTGGAGATTTAGCTGTCCTAATTAGCATTATTTTCTCCATAACCTTTTTTTGGACTTATTTTGAATCCAATAAGTTCCTCCCCATGATTTATAATTAGTTTCCCTTCTATCACTGGTATTGTATCCTCTTCCTCGACTGTGAAAACGGATACAAAGTACAGTAAATTCTTTCTTATCCGGCACCAATGGGACCAGGATGGTGCCAGTTGATGAAAAATTCTGGATAACAGAGAGGTATACCTACCACGGTGCTGCTTTTCCACTCACCATCACCACTGACTAACTCGGCCACCGCAGGAGACTCGGACTCGGCAAAACGAGTGCTGGATGGATTCGGCAAGATTACCAGTTATTGAGGTGTTGTTTTGTATTGAGATATATCTATTTTGCCAGTTATTAAAGTGTTCCGGATGATAAAGTGCCATTTAAACAAGAGTTTACTGTACTCGTTTAATAAATCTGCCGTTACCATCTAGACTATTACAGTGTGACCTGCTTTAATGGGCCCACATCTCCCTTAACCATTCTCTTACCCGATATATTTATAAAAAACCTTTACTATTAGCCCTTGTATTACTTGCAAGTTTTTTTTCTTTTTTTTTTGCAGTCCATAATGTTTTCTTTGTCTCCCGATGTTGCTTTCTATATTTCTCCTAGTCTGCTAGATTAGCACTTTTCTTGACATTTGTGCAAGTCATTTCCTTTAACTTTCTACTGTTTTTTTTTACCTCATATGTTGACCATGGTTGCTTTAATGTGCAGGTAGAATTTTTGCTCTTTAGGGATATGTATTTGTCTTGTATTGTGCTAAATACTTCTTTGAATACTTTCCACTGTTTTCCTGTACGTTTTACCTGTTAAAAGCTCAGCCCAGTTTAATGTGTTCAGTTTACGTCTCATTGCTTCAAAGTCAGCCTTATTTAAGTTTAAACCCTTGGTTTATGCGTGATCTTTCTCCTTCTCAAACTCAATGTCAGACTCTATCATGTTATGAACACTGTTTGAAAGATGCTTCCTTACTGCCAAAATATACAATATACAGCCCTATTTATTGTTCCAGCCTGTTTCAGGTACAGCCCATCCCAGCGGTACAGCTCCTTCCTGTCCTAGTATTGGTGCCAGTGTCCCATGAAATAGAACTCCTCCTTCCCACACCAGTCTTTCAGCCAAGCATTCCACTTTCATGATCTGTTTGCCCCTATGCCAGTTCGCACGTGGCTTGAGTAATAATCCTGAGATTACTACCCTTGAATAACCACTAGAAATACGTGGGGACTGACCAGCACTTTTTCTTTCACCAGAAGAGTAAAACAAGGTTGTGCATTAACATCCTTCCTGTTCAATGTTTTCAATGGCATGTTGAATGGCATCTTAAAGAGAGGCTGAGAATGCCCATTCCAAGCTTTTCTCAGATGATTTGTTGTTGATGGACTTGTCTGCTGTTTTGAACCCTGGGTTTACGAGTTGCAAGTGGTTGTGAGTGCACCCATGACTTGTTTTATGGCCAATGTTCTGAAGATATTGATTGGAAGATTCATACAGGTACCAGAGATTTGGGGGAATCACAACTTTAGCTTCAAGACTGATTTTTGAGATTACCCCAAGAAGGGAGAAAAATTCTTGTGGTCTTGTCTCTTAAACTGTGAGGTGTATTTGATACCAGATGACCCTGAAGTAGGAACAGTCCAGTCCTCTGCTAGTAAGTTGCATGGTTCGACCAGATTAAGCTTCAGCAATACCCCTACATACACCTGGAGGTATTCTTGTCAACTTGTGTCGAACTTCTCTGCGCTTAGATATGTGGGGTGCAACCCTAGAGGGAAATACCAACAGCAACAACAACTTGCATTCATACACTGCCTTTAACATAGTAAAATGTCCCAAGGCGCTTCACAGGAGCATTATCAGACAAAGTGTGACACCGAGCCACAGAGAGAGCTATTAGGACAAAGCTTGGTCAAAAAGATAGATTTTAAGGAGCAACTTAAAGGAGGAAAGAGAAGTAGACTGGCAGAGAGGTTTAGGGAGAGAATTCCAGGGCAAACGGATGCTTGACTTATGATTTCTCAGTAGTTTTGTTTGGAGACTCTTAAGTAAAGCTGGGTTTCTGCGAGAGTCAGATACGTAGCTGACCAAAAGATTCTGTAATAGTCTATATGACAGCATAGAATACCCGTGTTGCTGAAAACATCTTTGCATTAGGAGGTAAGCACTTTGGTTTCCCAAAAGCGTAACAGCAATAAAAACTAGAGTTATTTTAGGGGCTGTGATTATTTTAAGACCACTCTGGTATTTATTGGTCTAGTAGAAGTTGTTACCTTCCTCCTGCACATTTTGTCCTTTGAATTCAATTTTTTTAGGTCTGCTAATGAGACTCAATGAATGATGAATAGATTTAACCTCTTTTATTTTTTTTGTTGTACATTTCTTCTCAGGTGCATGGCATTGTACGTCGATCCAGTTCTTTCAACACTGGGCGTATTGAGCATTTGTACAAGAATCCTCGCACACACATGGAAGGGAGTAAGTTCGTGTTTGTACATGGTTGACACTTTTCTTTTACCATTAAACTGTTCCCTTGCTGAATTTACTTCCCTTTTTGACTTTAGTTTTTTGTACAGCTGCACTAATAAAAACTTTTTTAACTTGTTAATTAATAAGCATCCAATTTGGTGGTATGACAGCTTTTGAACCACATTTTCATTTTCACAGTTTTGCCACCTTAGTCCATCAGTAAAACTGTGATAGCAGTTATTTGATGCATTTTATTACGCTGATGTAAATTTTAAAACCTTTTTAGGCAATTATGGTGATGTAAAACTATACATTGGCACAGATTCTGGTTGTTGCGAAGTTACCTTTTAATACTGTAAGGAATTTTCCTGTTAATTGCCAATAATTTTATAAAACCTTTTTGTCGCGTTCTGTCATTTGTTTACTTCAGGTTATAAAGCTTGTTGAACTAATTTACTATGATGGGTTCTGATTGAATGTTTTATTTTTCTTGTAATAACATTGAGAAACTTCCATATTAAGAATATACTTAAACATTTAACATTGAGTTGATGCAGGTAATGCAAGAAAATTACATTTTAATTTGGTGATTCTTATCTCCAACATATTTAAAATGGATTGAATATTTTAAATTTGAAATTGTGGTGGCAATAGGAGCTGTTGATGAGCAGTCACTACAGTAGTGTTCATTGAGTTAATGCAATTCTATCTAATATGGAGAATTAGTTGTGTTGTGGTTCAACATTGGTCAATAGAACAGTAGTTCAAGGGCACCATTGAATTCATACATGTAAGAAAGTGAAATATGGAGCTTTCAAACAATGGGGAGGATGAAGAGAGAGAGAGAGAGAGTTGTAAATTATAAACAGGAAGTGCAGAAACAAACCCTAGCTCTGAACTGGCTCGGTCCAGCCTTCTTTCTCTGGATCATTCTTAATAAGGGCACTGGACCACTGACTGACTACTTTCTGTTGTTGGGCTGAGCCATTAAATTATTTGTGCATTTTGATGGAGAAAATGGGAAAACAACTTAGTGCAAATATATGTTAATACTGTACTCTGCTTTGTAATATATTAAAATTTTGTTTTTCAATCTTTCATTCCAGTTGGTGGTTAATGACTCATTGTTTTGGAATGCCTCATTATTGACCTTTCATTTTCATTAAAAACCTTCCATTTGCTTTTTCTTTGAATTATGATAACATTAAAGAGACAACATCATTGTTTTCTCTCTAATTTTGATCCATAATTAAGCTGTTTGGATATTTTGTAGCACTAATATAGTAGCCCCTCTCTAACATTCTTGGATGGACCACTACTGCTCAATTAAGTGTTATCTTTTTTATTTTTTATTTCATTAACAGAAAAACAATACAAAATAACCTGTCTATAACACAACCTGACCTAGTTTCAGTTGGACTTCAAAGACAATGGTTTGGAGAATGTTCATTGTGTTGGTATTGTTGATTTGTTAAATTCTAGACACTGCTGACACTAACTTGGACTTTCAATTTACAGATATGAAGCTGCACTATGGGGACCTCACTGACAGCACATGCCTAGTAAAGATCATCAACGAAGTGAAGCCCACTGAAATCTATAACCTGGGTGCACAGAGCCATGTTAAAGTAAGTGATTTTGAGCAGAATATTGTATTGCCCGTCAGTACATATCTAGAACGTAAACTTAATGGGACTTGCATGCATAATGTCATCCTGAGCGATTCAGTGTTTTAGGAAAATTAGGCAACTGTCTAATTGTGCTGATGGACACTGGTAAATTGAAATTAATTGATAATAAAGACCCTGCAATATTAAAATGGTTTCATATCTAAACTGCACAAGTTAGCTCAGCACAGTGTAGAAACAAATATAGAACCAAGAGCATTTTTTCTCAGGAAGTTGCTTTTTTCCTTTTCAAGATGTTTAACTCTGGTTTTATAATTTATGCAAGTATGACATGATGTTTGGGCTGCACTTTGTGGACACTAATCTCCAGTTCCTCTCTAGTTAAAAGCTGAGATTGGGCTGTTTTGCCTGAGGGTAAATGTTTGCACATGGTGAACACGTCAGAGAATTAGCAATGGTCTGACATCGAGATAGTTTTCTAGATCAGTATGTCGAGGAGCCAACTAGGGAACAGGTAACAGGCTATTTTAGATCTAGCATTGTTGAATGAGAAAGGGTTAATTAATAACCTTGTAGTAAAGGAGCCTCTAGGGAAGATTGATCATAATATGACAGAATTTTATGAGTTTGAGAGTGATTTAGTTAAGTCCGAAACTAGGGTCTTAAATCTGAACATATAAACTACATAGGTATGAGGCGAGTTGGCTAAGGTAGATTAGGAAACCAGATGAAAAGATATGACAGTAGATAAACAATGGCAAATATTTAAAGAATTAATTTATAATTCGCAACGAATATACATTCTCCTAAGGAAAAAAAATACCATGGGATTACTAGTCCAACCGTGGCTAATAAGAGAAGTTTTAAGGATAGTATTAGATTAAAGAAAGAGGCTTATAATTTTGCCAAAAAGAGTAGCAAGCCCGAGGATTGGGAGGATTTTAGAATTAAGCAAAGGATGACCAAGAAATTGATAAAGAAAAAGAAAAGAGAATATGAGAGTAAACTAGCAAAATGCATAAAGATTGTAAAAGCTTCTACAGATATGTAAAATGGAAGAGATTAGTGAACATAAACTGGGTCCCTTAGAGGCAGAGACAGGAGAAATTAAAATGGGGAATAAGGAAATGGCAGAGACATTAAACAAATACTTTGTACCTGTCTTCACAGTAGAAGACACAAATAACATTCTGGAAATAGTGGGGAACCAAGGGCCTAGCAAGATTTAAAAAAAAAAATTTGTTCATGGGATGTGGGCGTCGCTGGCAAAGCCAGTATTTATTGCCCTTGAGAAGGTGGTGGTGAGCCGCCGACTTCACACACACAATCCCCACAATGCAGATAGAGGCCATTTCGGCCCATCGAGCCTGCACCGACACATATCCCACCCTATCCCCGTAACCCCACGTATTTAATCCCCTAATACTAAGGGTCAATTTATCATAGCCAAATCAACCTAACCCGCACATCTTTGGACTGTGGGAGGAAACCGGAGCACCCGGAGGAAACCCACGCAGACACAGGGAGAATATGCAAACTCCACACACAGTCGCCCGAGGCCTTGAACCGCTTGAACCGCTGCAGTCCGTGTGGTGAAGGTATCCCACAATGCTGTTAAGGAGGGTGTTCCAGGATTTTGACCCAGTGACGATGAAGGATCGGCGATATATTTCCAAGCCAGGATGGTGTGTGACTTGGAGGGGAATTTGGAGGTGATAGTGTTCCCATGCACCTGCTGCCCTTGCCCTTTTCGGTGGTAGAGGTGGCGGGTTTGGGAGGTGCTGTTGAAGAAGCCTTGGCGAGTTGCTGCAGTGCATCTTGTCGATGGTACACACTGCAGCCACAGTGCGCTGATGGTGGAGGGAGTGAATGTTTAAGGTGGTGGATGGGATGCCAGTGAAGCAGGTTGCTTTGTCCTGGATGGTTTCGAGCTTCTTGAGTGTTGTTGGAGCAGCACTGATCCAGGCAAGTGGAGAGTATTCCATCACACTCCTGACTTGTGCCTTGTAGATGGTGGAAGGGCTTTGGGGAGTCAGGAGGTGAGATACTTACAGAATACCCAGCCTATGATCTGTTCTTGTAGCCATGGTATTTATGTAGCTGGTCCAGTTAAGTTTCTGGTCAATAGTGACCCCCAGGATGTTGATGGTGGGGGATTCGGCGATGGTAATGCCATTGAATGTCATGGGGAGGTGGTTAGACTCTCTTGATTAGGCAGAGTCAACATGGATTTATGAAAGGGAAATCATCTTTGACAAATCTAAGAGTTTTTTGAGGTTGTAACTAGCAGGGTAGATAAGGACAAACCAGTGGATGTAGTGTATTTGGATTTTCAAAAAGCATTCAGTAAGGTTCCACACAAGAGGTGCTCATGGGATTGGGGGTAATGTATTAGCATGGATTGAGGATTGGGTAACGGACAGAAAACAGAGTAGGAATAAACGGGACTTTCAGGTTGGCAGGCTGTAACTAGCAGGGTACTGCAAGGATCAGTGTTTGGGCCGCAGCTATTTACAATCTATATTAATGACTTAGATGAAGCGACTGAGTGTCTGAGTGTAACGTATCCAAGTTTGCTGATGGTACAAAGTTAGTTGGGAAAGTAAGCTGTGAGGAGAACGCAAAGAGGCTGCAGAGAGATATAGACAGGTTGACTGAATGGGCAAGTACATGGCAAATGGAATACAATGTGGGGAAGTGTGAATTTATCCACTTTGGTAGGGGAAAAAAAAGCAGAATATTTTTTGAATGGTGAGAGACTGGGAAATGTTTGCCTTCAGAGGGACCTGGGTGTCCTTGTACATGAATCACAGAAAGTTAACATGTAGGTACAGCAATCAATTAAGAAAGCAAATGTTATGTTAGCTTTTGTTACAAAGGGATTAGAGTATAAGAGTAAAGAAGTCTTACTACAATTATACAGGGCATTGGTGAGGCCACACCTGGAGTACTGTGTACAGTTCTGGTCTCCTTACCTAAGGAAAGACATACTTGCCATAGAGGGAGTGTAATGAAGGTTCACTAGACTGGTTCCTGGGATGAGGGAATTGCCCTATGAGGAGAGATTGAATAGACTAGGCCTATATTCCCTTGAGTTTAGAAGAATGAGAGGCGATCTAATTGAAACATATAAAATTCTTAAGGGGCTTGACAGGGTTAATGCTGAGAAAATGTTTCTCCTGGCTGGGGAATCTAGAACACGGGGTCAGTCTCAGAATAAGGGGTCGGCCATTTAGGACTGAGATGAGGAGAAATTTCTTCATTCAAAGGGTTGTAAATCTTTGGAATTCTCCATCCCAGAGAGCTATGGATGCTCAGTCGTTGACTATATTCAAGACTGCGATCGATTGATTTTTGGATACTAAGGGAACCAAAGGGATATGGGGATAGTGCGGGAAGGTGGTGTTGAGGTAGAAGATCAGCCATAATCTGATTGAATGGTGGATCAGGCTCGAATGGCCTACTCCTGCTCCTATTTCTTCTGTTCTTATCCGCTCTTTTCTCTGATCCATCTTCCCCTGAAAAATGTCATTTGAGAGAAATTATTTTGATCATTGTTGAAAAGGGCATCCCATTAAGTTGTTGACAAGTAGATTGAAGAGTATCAAACCCTGAATATCCTGAGGACAAAAAACAACGACTTGTTAGTTTATAGCTTCAATGTTCCTGGAATAAACCATGCTATTTTTTAAGAATTATAAATTGTTGCTTGTGATTGACGTTTATTAGAGCTTAGTGGGCTAAAGGGTGTATTAACGTGGTTACCAATTAAAGCAGAAGAATGTGACTAGGTGGGATGATAACAGGCTGGTGCATTATGAGACTGGATGTAGCAAAAGTGTCAGGGAGTGGTTTGAGGGTGGCATAGTAGCAGAGGGATGTTTTGGGTGTGGTATGAGTCAGGAGAGGATGCTATGAAATTATATTAACTCCCTACAGAACTGTGCCAAATCTTTCACATGAAAATAGAGTGCAAGCGATTCCTGATTCTGTATAAATTGTACTTTATGCTAAATAAAAAGCTCTGTACTAAATTCCCAGGTTGGTAATTTAGGCTCAAGTGCAACCTGATCGACATTTAAACCCTGCTCTTCTCAGTGAACAAAATGATGTGGCTTTCCGGCACAATGGTAGATGGAATGCAGTGCTGTAGAACACTAATCCTTCCATAGTGGACTGACGAGAAAATCTATGTGAAACCAAAGGAACAGGAAAAAGAACATTAAGCCTGTTCCTTCCACAGACCAGCTATCATGGACTGTACCCAAGTTTAATCATCTGAGGAAAAACTGTACAAAGTTTATCTTTCTCAGCCTTCCTCAAAGATCAATTGTGCAAAACCTCTAAAACCTATCTAACCGTATATCCTACATTATTTATTCTTGACAGATTATCTTCATTGGCATGATGTTTCCATGGTCCCAGCAACTTATTTTCGAGCCTTCAGTTCCATTTCGAACCTCCCATTCAACAAGCTCTTTTGCTGGTGGTCTATTGTATATAATCACTATTGTACATGGAAAGTTATCCTTCAAATCGCAAGCCTAGCTTGAGCCTCATCCATTTTATCAGCAAGGCCTCCAGTTCTATGTTGATGAGCAAAGTTAAATATCTTTTATGAATATTAAATATCTTATTTGCTTCTACACCATCGTTTCCGCTCGGCATTTTACACATTAGGATTGTGCTTCATTAGTTCAGTTCTGTTATTTTCTCTTTGTAAGTCTTAAGTTCTAGGTGGAGCCCACGTCCACCATTATAGCCACGTCCACCATTATAGCAAAGGTACACCTGCTTCCACTTAGAATACAGCCCGTCAACATTAGGTTCAAGCCTTATTCCTTTTTTCTTGAATATCACAATAACATTTGCTGTCCTCTTGCCCTTAGGTACAACTTGTATATTTAAGAAATTCCTAAATGTTAACCAGAGACTCCTATTTCCTTAAAATAAGGTAAGTGGTGAAGGGGGTGTCTGGAGGCATTCATGGTCAGGAGGAGGGAAACCTGGGGTAAAGGAGGCCCAAGGTTTCCTTGTGGGACCCGAAGGAGCACTCCTGCACCTCCCAGCCCACAAGGAAACCAAAAAAAGGTTTAATTTACTCGTTTTTCTGGACCACTTCTGGCCCTGCAGCTGCTTGTCGCCACTTTTCACTGCTACTCCGTGCGACTTGCACGATCCTTCCAAGCCAAGGGCACTGAGGCTAATTGTAGCATTACTGCCACATTAATAAACTGTTAGAATTATAGCACCACCGCGGCTCTCGTGTAAGTGAAGGATCGTGAGGGGGGGGACGAAGGGGTAAGAAAGAACGCCGGAGTGGGGGGGTGGGGTGAGGAGGGAGGGAGAGAGGGAGAGGGAGAGAGAGAGAGAGAGAGAGAGAGAGAGTCAGGGAAACTCTGGGCTGGGAGTGGCGATAATCGGGATGATGCGTTACAGGTAAGTAACTTACCTTTTTTTGCAGGCGATCTTTAAGCTTGGTTTCCCCGAGTGCAGCCGGCGCTAGCAGAGGCTGCCTCAGGGCAAACCAATGTTACAGTGGGGACCAGAAGCAGGCATTGGGTCCTTTATTTGCATATGCAAAGGGCATGATGCCTGCTTCATATGTGAGTAAAGGATAACTCTTGTTTGGCATTACCCAGTATGGCGGCCATCGCATTTCTGGTCGGAAGTGCTTCCTCCCTGCCATTTTGGGGCCTAAGTAGGCCGTGTATCACCTTAAAAACAAGTGCTATGCAACCTAATTTCTAGGCCTTAGAGTCTACAACATAGGATGAAATTACTAAACACTTAGAGAAGCATTGGTTTGCAAAGGGCTTGTTGTGATTGACTGATTCAGAGTTTATAGATAAAGGGAATGTGGTGGATGTATCAGTAGATTTTTAAAATTCATTCGTGGGATGTGGGCATCGCTGGCAAGGCCAGCATTTATTGACAATTCCTAATTGCCCTCAAGAAGGTGTTGGTGAGCCACCTTCTTGAACCGCAGAGGGCAGTTAAGAGTAAATCACATTGGTGTGGGTCTGGAGTCACATATAGGCCAGACCAGATAAAGACGGCAGATTTCCTTCCTTCCTTCCCTAAAGGACATTAGTGAACCAGATGGGTTTTTATGACAATCCAGTAGTTTCGTGGTCACCATTACTGATACTAGTTTGTTTTTTTAAAATTCTAGATTTGTTTAATTAACTGAATTTAAATTCCCCAGCTGCCATGTTGGGATTTGAACTCGCGTCTCTGGACCATTAGTCCAGGCCTCTGGATTGCTCGTCCAGTAACATATCCACTATGCTACTGTACCCCTGATAAGGTGCCATATAAGAGACTTGTTAGAAAATGAAGGCACGTGGTATAAGAGAGAACACACTTACATGGATAGAGAGAGAGCAAGGGGGCAGGGATTAAAACGGTGGATTATGTACTAAACATCATATAACATCGGCCCTAATTTACATGTTCTTTGAAGAAGCAATGTCTTATTATGTCTATGGCGTTGCTTCATAATTTTCTCCTCTGGTTGTCGTTTTAACCTCTGGGATATTGAAATCCTAAATAATTATTATAATCAATTTCTGCTGCCACACTAACTTGTTTAAACAGTAATCCATCTACCTATTAATCATGAGCTGACAGTCAAAAACACTTGCCAGTTATTACTTGGTTGCCCTTATCATTACTAATTTCTGCCTAATCTGCTTCCTCCAGCTTTCAATGGGGCTATTCTATTTTCCAAACATGCCATATTGAAACAATACTGGAAATACCAGCAGGTCCATCAGCATCTGTAAAGAGAAAAGAGGGGTTAATGTTTCAGACGTGGACTCTAATTAGTTGCATAGTGTTTTTTGTCTTCATGTTGGTGAGACGGGTTTATGTCCATTTATTTTTTTAAACTTGGCCTACATGGCTGAAGGAAGGTACCGTGATGAGTGGGAAAGCAACTAATATAAAATGAAAGCTTTATTGCCATAATTAGACTTGAAAATAGAATGGAAAATGTTTTCTCGACCTGTTGGCATAACCAGAACCCACCAAGCATTGACACACCAGACAAGCACAGCAGTGCACACGAGCACCATTATCACGGTGTGGAATCAGTTTCCACCAATTCAACCACTTAGTAAAACTTACTCACTGCCACAATATATCTTGTACACTGTATATTATGAAAGTAACACATGGATGTGTTGTAGCCAAGGACTAATTGCAATAACTATATATTTCTTTTAAGTGTTTAGGTATAGAAGTTTGTAATAGAAGCTCTGCACTCTGAAGGGTAATATACAATGATATACATTAATTAGGTTTCGTGTGCCTCACATCTGTATTCTGTAAATGCAACAATTATAGCTAATCAGAAAAATGCACTGGCTTGTCTTCAGCATTTTTCTCATTTTCCTGTATCCTTTTAGCATCTTAACTGTCCTTAATAGTGTGACTTGTTGTTGAAGAATAACCAGTATAAAAAAGTTCTTCCTATTTAGTGAAATCTTTTGTATTGGAGTTCTGATACAAAATGACTGCCTATCTCTTAATGTTGTGTTTTCTTTTCCCAGTACCATTTGTTTGTTTTGCATGTGATGTATGACTTCTAAGTTTGACTTCAGAGACGTCTCCTGTTTCAATAAATGGAATGTTCGTCTGCAATATTTTTACATGTATATATTTATGTTGGCTGCTGTCTCCCAGAAACTACAGTCCTCTATGAATCTCTCACTTCCAGTTAATTAAAAATGGGCCATTCTGAAAGTAAGAAAGTAAAATAATAGGAAATTAGCCTGGTTTCCTATAGGAAACACATGAAGATAGAAGTGACTCTTACAATATGATTACAGTACCGTAGCAGCATAATTTTCATAGAAATATAAACACATGTCATGGTGAAGTATGAAATTTGTCTCATGACCTATTTTTTCAAAACCTATGACAAGAATACACGACATCAAATAAAGAGGAAGTCCATTTTAATGTGTGTTACCATTTACGTTGTTCAATCAAAGTGCTGAGATGTAATTTATATGGTGCACGTCTAGTTAATAAAACAATAAAAATAGGCCCCTTTAGGGCAGGATGGTAGCATCGTGGTTCTGTAGAATGGAGTGGTAAGACATGATTTGAACTAGTGATTGTTTATAAGGGGAAATTCCTGACTCTGGCCATTGTATCAGGAGAGAGCAGGGGCTAGACATAAGCTAAATGCTCCTCTGCAAGGGTAGAAGAAAAAAATGACATGGTGAACCATCACTTGCCGATCTTTTGATGGCTGACTACAGATTGGCCTTGCGAGAGGTCTAAAGCCAGGTCCTATCCTGCCAATGTGATGGTGCATAGCATGGAGAGACTTTAAAAAAAATAAAGGGAGAAAAATACATTTAAAAATCGGGGTAGGGTAAAGAGAAACAGTTGTTAATGACAAATATATATATTTTTAATAATACAAAGTGGTGAATAGTAACATAAGCAGTTTGAGTAATAATTAATGTACAGAATCAAGAAGGGCTCCTCATAAATGGAATATACTGGGCATTTCACTGTTTCCCCATTTTGTGTTCCATCCATGTCACCAACACCAAGACATTATGCTATTTCCACCCATTGACTATGAATAGGGCATGGGAGAAATCTGACCCAATATTGTTTTCATCCATGCAAACCAATGGTCAGAGTTTTATGCAGACAATATTTCAGACTTGAGTGTTTGCTTGTTTGTGTTTGTGGACAAAAATCAATGCCACTCTTCAATTGTCCCCAGACTCCTACCCACAGCTTCTTCTCCGTGGGATCAAAACTCTGCTACTTGCTGGGGGTGGGAATTCCTGATCTTGTGAAACTACTGAACAATCAGGAATTCCTGCCATAGTGTGCAGCAGAGTTTCAATCTCTGGAGCATTAGCTTCAGGTAGGGCTAAGAGGAGAATTTGGGCAGAACGTTGCTAGAGTGAACAGGAGAAGAATGCCTTTGTGAACTGGAGGGAGGAGTAATAAGGGGGAAAATTGGAGAAAAGTGTGGGTATGCACTAGAGGATGGAAGAAGAACACCAACATAAACTAGTGCTGAGAAGAAGAATGTTGGGGATAATTTGATGAGGAATTAGGGGAGAAGAATTTCTATAAACTTATATTCAAGAAGGAGTTGGATATATTTCTCAAGGCTAAAGGGATCAAGGGATATGGGGAGAAAGCAGGGACCGGGTACTGAATTTGGATGATCAGCCATGATCGCATTGAATGGCGGAGCAGGCTCGAGGGGCCGAATGGCCTACTCCTGCTCCTATCTTCTATGTTTCTATGTTAAGAAATGTGCCTGTCTGAACTGCAGGGAGTTAAAGAAGTACTAGAGTCACTGATGAGGTAGTGGGGAAATAAAAGGTATAATCATGACGGGGAGAGGAAGGAAGACTATCCGTGTGAATTGGGTGGAAAGTGAAGAGAAAATTGCCTCCATATCACTGTAATAACTGTATAAGCAATTTAGATACTTTAGTTATGGGAAGGATCGATACGTATCCATAACTAGACACAAAATTGGAAGAGTAGTAAACACTGAGGAAAATAGTAATTGACTTCAAGAAGACATAGATAGGCTGATGGAATGGCAGACACATAGCAGATGAAATTCAACACCAAACAGTGTGAGGTGATACATTTTGGTAGGAAGAATGAGGAGAGACAATCTAAACTAAATGGTACAATTTTAAAGGGGGTGCAGGAACAGAGAGACCTTGGGGTGCATGTGCACAAATCTTTGAAGGCGGCAAGACCGGTTAACAAAGCAGTTAATAAAGCATATGGGATCCTGGGCTTTATAAATAGAGGTATAGAGTACAAAAGCCAGGAAGTTATGCTAAACCTTTATAAAACACTAGTTTGGCCCCAGCTGGAGTATTGTGTCCAATTCTGGCAATCGCACATTAGGAAGGATGTGAAGGCTTTGGAGAGGGTACAGAAAATATTTACTAGAATGGCTCCAGGGATGAGGGATTACACTTATGTGGATAGACTGGAGACGCTGGGGTTGTTGTCCTTAGAGCAGAGAAGGCTAAGAGGCGATTTGATAGAGATGTTTAAAATCATGAAGGGTTTAGATGGAGTAAATAAAGAGAAACTGTTTCCAATGGCTGAAGGATCGATAACCAGAGGGCGTAGATTTAAGATGATTAGTAAAAGAACCAGAGGCGACATGAGGAACAACTCTTTCCTGTAATGAGTATTTAGGATTTGGAATGCACTGCCTGATGAGGTGGATACAGATTCAATAGTAGCCTTCAAAAGGGAATTGGATAAATACCAGAAGGAGAAACAATTGTAGCACTGGGGGGGGGGAAAAGCAGGGGAGTAGGACTAACTGGATTGTTCTTCGAAAGAGCCGGCGCAGACTCGATGGGCTGAATGGCCTCCTTCTGTGCTGTACTATTCGATGATTCTAATGGCCTGCAATTTCTTTGCAAGATGTGAGAAAATTCCTGCACCTTTTGCTACACAAGTGATGGAATGTTGGCTGTACCTGCAACATATGTTATGACAAACCAATACCCTACTGCATTTTTAATGTGACTACATGTTATGAGCTCACATTCAAGGCTGTTACTCAGCGTTTTTCATGTTCTTGGGTTGTCATGTATGTGCTTCACCTTTCAGTTTACGTTTGTTATTTCAATGAGGGAAGGGTTTTTTAATACTTCCCTTGATGTGTTGTAATATGCCTCTATGGCCAGATATAATCTCTCTGGAACAGATTGTTTGGTTGCCTGGAAAGTTAGTTATTTTAGAGAGGAAGCTTACACAGCAACCCCTTGCATAACCTTGTTTAAAAAAAATTGCTATGGCGAAGGTTTTAGTCAAAACTGACTAAAAGTTTAATTTTTCTCAGGACTTATCCTTTAGCTTCCCTGTTTCTGTCTGATATACTTTCATTTATGCCATTTTTTTCTTTTGGTCTCTTTCACTGTTCATTTGTCAATGCTACGATTAATGTCCCCCATTTTTCATGCAAATCATGGATCACCTCATCAGGAGTTTGACCAAACAAATTTTGCTTCCATGTTAAGTACTCTTCCTCCTGGGCAGAAGCATGGCAGATGCAATATAACGTGGATAAATGTGAGGTTATCCACTTTGGTGGCAAAAACAGGAAGGCAGATTATTATCTGAATGGCAATAGATTGGGAGAAGGGGAAGTGCAACGAGACCTGGGTGTTATTGTGCACCAGTCACTGAAGGTAAGCATGCAGGTGCAGCAGGCGGTTAAGAAGGCAAATGGTATGTTGGCCTTCGTAGCGAGAGGGTTTGAGTACAGGAACAAGGATGTCTTGCTGCAGTTGTACAGGGCCTTGGTGAGACCTCATCTTGAGTATTGTGTGCAGTTTTGGTCACCTTATCTGAGGAAGGATGTTCTTGCCATGGAAGGAGTTCAGCGAAGATTCACCAGGCGGATGGCAGGTATGACGTATGAGGAGAGATTGGGTCGATTGGGCTTGTACTCGCTGGAGTTTAGAAGAATGAGAGGGGATCTCATTGAAACTTATAAAATTCTAACAGGACTGGACAGACTAGATGCAGGAAGGATGTTCTTGATGGTCGGGGAGTCCAGAACCAGGGGGTCACAGTCTAAGGATAAGGGGTAAGCCATTTAGGACAGAAATGAGGAGGAATTTCTTCGCCGAGAGTGGTGAGCCTGTGGAACTCTCTACCACAGAAGGCAGTAGAGGCCAATTCATTAAATATATTCAAGAAGGAGTTGGATATATTTCTTAAGGCTAAAGGGATCAAGGGATATGGGGAGAAAGCAGGGACAGGGTACTGAATTTGGATGATCAGCCATGATCGCATTGAACGGCGGAGCAGGCTCAAGGGGTCGAATGGCCTACTCCTGCTCCTATCTTCTATGTTTTTTCTATGTTTTTCTATTCGCTGCCCCTTCATCCTGTTCCTCCCTTTGGGAAGAAGGGACTTTTTTTTATAGGTACTTTTTGAAGTTAAACGTTGAATTTAAAATGAGGAAAAGAATGAAATTGCAGCACTGGCAAATATGTTGGCAAGTGTAAAAGTAGCAGTTTAGGCCTGATTCAAGAAACAAGGGCATTTTTTTTCACAGCCACCAGTCAGGAGAAGAAACTGCTCAATTTTTCTGTTTGGGTCATTTGCATGTGCAGTGCTCCCTCCTGGCGCAGGTTACCCCTGGCAGGGTCTTGCACTGGATTGGATGAGTGGAAATAGGAGCATAGCTGCAGGCCTCAGAGGCTTGCAGCTATGCTGCTGGCCATCCGCATCAGGGCCTTCTGGCTACTGCTGAGGATCATCCTTCTAAACATTGAAGAGGAATAACCTTCATCGAGGCTCCATTTTCAGGGTGCCTCTGGGACTCTTTCCCAGTTGAGAAGAATATGGTGACTCTGACTCTGCTTGGGAGTGGCCTGAAGGTGGGGCAGGGGGTGGGGGGGGGAGAGGGTGCACTCCCAAGAAAGATCAGCGGGGTGCGGCTCTGGCTTTCTATCGATCCTTTAGCTTAATGGGAACAAGTAGCATGACAAACCCAGGGTCTGCATTTGAGAGCATTGTGAAGTAGCAAGCGGACAGGTACTCACCTGATTCTGGACTGGGTCACTTAGTTGTATCATTAACTTCTGGGCTCATTTGAAAGATGTATGATGATCAGAACAAACGATTTAGCACAGCAACAATTGCAGAAATTCACATGATGGGTACAAATGATATGATTTGACTCTGCCGTGACTCTGTGGTAGCACTCTCACCTCTGATTCAGAAGATCATGGGTTCAGGCTCCACTCCAGAGACCTAAGCACATAGGCCCATATTTTCTGATCGCAGGCCTCCCGCGGGTGGAGGCCTGCGATCTGGAAAAATCTGCGCCCTTACCTGAGGGCTCCCAGGACGCGCACACTTCCGCTCCTGGGCCTCAGCAAACTTGAAGTGCACAGGGCCCACTTATTCCAGGGGCACATGTAGTTCGCAGCGTCCCTGGGATCACATGGGCCACGGGGAGCCAATCACAGAAGGGAATCTCCCTTCATACATTTGACAGGAAGACCTGTCAAATATATGAATGGAGATCAATGAAAAAACATAGTAAACTTTAAATAAACTTTTTTTAAATCACATTTTTAAAATGACTTGAAATTACAATAAATTGTAAAAATTAAATTTTTTGAAAAAATAATTGAAGTTTTTTACAGGGCTAAAAATAAACTTACCTTTTTTTAACGTATTTTTAAATGATAAATCAGTGAAAAAATTTTTAAAAACTTTTTTCAACTCTTATCCTCGTAAAAGCAGGCCTTACGCCTGCTTTTACCATGCGTAAGAATTGTAAGGGTTTTCTGCGGTCGGAGGGTCTCCAAAAAGCGGAACTACCTGCCCGCAGAGGCCCTTCTCCAGGGCAGCCGGAGGATCCGTCAAGACCATTCTTGACAGATTGGAAATGCCGGTTTCTAGCATGCGCTGTGCATGCCTGAAACCGGCATTTCTGCTGTCCCTACGGGTGGGTACACAGCGCCTACCCACCCGTAGGGATCGGAATATCCGGCCCAGTATCTAGGGTGGGACTTTAGTGCAGTATTGATGGAACGCTGCACTGTTGGAGGTGCTGTCTTTCAAATGAGATGTTAAACTGAGGTACCGTCTGCCCCCTTAGGTGGAGGTAAAAGATTCCATGGCACTATTTGATGTGGAGCAGGGGAGTTCTGCTGGTGTCCTGGCCAACATTTATCCCTCAACCAATACCAAAATGAGATTATCTGGTCAATCGTCTGATTGCTGTTTGTGGGACCTTGCTGTTTGTGCAAATTGGTTGCCGTGTTTCCTTACATTCCAATAGCGACTGCAGTTGTAAAAAGTACTTCATTGACTGTGAAGAAGTTTAGGATGTCCTGTGGTTGTGAAAGGTGCTACACCAATTCGAGTTATTTCTTGTTCTCCAATTTTAATAAGGAGTGTCTTTTACCTCCCATTGTTTCAGGTTCATTATTGTAATATCTCGTTTTATAGTTGGCAAGCGCTTGGCTCCTGTCTGGTCATTTTCACTTTCATTCAGACGAAGTTTAAACTGTGCCGGTGAGCGAAGTGGAGCTGAGTGTTTATTGACCGCAAAAGCAGATGTTATAGATTGAACTCAGCATCAGTCCTTGGACCTGATTGTGGCCTGTTCAATTTTATTACTCCGTGGCATGGAAAAAAAAGGTCAGATCTTAAGTCCAACCTTAGTTGGTGCTTACTGTTGTTGCCATTTTTATTGCGAAGCTGTAGGTGTAGTAGTATTATTTCCGGTCTTTAATATACAAATCAACACAATTCTACTCCTGCTACTTGCATGAATATTTGCATTGTTTATATGAAGGGCAAATAATATTTAATTCCTTTCTTTCTTAATTAAAAAAAAAAGAAATTTGGTTCTGAAAGTACATTGTGGAATACCTGTGTACAAATGCTGCATGATTTTGTCTAAAATAACACTTTCTACTTTAGCAAAGGCATTCATAGATCCTTACAATGTAGAAGGAGGCCATTTGGCCTGTCATTCCTGTGCATTAACCTATTCAAAGTAAATATATTCCTTTACAGTTGCATTTAAAGAATAGAACATATTTTGAGCGAATGTGTTGAGAATATTTAACACTTTTTATAATTAAAAAGCCAAACTCCTTATTTACAATTAACTTAAATTTATTTCATTATTTTTGAAGAAAAAAAAAAATTGCCTGGGCTAATCCAGGACAGTCAACAAGGGAAGGTCATGCTTGAATAATTTATTTGGAAATTTTTGAGGAAACTACAGAATGTATACGTCAAGGGAAATGCAGTGGATGTTGTACATATGGATTTTCAGAAGGCATTTCAATAAATGCCGTATGAGACTTCTTAAGAAAATGACAGTGTATGGTATTAAAGGATATGCATGGATAGAAAAATGGTTGGGGAAGCAGAGGAGGGATAAGGGGACATAGTCGCAGGGTAAGAGAGCGACCATTTAGGACTGAAATAATGAGAAATTTCTTCACTGAGGGTTGTGAATCATTGGAATTCTCTGCCCCAGAGGGCTGTGAATGCTGAGTCTTTGAGTATATTCAAAGCTGAGATCGATAGATTTTTGGACTCTTGGGGAAGCCAGGGATATGGAGATCGGGCAGGAAAGTGGAGTTGAGGTCGAAGTTCAGCCATGATCTTATTGAATGGTGGAGCAGGCTCGAGGGGCCGCATGGCCTACTCATCGAAACTTATAAAGTTCTGACAGGTCTGGAAAAACTAGATGCAGGTAGAATGTTCCCGATGGTCGGAGAGTCCAGAACCAGGGGTCATAGTCTAAGGATAAGGGGTAAGCCATTTAGGACAGAGATGAGGAAGAATTTCTTCCAGAGAGTGGTGAACCTGTGGAATTCTCTACCACAGAAGGCGGTTGAGGCCAAGTCTTTAAATATATTCAAGAAGGAGTTAGATATATTTCTTAGAGCTAAAGGTATCAAGGGATATGGGGAGAAGGCAGGTACGGGGTACTGAGTTTGGATGATCAGCCATGATCTCATCGAATGGCGGAGCAGGCTCGAGGGGCCGAATGGCCTACTCCTGCTCCTATCTTCTATGTTTCTATGTTCCTATTTCTTATGTTCTTATGATATTTTCAAATTTGTGGTATTTGGGTGGTGGTGTGCTCCAGGGATACCGCTCTTTCTAAAAAATTTACATAAATGATTTGTAATCACTGTGAGAAATGATATTGAAAGTTTGTTGTTCATAGCAAATTGGGACATAGCAATCTGGCAAATTCAAATAGAGAAATTGAAAGAAGGGAAGAATAGAGGTTATCAAACTTATAGAATGTTTGTCCCCTCAAACTTATAGAATGTTTGTCCCCTCAAACTTATAGAATGTTTGTCCCCTCAAAATTATAGAATGTTTGTCCCCTCAAAATTATAGAATGTTTGTCCCCTCAAAATTATAGAATGTTTGTCCCCTCAAAATTATAGAATGTTTGTCCCCTCAAAATTATAGAATGTTTGTCCCCTCAAAATTATAGAATGTTTGTCCCCTCAAAATTATAGAATGTTTGTCCCCTCAAAATTATAGAATGTTTGTCCCCTCAAAATTATAGAATGTTTGTCCCCTCAAAATTATAGAATGTTTGTCCCCTCAAAATTATAGAATGTTTGTCCCCTCAAAATTATAGAATGTTTGTCCCCTCAAAATTATAGAATGTTTGTCCCCTCAAAATTATAGAATGTTTGTCCCCTCAAAATTATAGAATGTTTGTCCCCTCAAAATTATAGAATGTTTGTCCCCTCAAAATTATAGAATGTTTGTCCCCTCAAAATTATAGAATGTTTGTCCCCTCAAAATTATAGAATGTTTGTCCCCTCAAAATTATAGAATGTTTGTCCCCTCAAAATTATAGAATGTTTGTCCCCTCAAAATTATAGAATGTTTGTCCCCTCAAAATTATAGAATGTTTGTCCCCTCAAAATTATAGAATGTTTGTCCCCTCAAAATTATAGAATGTTTGTCCCCTCAAAATTATAGAATGTTTGTCCCCTCAAAATTATAGAATGTTTGTCCCCTCAAAATTATAGAATGTTTGTCCCCTCAAAATTATAGAATGTTTGTCCCCTCAAAAATTATAGAATGTTTGTCCCCTCAAAATTATAGAATGTTTGTCCCCTCAAAATTATAGAATGTCCCCTCAAAATTATAGAATGTTTGTCCCCTCAAAATTATAGAATGTTTGTCCCCTCAAAATTATAGAATGTTTGTCCCCTCAAAATTATAGAATGTTTGTCCCCTCAAAATTATAGAATGTTTGTCCCCTCAAAATTATAGAATGTTTGTCCCCTCAAAATTATAGAATGTTTGTCCCCTCAAAATTATAGAATGTTTGTCCCCTCAAAATTATAGAATGTTTGTCCCCTCAAAATTATAGAATGTTTGTCCCCTCAAAATTATAGAATGTTTGTCCCCTCAAAATTATAGAATGTTTGTCCCCTCAAAATTATAGAATGTTTGTCCCCTCAAAATTATAGAATGTTTGTCCCCTCAAAATTATAGAATGTTTGTCCCCTCAAAATTATAGAATGTTTGTCCCCTCAAAATTATAGAATGTTTGTCCCCTCAAAATTATAGAATGTCCCCTCAAAATTATAGAATGTCCCCTCAAAATTATAGAATGTTTGTCCCCTCAAAATTATAGAATGTTTGTCCCCTCAAAATTATAGAATGTTTGTCCCCTCAAAATTATAGAATGTTTGTCCCCTCAAAATTATAGAATGTTTGTCCCCTCAAAATTATAGAATGTTTGTCCCCTCAAAATTATAGAATGTTTGTCCCCTCAAAATTATAGAATGTTTGTCCCCTCAAAACCATAGAATGTTTGTCCCCTCAAAACCATAGAATGTTTGTCCCCTCAAAACCAATCAGGATTATCAGTAGAAGAACGAAGGGGAAGTTTGAAGAAATATTTCACTCCGAGGTTATTAGAACGTACAATGCTTTGAGCAGGAGAATGGAGCATGTGCCATCATTTAAAATAGAATTATTTGAAATGAGGGAATATAAAGCAATATGGAAAGAGAACACAGAAATGGGATTAGAGTAGATAACTCCAGCATAGTAGGACCAGCAGAGGCACAATGGGTCAGTCGGCCTGTTGCAATATAAACTATTTGTGCTCACCAGTGTTTAGAGATGGGAATCCCGGGAGCTGGAATCCTTTTCTTTTTATGTTACTGATGATATCAAACATTTGACTTTTGGTATACTCTATGCAACATAAAAGCCAACCCCTACTGCACTGCTGACTTACCATTTTCCACAGTCTATCTTTACCTCAGAGTAAATTTCTCAATTAATCCCAGTTGTTTTATGTTTAAAGGGTATTTATTTTGCTATTGACTCGTGGTTGGTCACTGATTAAAATGACCCAGAATCATTTCCCAGAATTGTTAGTAATCATAAATGAGGGGTTTCTATTCTGTATGTCTGGGCTTGATTGGAACGCAGCTGTGAAATAACCCATCTTTCAATTATTCTTGAGAGTTATTAAAATGAACATGAATTTATTAGCATTTTTAAAAAAGTGGGGTGGAGTTTCCGCATTGGCTGCAATCGGCAATTCGGGCGCAAATTGCGTTTGTAATTGCACTAGTTTCCCAAGGTGAAGTTATGGTTCAAGTTTCTGCTCAAACTCATTTGCATAATCACAAATGTAAAATCGTCCATGAACCAGAGCAATTGGGCAGCATTTTTGTTTATTTTTTCTTGCTTTGATTAACAATATTCCATCTATATATATAAATCGGTCGATCTGTCTGTCTGTCCTTCTGTCTGTCCGGCATTCTGTCTGTCTGTCTGCACGTGTGCTTGTCCGGCTATGCGCTCGAAAGTTACAGGGCGTACCTACGCGTGCGTTACGTCGAAAGAAAGCTTACCTTTCCAAAACGGTTTTAAGTGTATTTACGTTTCAGCCGGGCTAAAATCGCGCCCGCGGTATCCGAAAAACCTTAACGTTCCGCTCATTAGCATCTCATTATCCGCTCATTAGTGACAGAGTGACCTCGAGCTCGACCAATCGTACGCTGGGTTGCTGGCGTGTGCCGCCGGGCCAATCGGTGCGTGTGTGGGCGGGCCTTATCGTTCTGAACCGAGGTGAGTAGCCGCCATCTTGCTTCCATTCTTTTTCCTGCTTTCTGCGTCTTTCTTTTCAAATATACATTTCCAGCAAAATGAAATTCAATTTATTAAATTCTTTTAAAATAAATCACTCATTTGTAAATATTTTATCTAACCTGAACATTCTTTTTCCTACCTTTGCCTGTTTTTTTCTTAGGCCTGAAAGCCTGGGCCTTTCTTGCCCAGCCAGGCCCGAGCTAGGTAACTGGGCTGCTGCTAAGCTCCTCACCCACCCCCCCGCCCCCCCCCCCCCCCCCCCTGGTGTCACGTTACCCGGGGCAACGGCGTCAGCCACGAGGGTCAGGGTGCGCGCGCAGCAGGAGCAGGTGAGACTCTGTTCCGCGGGGGGCGGGGCTCTCGAGAGTGCGGATCTCGGCCTTGGTGCAGCTGAGACGCGGCGTCTCTCTCTCTCTGGCTCGGCCGGGGGGCGGGGCTTGGTCAGCGTCAACGGTTACCCTGGCAACCGGGCCCTCCGGCCATCTCGCACAGCCGCAATCTTGAAGCCAGCTCGGGAGGCCGGTGCTCGGAAGATCGCGCCTCCGGAGTTCGGTGCTTGGTTGGTGGGGGGGGCGAGTCTCGGGGGGGCCAACCTCTGGAGTTCGGGGGGTGGGGATCAGGGGGCTCGGGAGTTTGGGGGGACGGGGATCAGGGGGCTCGTGGACTCTCCCCCTTCCCCTCCCCTCCCCCCCTCCCTCCTCTCTCTCTCCTCCTCCCCTCCTCCCCTCCCTCCCCGCCCCTTCTTCCCCCTCCTCTCCCCTCCCCCCGCCCTCCCTTCCCCTCCCCCCCGCCCTCCCCTCCCCCTCCCCCCCTATCTCGGGGCGGTGTCTGGGGCGCAAAGCGCAGTAGCGCTGGAGCACTACGCAGCTGCTCCGCATAGCGCTGACACGTTTCATCGCCCCTCCCCTTCCGGTAAAGGGGAGGGATGCTGTGCACTCTGCAGGCCATTTGACGGCCTCCACTAGCACACTAGGGCGGTGTGGTGCCGTGGCTGCAGCGCGGCACTGAGATGCAGTGCCGGGTTGCGCGATGGCGGCCACGGCCCACGCCAAGGGCCGCCACGAGGGGCCGATCTAGAGGTCGGTCAAAACAATGAATTGGTGGTGCGGGGTGCAGCGGGGTTTCCCCTTTAATTACCGCCTCACGAGCGGAGGTCAGCTTGGTTCGCGACCTGCGAGGCTGTCGCTGACATCGCCCACGGCAGCTTCACGGGGTGTAGCCGAATTTCTGCCGCAGGGCGGTAAGGGGCCATGACAGGGTGCTAAAGGATCGCATCGCTGGCGGCGCAGTGCCTTAGGGTGCTACCGGCTACCGCCGCCGCTAACCTCCCGCTGAATTTTGCGGGAGGTGTTAGCGGCGCTGCGCCCGGGCGCTAGCGAGGGACACAAACCAACCCAATTTTTCCCCCGATATTTTTTTTATATTTAAAAGGTGCCTGTTGGTGACCTTGCGCATAAAAAAAAAGAAGCTTCATTTTTAGAGCCTTCTCGAAGCCCCGCAAATGGGTACAATTAGCGAAAAATTGCCATTGTGATTAATTTGATCTGGGAGCGTGGCCAGTTTTGTGGGCGGGACTAGCTAACCAGCGCAAAAGACCTCGGAAACTCGATTTGCGCTGCACGTAACTGGCGCTTGAAATTCAGCGATCTTCTGCGCTAGTTTGGCCGATTTCGGACGAATTGCGCTGGAAAGACCAGCGCAACCGAGCGGAAACTCTACCCCAGTGAGTTTAATTGACAAGGGAATGATGTGAATTAAAAGAAAAATAATATATCTTATCAGAGACATGTGGTGGTAATCTTATTGGAGTCAAAGGCTTCTTATTTTTATTTGCAGGCTCATGTAACGTGACCTTTTTAATATGAAACTAATATTTTTGCTTTTACAGTAAATTACATTTTTGTAGACATGCAAGTTACTGTAAAAACAAAAGTATCACTTTTATCTGAACACAGTTATTCATTTCCTTTTTCAATTGACAGATGGCAGCAGAGTGCCATGCATGTTAAGAAGCTGGCTGCTGTGCAGGTACGATGCTGTGCAGAAACACCACACTTGCACTGTTAGTTTATATCGATTGTACTCAGAATGTATTCTACTCCTGGCACCAATTAAGTCAGGCAGGCTGGATTGCTAATTACCACTGAAGATGAACCGGAGTAAAGAAAGCAGGTGGGATTCTAAAGTGTTGTGATGGTTCTATATTTGAGACTCTGTGCGTTTGCTTTTGTCCCTTCTCTGCAACTCTGCTTGGAGAACTGATGTTGGTTTATAATTGAGCTTAACTGGAAAAATAGTGCTAATTTTTACAGGTCAAATTGGCAAGATAAAATATTTATAGGAAATAGTTGTTGAACGTTCTGTTACTGAAAACATAGGGCTGCCTCAGGTTACGATATGGTTTGGCCAGTGTGCGTAGCTTTCAGTCAAGCAAGTTTAAAAAGGAAATGTCAGCTCATGAATCAGGCAGGCATGTCTTGGGAATGTTCGCTTGTCTCGCACAAATCTCTGCCAGCATTTTAGAAAAGCTGCACTGCTGCTCTTTGCGTTGGGACAACAAAAATGAGCAAAACTCGTTTCAGTTCTCTTTCTGTCCTGTAATTCATAAGGAATCTAATTATCTACTTGTTAAGAGTAAGAGCCTGACAGCACAGAATGACTAGTTAGTAATTATGTATTATGTTATGCATATTTGTGTTTGTAGCGTTAAAACTGTAACCATGGTTTCCCACAGGTGGTTTTCGTGGCCTTTTCCACCCATGGAGCTGAGAACATGTATCTTGCTTCTTGTGTGCGATTATAGATGAATAGCATTTATAGTTCTGAAATAATTTTTATCAGAAAACTCAGAAGTATGTTTTCTGTCTTGCAGATAAAGTGTAATTTTTAGGATAAGGTGGATTTTTGATACTTAACACCCCTTTTTCAACAGTGGACAACTTTTAAGAGACACCTCTGCACTTTTGCCACGAATCACAATACCATGTAGAACATGCTCTCAAAACAACAGTTAACAAATAAACAATAGCAATGATATTTTTAACAGGTGAAAGATGTTGGTGAAGAACTTGGGTGACTAAGAGAAAATAAAAACAATAGGTTACCCTTGTGAATCCCATTACAATGACACATTATTGACAATACAGATGTTCTTGTGGGATTAGAAGTGATTGTAAATTTTAAATGAAAACAATGAAGATCACAATAAAAATTATTGCTTTTACATTAAAAAACTGATGTTTCCATTTTCTGGAGTATTTTGAATATAAAAGTGAAAATGCAGTGCAGAATTTTGCAGGAGAAAATCAGAAGCGGGTACAAACCATTGAGTTAAATTAATATGTTTGGAAAATGGTTAAATTTCAATTATATCACGCAGAACTGTTCTATAGAGATTGAAATTGTTGTTAACTAGATTTACGTCAAACCAAAATGAATATACTGAGACCAAGACAGGAACAAATTAGGACTTGGTACAATTACGTATGCAGTGTACAAGTAGTCAGCAATTAGGTGATAGCAAGTTTAAATATAAGGGAACTATGTTTCAGCAGGTGTGATCCACATTTTGTATGTACTCACTACACTTTAGCTGCACAGTTTACCTCAGTACACCATCTGTAATCCAAAACCTCTTGTTTCATTGGGGTAGAGAAGGGATTTTTTTTGCTGTAAGTTTCACAATGTTTTTTGGTTTGAGTAAAATGGGAGATTTCATTTAAATGCATATGTTCACAGACGAGTGATAATGTAATAATTTTTCTAAAGGTTTGAAAAATTCTCTTCTGGAAACTGACCACCTGCATTTTATACGATGTTGGATTCTAATTGTTTTGAGTTAAAGCTGCCAATAGACACTTGGCCCAGTCTGAATGTTTACAGCCATGCCGTATGTATGGAATCAATGCAGTGTTGGCATTTGGCACATGCATACACCTTTGGATTTTCTTATAATTAACGTAGTTAAATTATTCTTGATTTAAATTCTATGATGTTCAACCAACTTTTAAAAATTATTTCAAATTTAATTTTCATTTTTTAAATTTTTCTTGGTACTATTTGATACCATTCAGATTATGCATTTTAACTCTTTTTTAAATGAATGTACATGCTATTAATGTGAAGCTTTGGAACTCCAGCTGTATTTATACGCAGTCGACATTATGGGTGGGTGGTAATAATGAAACCCGGTTTGCACACTTCAGCAGAGAAAACCTCGGAACTAATCTGAACTAGTGAATGTACTCGAGTACAACATTGCATGTAACCGGGTTAAATTATGAGGACAGGTTGCATAGATTTGGCTTTCATTCCTTTGAATATAGAAGATTAAGGGGTGATCTATTTGAGGTGTTTAAGATGATTAAAGGGTTTGATAGTGTAGATAGAGAGAAACTATATCCTCTGGTGGGGGAGTCAGAACAAGAGGGTTTAACCTCAACATTAGAGTGAGGCTGTTCAGGACTGATGTCGGAAAGCAGGTACGGGCACACAAAGGGTAGTGGAAATCTGGAACTCTTTCTTCCAGAAAGCTGTTGAGGTGAGGTCAATTGAAAATGTCAAAACAGAGATTGATAGATTTTTGTTAGGCAAATGCATTAAAGAGTTACACTACCAAGGCGGGTAGATGGAGTTAAGATACAATTCAGCCATGATCTAATTTAATGGCCTACTCCTATTCCTATGTTCCGATAACACAGGATAACAAATTGATATCCACACTGGTGTCACAAAATTTATCAGCATGTTCAGTAAAAGCCTGTCAATATATGTCAGGTTGGTGGAGAAACTACCTGCTGTATCATTTCAAACCTGTGTGTTTGTGCCCACATCGCCTGCCAGCTCGTCTTTTATTTTGAGGTGGCTTGGAGCTGGAAGGGATAGCGGGCATTGTGTGTTGAGACAGCAGCCACAAAATTCAATACTTGGAGCGATTTATGGTGCATTGCACAGAAATGTTGCAGTTACTATTTGAGCTCCTTAAACGTTTTGTCATTTGTTTATTGAAAAAATTACTCATTTATAAGGTAAAGACATCACTATTTCCCAAAAAGCAGGGTTGGATGCACCTCATTTAATTGCAGCATAATGCTGAAGCTATGGAGCAAAATATTAAGTTGGCTTTTACTCGTGATCAATGTTCCCTGTAATTTTTTCTTTCGGTGCACGGGCCCTTTAACTGGCTGCGCGGCCCATTCAATTTTTTGTGCATGCGCTGTTATTTCCATTGAAAGGCCAGTGAGCGGGCTGTGCGGCCACGCAGCTTAGCGGGAACGTTGCCTGTGACACACCCATCCTTGACAATAAGTATCGCCAACATCTATCTAATTCGATATTTATCAAATTTTTGCTGTCAAAGCCCCACCAAAAACTTTTAGCCTCCTATGTGCCTTTTCTTAAGGATATTGGTACTGGTAAGTCTGCAAAAGAGTCTCTCCAGCATGCTCTTATATTGGCAGGGATCAGGTGAACTGTGAAGAGAGATTTGTCTTGAATTGGCATTAAGCTGATACATGGGTTGTCCTGTTCATGCACAAAAAAGCCCAAGATTGATAAAGGACTCAATACATTTTAGTAATCAATTTTGGGCCACCTGCTATTTGAATAATGACATGGTCACTTTATAATGAATAGACTACACAGGTGAGCTGGCTGTTTGTAATTACATGCAGTGGCCATATGTTGCTGGAGATATAAAATTACAGCTTTATTCTAGTGCATGCTCTTTATTTAAAAAAAAAAAAATTGGTTTAGAAAAATCAAGTTGTTCTTTTATAAAAAAAAAAAAATGCCACAAATAAGTTTTATTTCCCAAGCGCAAGTAACTAAACTAAACTACATTTCTGGATTTGTACCTATGTCACATAACCATGAACTGCATTTTAGTATCGTCAACTAGGGTAAGGAATACAGTTCCTTTGACCAACTGGATTCTGACTTTAATTTGACAAAAATCTGTTTTTATTGCAGGACAAAATAATTTTTGCCATAATAATATGCTAATTTAGGGGAAAAGCCTAAATATTGAAACTTTTGAAGACTGTATCACTACAGAAATATTTTCCCAGGAAACGCTGCACTGTAAGAGTAATAAACACAAATTGAGGATCAAACCAACAGCTTATGCCAGCTTGTGAACGATGTTTAAAGTTCCTGTGAGTTTTAACTGCTGGTCTTATGGTGTAAAATATTTACAAGGCTATAGTTTGTTTACGTTATTACATTGAACTTCATTTTTTTCCCCCCATTTAGAAAAATAATTTATGTAACTTCTTGTAACTCCACAAAATTCAGAAGTGTGTTTTTTATCAAAACATTTTTAGATTTTGAAACTGACTGAATTTAATCAGATTAGTTTTGTAAGAGCAAATTTATTTGTATAAGAATATTTTACAGTAATTTTTGTGCTTTTAACATTTTTATAGTTTTAAATATAGATCATTTTATCAATGATTTTTTTTAAAGTATTTTCTGCTGATGTAGAAACCGCATTTTACTTGTAACACAAGAGATGATGCCCTTTTGTTGGACTTATCTGTATTATGCAATACTTTATTGGTCTATCAGAATTTAAAAGAACTAATGGTGTAATTCTATTTTTTTATGTTCCACATTAATTACTATATTACTTATTTTCAAAGTTGCCAAATTTGAGCAGTTTGATAAGAAAATACTTTTCCTACGTTCGTAGCAAAACTTTCCAACGGTATTTGAAGTTTCAAAGCCCAGAAACTCCACTTTGTTGCATACATGTTAGACTGCTTCATCTCGGATTTGTTATGCTAAATTTATAAATAAAGACTTTTGTTTTAATCATGTTAGTACATGTTACTTTGGAAAAAATCTCTGTGGAATTGAATTGTAATTGTAACTCGTGTGCGTAATTGCACATAATGAGCTCTGTACATGAATGGCGTTGTTCATAGTCCTCTTTCCTTTCTTAACGTCGCTTTTCTTTAAGAGATGTTTAACTCCTAGATTACTCCTTAAATGTATAGTTTTGTAATGACTGCAATACCATGTTACAAATCTCAAAAAATGGAAATTCCACCGCTTCTCTTCTCAAAATTGAAACCATTATAATTTGTGACCTTTTGTTTAGTTCATTTATTCGGCCAGGGTGAGAAAGAAGAATATTTTTATTTCAACAGTAAGTGTTGAAAATAATTACTTGTGGGAGCACTTTCTGGCCTGACTCTCTGAACGCTCTCAAGTAATATCACTAGAAATACTCACAAACCTAGGGTTATTTATCATTCTCATCCTTTGTGTTAATTCATCTCATTATATTCTTCCTTTAGTTACCAGTATCTCTAATAATATAAGTACTCATTACAGTATTTAAAAAAAAAAAAAAATGCAACAATAAAAATAGAAAAGGGAGGTGGATGGAAACTAAGGATGAGAGTTAATCCTAAAACCTCATAACTCTTAATTTAAAAAGGGTTATTGAAAGTGATAGTATATACTTATAAAAAGTTGCAAAATACAGTATAAACTGCAATATTTTCCTAAAATAATTTAAAATTGGCATTTTTGTCATTTCATGGAGTTATTGAAATCTCTCAAACCAGGTGAACACATATGTGTAAATAAAATTCCTAAAAATACATATTTTTAAATATTAAACTGGATTGACATAGGGAAGCATTGTTCAGTATTTACACTGGGTAAATAATTGGGTACAGTAGGTGCACTGTATCTCCTACTTTACATTTCATACCAATAAAAAAATGTATTCATTGCAACTGTAAATATGAAATCTTTTGGTCAGTGTAAGTTCCCGCATATGTGTAGAACCCCGTGTATTACTGTAAAGGGCCAGTTTGGTATTCATTTACTTAAGTGGATTTTTAAATAGCTGAATAGAATTTAGCCATTTGATCATAAAATAGATTCATAAGCTCACACAAGTCAGGTGCATTGAAGGACATTGTAGTGCCCCCAATTTCCCTGAGGCACTAATCACCAGTAGCCCTGTATTAACAAAATGATTATCCAGAATAGTAGTTACGAATTGTAGCTCTCTTGTAGTTTTACAATTCGAGCTACTCTGTGTAACTTAATTGTAAATTACATTTGCTGTGCAGTTTTTAAACATGCAAACTAACTGTACTCTCAATGTTATGGGGAAAATAGAAATCTTTTTAATTTTTGAATTTGTGAAGTTCAATTTCAGTGTTCATGAAAATAGACACTTATAATTCATTTATGTTTGATCTGTTAGGCTACCTGTCATTTGTAGAAAATGATGCATCTCATGTGGCACGCAGATACGCACAGACACACAAGTGGACCAATGCTATTATTGGGAATCATTTGTGACTGACAACTGTTTTCACAGACCTCATGTACGCAATTAGTGAATGCTTTTATTTAGAATTTTAATTCATCATAACTTCAAAATAGAACTTTCTTGGGATCCTGTAATTTTTTTGAATACTGTGAATGGGTACAATAACATGTAGCTTTTTGAGAGTCTGTTACATCAAATGGTTTAAAAACTATATCATTTACAAAGAATTATGACCAAATTTAATATCCTTATTATTGTTAATTTAGGGTATATTTGTTTAACCAGGGACTATATAGATATATATTTTATTCGTTTATGGGATGTGGGCGTCACTGGCAAGGCCAGCATTTATTGCCCATCCCTAATTGCCCTTGAGAAGGTGGTGGTGAGCCGCCGCCTTGAACCGCTGCAGTCCGTGTGGTGAAGGTACTCCCACAGTGCTGTTAGGTAGGGAGTTCCAGGATTTTGACCCAGCGACAATGAAGGATTGGCGATATACTTCTAAGTCAGGATGGTGTGTGACTTGGAGGTGGTGGTGTTCCCAGCGCCTGCTGCCCTTGTCCTTCTAGGTGGAAGAGGTCACGGGTTTGGGAGGTGCTGCCGAAGAAGCCTTGGCGAGTTGCTGCATTGCATCTTGTAGATAAAACACACTGCAGCCACGATTCGCTGGTGGTGGAGGGAGTGAATGTTTAAGGTGGTGGATGGGGTGCCAATCAAGCGGACTACTTTGTCCTGGATGGTGTCGAGCTTCTTGAGTGTTGTTGGAGCTGCACTCATCCAGGCAAGTGGAGAGTATTCCATCACACTCCTTACTTGTGCCTTGTAGATGGTGGAAAGGCTTTGGGGAGTCAGGAGGTGAGACACTCGCTGCAGAATACCTAGCCTCTGACCTGCTCTTGTTGCCACAGTATTTATGTGGCTGGTCCAGTTAAATTTCTGGTCAATGGTGACCCCCCCAGGATGTTGATGGTGGGGGATTCGGCGATGGTAATGTCGTTGAATGTCAAGGGAGGGGCGGTGGTTAGACTCTTGCTTGTTGGAGATAGTCATTGCCTGGCACTTCTGTGGCGCGAATGTTGCCTGCCACTTATCAGTCCAAGCCTGAATGTCATCCAGGTCTTGTTGCATGCGGGCATGGACTTCTTCATTATCTGAGGAGTTGTGAATGGCACTGAACACTGTGCGGTCATCAGCGAACATCCCCATTTCTGACCTTATGTTGGAGGGAAGATCATTAATGAAGCAGCTGAAGATGGTTGGGCCTTGGACACTGCCCTGAGGAACTCCTGCAGCGATGTCCTGTCAACCACCGCAACCATCTTCCTTTGTGCTCGGTATGACTCCAGCCAGTGGAGAGTTTTCCCCCCCGATTCCCATTGACTTCAGTTTTACTAGGGCTCCTTGATGCCACACTCGGTCACTCTCACCTCACCTGTGGAATTCAGCGCCTTTGTCCATGTTTGGACCAAGGCTGTAATGAGGTCGGGAGCTGAGTGGTCTTGGTGGAACCCAAACTGGGCATCAGTGAGCAGGTTATAGGTGAGTAAGTGCCGCTTGATAACACTGTCGATGACACCTTCCATCACTTTGCTGATGATTGAGAGTAGACTGATTGGGCGGTAATTGGCCAGATTGGATTTGTTCTGCTTTTTGTGGACAGAACATACCTGGGCAGTTTGATAACATTTGGAGACAGGCTTGGTGGGGTTACTGAGCTTGATTGTGCAAAGTAGCTGATAGAATTATTGCAAACTTCCTGGGTTAATGACTATCGTTTCAGCTGGATCTTGGTATTAATTCAACTCTTTCTTATTGATATACTGTACTCAGTAACTTCTCTGAGCCATTTATTTGGTTGTGCTATTAATACTGGTTCGGCATATGTATTTCAAGTATTGGGAATAGACAAAAAATCCAAATGATTTTCTTTATCATAGAGGCTTAACTTTGATTGTTTAACAATAACGGTAAAATATCGTTTTAAAAAAAAAAAAAAAAACCTACATTGCTGGATCACAGTAACTCTCTAAGTAGAGAGAAGTTGTTTAAGCAATTGTACTGCAATAGTCCACTACAATTAATTTGCCAGTCTTGAAGCCTACTTTATGAAGATTACCGTATCTGGTCAGTTTTCAACATTTGCTTAAAGCCAGGAAATTTTCCATTTTTCTAAGGTTTCAATGTTTGTCAGGTAACTCAAGCAATGAAAAGTGTTAGGTTAGTTTACAGTTGCAGTGTATTCAGCATTAATTAGTTAAAGAGATACTGTCATTGTCTTTAGGAGTTTTCTTGGGTTGCTTTGATACTGGCACTGTTTCAGTTTTGATTCCAGAAAACCAGCCCCTGGATTTTAAACTGTTAAATCCGTTCCTTTCGCCTGGTTGCAGCTTCATAAATCCACAAAAAACTGGCTCTACGAGTTTACCACCAGAACGAGGGAGCGGGATTTAGCAACATAAATGTCGGGCTCACAAAGGCTGGTTTCTGGAATTTGAACTGAAACAAAAGCGATATTAAAAGTAATTTTAAACTTTACCCAGTAAAAATAGGTCCACCCAACTTTTGATCATGGCAAATCCTGGCAAGTTTACTTTTGGATTTCAGCTGGCTGCGTGAGAGATGTGCGTCAGTAGCCGGCTCCATTAGCACAAGTACTGTGCAATGTCAACACAGCTTTAGTGTGTTTTTTTAATCAAATTCTGCCACAATGACCGAACAGTTCAAACTGCTACTATTCAAACTTTTTCTAATTGTTTTTCAGTTGCTTTATTTATGTTCCCCCTTAATCTGTCTATCTGTAATTTGAAAATGCATTTTGGCAAGCATGATTTGTGACTCTTACCATACGCACCCAGATGTTACAAGCCTGTACTCGGTCCTTGAAAGATAAATGGTCTTGATGACAGTGCCCCTTTAAATATCTCCAGTGAATGAACACAGCCTTTATTGCAAAATTAAATGATTTTTATTTTTCTCGTTGGAAATCAAAGGCTTAGACTGAATAGAGGTGATCAATTGTTGGAGTGAAAATTAGCTCCCATGTATGATGTGCCTTGGAATTGCACACTTTCTGCTGGGAAAACTTACAAATAGCTGCTGTGTGATAGAAGAAGTAACTGCTGCTGATGTACAATTCATCCCGCTTGTGTAGTGGGTAATATTTTGTTTCTTTGTATTGTGAATTTGATGCGTCCTAGTGCTTTTCACTACTGAGGTTGGGAATGCATTCAGGGTAGCCTTTTGAAGGTGTCCAGGAGCTGATGTAAGGCTGCTATACTTCAGTGAATTCTCAGTATGTGTTTATTTTATTCATTTACATTTTTTGTTGTAGCTGTTTGTTTCTACTAGCCCCTTTGGGATAGGTTCGGCCAGTGATATGGGAGCAGTCTGCAGATTATGAGGTGGGAACATATGGTTCTAGTAAAATCCTTTAAACCTGTTACCAAATATAACACTTTCAAGAGCAGAAAATGCTCCCCCTGTCCACCTACCATCAAAAAGTCCAAGTTGAGAGAGAGGTTGTAAAGCAAATGCTTTCCTAGATGTGTTAGCTTTTGCCACCTCTTATTGCTATGGAAAAGCAATAGTTCACCCTTGTATTTTGTGATTTAATGATGCCAGTGACAGCTGAAATATTACATTTAGTTTTGGAGGTAATGGTGCATTCTTGACTTTTTACTGAATTGTACTTTTTAGATTTAATAAGTATTTTCATACTTTTTTAAAAACTGTGATTTTGAATGTGTAGCAATTCTCAATACAACACTTAATTTTGGATGTTGGGAAGTTCTCTTAAGTGTTCCATTTTGTGTGTTAAATACTGACAATTATTTTAATTGCTTTAATTCCTGTTAAATTATACCTGTTAACTCTCCCACCAGCTTTTGGTAATGTACAAACGTTCTGACTGAGTCACCTGCTTGTGGTAAAGTTTTCTGAATCTTGCTTGTGCATTAATTACTAATGATTCTTAAAAAATAATTTTGCTAAACATTCGATTAGATTTTCATCTATTAGCTTCCAAAATGCAGCACTGTAAACCATGTTAGTGCCATGAGATGTGATGCCTCTGAAAGAGTTAAATTTTATCCCAACTACAGAATGTTCCACAAATATGAATGTTTGAAGCAAAGATAAATCTGCAAAAACCAACTGACGAAACATGCCAGTTCCATGCGGGATATATGACTTCAGCCCGAAATACAGCTTTATTGATAATGAAAAGAATGACAGGAAGATGTTGTAGTAAAATGGTGCAGTTCCACAGACATTGTACTACATTTGTTATCTAGAACTTGCTGCATTTATGCCACCATGTACACAAACCCAGCTAATCTGCAGTCTGTCACTTCAGTCGTCATTGTTTAGTCTGTTGCATAAATGGAAATGTTTGTAAGATCAAGTTCTTTCCCTCGTAACAGAAAACTTTTGTTTTCATGGAGGAAACAACACTTACATTACTTGCTGATGTACAGTAACTTATTTGCATGTTTTTTAGACTTTGTTTGTTCTGCCTGCAGATAGGGAGCTGATTAAGAGTTACATGATGCTTTCAACTATTGGTCTAATGATTTTTTAAGTTTGTACTCTGGATGTGGACAATGCTGGCAAGGCCATTGTTACTGCCCAACTCTAGTTACCCTGAGAAGGTAATGGTGGGCCTTCGTGAACCGCTGCAGTCTTTGTGCTGTTGATGTTCCCATGATAGTTTTAAGGAATTCAAGGAATTTAAACCAGTGATAACGAAGGAACAATGGTATATGTACAAATCAGGAAGGTGTGTGACTTGGAATGGAACCTGGAAGGGTTGCTGTTCCCATGATCTTGGTACGAATGTTCTGTCACTTTCAGCCCAAACCTCTGTGATGTGATCCAGCTCCTGCTGTAGGCTAGCATGGGCTGCTTCATTAATAGAAGTGGTTAATGGAGCTAAACACTGCAGAACCATCAACTCAGTCCCACTCCTGACCTTATGATAGAGGGAAGGTTATTAATGTAGTAGATAGAGATGTTTGGGTGGAGGATGCTTCCCTGAGGAATTCCTGCAACCAAATTCTTGTGGCTATGATGACTGGCCTCCAAGAACCATAATCATCTTCCTTAGTGTAGGGTATGACTCCAGCCATTTGGAGAGTTTTCACATTGATCTCTCACCCCTTGACCTCAGTTTTGCCATGGCTCCTTGGTGCCATACTCGGTTGAATGCTACCTTAATGTTGAGGGCAGCTACTCTCGCCTATCTTCCAGCATTCAGCACTTGTGTTTATGTTTGGATCAAGACTGTGATGTGGTTTGGAGCTGACTAGTTCTGGTGGAACCCGAACTGAGCATCAGTGAGCAGACTATTGATGAGTATGTGTTGCTTGATGTCAGTATTGATGACTCCTTCCATCACTTGGTTGATGATTGGGAGGAGGCTGATAGGGTGGTTTTCTTCTTCTTCCATATGGTAGTAGCAAAAAAACAAATCAAACATCCAGGCCAAAACTTCCAGTGTAACAGTGTGGCTATCTTGTAGACTGCCTGCGAATTTCCTCTGAGGGCAGTTCTCATTGATGTGCTCCAGGGTCTGATTAAGAGCTCCGCAGTCACTTTAATCTTCCATCTATGGAGGCAGCAGCATCTACCATGACTGGTTCTGAGGTGGTTGATGGTTGTCCACTGTTTGCAAGGAAGGTTTGATCCTTCAGATTGTACTGTGGGGTCCTTTTTATAAGGAATCCATTTAGTATGCTGCAGTTCTTCCAAACATTTCGCCATCGGTCATCAAGGCTAAGGGTGGTAATTGGCCGCGTTCGATTTGCCCTGTTTTTTTGTGGATAAGACATCCCTAGGTACTTTTCCACATTTTCAGATAGGTATCAATTTATAACTGCATTGGAAAAGCTATGTAAGGAGGATGGCTAGTTCCGGTGTGCCTGGATGTTGTCAGGGCTCATAGCCCTCACTGTTCTAGTGCACTTAGCCACTTCTTAATGTCACGCGGAGTGCTCGCAAAAGCTTCAGCCGCCTTTTGTACTCATGCTGGGCTCCACCACAGTTGAAATTGGGGATGTTCATGGAGTCTTCTCTTCTCATTAGTTGCCTGATTGTACACCACCATTCTTGACTGGATTTGGTAGGGCTACAGACCTCTGCCCTGATCGGGTTAGTTGTGGAACTGATTAGCTCCATCTATTGGCTGCCGCGTTCTATGCTTATCATGCAGATTACCCTGTTTTGTAGGTTCACGAGGTTGGTGCCTCATTCTAAGGTACACCAGGTATTGTTCCTGTCATGCTCTTCTGTACTCCCCATTGAACCAAGTTTAGTTTCCTGGCTTGATGGTGTTGGAAGAGTGAGGGATGTGCCAAGTCATGATGTTACAGATTGTGGTGGTGTACAGTTCTGCTGCTGATGGCCCACAGTACTTCAAGGATGCTTTGTTAATCTGTCCCACTTAGCACGGTGGTAAGCACCACACCATATGACGGGAGGGTATCCTCTCTATCATTGTACCATTTATTTTGGGAAGCTGGAAACATAATGCACATTAATAATTTACTGTCAAATGTGATTTTTATTTCATATATAACCTTTTCTCAAACTTTACATTTTTTGTATGGTACGGTTAACATTTCCCATTATTTAAATGTAAGCCTGTAATTAATCCGTGCAGCAGCCAGCTACACACTTTTAATTCTTAACGCTATCGGCCAAAATATACTGTAGCCAATGAACAAACGGCACCTGCCGTTAGTTAGACTTGCCCTTGCCAGTTTAATCGCCATGAGCTTTTACACGGCAAGTTGCTGTATGTGGGAGATCGAAATGGCGCGGCGCCCTCTACATGGCATCTGGGGTCTGTGTGAAAAGGGCAAACAACTGTGTATCTCCTTAACCAATCAGATTGAAAAATCGTTAATGAACAGCACAGAGTCTGAACCAGGAAGTGTAAGTCAGAATAGTGAATTCAATGTCAAATTAGGTAAAGAAAGAGAAATAAAGAGAGGGAAAGAAAGATTGGCTTGAGAGAGAGAGATAAAAGAGACGGAAAGAAAAAGTTAAAAAATAACTTAAATTTTGTTTTTAAATCTCCAACAGTAGTTAAAAGCTGAAGGAATGCAACTCCACACTTCTAAAAGTTAATTTTCAGTGTCAGAGAGGTTGTTTGGCAGTAATTAAGACTTAGCACGCCATTAAAAAGGGTACTTTGAGTGAAATGGACAAGTCCTGACCAATGTTCCCTTTAATTTTTTTGGCTGCGCAGTTCATTCAAATTCCTGCGCATGCGCGGTTTTTCCTATTGTAAAGCCAGCAAGCGACCTGCGCGAGACCTGCAGACGGCTGCGCCGCTTAACGGGAACATTGGCCTTGACTTTCTGTGGCAATTTTAGTCCGTATCCAGGACGTTAGTACAGGAACTTCACATCATTCAATACATTTGAATGGGGAGCCAGACAGTGAGATGCTGTTTTCGTGCAGCTTACGGAGGAGTGGTGCATCTCGGAGAGCAACCTTCGGATTTTCACATTTAACTGCACATCTGCGCTGGCCTGAAGTTGCTGTCCGATTTGCGCATAAATAACAGTGAACCTCACCGTTATTTTTATAGTAAATTCTGTCCCTATATAGTTGGTGTTTTTTTAAATTCTGTATTAATGTTTTTTTTTACATAATAGAAGTGTAAAATATATTTTTCCATCCGAGGTCAAAGAAAAACAAAAAAAGAACTAAACCAGCAAAAATAAGTGAGCAAAAAGGAGCCTAATAAAGGGTGATACTGTGGCAGTGATAGAGATGAAACTGGAATAATAAGGGTCACCTATGAGGGTAGATATGGGAATCCAGTTTTGAGTGGAATAGGCTACATGTATAAAGAAGAATGTGACTATAGGGAAGTTGGCCATAGTGATCAAGGTTCTGTACAGATAAGATTTTGATTGTCAGCACTATTTAAACCGTATATTTTGGAAATACTGATTGCACCCTCTGTGTGCCATAGAATAAGAAAGAAAGACTTGCATTTACGTATATAGCGCCTTTCATGACCACCGGACGTCTCAAAGCGCTGTACAGCCAATGAAGTACTTTTTGAAGTGGAGTCACTGTTGTAATGAGGGAATGCACTGTTGTGATACAGCACAGAAGGAGGCCATTAAGTCTGCGCCGGCTCTTTCGAAAAGCAATCCAGTTAGTTCCACTTCCCTGCTCTTTCCCTACAATTATTTTGCCCTTAAAGGATTTATCCAATTACTTTTTGAAAGCTACTATGGAATCTGTTTCCACCACCCTATCAGGCAGTGCGCTCCAAATCCTAACCACTCGTTGCGTAAAAAAGTTTTTCCTCATGTCCCCTCTGGTTCTTTTGCCAATCACCTTAAATCTGTGTCCTCTGGTTATCAACCATTGGAAACAGTTTCTCTTTATTTACTCTATCTACACCCTTCATAATTTTAAGCACCTCTGTGCCTGAACCTGAATACCACGGAATCCCCTAAATCCTACCCTCTCCTATAATCTAAAGGCTAACAGCCAAGCTTACCTTACCTTCCTTCCTACTTTTTTCAATCTTGGGGTGTCCTGCATTATGACCTGTTTCTCAGTTTAAAAAAAAATAATGGAATGATGTTTCATTTACTCTGCAAAAGAAATACAAATGTTAAACACTTTTGTTTGTGTGTCTTCATTCTCATTTTCTTTCTTTTCTTTTCTTTTTCTCTCTCTTTCTCTCGCACGCACAAATACACACTCACTCACTCACTTTCTCGCACGCACATGGAATATAAGCCTGAGACCAATTATTACCATGAAATTACTTCATGGTATTGAGCTGATTTTTATGTTTTATTAACAATGTACAAAGCATGTTGTGGCATTGTTTTATTGCTTTCTTTGTGCTGACAACTGCAGTCAGTATGATTGTCGATGAGTGATGCTGTTTACACTGAAGAAGTGAGGATTTGATATCTCAATAAGTTTACCAGTATGAGCATTGTTATTCTATGTTTGTGTGTATGTGTAAGTGAGACAGGTAATGGCTAAAGTACATTACCACAGGAATGACATTTTGCAGAAAAGAACATTCCAGGAACAAATTTTGTATTGATTCTCAAATCACTCAGTTTGTGCAAGGTTAGCATGAGTGGGAGTAGCATAGTCATGCAGATGTTACATGGAGACCATCCAACACATGGTCTGTGCTTGAGCTTCATGCGTGGTATGTAATACCACCAGCCTATTGTGCAGTTTATTTATTCTAATCTTTAATTTTCTCCACTTTCACATGACACACAAGGAATAATTTTCCTGGGCACAGTGGTTTGCTTGGGTGCAGAGAATATCAAAAAATTGAGTGGCTCGGATCATATGGCTGTACTGGTTTTTCCTTCCACTAACTTAAATGGGAAGATAATAAAGCAGACTGCCTTAGTGGCATGAGTCCCGGCCTACCCGATTTTCCAATATTCATTGCACCCAGGGGCTACAGTGCACCGGAGTGCTGACCCAGGAAAATCTCCCCAGGAGTATCTTACAAAAATTTTGAGGGAAACATATGCATGTAGTCACCACACTTATTAAGAGCAGAAGTTAGAACTTGCATGATATTAGCACAGTTAGTGGAAAAAATAAATGTTGAAAGGTAGGAAACATCGGAAAATATTTGAGGGTGTGGGGCTGGCGAGAAGGAACAAAACTTTGGTGGTAGCTTTATTCTTTTGAAGATGAAAGCAACATTGAAACTCTATATAAAAAAAATTTTAAAAAAAATAATGCAGAACCAATATCCTGCTTTTCTGAAGCAATACTGCAAACAACAGCATTGACCACTGAAGATCTATATCGGGAAAAACTTTGGAATATTTAGAAAAATCTGAAATTTGTTCCAGTTCAGATTGCTTTGATTGCAACTTTCTGTTTTTTAAAAAAAAGAGAAGGCTTCTTATCTGGTGTCAGTAGAAAATTGTAGTTTTTGCCTGTTCTGTGGTACTTGTGTTATTTTAAAAGTAGTATGAAAAGAATGCCTAATAACAGAAAATGCTGGAAAAACTCAGCAGGCCAGGCAACATCCGTGGAGAGAAAATAGTCAACGTTTCGGGTCTAACCCTTTTTCAAAACTGGAAAGGAAATGAAATAGATCGAAAGGCAGGGCTGGGAGAGAACAAAAGAGAAGTGAAGAGACATTAAGAGGTATTCAAAACGAGACGAGATGGTGATAGGACTAGTGGAGACAAAAGACGGCTCAGATTAGGTGTGAAATGTTCTGGCAGAATGAGAGACAGCTGCCATGTGGGAGAGAGAAAAAAAAGGAAAGGGGGGGAGGGAAAAACCAAAACAAAGGGGTGGATGAAAAATATAAGTAAAAATGTAATAGAACATTTCACACCTAATCTGAGCCGTCTTTTGTCTCCACTTGTCCTATCACCATCTCGTCTCGTTTTGAATACCTCTTATGTCTCTTCACTTCTTTTGTTCCCTCCCAGCCCTGCCTTTCGATCTATTTCATTTCCTTTCCAGTTTTGTAAAAGGGTTAGACCCGAAACGTCGACTCTTAATTTCTCTCCACGGATGTTGCCTGGCCGCCTGAGTTTTTCCAGCATTTTCTGTTGTTATTTTGGATTTCCAGCATCTGCAGTATTTTGCTATCGTACTGAAAAGAATGCCTATATGGTTTCCATCAGCAGCTGGAAGAGAGAGTGGTACATGTGATATTCTTTCTTGTTTTGGTAGTGCAGTATGTTGCTGTACCAGTGCTTTATCAGAGAGGTTTAAACTTGTGGCTCCCCACATGTTGGGCTCGAATTTCATCAGGCCGTTGAGGCGGGATTGGAGGCATGTGGGGGGTTAAAATCGTGAAATCGGGGGGCACGAACCCATCCCGCCCCCAACCCGCCTCCATGCCCGTTTCACAGGAGGCGGGTACCCGACCTGTGCTGGGAGCTGCCTCCCCAAGGCAGGAAGGGGATTAGTGCCAATTAACTGCTTGTTAACAGGTAGTTAACATGCAGTTTTTAGCCTAATCCCTATTTTTATCCCTGAAGTGTGGGATTCCCGACGGCTCCAAACCATGCCAAGTTAGTGAGGCGGACCGTCGGGTTGAAGGGCTTGGAGGGTTCGAGATGTCTGTTCAGGTGAGTGATGTGTGTATTAGTGCAGAAGTAAGTGTGTTTGGTGTGTGTAAAGTGTTTAAATAAGTTTTACTTACCTTTACTTAATAATGCAGCCTTCCTTCCTTTAGGTCTTGGGAGTCCCTCACCTCACTGGCACAGAAAGCAGAGTGGCCGCGAGCTGTCAAAATCTGCAGCCTCTGCTTTCTGTTCTGGAGAGATCTCTAAATCAGCCTGAGAGGAAGGAATTAACTTAGAGTACAGATTGTCAGTGTTTGACAGCTTCAAAGAGCTGTCAAAAGCTGATATTTCATCTGTCAAAAGCTCTTGACAGATGAAATGTCAATCTGTGACATCACCTGTTGCTCGGTGGCCCTTAATTGGCCTGCTGAGCCTGCTGGGCGGGCTCAACAAGGTCAATCAAGTGAAAATCGAGTGGGTTGGCCACAATTCGATGGAGGCGGGACTACAACCCCAAAATTGGGAGCCTCGCCTCCTACACGCCTCCATTGATAAAATCCAGCCCGTTGAGTTTATGGGTGATCCCAATCCTTTGTGAGAGTGGAAGTGCTAAGTAGAGGCCAAGCACTACATCATAGGAATAGGGTCAAACTGGGGGACAGTTGCAGACCTTCTAGCAGCTGGTTGCATTGGTTGAGGGTTTGGAGCAAGCCACTTGCCCTCATACTCTCGGTTAGGAGTGACGTAGTTTGTGTGCATAAGCTTCATCCACAGCAACTTCCAGATCGAGTAGTGAAGGCAGAAAACTTAGCATCATTCAAGAAACATTTCTATTCTATAATGGGGGAATGTCAGGATTTCTTTGGAAAGGTGAATCAAGGTGGGCTGAATGGCCTTCCTCATTCATTATTCTCTTGGGATCTTGAGAGACATTCTCCAGAGAGAGTTGTGTCTCATTGCATAGAAGACAACTAGTATCTGTGTTTGCAACACGATGAAGATCCTTACAGCCTGGAAAAAATGAGCAACTGATTTTAACAGTGCATTCAGGGAAATCCTTTTCTGTCTCATTTAGCTTCCCTGCCTGACCCTTAACTCGTGCAACAAAATCAGCTGTCCATTTGGAGCATTAGAAATTCTGATATCCAGAACACTCTGCTCCCTTTGGTTGGAGGCTTTGACCTGTTCCCAGTCCTGGGCACTAACAGATGTCTGGGGATACATTTATGTTTGGTGCTTCTATAGTTTGGGTCATAAGAAAGCACTGTTTACATTGGTAAAACTGTCTACTTAATGGTTGCAGAATTGCTGGTTTTAGCAGTGTAAATGCTGTTTTTTCACAATCTGAATGACAGAAACACAAAAGAAAAATGTGCTTTAGGATCCACTACCAAATCCAGCAAATCTTAAAGCCTGCTGCTACCAGTTTTAAACATGTCTTCGCTGTTTCGCCCTCCTGCACACTGCTTTACTTTCTGTTCAGTTTAGTGACTTTGTGTGGAGTGACTAGAAATACAGAGGCCAAAAACCTCATTTTTCAATGAACTGTACACATGCAACATGGCCCCACCCTCACTTCTTGTTTTCATTATCAACCACCTGCTTGAACCCCTATCCTCAGACCCCCTCCTCCTTCACCGCCAACAAGTGAGGGGAGCTCATCGATTTTTTTTGTCACCAAGCTGGAGACTATCCATTCAGCTAGCTCTACTACTTCACCCCCCTTGCCGATCAAGCCAAATCTACTCCCAAGTCCCCCCACCCTTAGCCCTAAACCCCGTCTCTCTTTTCTCCCCGATCTTTCCCTGCCTATGTCCTTTCAGAGTAATTGATATTAATTTGATGACCCTGCCCAGAGTCCTCATTTTCCCCACAGGAAGTGAAAGCTTCAAATCTGTTTGAAAGCATAAGTTGCTCTATGCTGTCCTGCTCTAATCTTTCCTTCCTGCCTTTTCCCGCCCCTCGGACAGTCACTGATCTTTCTAATGCCTGCTCTCTATCTCTCATTGATGTGATTATCCTCTCAAGTTCTCACTGTAAAAAAAAAAGCTCTCCCTCCTTGATGTGTCAAATTGTCTCCATCTCCTTCTCAAGTTCTGAGATTTTGAGCTTGAACAATGTGAGTTGGTGATACTGCCACAGGCATGTTTGCCTGAGTCAACACTGTCCCACGTAATGGGCTACTACATGAAGTCTAAACCCATTATATAGATGGGAATGTATTAAAATGTATTGTTAAATGGTAGATTAGGTGGTAGACAACAATGAGTAGCAGTTTTGGACAGGTATCTCGTTGGCAGCCAGTTGCCAGTGAGGCGACACACAAGGTTCAGTTTTGAGGCCGCTGTTGGTTATCTATATATATAAAAGGATCGCTCTGTCTGTCATTCCATCTGTCTGTCTGTCTGTCTTGTATAAACTCGAAAGTTATAGAGCGTACCTACACGTGTGTTACATCGAAAGAAAGCTTACGATTCCAGAACCGTCATAAGCGTATTTACGTTTTGGCCAGACAAAAATTGCGCCTGCGGTATCCAAAAAACGTTCAACATTCCGCTCATTATCCGCTCATTAGCATCGAGTGACGTCGAGGTCGACCAATCGTACGGTCGAGCGACCCGACGGTCGACCAATCGCTGCGTGGCGGGGGCGGGCCCTCCTAGAGTCGAGTGACGGGATGATTGACCAATCCTATGCTTCGGTGACCTGACGGTCCACCAATCGGTGCGTGTGTGGGCGGGCCTTATCGTTCTGAACCGAGGTGAGTCGCCGCCATCTTGATTCTAAACTTTTCATTTCTTTTTCCCGCTTTCTGTGTGTTTCTTTTCAAATCTACATTTCCAGCAAAAAAAAAGTTGCTTTTAAAACACACATTGTTTTTTAAAAAAGTTAATTAATTTGTAAATCTTTTCTGTAACATCTAGAATTTTCCTACCTTTAACCGTTTTTCCAGGCCTGTAAGCCTGGGCCTCTGTGGCCCAGCCACGCCCGAGCTAGGCACCTCCCGTCGCGCTGAACAAGCGGCTCGCGATCGCCGCCATCTTTGTGAAGGCTGGAGGGGGCGGGCCTGAGCCGAGCGTCGCCACCGCCGCCATGTTAGTAAAGGCGGGTGGGGCAGGAGTCAGCGTGCGCGACTTGAGTCCGGCCGGGCCTCACGCGGTAGGTTGCGCGGCGGCGTCTCTCTCTCTGCTCTTGAAGCCGGCTCGGGCGGGGCTCGGGAGATCGGGGGGGGGGCGGGGCTCGGGAGATCGACGCTCGGGAGATCGGGGGGCGGCGCTCGGGAGATCGGGCCTCGGGAGGGCGGGGCTCGGGACATCGGGGGGGGGCGGGGCTCGGGGACTCTCCCTCTCCCTCCCCCTTCCCCCCCCTCCCCTCCCCCCCCCCTCCCCCTCCCCCTCCTTCCCTCTTCCCCTCCCCTCTTCCCCTCCCCCCCTCCCCCTCCCCTCTTCCCCTACCCCTCTCCTCTTTCCCCCCCCTCCCCCCAGTCGCTCTCTTCCCCCCCCCCAGTCGCGCTCTCTTCCCCCCCCGCAGTCGCGCTCTCTTCCCCCCCCAGTCGCGCTCTCTTCCCCCCCCCCAGTCGTGCTCTCTTCCCCCCCCCCCCCCAGTCGCGCTCTCTTCCCCCCCCCCCCCAGTCGCGCTCTCTTCCCCCCCCCCAGTCGCGCTCTCTTCCCCCCCGCCCCCCAGTCGCGCTCTCTTCCCCCCCCAGTCGCGCTCTCTTCCCCCCCAGTCGCGCTCTCTTCCCCCCCAGTCGCGCTCTCTTCCCCCCCAGTCGCGCTCTCTTCCCCCCCCCCCCCCAGTCGCGCTCTCTTCCCCCCCAGTCGCGCTCTCTTCCCCCCCAGTCGCGCTCTCTTCCCCCCCAGTCGCGCTCTCTTCCCCCCCAGTCGCGCTCTCTTCCCCCCCAGTCGCGCTCTCTTCCCCCCCAGTCGCGCTCTCTTCCCCCCCAGTCGCGCTCTCTTCCCCCCCAGTCGCGCTCTCTTCCCCCCCAGTCGCGCTCTCTTCCCCCCCAGTCGCGCTCTCTTCCCCCCCAGTCGCGCTCTCTTCCCCCCCAGTCGCGCTCTCTTCCCCCCCAGTCGCGCTCTCTTCCCCCCCAGTCGCGCTCTCTTCCCCCCCAGTCGCGCTCTCTTCCCCCCCAGTCGCGCTCTCTTCCCCCCCAGTCGCGCTCTCTTCCCCCCCAGTCGCGCTCTCTTCCCCCCCAGTCGCGCTCTCTTCCCCCCCAGTCGCGCTCTCTTCCCCCCCAGTCGCGCTCTCTTCCCCCCCAGTCGCGCTCTCTTCCCCCCCAGTCGCGCTCTCTTCCCCCCCAGTCGCGCTCTCTTCCCCCCCAGTCGCGCTCTCTTCCCCCCCAGTCGCGCTCTCTTCCCCCCCAGTCGCGCTCTCTTCCCCCCCAGTCGCGCTCTCTTCCCCCCCAGTCGCGCTCTCTTCCCCCCCAGTCGCGCTCTCTTCCCCCCCAGTCGCGCTCTCTTCCCCCCCAGTCGCGCTCTCTTCCCCCCCAGTCGCGCTCTCTTCCCCCCCAGTCGCGCTCTCTTCCCCCCCAGTCGCGCTCTCTTCCCCCCCAGTCGCGCTCTCTTCCCCCCCAGTCGCGCTCTCTTCCCCCCCAGTCGCGCTCTCTTCCCCCCCAGTCGCGCTCTCTTCCCCCCCAGTCGCGCTCTCTTCCCCCCCAGTCGCGCTCTCTTCCCCCCCAGTCGCGCTCTCTTCCCCCCCAGTCGCGCTCTCTTCCCCCCCAGTCGCGCTCTCTTCCCCCCCAGTCGCGCTCTCTTCCCCCCCAGTCGCGCTCTCTTCCCCCCCAGTCGCGCTCTCTTCCCCCCCAGTCGCGCTCTCTTCCCCCCCAGTCGCGCTCTCTTCCCCCCCAGTCGCGCTCTCTTCCCCCCCAGTCGCGCTCTCTTCCCCCCCAGTCGCGCTCTCTTCCCCCCCAGTCGCGCTCTCTTCCCCCCCAGTCGCGCTCTCTTCCCCCCCAGTCGCGCTCTCTTCCCCCCCAGTCGCGCTCTCTTCCCCCCCAGTCGCGCTCTCTTCCCCCCCAGTCGCGCTCTCTTCCCCCCCAGTCGCGCTCTCTTCCCCCCCAGTCGCGCTCTCTTCCCCCCCAGTCGCGCTCTCTTCCCCCCCAGTCGCGCTCTCTTCCCCCCCAGTCGCGCTCTCTTCCCCCCCAGTCGCGCTCTCTTCCCCCCCAGTCGCGCTCTCTTCCCCCCCAGTCGCGCTCTCTTCCCCCCCAGTCGCGCTCTCTTCCCCCCCAGTCGCGCTCTCTTCCCCCCCAGTCGCGCTCTCTTCCCCCCCAGTCGCGCTCTCTTCCCCCCCAGTCGCGCTCTCTTCCCCCCCAGTCGCGCTCTCTTCCCCCCCAGTCGCGCTCTCTTCCCCCCCAGTCGCGCTCTCTTCCCCCCCAGTCGCGCTCTCTTCCCCCCCAGTCGCGCTCTCTTCCCCCCCAGTCGCGCTCTCTTCCCCCCCAGTCGCGCTCTCTTCCCCCCCAGTCGCGCTCTCTTCCCCCCCAGTCGCGCTCTCTTCCCCCCCAGTCGCGCTCTCTTCCCCCCCAGTCGCGCTCTCTTCCCCCCCAGTCGCGCTCTCTTCCCCCCCAGTCGCGCTCTCTTCCCCCCCAGTCGCGCTCTCTTCCCCCCCAGTCGCGCTCTCTTCCCCCCCAGTCGCGCTCTCTTCCCCCCCAGTCGCGCTCTCTTCCCCCCCAGTCGCGCTCTCTTCCCCCCCAGTCGCGCTCTCTTCCCCCCCAGTCGCGCTCTCTTCCCCCCCAGTCGCGCTCTCTTCCCCCCCAGTCGCGCTCTCTTCCCCCCCAGTCGCGCTCTCTTCCCCCCCAGTCGCGCTCTCTTCCCCCCCAGTCGCGCTCTCTTCCCCCCCAGTCGCGCTCTCTTCCCCCCCAGTCGCGCTCTCTTCCCCCCCAGTCGCGCTCTCTTCCCCCCCAGTCGCGCTCTCTTCCCCCCCAGTCGCGCTCTCTTCCCCCCCAGTCGCGCTCTCTTCCCCCCCAGTCGCGCTCTCTTCCCCCCCAGTCGCGCTCTCTTCCCCCCCAGTCGCGCTCTCTTCCCCCCCAGTCGCGCTCTCTTCCCCCCCAGTCGCGCTCTCTTCCCCCCCAGTCGCGCTCTCTTCCCCCCCAGTCGCGCTCTCTTCCCCCCCAGTCGCGCTCTCTTCCCCCCCAGTCGCGCTCTCTTCCCCCCCAGTCGCGCTCTCTTCCCCCCCAGTCGCGCTCTCTTCCCCCCCAGTCGCGCTCTCTTCCCCCCCAGTCGCGCTCTCTTCCCCCCCAGTCGCGCTCTCTTCCCCCCCAGTCGCGCTCTCTTCCCCCCCAGTCGCGCTCTCTTCCCCCCCAGTCGCGCTCTCTTCCCCCCCAGTCGCGCTCTCTTCCCCCCCAGTCGCGCTCTCTTCCCCCCCAGTCGCGCTCTCTTCCCCCCCAGTCGCGCTCTCTTCCCCCCCAGTCGCGCTCTCTTCCCCCCCAGTCGCGCTCTCTTCCCCCCCAGTCGCGCTCTCTTCCCCCCCAGTCGCGCTCTCTTCCCCCCCAGTCGCGCTCTCTTCCCCCCCAGTCGCGCTCTCTTCCCCCCCAGTCGCGCTCTCTTCCCCCCCAGTCGCGCTCTCTTCCCCCCCAGTCGCGCTCTCTTCCCCCCCAGTCGCGCTCTCTTCCCCCCCAGTCGCGCTCTCTTCCCCCCCAGTCGCGCTCTCTTCCCCCCCAGTCGCGCTCTCTTCCCCCCCAGTCGCGCTCTCTTCCCCCCCAGTCGCGCTCTCTTCCCCCCCAGTCGCGCTCTCTTCCCCCCCAGTCGCGCTCTCTTCCCCCCCAGTCGCGCTCTCTTCCCCCCCAGTCGCGCTCTCTTCCCCCCCAGTCGCGCTCTCTTCCCCCCCAGTCGCGCTCTCTTCCCCCCCAGTCGCGCTCTCTTCCCCCCCAGTCGCGCTCTCTTCCCCCCCAGTCGCGCTCTCTTCCCCCCCAGTCGCGCTCTCTTCCCCCCCAGTCGCGCTCTCTTCCCCCCCAGTCGCGCTCTCTTCCCCCCCAGTCGCGCTCTCTTCCCCCCCAGTCGCGCTCTCTTCCCCCCCAGTCGCGCTCTCTTCCCCCCCAGTCGCGCTCTCTTCCCCCCCAGTCGCGCTCTCTTCCCCCCCAGTCGCGCTCTCTTCCCCCCCAGTCGCGCTCTCTTCCCCCCCAGTCGCGCTCTCTTCCCCCCCAGTCGCGCTCTCTTCCCCCCCAGTCGCGCTCTCTTCCCCCCCAGTCGCGCTCTCTTCCCCCCCAGTCGCGCTCTCTTCCCCCCCAGTCGCGCTCTCTTCCCCCCCAGTCGCGCTCTCTTCCCCCCCAGTCGCGCTCTCTTCCCCCCCAGTCGCGCTCTCTTCCCCCCCAGTCGCGCTCTCTTCCCCCCCAGTCGCGCTCTCTTCCCCCCCAGTCGCGCTCTCTTCCCCCCCAGTCGCGCTCTCTTCCCCCCCAGTCGCGCTCTCTTCCCCCCCAGTCGCGCTCTCTTCCCCCCCAGTCGCGCTCTCTTCCCCCCCAGTCGCGCTCTCTTCCCCCCCAGTCGCGCTCTCTTCCCCCCCAGTCGCGCTCTCTTCCCCCCCCAGTCGCGCTCTCTTCCCCCCCCAGTCGCGCTCTCTTCCCCCCCCAGTCGCGCTCTCTTCCCCCCCCAGTCGCGCTCTCTTCCCCCCCCAGTCGCGCTCTCTTCCCCCCCCAGTCGCGCTCTCTTCCCCCCCCAGTCGCGCTCTCTTCCCCCCCCAGTCGCGCTCTCTTCCCCCCCCAGTCGCGCTCTCTTCCCCCCCCAGTCGCGCTCTCTTCCCCCCCCAGTCGCGCTCTCTTCCCCCCCCAGTCGCGCTCTCTTCCCCCCCCAGTCGCGCTCTCTTCCCCCCCCAGTCGCGCTCTCTTCCCCCCCCAGTCGCGCTCTCTTCCCCCCCAGTCGCGCTCTCTTCCCCCCCAGTCGCGCTCTCTTCCCCCCCAGTCGCGCTCTCTTCCCCCCCAGTCGCGCTCTCTTCCCCCCCCAGTCGCGCTCTCTTCCCCCCCCAGTCGCGCTCTCTTCCCCCCCCAGTCGCGCTCTCTTCCCCCCCCAGTCGCGCTCTCTTCCCCCCCCAGTCGCGCTCTCTTCCCCCCCCAGTCGCGCTCTCTTCCCCCCCCAGTCGCGCTCTCTTCCCCCCCCAGTCGCGCTCTCTTCCCCCCCCAGTCGCGCTCTCTTCCCCCCCCAGTCGCGCTCTCTTCCCCCCCCAGTCGCGCTCTCTTCCCCCCCCAGTCGCGCTCTCTTCCCCCCCCAGTCGCGCTCTCTTCCCCCCCAGTCGCGCTCTCTTCCCCCCCCAGTCGCGCTCTCTTCCCCCCCCAGTCGCGCTCTCTTCCCCCCCCAGTCGCGCTCTCTTCCCCCCCCAGTCGCGCTCTCTTCCCCCCCCAGTCGCGCTCTCTTCCCCCCCCAGTCGCGCTCTCTTCCCCCCCCAGTCGCGCTCTCTTCCCCCCCCAGTCGCGCTCTCTTCCCCCCCCAGTCGCGCTCTCTTCCCCCCCCAGTCGCGCTCTCTTCCCCCCCCAGTCGCGCTCTCTTCCCCCCCCAGTCGCGCTCTCTTCCCCCCCCAGTCGCGCTCTCTTCCCCCCCCAGTCGCGCTCTCTTCCCCCCCCAGTCGCGCTCTCTTCCCCCCCCAGTCGCGCTCTCTTCCCCCCCCAGTCGCGCTCTCTTCCCCCCCCAGTCGCGCTCTCTTCCCCCCCCAGTCGCGCTCTCTTCCCCCCCCAGTCGCGCTCTCTTCCCCCCCCAGTCGCGCTCTCTTCCCCCCCCCAGTCGCGCTCTCTTCCCCCCCCAGTCGCGCTCTCTTCCCCCCCCCAGTCGCGCTCTCTTCCCCCCCCCAGTCGCGCTCTCTTCCCCCCCCCAGTCGCGCTCTCTTCCCCCCCCAGTCGCGCTCTCTTCCCCCCCCAGTCGCGCTCTCTTCCCCCCCCAGTCGCGCTCTCTTCCCCCCCCAGTCGCGCTCTCTTCCCCCCCCCAGTCGCGCTCTCTTCCCCCCCCAGTCGCGCTCTCTTCCCCCCCCAGTCGCGCTCTCTTCCCCCCCAGTCGCGCTCTCTTCCCCCCCCAGTCGCGCTCTCTTCCCCCCCCAGTCGCGCTCTCTTCCCCCCCCAGTCGCGCTCTCTTCCCCCCCCAGTCGCGCTCTCTTCCCCCCCCAGTCGCGCTCTCTTCCCCCCCCAGTCGCGCTCTCTTCCCCCCCCAGTCGCGCTCTCTTCCCCCCCAGTCGCGCTCTCTTCCCCCCCAGTCGCGCTCTCTTCCCCCCCAGTCGCGCTCTCTTCCCCCCCCAGTCGCGCTCTCTTCCCCCCCCAGTCGCGCTCTCTTCCCCCCCCAGTCGCGCTCTCTTCCCCCCCCAGTCGCGCTCTCTTCCCCCCCAGTCGCGCTCTCTTCCCCCCCAGTCGCGCTCTCTTCCCCCCCCAGTCGCGCTCTCTTCCCCCCCCAGTCGCGCTCTCTTCCCCCCCCAGTCGCGCTCTCTTCCCCCCCCAGTCGCGCTCTCTTCCCCCCCCAGTCGCGCTCTCTTCCCCCCCCAGTCGCGCTCTCTTCCCCCCCCAGTCGCGCTCTCTTCCCCCCCCAGTCGCGCTCTCTTCCCCCCCCAGTCGCGCTCTCTTCCCCCCCCAGTCGCGCTCTCTTCCCCCCCCAGTCGCGCTCTCTTCCCCCCCCCCCCCCCAGTCGCGCTCTCTTTTCCCCCCCCCCCCCCCCAATAACAACATGCCCTCGAAAAAGCCTCGGCACCGCCGGGCACTCCAGCTAGTAATTTTTATAAATGAGTTTGAGTAAGGAATTATGTTGAAAATGTCCAGATTTGCAGATGATACCAAATTGGGAGCAGTGGCAAATGATGCACACAAATTCAAAAGGAACTTGACAAGGTCGATCAGTGGGTGGAAAAATGGCAGATGCAGTTTAATACATGGAAATATAAGGTTGAGATTTGGCAGAGGGGAAGGTTGATGTGGATTATGTGCTAAATGGGAATGTACTTGAGGTATTGGAGCAGGAGATAAATCTTGGAGTTTTAGTGGACAGGTTCAGCGCAATGTTCCCAGACTGTTTTAAAAAAGAAAACAAAAAGAAACCTGAAGAATGTTGGGATGCACAGCAGGAAGCATAACATAAATCCAAAGCGGTCATTCTAAAACTTCGTTTTGCCCTGGTGCGACCACATCGGGAACACTGTGTAGTTTTGGTCTCCCTATTTTCAGAAGGTATTCAGTTATTGGAGGGGGTTACAGAGAAGAGCTACACATTTGATCCTAGATTTTAAAGAGAGTGATTAATGAAGAAAGAGTGACATCCTGGGTCTTTTCTCTCTTGAAAAGAGAAGACTAGGAGGAGATACGATAGAAGTGTTTAAAATTAAGAAGGGTTTGGCCAAATTGGCTTCAGGTCAACTCTTCTGTTAGGTGCAGCATTTAAGCACATACAAATTAAGAACAACAAAAGAAAATAGGAAATGCTTGAAGTAATTTTTTTACTAAAAGGATGGTAAGAATGTAGAACAGATTACTGTCATAGGTAGTGGAATAAGAAACTTTAATGGATTTCAAGAAGGAATTATACAGGTTTTTTGTCAACAAATGGGATTCAGGGTTATTAGAAATGCACAAAGAGAATACTGTGGATAGGTGAGCTAGATGGATCAAAGGTTTACTCCTGCCTGAAACTGTTGTTATGTAACACCTGGTGCTCAAAACTCCCACATCTTACAGAAATGACACATCACTGTCTCTTCCTGTGTTTTCAGGTTTAGTTCGTTTTTTTCTACTTTAAACTTTATATTACCGACTCCCATTCTCACAAAATTCCTGTTTTAGATCGCTTCACTCTCGCATTGTTCCCACCTCACTCAGTGATGTGCTCTCAGCTCAACTTTGTTCTATTCATACTGATGCTACAGGAAACTTTCGATTTACCGGCACCTAAATAACCGGAAATCTCGGTGAACCGGCAAAATTCAGGAGTAGGTTTTACTTCATTATTTATTTGCCGCCTTCCATCTGTGCTGTGCAAGGGTGTGGCTGCAGCTGTTGCTAAGCTACAGAGACGCTTGAAACTTGTGTTCATTGTTCTACAGTTGTTGCTAAGCAACAGGGTTTGTTGCTTTATACGGAGCTGTCAGCTCTCCCTACTATAGCGTTCGGTTATCCGGAATTTTTGATGAACCAGCACCACGTCGGTCCCGTCTGTGCTGTTATGTTCATTAATAACTAGACATTCTTATTATGAACACAGCTAGCTTCTAGCTAGTCATTTATTCAGTACACGTTCTCTAGGTACAGTATCTGTAGAGGCTTCCATCTTGACTGTTGCCTTGTGGGTCTTAATATCATACAGCTGGGTAGTGTAGTCTTATACATACAGCTATATACAGCTCTACGGCTCCACCTAGTGTCCACTATAGAATGACATGTTATTGATCATTACACGTGCCGGATAAAAAAAAGTTTACTGTACATTGCGCAATACAGACGCAACCTACCAGTACACAAGCAATGTGTTGTAAGATATATGAAGAAGGTAGTCACAGTAGTATTATGGTATTAATACAGCTCGTGAGGCATTAGTTTTAGTTGCCATGCTAACTACATCTCCCGTGACACACATTATTCCACCTCCGAATGAAATCCAATGGCATGCAGCCACAACATATTTTATGTTAAAAGTATTTTACCATTAACATTAAAAATAAAGTCCCCACACATTCATTTGCTGCCGCATCTCAGTGAGCAAATGACCTTTTTTTTAAACTGTGCCATGTGATATCATTTCCTTTGAAGGCATCGTGATGAATTCCACTGCAAGAATGTAAATTGAACCTAATATTTATGTAAATGATTAGCATTTATTTGCAAAATAATATGTAACAAAGTAACCATTTCAGGGCACTAATACTAACATGCACAGTCACTAAAGCACTTAAAAGGAAAGCACATATTTTCCCAAACCCATTTTTCCCCTACATTTGAGCTTGGCCATGAATCCCTCAATGATCGAATACTCTCTTGGCGCTCATTATCTAGGCTTACACATTTCAAATTGCCACTTGGTGAATGTATTGAAGGGATCCCAGCAACCATATTTCCTGATTTTTTCAGTCATTGGTGAGAGAGCCTGATTCCACATCTCAATGTGAGTCACCACATTCAGCAGAGGAAGCAAGAAAATGATTTGGGTGAACAAAAGAGGGGAAAAAAGATAAATGAACAAATATGCAACACAAAATTTTGCATAAATCTATCAAATGTGTTTTGCTGCACAGAAAAATTTATTACATGCAATATAGAGAGACTAAATTGTTACAACTTAGCCTCTTCTACACAGTGGAATCAGTGCAGACATATTGACATCCTAGAGCCACACACATGTCCTTTTATATTAGAAAAAAGAAAGATTTGCATTTATATTGCGCCTTTATGACCACCAGACGTCCCAAAGTGCTTTACAGCCAATGAAGCACTTTTTGAAGTGTAGTCACTGTTGTAATGTGGGAAATGCTGCAGCCAACTTGCGCACAGCAAGCTCCCACAAACAGCAATATGATCATGACCAGATAATCTGTTTTTTTTTGTGATGTTGATTGAGGGATAAATATTGGCCAGGACGCTGGAGATAACTCCCCTGCTCTTCGAAATAGTGCCATGTCCACCTGAGAGAGCAGATGGGGCCTCAGTTTAACGTCTCATCCCCCTGGAGTAGGACTTGAACCCACAACCTTCTGATTCAGACAGGAGTGCTATCCACTGAGCCACAGTTGACACTGTATTGTAAAGGGCAAGTTCAAGTGCAAAGGATATGATTGGAGACGCTCTACCTCTGCAATCTAGAAAGAAGGTACTTAAGAGGGATCATCTTGAGGTTTATAAAAATATTAAATTGTACCAATAAGATCAGCCTAGAATATTATTTCTAAGTAGGTCATAAATTTAAATTATTGAAAAATAAATTTAGAGCAGAAAGTTGAATTATTTTATTCAAAGCACATTAAGGACTCGATTTTGCCAGGCCCGAGGAGGCGAGATTGGAGGCGTGTGAGGTGGTAAAATCGCAAAAAATGGCAGGCGGGCCCGATCCCGCCTCCATCCTGCCTCTGAGCAATTTTCCCAAATGCGTGTTTTCTGACCCTGTTTCCATCCCGCCTCCAACATAGAAACATAGAAGATAGGAGCAGGGGTAGGCCATTCGGCCCCTCGAGCCTGCTCCGCCATTCAATGCGATCATGGCTGATCATCCAAATTCAGTACCCGGTCCCTGCTTTCTCCTCATACCCCTTGATCCCTTTAGCCTTAAGAAACATATCCAACTCCTTCTTGAATATATTTAATGAATTGGCCTCTACTGTCTTCTGTGGTAGAGAATTCCACAGGTTCACCACTCTCTGGGTGAAGAAATTCCTCCTCATTTCTGTCCGAAATGGCTTACCCCTTATCCTTAGACTGTGACCCCTGGTTCTGGACTCCCCGACCATCGGGAACATCCTTCCTGCATCTAGTCTGTCCAGTCCTATCAGAATTTTATAAGTTTCAATGAGATCCCCTCTCATTCTTCTAAACTCCAGCGAGTACAAGCCCAATCGACCCAATCTCTCCTCATACGTCATTCCTGCCATCCCAGGTATCAGCCTGGTGAATCTTCGCTGAACTCCTTCCAGGGCAAGAACATCCTTCCTCAGATAAGGCGACCAAAACTGCACACAATACTCAAGATGTGGTCTCACCAAGGCCCTGTACAACTGCAGCAAAACATCCTTGTTCCTGTACTCAAACCCTCTTGCTATGAAGGCCAACATACCATTTGCCTTTTTAACCGCCTGCTGCACCTGCATGCTTACCTTCAGCGACTGATGCACAAGGACACCCAAGTCTCGTTGCACTTCCCCTTCTCCCAATCTATTGCCATTCAGATAATAATCTGCCTTCCTGTTTTTGCCACCAAAGTGGATAACTTCACATTTATCCACGTTATATTGCATCTGCCATGCTTCTGCCCAAATCATCCTGGAGTTTCTCTGCATCCTCCTCACAGCACACACGCCCACCCAGCTTTGTGTCGTCTGCAAATTTGGAGATATTACATCTCGTTCCTTTGTCTAGATCATTAATATATATTGTGAATAACTGGGGTCCAAGGACCGATCCCTGCGGTACCCCACTAGTCACTGCCTGCCACTCGGGGGAAAAAAAACCCGTTTATTCCAACTCTTTGCTTTGTCTGCCAACCAGTTCTCTATCCACGTCAATACCTTGCCCCCAATCCCATGTGCCTTAACTTTACATGCTAATCTCTTATGCGGGACCTTATCGAAAGCCTTCTGAAAGTCCAAATACACCACATCCACTGGTTCTCCCTTATCTATTTTACCAGTTACATCCTCAAAAAATTCCAGTAGATTAGTCAAGCACGATTTACCTTTTGTAAATCCATGTTGACTTTGTCCGATCCTGTCACTGATTTCCAAGTGCTCTGCTATTACATCTTTTATAATGGACTCTAGCATTTTCACCACTACCGATGTCAGGCTTACCGGTCTGTAATTCCCCGTTTTCTCTCTACCACCTTTTTTGAATAGTGGGGTAACATTAGCTACCCTCCAATCCATGGGTACTGTTCCAGATTCCATCGAATGTTGGAAGATGATCAGCAATGCATCTACTATTTCTAGGGCCACTTCCTTAAGTACCCTAGGATGTAGATTATCAGGCCCTGGGGACTTATTGGCCTTCAATCTCATCAATTTCCCTAACACCATTACCCTACAAATACTGATTTCTTTCAGTTCCTCCCTTTCATCAGACCCTATGTTCCCTGACATCACTGGGAGGTTATTTGTGTCCTCCTTTGTGAAGACAGAACCAAAATATGTATTTAATTGGTCTGCCATTTCTTTGTTCCCCATTATAAATTCCCCTGATTCTGACTGCAAGGGACCTATGCTTGACTTCACCAATCTTTTTCTCTTCACATATCTATAAAAGCTTTTACAGTCAGTTTTTATGTTCCCTGAAAGCTTACTCTCATATTCTATTTTCCCCTTCTTAATTAATCCCTTTGTCCTCCTTTGTTGAATCCTAAACTGCTCCCAATCCTCAGGTTTACTGTTTTTTCTGGCCAATCTATATGTCCTCTCCTTGGATCTTATGCTATCCCTAATTTCCCTTGTTAGCCACGGTTGAGTCACCTTTTTTGTTTTATTTTTATGCCAAACTGGGATGAACAAATTCTGTAGTTCATCCATGCGGTCTTTGAATGTTTGCCATTGCCTATCCACTGTCAACCCTTTGAGTGACATTCCCCAATCAATCCTACCCAACTCGCGCCTCAGACCATCGTAGTTTCCTTTATTTAAATTCAGGATCCTAGTCTCTGAGTCAACTACTTCATTCTCCATCTTAATGAAGAATTCGATCATATTATGATTGCTCCGACCCAAGGGGCCTCGTACAACAAGATTGCTAATTAATCCTTTCTCGTTACATAATACCCAGTCTAAGATGGCCTGATCTCTGGTTGTTTCCTTGACATATTGGTCCAGGAAACCATCCCGTAAACACTCCAGGAATTATTCTTCCACAGTATTGTTACTAATTTGGTTAGCCCAATCTATATGTAGATTAAAGTCTCCCATGATGACTGCTGTGCCCTTATTGCACGCTTCTCTAATTTCCCTTTTAATGCCATCCCCAACCTCCGCATTACTGTTTGGAGGTCTATATACCACTTCCACTAACGTTTTCTGCCCCTTGGTATTTCTCAGTTCTACCCATACAGATTCCACATCATCAGAGCAAATATCCTTCCTTACAATTGTGTTAATCCCAAGAGGCAGGATAGGCCCTTAAGGCCCTTAATAACCAGAAATGCCTCTCTGATCCCATTTTGAGAGGCCTTTCTGATTTTACCACTTTTCCCATGTCCTGTACGTCTCCTCTGGAACACGCCGGTGAATCCTGGCGGCCTCACAAGTGGACTGCTTACTGACAGCTGCAGCTCCACCATTAAAAAGGAGTTTTCAGCAATCATCATTTGCAGGTGGCAGAACTTTGTTGTCTCAGGTCTGGGGGAACTTTTAGCAGGCATACCCATTGTTGTGGAAGTTTGGAGCCTGACACCCATCTCCAGTGAGACCTCCTGGGAAACCCCTCTCGCCACCTTGACTGAGCTTTTCCTCAACTGAGGCATATACCAGAAGCATGGGAACCATTTATTTCCTTTCCTCCTGGACATCAGATTCGGACGAAGACCAGCCATGGCAGCAGCAGAACCATGAACAACAGCACCACCAACAGCAGGAGTGCCAAGCTGCTGCTCACCCACCTGAAGCTGCACAGGCCAGAAGGCGCCAGCGCGCGACCACATTGCTGCCCGGGATGCAAGGGACGCACTCATCTTTGGCCAGATTTGCTTAGCCTGCACAATCAAACATTTTGGCTCGCACCTTCTTATCAGACCATCGACAATGGCCAAGAACCTGCGGATTCCTATCACTCTGACCACCATACTAACAATTGCAAGTCGCCCTAAGCCCTCAATGTGGAAGTCCCATTTGCGAAATGACACACGCCACAACTGCAGCAGTTTGCCATCAGAATTTTTTATGACAATAACCATCTGATGGCTTTTCAAAATTAAACATAACATTACACCCAAGTGACTACCCTTGTCACTACTTGTGCATTATCTTCCTCTTACGCGTGCTCCTACGTGGTGGTTCCCCCTTGGCATCAGCACATGTGGAGGCCCCTTGCTCACTTTCTTGCTGCTCCTGTCTTGACACCTTTGGCGGGCGTCCTCTCGGCAACAGTCTGCTGCTCCTGCGGCTGTGCAGGTGTTGAGACGCCGATCTCAGTTGGGTGGGGACTCTGGTGGGGCTCTGACTGAGGGCTCTGCAGTGGCATGGTCGTGTGAGTGCTTGGAGAGGAGCCCCCACTTCCTTGTTGTATGCCACCAACATCCCTCTCATGGGTCAGCCCCACTTCAGAGCTAGCAAGTGGCTGGGCTGCACCTTGCTGCACTGCAGGGGGGTCATGAGAACCCGTTTCTGCACTGGAAGTCCTACTCCAGAGGACTTGCATGAAGGTCTGGTTTGTTTGCTCAATAGCTGATCATCGCTCCTCAAGAGACGTCAGTCTATTCTGAACAACTACCATGTTTTCCATACCCTGGCGACTAAGCTCCTCCATGGACGTAGCCATCCTCTCCTCTTCCGTAGCCATCTTCTCCTCTGCGGTAGCCAGCCTCACCGTGGAGGTAGCCATCCTTTCCAAGGAGGTTGCCATCCTTTCCGTGGTGATGCGTTCATGTGCCAACGCCTCCAAAAGGCTCTGCTCATGTTAGAGATGGACTCCTCCATTCGCTCCACACTCACAGCGACCCTGGAGACAAAACCTGCCAGAGACTCCTGCACCTGTTCCTGGAGTTCCAGCACCGCTCTCCTTATGGATGGACCCGGAGGCACAGGGTCGACATGCAGCGGAGCCGAGCTGGGAACGTCCTCTCTACTGCGATGAGGACTCTCCACTGCTGTCGCTGTCTTCACCATCAGCTGGTGCTCACTTGTGAGCTGTGATACACCAGGTGACAACTCTACTCTATGGCCCGAAGGTCCCAACGAGGTGTGATTGTCTGCGCTGGTGCAGGGTGCGCTTAATTCTGCTGATGGAGCGCCCCCAGAGGTTGCAGCTTCCTCTGAGGAGTCTGGAAGCTCAGGCTCTTCCTCCTGGACAGTGGGGACGGGGGCTCTCGATGGTCCTGTGGGGGAGTAAAGGAAAGAGTTAGAGATGTGAGGTAAAGGTTGCATGCACATTGAATTGTGCAGATGATCATAATAATTCTGATGCTCTAACAGATTGACTTATCAGTCACTCATGCAATGTCAATGAGAGAGATGCCAAACTATTCTGTCACCAGCTTGCTGTGATGCACCCGTCTGTCCGTCCCCCACTTGGGAATCCTCCTCGATCCCGGCAAGTTCCAGAGCCGCCGCCTCCGAAGTGGTGAGCTGGGCTACTGAGGGTGGCCCTCCTCCTGTCCTCACTCTTTCCCTCTTATTGTGGGCTCTCTTTTCCTGCAATGAGGGACACAAGTGGAGTTTGAGTGAGAATGAAGGAGTGAGTGTAGAGAATCCATAGCATGGATGCTTAGAAGGAGACAACGGGCCCTCCCTGTGTGTTGTAAGTTGTTGTCATTGAGTCACAGTGATGGAGTGTGAGGGCTGCATGGTCGAATAGTTAAGTGAATGTGACCGTAGAGCGGGAATGGGTAAGGGTGCAGGGATGTCAGTATCAAGTGGGATGTGGAGGAAGAGGTTGGCAAAGCAGAGTGCTGGTGAGGAGAGGCGATGGGGATGAGATTGAGGGTGATGAGAAAGTCATACTCACTTTTCCTGTGTGGAGAAGGTCATGAAACCGCTTCCTGCACTGCAGCCAGGTTCTGCGGCACATAGAGATGGCATTGACCTTCTGGGCCACTTGCAGCCACACAGCTTTAGTCTGTTGTGGTGGCTTTTTTCTCCCCGAGGAAGGGAAGAGCACCTCCTTATTAGATCTTGCTCCCTGCACCAGAGCTTGGAGGGAGGGCTCATCAACGCAAGGTGCACACTTTTGCTTGCTGGTGGACATGGTCGGTAAATTCATACAATGTCCAAAGCGTTTCCAGTCTCCAGAAGAATCAAGGCTGCTTGCAGGCCTTAAATCCAGCAGCATTGATGACATCATCGGAGGCGAGTTTCTGTATGAAAAGACTCATTGGGCCAGGGGTTCCCACACGCAGGAAATCAATTGCCCAATTAGGGGAAAATCCCACTTTTTCAACATATCACTTAGGATTTGGGGTCCTGACACGATTTCCACCTGACACGACCCAGCCCACCCACACTGACAAAATCCAACCCTAAATGTTTGAAATGATTTGGCAAGCAGGATAGTCTTGGGAAAGACATTAGGAATGTTCAAAATGTAGTTCGGCATTCGGCTAGGCAGTTTACTATGCTGGAAGGACAAGCTTTGATGGGCTGAATGACCATTTGCGTCCTTAGCTCTTCTTGCATTATGATTAGGTAAGCCGTGATGACAGCCTCACCTGGAGCCAGCTAACTAGAATGCACTTTAGTGTTTCAATTGTACACGTCAGTCTGGAATTTTAAGTTGCTACTTCTCGATCAGATAATTTAATGTCGCTTTTACGCAAGATTTTGCCTGTTTAACCAAAAGACAATAATTTAATTTATGTGCTTTTCTTTTTTTTAAAAAAAGGAAAGGTCAAAAAGTTCATGGAATTTATTTTTTTAAAACACAAACACATTGATGGATTTATGTCTAACAGTGCCAAATAATGTACCTTTACTGTCCTCTGTAGTTTCAGTGGATGCTTTTTAAGATCATCTTTGATAAGGTCACCTCCTGGCTCCATGTATTCTGTCTAGCTGAGAGGCTAATATCTGCTTAGTGAACTATAAAACCTCAGTCTATGCAATTCAGCCTGCAAATTATACAATAAATCAATCACCACACACTGGCATAGGCCATATAGCTATTGCTACAGAAAATCTATTTTGCTAAAGGGTTTTCCGGTACATTATACAGCACCAGGTAAAAGTTGTTACCTTACTCTGCCTAACCAGTAATTTGCAAATGCCTTTGACAATAGAAAAAATTGGATGTGCAACATTTAATTATGCCTAGTTTTGCTTCACTGCAAAGAGTTAAAAGATACATTTTTGGCCCAGAATTTGCTGAAAAAGTAACAGCGTTTGAACGACACTCGTTCTTATTTCTGTGCAAATCGTCCAGCAACTTATTGCAAGGAAGAGATTCCTCGTGAATTGCGAATCGCTACAAATTGCTGGCCGATTTGCACCACTCTGCCGTTAGCTTCGCAAAAATGGCACCTCGTCCTTGACCTCCCTGTGATTTTCATGAAACATAGAAAAAAAAATAGGAGCAGGAGTAGGCCATTCGGCCCTTCGAGCCTGCTCCGCCATTCAATATGATCATGGCTGATCCTCTATCTCAATACCATATTCCGGCTCTCCCCCCATACCCCTTAATGCCTTTTGTGTCTAGAAATCTATGTCTCCTCCTTAAATATATTCAGTGACTGGGCCTCCACAGCCTTCTGTGGTAGAGCATTCCACAGGTTCACCACCCTCTGAGTGAAGAAATTTCTCCTCATCTCAGTCCTAAATGTCCTACCCCATATCCTGAGACTGTGACCCCTCGTTCTAGAACCCCCCCCCCCAACCAACCCACCCAGCAAGGGGAAACATCCTCCCTGCATCCAGTCTGTCTAGCTCTGTCAGAATTTTATATGTTTCAATGAGATCCCCTCTCATTCTTCTAAACTCTAGTGAATACAGGCCTAGTCGACTCAATCTCTCCTCATTCGAAGTTGCTGCATTTGCACATTCATTGCCCATTAAACTCATCACAGAAAGTTAAGTCTAGTAATTAACAGTACAAGTACCCTTTTAATGGCATGATAATTGTTAATGACTGCCAATCAACCTTTCTTGCCTAGAAAATGAATAATTCTAAGTGTGGAGTCCCATTCCTTCAGGTTGTGATTTGGTGTTGGCGATTTAAAAAAAAAGTCAAATGTTTAATTTTTCATTCTTTTTCTTACTTTTCCTTTCTGTCTCTTTTTCTCTCTCTCTTAATCCAGTCTTTCTTTCCCTCTCTTTATTTCTCTTTCTGTACCTGATTTGACATTGAATTTACCCTCCTTCTCAGCCCTTCCCCTGTTTATTTCTCAATCCTTTAAATTCATTGCTTAAGGAGATACACTGTTTGTCCCATTGTTCACCAAGGTCCCAGATGCCCTGTAGCCCTTGCTGCGCTGTTATCAGCTCACACTTCCAGCACCTTTGTGGGCAAAAAATTTGAAACCTGCATGAACAAGTCTAACGAACAGGGCCGCAGGATGCCCCGCTCCAGCAAAATCTGGGCCTTTATCACAGCAAACATGGGATTGCTCAGCTGTTTAAATATAGAATTAAAAATATTAGTTACTCATTCCAGTTGATTATTTTGAGTGCTTTACTCTGAGTCTTGACTTAGCGATAGCACTCTTAGCTTTAAGTCAGAAGGACGTGGGTTCAAGCCCTACTCCAGAGACTTGATCACATAATCCAGGCTGACACTTCAATACAATACTGAGGGAGTTCTGCAATATCGGAGACAGCATCTTTTGGATGAGATGTTAACTCAAGGCCCCATAATCTCTCTCATTGTAAAAATCCAATAGCACTATTCGAAGAAGAGCAGGGGATTTGTCCCAGTGTCCTGGCCAGTATGTGTCTCTCAACCATCATCACCAATACAGATTGAAGGTGAGAGGGTGTCTGGCATCTCACATTGTGGGTGGGGTGGGGTGGGGGGGGTGAAGGGAAGTGAATGAAGAGTTAAGGATGAGGTGAGTGATAGTAGATTGAGGGGGAGGGGAGGGTACAGGGAGCTCAATGGGGAAGAGATATGGTGAGTGATGAGAGTGAGGGAGCGGTAGGAAAGGGAAGGAGTAATGGGAGGGTAAAAGGGTACAGGTCACATGATGAGAGTGGGCAGATGAAGGCAAAGGTAGGGGAACCTTTGAGGGCCACGTTTCCCCCACAAATCCCCACCCTAAAATAGAACTTGCAACCGTTGGTGACTACTTTCTGTGCCACGCCACCTACCACCTCTCACCCAAAAGGATAGAGAGAAAGACAGAGAGAATCTAAAAGAAAAGTTAGGGAGAGAAATAGAAGAGAGCGGGAGCAGAAGCAGAGAGAAACCGCAACCTTAAGAGAGGTAAGAGAGAGACCATACTCTCCCAATTATGTGCAATGCCACAGGAAATCAATTAGTGTATATATTATATATGCTAGTCGATCTCTAGTGACACTTCATACAGAGACCAGATGTAGTCATTAGGTGATGCGGAGTTAGCGGCTGAAGGACAGTTGATCAGGGTGCGCAGGTGTAAATTTATATATTGGCCTGTAATTTCCGATGGGAGGCTTCCTGTGTGCGGGTGCCTCCTATCGGAAAAAAATCTACGCACTTACCTGAGGGCTCTCGAGGTCTGGACACTTCCGATCCTGGGCCTCTCCACAGTCGAAAAGCGCAGGACCCACGTATCCCAGGGACGCAGGCGGTTCGCAGGTGTCCCTGGGATCACGTGGGCCATGGGGAGCCAATGAAAGAAGGGAATCTCCCTTCATACTTTTGACAGATAGACCTGTCAAAAGTATGAATGGGGATCACTGAAAAAAGACACTAAAACATTAAATAAATTTTTAAAAAGCTATCACGTTTTTAAAATGAGTTAAAATTACATTAAATTAAATATTTTAAGTTTTTTACGGTGCTAAAAATAAACTTACCTTTTTTAAAAGTATTTTAAAATTATAAATGAGTGGGGGAAAAAAAATATTTTTTGTTACTTTTTTCAACTCTCATGCTGGTAAAAACAGGCCTTACACTTGCTTTTACCAAGTGTAAGATTTCTAAGTGTTTTCAGCGGGCGGAGGTTCTGCAGAAAGCGGAACTCTCCCCCTCACAGAGGCCCTTCTCCAGGGCAGGCGTCCGATCTGTCAAGAGGATTCTTGACCGGTCAGAAATGCTGGTTTTCAGCGCATGCACTTCGCATGCCTGAAACCGGCATTTCCGATGTCCCTATGGGTGTGTACATAGCTCGTACACACCCGTAAGCATCAGAAAATACGGGCCAATATTTTGATATTGGCCCAGAAATTTGTGTCGGGGGCTTCCCGTGGGTGCAAGCCCCCGACAGTTGAGGCCTGGGCCTGCGTGGATTTCTTCTCTGTGGCCCGTTCCAGCTCCCGGCGCGCTGTGCTTGCGTGACCCAGCGGCGTACTTAGTGCGATGCGTCGGCTGGGATCACATGAGCACTGGGCAACCAATCGGAGGAGGGAAAAGTCCATTCATGAGGTTGACATAAGACCTGTCAAACTCATGAAAACTCCGGGCGCCCAAAACAGTACATAACCTTAAAATAATTTTTTTTTTAAATCACACTATTTAAATCAACTATAAATAACATTAAATAACCATCTTAAACAATAAATTAAATTTTTGAAAAAATTTTTTAAATAAAAAATCAGAGCTAAAAATACACTTACCTTACTGTAAAGTATTTAAAAATAATAACCCTGTGGAAAAAATGTTCTAATTTTAATTAATTGACCACTTACCTTTTAAAATGAAGTCCTTACGTCTGCTTTTTTAATGTGTAAAAAGTGGAGGCCTTCACGCACGGGCAAACCTGTCAAAAAAAAAAGGAAGTTCAACGCGCACGCGCTGCCTCATACGTCGCACGCGTTTCACCTCTTAACCCCTGCTTTCAGGGGACCGGAAGTGCCGTTTTCCCGCGCATGCGCTGTGCATGCAAGAAACCGGCACTTCCATTGGGTCCACGCGTGGGTACCCCGTGCGTACTCACGCGTTGGGACCCGAATTAATGGGCCAATATATATCGTTAAATAGCAGAATTTATGGCAATTTGGGAAGCAGAGAAATAGAATTGTTTGGAGCATAGATGTTTCTCTGCAAGGGAGACTACAGAGCTGGGAGAAGTAAAACTGAGGTGCTACAATGCCAGCACTGGTGGGAGGGTATAATTACTTTGTGTTTAAAATCTTACTTTCTGTGTTTAAAACCTTGCTTCCAGCTGACACTATTTTGTCACACTTTTGCATAATTAAATAGGTAGTTTGCATTATAAATTATGCACATAGGAATTTATAATAGGAAAGTTGATGTAAAAGTGTGGCAACTGGAAATAAGGTTTTATAGAGAGGAAGTGTGTGCGTTTCTAATATAGTACTGTCGATCTCCTGTGGTTTTTTTCACCCAGCGATTCAAAACCAAGTGGAGACTTCAGGTGGAGTGCCTTGGGATGTTTTACTACGTTAAAGGCGCTATATAAATACAAGTTGTTGTTGTCGGAGCAGGGTTTGAAGGCGGGCGGAGAGTTTTGCTTTCTGCAGAACCTCCGCCCGCTGAAAACCCTTAGAAATCTTACGCCTGGTAAAAGCAGGTGTAAGGCCTGCTTTTACCAGCATAAGAGTTTAAAAAATTAAAACAAAATTAATAATTTTTTCACTCATTTATAATACAGAAATGTACACACTTCCTGTCTATAAAGCCTTGCTTCCAGTTGTCACACTTTTACATCAACTTTCCTATTATAAATTCCTATGTGTTGTTGTTGGAGCAGGGTTTGAAGGCAAGAGATCATTGTTTCTGGGCATTCAGATATAATTCAGTTCCCATTTTAAATCCATGCATTCTGTCCTTGTTTTTATATTACCATTATACGTTTCTATGTCCACATTTATACTGGAAGTTACTTAGGTGAACATGTCACAAAGTAATTACACTCTCCTGTCAGTAGTGCATCAGCGCCTCCAATGGCAGGAGGGTGTAATTACAATGTGATTAGTTTACATAGGCAATTTTCATTATCATAGCATCGTAGAATGATACAGCTCAGAAGGAGGCCATTCGGGCTGTCGTGCCTGTGCCGGCTCTTCAAAAGAGCGATCTAATTAGTCCCACCCCTCCTGCTCTTTCCCCATAGCCCTGCACATTTTATATTATAAATGTGAACATCTGAATTTATAACAGAAAAATAATATCAATAGAGAACACATTGGGAAATGGCAATTTACAGAAAATGAACCATCACATGGCATAGGGCTGTGTAACTAGTTTTAAATTCCATTATATTGTATGCATGGACAGAATTTTTATGATTTGCCTTTGTTCAGCAAATTGTGAAACTGGCACTATTTAAAAAAGGTGGTAGAGAGAAAACGGGGAATTATAGACCGGTAAGCCTGACATCGGTAGTGGTGAAAATACTAGAGTCCATTATAAAAGATGTAATAGCAGAGCACTTGGAAAACAGTGACAGGATCGGACAAAGTCAACATGGATTTACAAAAGGTAAATCATGGTTGACTAATCTACTGGAATTTTTTGAGGATGTAACTGGTAGAATAGATAAGGGAGAACCAGTGGATGTGGTGTATTTGGACTTTCAGAAGGCTTTCGATAAAGTCCCGCATAAGAGATTCGCGTGCAAAGTTAAAGCACATGGGATTGAGGGTAAGGTACTGACTTGGATAGAGAACTGGTTGGCAGACAGGAAGCAACGAGTTGGAATAAACGGGTCTTTTTCTGAGTGGCAGGCAGTGACTAGTGGGGTACCTCAGGGATCGGTGCTAGGACCCCAGCTATTCACAATATATATTAATGATCTCGACGAGGGAACTAGATGTAATATCTCCAAGTTTGCAGTTGACACAAAGCTGGGTGGGCGTGTGTGCTGTGAGGAGGATGCAGAGAAACTCCAGTATGATTTGGACAGGTTGGGTGATATGGCAGATGCAGTATAATGTGGATAAATGCGAGGTTATCCACTTTGGTGGCAAAAACAGGAAGATAGATTATTATCTGAACGGCAATAGATTGGGAAAAGAGGAAGTGCAATGAGACCTGGGTGTCCTTGTGCACCAGTCGCTGAAGGTAAGCATGCAGGTGCAGCAGGCGGTTAAGAAGGCAAATGGTATGTTGGCCTTCATAGCAAGAGGATTTGAGTACAGGAGCAAGGATGTCCTGCTGCAGTTGTACAGGGCCTTGGTGAGACCACTCCTTGAGTATTGTGTACAGTTTTGGTCGCCTTATCTGAGGAAGGATGTTCTTGCCATGGAGGGAGTGCAGCGAAGATTCACCAGACTGATACCTGGGATGGCAGGAATGACATATGAAGAGAGATTGAGTCGATTAGGCTTATATTCGCTAGAGTTTAGAAGAATGAGAGGGGATCGATTGAAACTTATAAAATTCTAACAGGACTAGACAGACTAGATGCAGGAAGGATGTTCCCAATGGCGGGGGAGTCCAGAACCAGGGGTCACAGTTTAAGGATAAGGGGTAAGCCATTTAGGACTGAGATGAGGAGGAATTTCTTCACCCAGAGAGTGGTGAACCTGTGGAATCCTCTACCACAGAAGGCAGTTGAGGCCAACTTATTAAATATATTCAAGAAGGAGTTAGATATACTTCTTAAGGCTAAAGGGATCAAGGGATATGGGGAGAAAGCAGGGACAGGGTACTGAATTTGGATGATCTGCCATGATCTCATTAAATGGCAGAGCAGGCTTGAGGGGCCGAATGGCCTACTCCTGCTCCTATCTTCTATATTTATGTTTCTATACTCATAAAAACACCATGCAATGTGTGATGCATGTGCATACAAAATGATAGCCTTTTGATTTTCCTTGTCCTTTCTGCTAACATTTTTAAATCAGTTACAATTATTCAATCTTTGCTACAACATCCAACTGTTGGAGATTACTGTGATTATAAAAAGAACAATAATAGTTTTGCCACTATTTTGTATCCCCCTGTTTTTCTCCTAACTTCACATTCTAACTACCACTTGACCAGATAATGCTACAGTAATTCTTTCATAAAGAAAGCACCAGGTTTCCTCTGTGGCAACTCTCCATGAATAAAGTCATTTCATTGTTGTAATCTCTTAAAAAGTAACTTAACTATACTGACAAGATAACAAGTAACTTAACTATACTGACAAGATAACAAGTTGTATAAGACCTACAAAATGCCAGTCGGTTTAACGTCAGTGGTGGGGACGCTTTTAGAAACAATAATCTGGGAGAAAATTTACAGCCACTTAGACAAGTATGGATGAATAAACGTGAGCCAGTGTGGATTTGTTAAGGGTAAACCGTATTTGACTAACTTGATTGAGTTTTTGATGAAGTAAGAGAGAGGGTGGATGAGTGGCGTAGGGCAGTGCAGTTGATGTTGTGTATATGGACTTTCAAAAGGCGTTTGATAAAGTACCACATATTAGGCATGTTAGCAAAATTGAAGCCCATGCAATAAAAGGGCAGTAGCAGCATGGATGCAAAATTTGCTAAGGGATAGAAAACAAAATTTGCTACGGGATAGAAAACAGAGTTGTGGTGAATTTTGGACGGGAGGGAGGTATACAATGGTGTTCCCCAAGTTTCAGTACTAGGACCACTGCGGTTTTTAATATACATTAATGACTTAGACTTGGGGGTACAGGACACAATTTCAAAATTGGCAGACGGCAGGAAACTTGGCACTGCAGTAAACAGTGAAGAAGATAGTAGCAGACTTCAAGAGGACATAGACAGGCTGGTGGAATGAGCGGACACATGGCAGATGAAATTCAACGCAGGAAAGTGTGAGGTGATACATTTTGGTAGGAAAAGTGAGGAGAAGCAATACAAGCTAAATGGTACAATTTTAAAGCAGGGTGCAAGAACAGAGACCTGGGTTGTTTGCACAAATCTTTGAAGGTGGCAGGACAGGTTAACAAATCAGTTAATAAAGCATATAGGATCCTGGGCTTTGTAAATAGAGGCAGAGCGTACAAAAGGCAGGAAGTTATGTTAAAACCTATATAAAACACTAGTCCAGCCCCAGCTGGAGTATTGTGTTCAATTCTGGACACCACACTTTAGGAAGGACATGAAGGCTTTGGAGAGGGTAGAGAAGAGATTTACTAAAATAGTTCCAGGGATGAAGGATTACTGTTGCTTGGATAGACTGGAGAAGCTGGGGTTGTTCTCCTTAGAGCAGAGAAGGCTAAGAGGAAATTTGATCGAGGTGTTTAAGATCATGAAGGGTTTAGATAGAGTAAATAAAGAGAAATTGTTTCCAATGGCTGCAGGGTTGATGAGCAGAGGGCACAGATTTAAGATGATTGATAAAAGAACCAGAGGAGACATGAGAAAAATCTTTTTTACACAATGAGTGGTTAGGATTTGGAATGCACTGCTTGATAGTAGCTTTCAAAAGGTATTTGGATAAAACTTAAAGAAGGAAAAATAGCAGGGATATGGGGGAGTGGGACTAACTGGATTGCTCTTCGAAAGAGCCGTCGCAGACTCGATGGGCCGAATGGCTACCTTCTGTGCTGTATTATTCTTTGGGCTGGATTTTGCCAATGGGAGCTTTTGGAGGTGGGACTCCCACTTGTCGGGTTTCAGTCCCGCCTCCATCAACCTCCGGCCAACCCACGCTATTTTCCCTTGATTGACTTTGTTAAGCCCGCCCAGTGATGGAATACTCTGCACTTGCCTCGATGAGTGCAGCTCCAACAACACTCGAGAAACTCGACACCATCCAGGACACAGCAGCCTGCTTGATTGGCACCCCATCCACCACCTTAAACATTCACTCCCTCCACCACCGGCGTACCGTGGCTGCAGTGTGTACCATCTACAAGATGCACTGCAGCAACTCGCCAAGGCTTCTTCAGCAGCACCTCCCAAACCCGCGACCTCTTCCACCTAGAAGGACAAGGGCGGCAGATGCATGGGAACACCACCACCTCCAAGTTCCCCTCCAAGTCACACACCATCCTGACTTAGAAGTATATCGCCGATCCTTCATCATTGCTGGGTCAAAATCCTGAAACTCCCTACCTAACAGCACTGTGGGAGTACCTTCACCACACGGACTGCAACGGTTCAAGAAGGTGGGTCACTACCACCTTCTCAAGGGCAATTGGGGATGGGCAATAAATGCTGGCCTTGCCAGTGACACCCACATCCCATAAATGAATTTTACAAAAGGGGTAAGTGCTTTGTTTCAAAATAATGATTACTCTATTTTTCAGTAAATGGCACATTACGTTAATATTAATGTTCTTATTATGGAGTGTTTTGTTTATAACACAAGTTGTGTTTTTAAAATAGTGCTGTTTACTTTTCATTATTTTAAAGATGTTTGTGCTGTCTTGTGTTGTATAGAAGTGGGATAGCTGGCGAGTTACTACCATTGACGTGGCAGTTCATCAGAAGTCAATGCTGTTGATAAATTGCCTTGCAATTATGGGCCCCTCAGTTGACACTGGGATGCAACAAAATAAATCTGAATGGAGAGCTGTGGGAAGTAGGAGCACCAGGGATATAAATTTAGGATGAAGAATGAGGGAGAGGCAGACCAGAAGAAAAAGATGATGGGGGAGAGGAATAAACTGGGAAAAAGTGAGAACAACCAAGAAGAAAGCCAATAACAGTAAGCTGAAAGGATCTGCAAGAGGTAGCTGGGACATGTAGGGCAGCATCGCAAGTTATTTCCTGAAAGTGGCATATGAGGCACATGGAGCACTGCTATTGGGTCTTCTGTTGAGCATCCGCAAAAATATTTTAAATACATTTTCAAAGCTGTTTATGATTATGAATTAGAGAAATCCACTTAATCCAAGCACTTTCTGAATCCATCATAAACTTGGAAGAAACATTTTATTTAAATTGTCCCTTTTTTTAGTATATAAAAACAAAAGATGTTGATGGTAGGGGACATGGCATTAGAAACATAAGAATTTCTGGACAAAAAAGGACATGGTCAATCTAGTTTGTCTTCTACCATCCTGGTAGTCGCATTATATAACGGCAATGGTGTTGTTGATTAATGATAACAATCAATCTACCAATTGGTCTACAACAGGCACCGATATGACATGAGGAAACACCAGTGGTGGAGAGCTTTGAGAACTATAGGTCCAAAGTCACCTGTTCCTCCTAAGCATGCTACACTTGCCAGATGGCATGTCTCAAATTACTCAAATAATGTATCCCAAAATGTTATTTTCTGAAAGAAATCTATCTAGTTTGCATCAATACTAACTGCTTTCAACATTTTCCGAGGGAGCCTGTTCTACAGATTGACCACTTGCTCACTGAAAAATTGTTTCCGCAGAATAGTTTTGAATTTATCCCTCTTCAAGCGCAGAATCCCCTGATTCTACTGCTCTGGATAAGGTGAAATAGATTGTCATGGTGGTGCCATTGAAGACCAGGGGAGGTAATTGGGTTTTTTGTTGTTGCAGTTGGTCATTACCTAGCATTTGTGTGGAGGAAATGTTACCTGCCACTTGTCAGCTCAAGTCTAGATGTTATCCAGATTTTGCTGTAGGCTGGCATGGACTGCTTAATTTTAGAGGATTTGTAAATAGAACTGAACAGTAGAATAATCAATTAAGAGCCCCACTCCTGACCTTATAATGGTGGGAATATCATTGATGAAGCTGCTGAATATGGTGGGACTGAGGACACTTCCCTAAGGAAGTCCTGCAGTGATGTCCTAGGACTGTGATGACTGGCCTTCAACAACCACAACAATCTTCCTTTTCGTCATGTCAGTCCAGCCACTGGAGGGTTTTCCCTTTGACCCCCATTGATGTCAGTATTGCTAGGGCTCTTTGGTACTATACTCTGTCGAATGCCACCATGATATCAGGGGTAGCTACTCTAACCTCTCCTTAGGCATTCAACTCTTGTGCCCATGTCTGAATCAAGAGCTGAGTGGTTCTGGCCATATCTAAGCTGAGCCTCCGTGAGCAGATTATTGGTGAGTAGGTGTTGCATTGATAACTCCTTTCATCATTTTGCTGTTCATTGAGAGGAAGTTGATAGGGCAATAATTGGCTGGGTTAGATTTGTCCTGTTCTTTCCAGATAGAACATACTTGGGCAGTTTTCCATATTGTCGGGTAGCTACCAGTATTTGAAGAGCTTAGCTGGAGGGCAGCTAACTCTGGTGTTCAGGTCTTCAGCACTACAGCCAGAATGCTCTCGGGCCCAGTAGCCTTTGGTGTGTAGGTTGGTCCAATTGGTTCTTTTGGCTGAAGATGCTTGCAAACATTAAAACCTTGGCCGCGATTTCGCCTACTGGGGCGGCCAGGGTTGGTGGCGGGGTGCGACCCCGCTGCTTGCGCCAGCCCGCTCTGTGAAAAGAATTTTACGTTGATTGGGCTGGTTAAGCTTGCCCAGCATGTTTCCCGGCAAAATAAAGGAAGCGGGTCTGATGTCGTCACTTGATGGCGCGACATCAGCCGATTTCTTTAAATGGAGCATGCGCAAATTCATTTTGACAGTTCTGCTATCAGTGTTCTACAGCATTGAGGTGCTACAAGCATTGCACAGAGGAGCACGCCTGCACCCGGGCTCTCCCATGACTCCCTCCATATGCTTATGGAGGGAGTCACAGCACGCAGGGAGGTTCTCTTCCCTTCTAATGTGCGGAAGAGACCTCCCCAGGACACCAATGCAGCCTGGTTGAAAATTGCACAGGAGGACACAAGCAGGGATGTCGTTAAGAGGACCAGGCTGCAGTGGTGCAAATCTTTCAATGATCTCAATAGATCACGAAATGTTACTGCAAAGCCACACTCAACCTCATCCTGCTGTGCCACTCATCACATACCCATCACTCTGCCTTCCCTACCCTACTCCTGCACATCCTTACTCACACCAACTCACCTTGCACCTCCACCCATCCCTCTCTATCTACATTATCACTTCCGCATCTCACTAGCCACCCCTCACACTCACCCTCATCCTAGTCCAATCAAACCAAGTAACAACACACGAGGGTAGGCACTTGGGTGTTTTAGCCAATGTTCATGTGAAATTTCTGTAAATGTGGTGTCAAACATTGAAATCTTTATTATCAGCACTGTGCGTTCTTCGACAGATTTATGTGCACCTCTGGAAGTGGCTTAGTGAGTTATAGTGAATGGTGAGACATAATGGTACCTCCCGCAATGGTGATGAGTGTGAAAGGAATGGCTTGGGTATTGTAGGGATGCTTTATGGTGTTGGTGTGGGGTGGTGCCAACCTGGCGCATCAGGTGGCAGCCAGGATGTACAGCGTTAAATGAAGTAAATCTGGCCATGGTGAGGCCATCCCTGGCGTTTTGGGCAGCAATGTGGTCGGGTGCTGATGCCCTGTGTCCTGTGCTGCACCAGCTGATTGTAGAGAAGGTTGGTGTTGTTGTTGGTGCTGCTGGTGTGCCTGGTGCTGCTGGTGTTGGGGCTGATCGTAGTGGGATTCTGAGGACCAAGGTGAGATTATTTCCAGGGCGCCGATGCTGATGGAATAAATGGCAGGTGAGGGTGAGATGACAGAAGCGATCTGTCAATGTTGAGAGTGGTTGTTCCAATGAGGTGACCCTAGATGGAGAGTTTGCTCCAAACACTTGCAAGCTGTATAAAGCTCAGCCTGTCTTCCAAATGCAGTAAGCAACAGCTTCCAACCTTGGAAAGTGAACACCTATGAAATGGGAGCTTTTCCAGACCATTTGCAGTTTAGAAATGATCACATGCTGACACAACACCCGACCTCCTTACCTGACGTGATCTCCAAGCAGTGGGGAACCCGTTGGCGAACTCTCAAAATCTAAAGGTAAGCTTAAAATACTAATTAATTGCCTCTTAACAATCCAGCTAATGATGTAAATTGCCTCCCCTGCTGCTTGGTGTTGGGTCTGTTCTGCACTGACAGACCCGACATCTGGGAGACTAGCATGGAGGCGGGTTGACAGCGGGTTTCCGACCGACCTGCCACCAAACGCGCCCCTGACCGCCCGAAAATTCACCCCCCCTTGTCTCTCACAGTTGCATGCTGGACTCAACCATATTTGGGGACGGGGATGTGCATGGAACCTCTTTCCTTCATTTGCCTGGTTGTCCAACACCATTCTGACTGGATGTGCGAGAGTTTTGTTATGCTTCGTTGATTGTGGGAAAGCGTAGCTCTATCTACAACCTGCTGCTTTTGATGCTCATCATGTAGGTAGCCCTGTTGTGTAACTTCACTGGGTTGGTGGCTCAATCAAAGATATGCCGGTTGCTGCTCCTCACATGCCTTTCTACACTCTCCATTGAATCGGTTTTGATCTCCTGGCTTGATGGTGATCAAGAAGTGAGGGCTGTTTTGCGACATGAGGCTACAAATTGTGGTGGTTTACAATTATAGAATGGTGAAGTAAGTCGCTCCCTCGCCTTCTGACACAGGCCCAATCTGTCTGCTTTGTCCTTCAGGACCTGGTCAGCTCAGTCAATTTGGGTGTGCAGGGAACTGAAAATATCTGTGCCTGAACAGTGAGGCCCAAGGCATACACAATATTGGGCCTTCAGCATCATTTCCATTGAGCTGCGGAGAGTGATGGGCAGCCCGCTGGTGAACAGGGATTGAAGATCGAATAAGTGTGGGAGGGAGGGGGCAATCAGATCGGGATGTAGCAGTGTGCATGGGCAGAGGAGGAGCGGTGGTGATTGGGAAGGGGAGCGGCAACAGAGATTGGGAAGTGGAGCATTGGCGATTGGTGGGGTGGGGTAGCAGCGGCTCGTATTCTTTTAATGTGGGGTTGGTAGGAGCCTCAAACTGGTGGTAGGCCCCTTATTTGGATATGCAAAGGACCTAATGACAATTTTTTTTAACCCTTTACCGCACTTGGCTTGGCATTGCTTTGCACTAGTAGTCTAAGCTTTGGAAGTCGCAAACTGGGAGATCAAACTTGGAACCCTGCACTCTATAATGCTCTGCATTGGTATACCTTGCTGTCCCAATATATTAAAGCCTTTAGTGAAATCATTGAAATTATCCTGAATATCTAGCACAGGAAAGCAATTTGTGAATAAAAAGTGAACTGTTTTGAAGCATTATTAGGCATTATTATTCAAAAATATAAATCATTGACCGCACATATAAGACTGCAATATTTTTTAGGTTTCGTATTAATGTTTCGTTTGGATACTCCCTTTGGTTAGTTGTTACTGAATACAGTATGTAATAATAATAAATAACTTCCGGATGAAGTTATGTGCACATCACTTCCTGTGAACTGTGAACTCTGTGCATACATCACTTCCTGTGCATACGTTGCTTCCTGTGTTTGGACTAGTATAAATACTGAACTGCTCAGTATGGTAAAAGGGCTTCTCCTAGAGGCATGGTGAAGACCGCTCTTGTATATAGTATAATTATAAGTTGCTTAAAGCTTACTTTAAAGTTCCTTGATGTGTGAGACTCCTTTTTTACATCAATTTAAGCAACTTAGTATTTACACTCACAAATACTAGACCTTCGGACAAACTCGGAGTTAAGGATCCAGGGAACCACCCATCATGGAAAACATCCTTAAACCTACTCGTCTGGACTTGGACCCAAACGCACCAGCAGCTGGCAGGGTATGGAAGCATTGGTACCGTACTTTTGAGAATTTTCTTGATGAATGTAAAGCGAATGCTTCTACTAAACTGAGGATACTTATCAACTATGTGACCCCAACAGTGTTTGAATATGTTGATGAATGGGATCATTACGATGAGGTGATCCGGGCACTTAAAAAACTATATGCCAAGACCGCAAATGAGGTCTATGCTAGACATCTACTGGCCACAGCCCGACAAGGGCCAGGGGAATCGATTAATGAATTCCTTCAAGAACTTCGCAGGCTCAGCATAGATTGTAACTTTCAGGCAGCCTCGGCTGAGCTGTACCGCGAAGAAATGATTCGTGATGCTTTCATCTGCGGGATTGCCTCTCCATTTATACGCCAGCGTCTACTAGAAAGTAAAACACTTGAGCTACAAAAGGCTTTTGACCTGGCTTGTTCTCTGGATTTGGCAAAGAAAAATGCAGACCTCTATCAGCTGCCCAGATCTCGATCTGCTGCTGTAACTGCGACCAGACGATTCAAGTGGCCTCAGGTGAACCCTATCATGGAGGAATCTAATCCTGATGATAATTCTGATGAAGAAGAGGAGTATGACCCCACTTTAGCAGCCTCTTGGCAATCTAGGAAGGAATGCTTCTTTTGTGGAGATTCTTTTCACCCTAGGAAATTCTGCCCTGCTCGCAATGCGATCTGCAGTCATTGCGATAAAAAGGGACACTTTGCAAAAGTTTGCCATTCAAGAGCCTCTACGAGGGCCTATCCAGCTAAGGCCTACCGAACTGCCCCAATTAGGGCCTATCAAGATGCTCCGGCTAGGACCTATCAAGCTTCCTCTCGAGCTCTCTCCCGAAGAAGCACACCTAGAGTTTCAGCCACTCTCTGTGCAACCACACCAATTACAGCTGCTTGCCCACAGAACCTGTTTCATGCAGCTACAAAAGTTTCAATTAATGGGCATACCTTAGATGCCTTAATTGACTCAGGAAGTACTGATAGTTTCATTAGAGAACAGATTGTTGCGAAATTGAAACTACATATCTTCCCATCGGACCAGGCAATTGCGATGGCTCAGTCATCACTTAATACCAGAATCTCCGGCTTTTGTATTATTGATATGACACTTAATGGTCGCATGTATCCCTCCACCCGACTTTCGGTGCTCAAGGACTTATGTAGTGATCTCATCTTAGGGCTGGATTTTCAAAAACAGCATAAGAAACTCACCATTGAGTTCGGCGGATCCAAACCTGGACTTACTATTTCTAATATACTGTCTAAATTACCGTTTTGTGCATTATCAGCAGCTTCACTTGATGAACCCTCATTATTTGCCAGTATTCCTCCTCGATGCAAACCAATAATAACGAAATCGCGGCGCTTTAGTCAGGAAGACCAATCTTTTATTGAGGCTGAAATCTCTCGACTTTTAGCAGAGGATATCATCGAACCATGTTCGTCGCCCTGGCGGGCTCAAGTAGTCATCGTCAAGAACCCTCTAAAACCTCACAAACAACGACTATGCATTGATTATTCGCAAACCATCAATCAATATACTGACTTGGACGCCTACCCATTGCCACGCATTGATGATATATGGTTAATAAACTGGCCGAATACAAAGTGTTCTCAACTTACGATTTAAAAAGTGCCTATCATCAGGTACCCTTGAAGGTCTCGGATAAGCAGTACACGGCCTTTGAGGCTAATGGACGGCTGTACCAATTTCGTCGCCTCCCATTCAGGGTTACTAATGGAGTGGCTGTCTTCCAATGGGCAATGGATGGCCTGGTTAAGCAGGAAAACTTAAGGGACACTTTTCCCTATCTTGATAACATTACTATTGCAGGTCACGATCAACAGGAACACGACGCCAACCTCCAAAAATTTCGGGATGCCCTCCATCACCGTAACTTAACTGAATGAATCTAAATCTGTTGAGTCGCAACCGACCATCAACATCCTTGGCTACTGCGTAGGCAATGGTATCATTAAGCCAGACCCAGAAAAACTTCGCCCGCTCCAAGAGCTCCCGTCACCTAAGAATCCGGCTTCTTTACGTCGGGCTCTCGGTTTGTTTGCATACTACGCTAAATGGATTCCTCATTTTTCAGACAAAATCCAACCCTTGCTGCATGCTAGATCATTTCCATTGGAAACAGCAGCTGTTGCAGCCTTTAACCTTCTCAAAAAACAGTTGGAGAAAGCGGCTCTTCACTCCATCGATGAGAATCTCCCTTTCATAGTCGAATGTGATGCCTCGGAGGTGGCGATCTCGGCTACTCTGAATCAGGAAGGTCATCCTGTAGCATTTATGTCCAGGACCTTACAAGGTGCCGAGCTACATTATCCTCCGGTTGAGAAGGAAGCCACAGCCATCATAGAGGCGGTACGGAAGTGGAACCATTTCCTAGCTCGCCAGCACTTTACATTAATCACGGATCAGCGATCAGTCGCCTTCATGCTCGATAATCGAAAACGAACCAAAATTAAGAATAAAATACAGCTTTGGAGGATGGAACTGGCCTCTTTTGGTTACACCATTCACTATCGACCTGGCAAGGAGAATGTGGCCCCGGATACCCTCACACGAGCATTCTGCTCCACTATGTCGTCCTCTACTCTCATAGATGTCCATAATGGATTGTGTCATCCTGGCGTTACGCGCATGCTACATTTCGTACGATCACGGAATCTCCCTTTTTCTACTGGAGATGTAAAGAAAATATGCTCAGAATGCCGGCTTTGTGCAGAATTAAAACCTCAGTTCTTCCGCCCCTCAGATGGTATGCTCATACACGCAACCCAACCGATGCAACGACTTAGCATCGATTTTAAGGGCCCAGTGCCCTCTTCAACTCGGAACACATATTTGCTCACCATGATTGATGAATATTCACGTTTTCCGTTTGCCTTCCCCTGCTCCAATATGCTGGCGTCCACAGTAATCTGCTGCCTTGAGCAGGTATTTTCTCTCTGTGGCATGCGGCTTACATTCACTCGGATCGGGGTCCATCCTTTATGTCAAGGGAACTCGAGGACTACCTCTCAGAACGGGGAATTGCTACAAGCAAAACAACGCCATATCATCCCATCGGAAATGGGCAGGTAGAGAGGTATAACGGTATCATCTGGAATTCCGTACATCTTGCTTTAAGATCTCGGGGCCTACCAAACCAGCAATGGGAAGCAGTGCTTCCGGATGCATTGCACTCTATACGGTCCCTTCTTTCTACAGCCACAAATACTATACCTCATGAGCGGTTCTTTGGATTCCAGCGTCGCTCATCTTATGGGACATCCCTCCCGTCATGGCTAACTACTCCTGGACCTGTACTACTCCGAAGATACGTTCGGACGTCTAAAAATGACCCTCTCGTAGACGAGGTCGAACTAGCCGATGCCAACCCCACCTATGCATACATACGATATCCCGACGGCCAAGAATCTACCGTATCATTACGGGATCTGGCTCCTTGCCCACCAGGACCTAGTGGGACATCGAGTGATGGTATTTTACCAGGAGCCTCTTGGAACCTACCGGGTACCCCACTCCAGGATCCTGATCTGACACCAACTAGCTTGGTGCTGGTAGAACCCCGTACTCAAAGTTGCGACCCTCCCAGTACCGCGTACCAAAGTACTGATCCGCCACAGACCAGCTCTGCACCTCCCTCTGAACAGAGACAGACCAACTCTGCACCTATTGGGGCTCGTACACGAAGCCATGATCTCCCCGACCCTTCACAGGGTAATCCAGGCCACACAGACTCTGACCAATGGCCAACAGCATGTAAGCGGACCAGAGACCCTCTACGACGGGAACCCAAACGGGTGCGACTCTTCCTCATTCGGCGGCTGCGGAATAAAAGGAAGACCACAGCCTTCTAATCTCGCAGGAGGGAAGAATGTAATAATAATAAATAACTTCCGGATGAAGTTATGTGCACATCACTTCCTGTGAACTGTGAACTCTGTGCATACATCACTTCCTGTGCATACGTCACTTCCTGTGTTTGGACTAGTATAAATACTGAACTGCTCAGTATGGTAAAAGGGCTTCTCCTAGAGGCATGGTGAAGACCGCTCTTGTATATAGTATAATTATAAGTTGCTTAAAGCTTACTTTAAAGTTCCTTGATGTGTGAGACTCCTTTTTTACATCACAGTACATTATGTTCCGGGAATAATCTATGTTTTAAATATTTATTATGTAATGGAAACTTATGGCACAGTAAGCATGATGACATTGGGCAAATGAGGGTGTGGCTCCTCCAGAACTTTTGATTAAAGAAAGCATAAAGGGGAAATGATTGTCTTGTTTTTGTACTCCATAATTATTCTTGTACCTTAACTATGATGAAATGACAAGTTAAAAGTGTGGAACTGGTAGAGGTTGCTTTTCAAGGGAAATAGTATGTCTTTCATTACTGCTTGAGAACCTGCACCAGCTCTTGTGACTCATGAATCCTTCTCTTAGGACCAAGCCTCTCATTAATTTAACATCTTAAGCAGTTCGCATGCATTTTACTACCCAATATTTAAATTCTAGAGAACAGCAAGTTTTCAGTCAGATAAATATGGAGTAGGATTGAAAGAAACTTGTATAATGAGTGAAAATGGGTTGTTACATTTTTTGATTGTAGCATTAAACAGAAATAAATGTAGAAAGTGCACTGTTCATAATTGCTAGTATCTGCATGCAGTAAACAAATACTATCCAAAGCTCCATTTTTTAATTAACTTTTTATAGCCTTTTAACAAAAACTTGACACAAATGCCAAGAATATAGAAACAAAAGTTAGTCAAATAAGTATAATAATTCAGAAACAATCACTACTTTTTTTCTTTGTTAAAAAACCTATTTTTCAAAGATGTAATTTAATGATCAATTGGGATAGTCACATTGAATCATGCAATGCTAGATGTGCTGGTTGGAGATGGTCTAATTTATGAGAGGTTGGTTCTTCTAAAGCACTTGTGATTTGATAGTTCTGTCTTGAATCTTAAAGAACTAGATGTGCTGATAGGAAACATGCTGATTTATGAGGGCTAGACTCTTAAAATATTTTTGATTTACAATGATCAGCACACTCACCATTCTGTGTGTCCTTTTTCCTTTTAACACGCAGAACTTGCCCTCGTTTGTCCTCTCCTCCTCCCCCTGTATTTCTGAAGATGTGGCGACTGTAGCAGTATAGACACAAATACAAAATAACAAATATTCAATGATAATATGCTGACATTTTAAAATCTTATTATGGGTACTGACCAGAATTAATTTAAAAAAGTGGAGGGAAACTTAGTACAGTATGTGCAAATTGTGAACAATATTACCTCTTGTGCTTTAGCAGACTGTCTAAATGTTATTTTTGGACTTCAGTGGACTTCAGTGATTGAAGTGACGACCCATCACATTTGCTATATTTAATTTTCTCTTTTTTTCTTTTTGTAGTTTTAAGTTATTTTCTGCAGGGAATCTTTTAATTTTCGGTTGTGCAAAGCATATTTGCCGTATAAACAAAGGCGATTTTTGTCTGGCTCTGGAAACGAGCCAAGCTACTTGACATGATGACAGGTGTGATATTATTTAGAGCTGGTTAAATTCAGGGCTGTATGGGTGCTTTGTTTCCCCTAAGATTGTGTTTTGACTTGCATATTTTTAACTGCCATTGTGGTATTGACCTTTTTTTATTCAATGGAGAGCAAGGAATATGCCTGTAAGAGCTAGTCAAGAAATCACTGGCATTCCTTCTACCTGATTTGCTCATCCTGTATAAATACTTTGTGGAGGATTATTTTAAGAGTTTGTTATCAGTTAATGTTTTACCTTGCCTAGACATTGTTTTAAATTGATATTTAAAAATAGACATGAGTACCTAGAAATTTGGCTGTGCATCGGCCTATGGGCGCTAAAGGCCTCCCAAGCTACCAATATGGCAGGCAGGGACGTGCACGCTCATTACAAGCTGGATGTACACCGCCCACCGTATTGGTAAAGGCCATTAATCGGCCTACAGTATCCACACCTGAAAGAGGCGTTAAGCTACTTATTTGCATATACAAAGTGACCAACGCCTGTTTGAGACTCCACCGCAAGATTGGTTTACCCTGAGGCAGCCTGCGCCAGAGCTGGCTGCACGCAGGAAAACCAGGCCTATAAGTGGCCTTACAGGCAGTTCTTCGAGGGACTGCATTTTAGGCCTCTCCCAACAAGGTAAGATTTAAAATACCGGCCCCACATTAAAAGAACGCAGGCCACTGCCGGCCACAACTCCCGCCCTCGCCGCCATTCCCTCTCTCCCACCACTTCCACCCGCCGCCGCCCCCCCCCCTCCACGGATCACTGCTCCCTCTTCCCTGACCAACACACTCTCCCAACCCGGTCACCCCTTTCCTCACTTACCTGAGAGCCACAGCGATGCCAGCAGTGGCCCGATCTGAAATCACGCTTCGCCGGTGAGCTGCCTGTTACTTTCCACAGCTCACAGGCTCGATGGAAATAAGGTCTGAAGCCCAATATTGGGGGCGTTTCGGGGCTCCCTCCACCTCTTGCATACCCAAAAATGGGCGCGCCTGAATTTCTAGGCCAAGGCCTAATAGGAAGTGAAGTAAGATTTATTTCTAATAATAATAACTTTTTTTTACTTATAACTATGTTGGGTTGAATAACTTTTGCTTAATTACTACAGAAAAATGATTACCTTGAAATTACACTCTGCAAATATTAGTATAGGAACTCTTAACAAGCTTGTATGAAATACTTTTGTAACTATTTTAGCAGGGGCTTGTTTAAAATAAATGGCTCAATATATTACATACTATCACATTGTTATGTATTGTGTGTTCTCCTCCCACCTGTGGTGGCGCTGTCACAGGAGATAAATGGTTGGGTGTTCTCTGTTAAGTTTAGTTCTCTTTGTTCAGAACTTTCCAGAACTTCCTTTCCTTCCAATAAAGCACTTCATGTTTGAATCTGAGTTCTGAGTCCTAAATTGTGTCTAGGTAGAAAGGTACCGACACAACAAGTGGCAACGAGGAGCGGATGAATCTGCGTACGTTACGGGTGCAGTGAGTAAACAGAAAATTTAATTTGAAACGTGAGATGGCTACTATATTAGGAAACATCGGTGATCTTGATGAAAATGTGGAGCAATGGAGTGCATATACGGAACGTTTTGACTCTTTTGTATTGGCGAATGCGGTGGCAAATGAAAAGGTCGTGCCTACCTTTTTGAGTGTAATCGGGCCAAAGACATTCAATTTACTTCGCAGCCTCGTGCAACCAGATAAGCCAGGAACTAAAACATATAAGCAACTAGTGGAAATTCTTGGAGCACATTTTTCACCAAAACCTCTGGTTATTGCTGAGAGATTTAGATTTCACAAACGGAATCAAGAGGAGGGGGAATCAGTGACGATGTTTATTGCTGCTTTAAAAAGGTTGTTGGAACACTGCCAGTTCAAGGAGGTGCTGAATGACACCATTAGAGACAGACTTGTGTGTGGTCTGCAAAATGCAGCCACACAGAAGTGCCTTCTTACTGAGGACAACCTTACTCTTGAAAAGGCCATTGAAGTTACTGTCTCCATGGAGATGGCGGAAAAGGAGGCTCACCAGTTGAGTTCAACAGGGAGAGTTCACAAGGTGTCGTCTGAGCCTAAAGGTGCGTGGAATGGCACATGTTACCGTTGTGGGAAAACGGGCCATCACGCTAATGACTGCTGGTGTACGGAGCTGGAATGCCGAAATTGTGGCAAAAAGGGTCACATTGAACGCGCCTGTAGAGGTAAAAAAAGAACAGACAGAGCTGGGAAGCATGGAAGCAAAATGTCTGTATTTGGACAAGAGAGGAAAAAGAGTGTTCATTCAGTGCAGTATGATGGAACAAGCAAAACAGAGGGGAGTGACACCTCTGAGGAGGAAGAAGTGCACATACTGACGGTTGCAGGTGATTTAAATGGCTACTGGGTGTCACCACTGGTGGAGGGACAATCAGTGCGGATGGAGGTGGACACAGGCGCGGCTGTGTCCCTTGTTTCAGACACTGTCTACAACAAAATGCTAAAGCATCTTACCCTTCAGCCAACAAACATTGTGCTAAAGACGTATACCGGCGAACCTGTGGCCATGAGAGGCGTCATTGAGGTGACAGTTAAATTGAACGGACAGACTGCAAAACTGCCACTATATGTGGTAAAGGGAAATTACCCATCGCTACTGGGACGTGCGTGGCTAGAGAAAATCACGCTGGACTGGCTTGCAGTCTGCATGATGTCAAAAGGGGAGTCAGGTCTGACTGCAGTGTTAAACAAACATGCAGAACTCTTCAATGGGGAACTTGGGAGCATGAAAAAGATCAGCGTGAGACTGGACATTAAACCTGACAGCAAGCCGAAGTTTCACAAAGCCCGACCTGTACCCTATGCAATTAGGCCAAAAGTTAAGGCGAACTTGGAGGCCTTAGTCGAGAATGGAGTCCTGGAGCCTGTGAGCGTGAGCAAATGGGCCACACCCATTGTTCCTGTCCTGAAAAAGGATGGATCTGTTTGAATCTGCGGGGATTTTAAAGTGACTATTAACCCGGTGCTGTCTGCGGAACAGTACCCTCTTCCCCCTCATTGATGATCTTTTTACGCGCCTGGCCAGAGGGCAAAAGTTCAGCAAAATAGAATTATGCCAGGCTTATCTACAAATGCATGTCGATGACAAATCAAAGGAGCTGCTGACAATTGTGACACACAAGGGGCTATACAGGTACTGCCGCCTTCCGTTTGGAATTACGTCGGCCCCTGCTCTATTCCAAAGGGCAATGGATCAGATTTTGAGTGGACTGCCAGGAGTCCAGTGCTACCTGGACGACATCCTTGTCACTGGGACAAATGAGGAGGATCGTCTTCTGAACTTGGATGCGACACTACAACGACTGAAAGAGTACGGACTCAGAGTTCATAAAGACAAATGTGAATTCTTTCAGTCTTCAGTTGAGTACCTGGGGTATGTGATTGACGCTACTGGCCTGCATAAGGCGCCATCAAAGGTCAAGGCGATCGTGGAGGCCCCAGCACCCCAGAATGTGAGCCAGTTACGTTCATTTCTGGGGCTACTTAACTACTATGGGAAGTTTATTCCAGACTTAGCAACTGATGTAACGGCTTCAGCAATGTTGCTATGTCAAGGCAAAACATGGAAATGGACTGAACTGTGCAATGAAGCTTTCGCCCAACCAAAGAAAGCATTGCTGAAATCGGAGGTCCTGACACACTTCGACCCAAAGCTACCCGTGCAGCTAGCATGTGATGCATCACCATATGGTGTGGGAGCAGTCATATCCCACATCATGCCTTCTGGTGAAGAGAAACCTATCGCCTTCGCATCATGCACCTTGAACAAGGCCGAGAGTAACTATGTGCAGATCGAGCGCGAGGCCTTGGGAATCGTTTTTGGAATTCGAAAAATTTCATCAGTACCTGTTTGGGAGAAGGTTCACACTCCTGACGGACCACCGTCCATTGACTTCAATCTTCAGGCCCCACACCGGAATTCCGTCTCTTGCTGCAAGCAGGATGCAAAGGTGGGCTTTACTGTTGTCAGGACACACATACGACATCAAATATCGCAAATCAGACTTGCACGGCAACGCAGACGGTCTCTCGAGACTACCCTTGCCTGTTACTCCCCCAGAGCCTCGTCAGATAGACATCTTCTACTTTAGACAAGTGGAGGGAGCACCTGTCACTGCAGTTCAGGTGCGAAGGTACACCCGCAATGATCCTGTCTTGTCTGAGGTAATGGATGATGCCATTCGAGGGAGAGCTATAGGAGATTCTCCTAGTTTGAAACCTTACATTTCAAAAAGAAATGAGCTCTCCATCCAGGCAGGTTGTCTTCTTTGGGGACGCCGTGTCATCATTCCGCCACCTCTGAGGGAACCTATACTGCAACAACTTCATACAGGCCACAGTGGGATGGTTCGGATGAAGGAAATGGCAAGAAGCTACTTCTGGTGGCCAGGTCTCAATGGGAATATTGAGGAGAAAGCCAAAACATGTTCCCCATGTCAAAGGGTCCGGAATGTTCCACAGCTGGCAACCCTACACCCCTGGGATTGGCCTGCAGAAGTGTGGCAGCGAGTACATGTGGACTTCGCCGGTCCTTTCGAAGAGAAGATGTTTATGGTGGTTGTGGACGCTCGTAGCAAGTGGCCGGAGGTCGCTGTGATGAGGTCTACCACGGCAGAGAAAACAATTGAGAAACTTGGTGAGATGTTCAGCCATTATGGCTCACCGGAACAACTCGTAAGTGACAACGGTCCACAATTTGTATCACAGGAGTTTGCAACCTTCCTGCATGTGAATGGTGTCCAACACATCAGGTCTGCGCCCTATCATCCCTCTACTAACGGCCAAGCAGAGAGGTTTGTGCAAACTGAAGCACGCCTTGAAGGCATCGCAAGGTCAGGGCTCAATCCACCAACGTCTGAACAGCTTCCTGTTGTCCTACAGGAACGAGCCGCATGCCACAACCAAAACTTCCCCCGCTTCGCTCATGATGAAGAGGCAGTTGCGGACAAGTTTTGACTTACTCAAACCTCCAAGGGCAGAACAGGTTGTCCATTGTCAACAACAAGCTCAAGTTGAAAAGAGAGAGAAAAGAGCCAAGGAGAGACGGTTTCACCCTGGAGAGCACGTCCTAGCTCGAAACTACAACACTGGACCGAAATGGGTTCCTGCTACGGTGATCGCGCAGACGGGCCCTGTGCCTTACATGGTTGAGACTGCTGAGGACGTTGTCTGGAGAAGACACACAGATCAACTGTTGCTAGGGGCAGAGACAGCCACAGAGGCTCCAACGGCTGGTTGGCTTGAACTGTTTCCTGATGATACCGCAAACCAGCATCCTTTGCCACAGTGCTCTTCTCCAACACAGGAAGTCAAAGAGACTGTTCCACCTGTGCAAACTCCTGACTTTCGACTGACACAGGCACCTTCTCCATCCAGGCCTGTGTCAATGCCTACTACTGTGGAAGCCAGCGATGACCGCCAGTATCCTGTCAGAGAGCGGCGGCCTCCAAGACGCTTGGATCTGTAGGCTTAGTGACTTACCCTGGGGTTTATTCTGCCCCAGTCTTGTGGGTAAAGTCAGGGTTTGAGGCAGTCTACCTCTACCCTAGGTTCATTGAGTGCATTGAAAGTAACTTACCTGTTGAGGAATAATGTGGACCTTCCATTTAAGAGGGGAGGAAATGTTATCTATTGTGTGTTCTCCTCCCACCTGTGGTGGCGCTGTCACAGGAGAGAAATGGTTGGGTGTTCTCTGTTAAGTTTAGCTCTCTTTGTTCGGAACTTTCCAGAACTTTCTTTCCTTCCAATAAAGCACTTCATGTTTGAATCTCTGAGTTCTGAGTCCTAAATTGTGTCTAGGTAGAAAGGTACACAAATTTTCAGAACCTCTCTGGCCACAGGGGATGTACCAGAGGACTGGAGAACAGCTAACGTAGTACCATTATTCAAGAAGGGTAGCAGGGATAAACCAGGGAATTACAGGCCAGTGAGCCTAACATCTGTGGTAGGGAAATTATTGGAAAAAATTCTGAGGGACAAAATTAGTCTCCACTTGGAGAGGCAAGGATTAATCGGGGATAGTCAGCATGGCTTTGTCAAGGGTAAATCATGTCTGACAAATCTGATTGAATTTTTCGAGGGGGTGACTAGGGGGGTGGATGAGGGAAATGCTGTGGATGTGGTTTACATGGACTTCAGTAAAGCTTTTGACAAAGTCCCGCATAGGAGACTGGTCAAGAAGGTAAGAGCCCATGGGATCCAGGGTGCCTTGGCGCGTTGGATCCTAAACTGGCTGAGTGGCAGGAGGCAGAGGGTGATGGTCGAAGGTTGCTTTTGTGACTGGAAGCCTGTGTCTAGTGGGGTACCTCAGGGATCGGTGCTGGGTCCCTTGTTGTTTGTGATCTACATAAATGATTTGGATGAGAATGTAAAAGGTATGATCAGTAAGTTCGCAGATGACACGAAAATTGGTGGGGTGGTAAATTGTGAGGAGGAAAGCCTCAGGCTACAGGACGATATAAACGGGTTGGTCAGATGGGCGGAAAAGTGGCAAATGGAATTTAACCCTGAAAAGTGCGAGGTGATGCATTTTGGACGGACAAATAAGGCAAGGGAATACACAATGAGTGGTAGGACCCTAGGAAGTACAGAGGGTCAGAGGGACCTTGGTGTACATGTACATAGATCCCTGAAGGCAGCGGAACAGGTAGATAAGGTGGTTAAAAAGGCATATGGGATACTTGCCTTCATTAGCCGAGGCATAGAATATAAGAGCAGGGAGGTTATGATGGAACTGTACAAAACGCTGGTGAGGCCACAGCTGGAGTACTGTGTGCAGTTTTGGTCGCCTCACTATAGGAAGGATGTGATTGCTTTGGAGAGGGTGCAGAGAAGATTCACCAGGATGTTACCTGGGATGGAGCGCCTCAGCTATGAAGAGAGGCTGGACAGGCTGGGGTTGTTTTCCTTGGAGCAAAGAAGGCTGAGGGGGGACCTGATTGAGGTGTACAAAATGATGAGGGGCATAGATAGGGTAGACAAAGAGGAACTTTTCCCCTTAGTAGGGGGGTCAATAACAAGGGGGCATAGATTCAGGGTAAGGGGCAGGAGATTTAGAGGGGATTTGAGGAGGAACTTTTTCACCCAGAGGGTGGTTGGAATGTGGAACTCAATGCCTGAAAGGGTGGTAGAGGCAGGAACTCTCACAACATTCAAGAAGCATTTGGATGAGCACTTGAAATGCCATTGCATACAAGGCTATGGACCAAATGCTGGAAAATGGGATTAGACTGGACAGGGATGGATGGGCGGCGCAGACACGATGGGCCGAAGGGCCTCTTTCTGTGCTGTAAAACTCTATGACTCTATGACAACACACATAATGTTTACAGCACAGTAACAGGCCATTCAGCCTAACTGTTCTATGCTGGTGTTTATGCTCCACACGAGCCTCCTCCCACCTCACTTCTTCATGTCCTATCAACATATCCTTCTATTCCTTTCTCCCTCGTGTACTTATCTAGCTACAGGAAACTCTCGATTTACCGGCACCTCAATAACCGGAAATCTCTGTTAATCGGCAAAATTCAGGAGTAGGTTCAGGTAAGTTTTACTTCATATTAGTGGCCGTTCCTGGATCTGTGGCCGTGTAATCGGGGTTCCTGCACCTGTTGCTATGCAACAGGGCCACCTGGATCTGTGGCCGTGTACGGAGCTCTCGTACCTTTTGCTATACCTCTCTGTAATCCGGACTTTTTGATAAACCGGCACCACGCCGGTCCCGTCAGTGCTGGATAAATAAGCGTTTCCTGTACCTCCATTAAAGTAATCAACTAAGAAATTCAATACAATTATGTTAAGTAACACTCCGCTGATATTTGCTCAGTATAATTACAAGGCCTAAGATGCTATCAATTGTTTGATCTAATGTATACTTTGTATCATGATACCATCATTGTTTTCGACACTCTTACGTTGCCTCTACTAGTTTTGCTGCTGTATCCTGGAACTGGTTCTCTTCATTGGGGAAACGTGAGTGATTCTGATGGAAAGAAGAGAAGCTTTCAATGTTGTGGCGTGATGTGTCTTTTCACTTCTAGAGATGCACTATGTCTCAAAGCACCGTTTTCTGAATTCATTTATCAGTTAATACTTCAAAAGAGTTAGCTTAAATATGACTCCAGAAAAGTGATGCATTCCTAAAGTGTAGACAGCATAGCACTGACTAGCAGTCTATCAAAAAGCTTGTCACTTTTTTTTTGAAAAAGGGTAAGTCTGGAGTGTAACCACAAACCAATGTGGTGAAGTCCTCCTTACATGCTTAGCCACGTGTTTAGAGCTTTAGTGGATGCTATACTGATCACGGCCATTCCAAGTATCACATGTCCACACAAAATAGCTTCTATCTTGCCAGGATCACCTGAAGAAGGTTCTGAAAAATATTTTTCAGCTTTCCTAATGGTTTTGTTCAAAATAAAATTCATTTCTTAACCTGTTCATTCCCATCCTTACTTCACACACTCTTCTGTCACATGGCAAGCAAATGATTTGTTCCCAGACCAATGCGTCTCTGCAGCTGACCACTAGGAGGTGCAGGAGATTGATCTGGCTATACTTGATCCTTCCACCTTGCACCTAGCAAATGTCCATGGGTGCAATAACAACAGAAAATGCTGGAAAAACTCAGCAAGTCAGGCAACATCCGTGGAGAGAAATTTGAGTTGACGTTTCGGGTTTGACCCCCCTTCAAAACTGGAGAGAAAAGGAACTAGATCGAAGGCAGGGCTGCGATCGGACAAAAGAATAAAAGAACCAAAAGAAGTAAAAGAGATTAGAAGCTAGACGAGATGGTAATAGGCTGTGATTAGGTGTAAAGTGTACTGGCAGGGCAAAAGATAGCTGCCAGGTGTGAGAGAGAAACAAAAGGAAAGGGGGGGGGGAAAGGAAAGGAGTGGAAAAATATAAGTGAAAATGAAATAGGGGCCGAGGTTATGATCTGAAATTGTTGAACTCGATATTGAGACCGGAAGGCTGCAGAGTGCCTAATCGGAAGATGAGGTGCTGTTCCTCCATGGGTGCAATCCTTAGCTTTTTTTCCACGTTTGTGAATTCATAGTATTCTTCAAAATAAAATATTGTAAATTGTGACTGTAATAATCATAATATAATTAGACATTGGTGTCAAAACACTTACGACAGTATTTTGAGAGCTTTAAAAAGCAGCAGATTTCTAGAGTGGATGATTTATATGGCATTTAACTGAGAATGTCTTGAGTTAAAGCAGGTATTATCTGGAAAGCAATTTTGTAGAACTGCTGCTACAGAAGTACTCACCAGTCTTTTTGTTTTTTATAATGTAATTTAATATTTTGGAAAGGTAACTACCGGCCAGTCAGCAAAAGGTTGGTAGTGGGGAAACTTCTAGAGACCATAATTCGGGATAAATTAATTGTCACTTGGAAGAGCATGGGTTGATCAATGACCGGCAACATGGATTTGTTAAAGGCAAATCATGTCTGACTAACTTGATTGGGTTCTTCGATTAAATAACAAAGAGGGCAGTGCAGTCGATGTGTATATGGACTTTCAAAAGGCGCTTGATAAAGTGCCACATAATAGACTTTTTTTGAAACTCATGGGATTAAAGGGGCAGTAGCTGCATGGATATGAAATTGGCTGTGAGGAAGAAAGCAGAGAGTCGAGTGAACGATTGTTTTTCAGACTGGAGGGAAGTATACAGTGGAGTCCCCCAGGGGACCACTGCTCTTTTTAATTAATATATCTTAATGACTCTCACTTGGCTAAAGGGGGCATCATTTCAAAGTTTGCAGATGACACAAAGCTTGGAAGTATAGTAAACAGGATAGTAGCAGACTTCAGGAGGACATAGGCAGACTGGTGAAATGAGCAGTTGAAATGGCAGATGAAATTTAATGCGGAGAAGTGTGAAGTGATGGATTTTGGAAGGAAACTGACAAGAGGCAGCATAAATGATATGGTACAATTTTATAGGGGGTGCAGCAACACAGAGACCAGGGGTTCACAACAAATCTTTGAAGGTGGCGGGACAAGTTGATAAAACTGTTAAAAAAGCATACAGGATCCTTGGTTTTATAATTAGAGGCATGGAGTACAAAAGCTAGGAAGTTATGCTAAACCTTTATAAATCACTGGTTTGACCTCAGCTAGAGTATTGTGTCCAATTCTGAGTGCCACACTTTAGAAAGGATGTCAAGGCCTTGGAGAGGGTGCAGAGGAGATTTACTAGAATAGCACCAAGGATGAGGGATTTCAGTTATCTGGAGAGACTGGAGAAACTGGGATTGTTCTCCTTAGGGCAGAGAAGGTTAAGGGGAGATTTAATAGAGGTGCTCAAAATTATGAGGGGTTTTGATAGAGTAGATGGGGAGAAGCTGTTTCAACTGACAGGAGGGTTGGTAACCAGAAGACAAAGATTGAAAATAATTGGCAAAAAAGCCATGGGAGAGGTGAGATTTTTTTTTTTTTTTTTTACAATCTGTTGTTATGATCTGGAATGCATTGCCTGGAAGCAGATTCAATAGTAACTTTCAAAAGGGAAGTGGATTTCTACTTCAAAAGAAAAACATTGCAGGGCTACGAGAAAGGAAGTGTAGCTCAGGCACGATGGGCCCAATGGTCTCCTTCTGTCCTGTTTCATTCTATGATCCTATGTGAAAACAGTATGATCATTGCACCACTTGTGGGGTGGTTAAAATCAAGGCCTTGGTGGTTCAGGTTTCCACTCCTATCTTAAGCTGCTCTACTCCACTACCCAGCCAATACTATCTATTCTAGTATAACAACAGAAAATGCTGGAAAAACTCAGCAGGCCAGGCAACATCCGTGGAGAAAAATTAGAGTCGACCTTTCAGGTCGAAACCCTTTTTCAAAACTGGAAAGGAAATGAAATAGATCGAAAGGAGGGCTGGGGAGGGAACAAAAGAAGTAAAGAGACATTAAGAGGTATTCAAAACCAGACGAGATGGTAATAGGACAAGGGAGGACAAAAGACGGCTCAGATTAGGTGTGAAGTGTACTGGCAGAATGAGAGACAGCTGCCATATGGGAGAGAGAAAAAAAAGGAAAGTGGGTGGGGGGGGGTGGGGGAGGGAAAACCCAAAACAAAGGGGTGGAAAAAAAATATAAGTAAAAATGTAATAGGGGCCGAGGTTATGATCTGAAATTGTTGAACTCGATATTGAGTCCGGAAGGCTGCAAAGTGCCTAATCGTCTTTTGTCCTCCCTTGTCCTATTACCATCTCGTCTGGTTTTGAATACCTCTTAATGTCTCTTTACTTCTTTTGTTCTATCGCAGCCCTGCCTTCGATCTATTTCATTTCCTTTCCAGTTTTGAAAAAGGGTTAGACCCGAAACGTCGACTCTAACTTCTCTCCACGGATGTTGCCTGGCCTGCTGAGTTTTTCCAGCATTTTCTGTTGTTATTTCGGATTTCCAGCATCTGCAGTATTTTGCTATCTATCTATTCTAGTCTCTGGTACCTCTGGATTTCGCACTGGGGCAGGTCTGAAGCGACATCTTGCATTTAAGTTATTTTTGTTTCCCCCTTATGTTCTCCATTTTTAAAGATGACCTCAACAATTGATTGCCAGTGTTATAATTAACAAGGACATTAGGAAACTGAAGGTTTTTTTTTTAGCAGAACACCTACTAATACTTCTGTCAGCTCTAAGTAAATGCTCTACAACAGGCAATTTGTTACAGTATTGTAAAGAAATAATGAGATGTGGAAGTGGTGTGGGTAGAATTTTCAATTCGTCTGTAATGAGAAGAAAATGGAATCTAATTTCCACTCATTTTATACTTTAATGTATTGTAAACCTAAGAGAAACTGTGAGCACTTCAGCACTGGGAATAGAACAATTGGCCAGACACATTGATAAATATTCATTTAAAATTAGCTTGTTACAGAGCATTAACCAGCGGCAGAGCTATAAAGGAAACACCATGGTATAAAATTATCTTTGGATATTTATTAGCAATTAATTCTGAGTACTGAAGGAGAATTTTTGCACTAAAATTTGTTTTAAATGTTTTTGTTTAATAGAAGAACTTTAAAAAAAATTGATTCCATACATTTTCTTGTACTTCATCATCTACACAGAAAGTGTCTCGGAAACTCTTTCTGCAGATATTTGACAGATGCGTGTGAAATTGAAAAGCTCAGTGTGACAATGGGTCCTTGAAGGGGTTAAGATAAAAATAGGTGTTCTATTCTATCCTTGGGAGCCAGATTACCAGTAAAATGATGAATGCCTTTCAATGGGAGCCCTCTTGGTACACTATTCAGAGACTTTGATTAGTGTGTTGAGTCTAGCCTCACATCTTAAAGGCACGCACTATAACACCTGTGAAGAATTAGCGATAGCTTTCAGTAACTCACACCGACACTGCGATATCGCATCACTGAGAAAGTACTTTATTTCTGATGACATGATGTCATTGCACTCGCATGAAATCGCATAGATTTAAAAAAAAACACTGCTTGGTTGAAAAACCTGTCATCCTTGAAGTAGGATTTTGAACAGTGTAAATACCAGAGTCATTATGCCCAGACATGACAGCATGCTGCAGGATTCTTCAGTGAAATCAGACATACAATACACAGAGAGTTGAAATGACAATAACATGATTGTTACTTGGTGAGCCACTGAGAAATGGGCTTGTCAGCTTAATACCTGGGGGAAAAAGCTACATATATATGAATTCAGAAAGGTGACAAAGGATCGGATTATCTTGCAAATTATAGCTTAGTGATATTGTAGTTATGTCGTAAATTGTTTGCATGTAAATATGTCAAAACAATGTATTATGCTATGCTATTATGTAGTTGTTATACAAGGGGAATGCGCACACATTCTCTTGGAACAAGCAACGGATCCCAAGTTATAACTTGGGGCTAAAAGTTCAGTTAGAGTTATGGTGAGCGGTGGTTTGTGTGCAAGTGTCAGAAATTGCTGCGGACCACCTGGTTTTTTTGAGCCTGGTCGATTGCCATTATGCCTTGTTCTAGAGAGGTGGTGATGCTGATAGAGAAAGAAGTTTCAAATTTGAAACATAAATTTGGAGGCAAGTAACCAAAATGAAGTGCTTTTTTGGATTCTGAATGTTTTGTATCTAATGGTCTAAGTTTTATTAAAGGAAAATGAAACTCTAGTACTCTACATGTCAACCTTCAGCCTAGTACATGCAGCTTTCCACCATGTATTCAAATGGATTTTCAGACAGCTAAATAGCCTAGATATCTCTCGTATTTTGAAAATAATAATTTGTGTGCAAAATAATCACATTTGAAGGGATTTCCCATGGAGCTCTATTATTAGCCCGTATTTACTTGTCAAAAATTGCAGCACACGTATGCTTGGCCTGTTTTCAAACTTCTTTCATAAAATTGAGCGTCAGGTACAAAATATTCAAAAAATAACCCCCTCCCCACCCCACAAAACATTTTTTTCATGACTCGAGTTGAGCAGAAATGTTCAAACTGAAACTTGCTGGCGCATCAGAATGCCACTTTTAAAATCAAGGCACTAGGGAAAAGTTCCAATAGTCTGCAGCAATCTCTAGCACATAGTAGCTTGCCCAGCAGGGCAAAAACCACAGGTAAGCATTGCGTAAAAAATTTGGAAAGGAGGGAAAAGTACACAGGATAGACTTATAATTAAGCAATGAACATATACACTTATCCTTAGAATCATCTTCTCCCTTAAATAAAACAGTGTGCAAAATGCTCGGAATCAGGAAAGTGTTGACCTCCCAATTGGCAAAGCTGTTAGTTCACACCCCAGCTCTTGTATATTGATGACAAAATTTTCCAATCTTCAGTGAATGAGTTTGGTTCTCTGCTGGGTCACACAATATGTGCACTATATGGCATTGGCGCATAATATGCCAGATGGGAATGGAAAATGGAACGAGCATCTCCACCTCTCATCCAGCAGTATTCTTGCCAACGGTAAGGCTTCAGGCTGAGGTCAGGAAGTGGAGCAATAGTAAGATTTAAAGAAGTGCGTGTGGGTTGGTGGGAGAGGAGAGGAGATCCAAATAAAAAATATACATGGCACCCACTTGTAGTATGTGGCACAGTGGTGCAGTGTGTTGGAACTTCCATGGACTATGCCACAGAATGGTTGGATGTGGATTCAGAGCAGTTATTGGTGGAGGCTTAAAGCAGGTTCCCTGCTCATTTTCTTGGCCTGGAGTGACAGCAGCTTGGCAGTGTGTGGGGAACAAGGGGAAAGGGGGAGAGAAAAAAAATCAAATCACATCCGAGAAAGGCTGGTGACTGTAAAGTTCGCAATAGCCAGCTTCTTTCGATAGCTATGCCAATTATTTCTGAACAGGGAAGTGTAATTTGGCATAGCTAACATGGAAGTGGGGGAATAACGCTGAGTGCAGCCCGTGTATCATTTAGGTGTCCTTTTTTTTAATAAAAATCCTTCCCACAAATACAAATACAGAACAGCATTCATGTAATTTCCAGTAATACTTCCATAAATGCAACTTCTATCTATTCATTGGAATTTGCTGATTAATATAATAAAATTTCACTTATCAGACTGGTCCCGTTTTCTAAACTGAATAGTGTGGACTATAGTTTGAATGTTTTCCACATACATCCTTGATTAAACAGCCTTTCTGAAGAAATATCTCTTCAATAATGTCAGTTATCTTCACACTATTTTCAGGCTTCCAGAATAAAGCCCCACCTATATTCACCGGGTATTAAAGAGCAAAGACAGAAACAAAAGCAGAAATGATGTTAAATTGCTGATGAAATGAAAGTGCTGTACAAAATTGAGTGTTCCCATTCCCCCGATGCTATACAGACTGAAGCAAAAATTTCCTTAATGGTTACATGTTAAATCACTGCAGAAGAATTGTTGACAAAAGAAACTGAGCTAAAAGTCCACTGTCTCAAATCTGACCAGTTTGCTATAATTGATGAACTATCACATTCTTCCTTTCTGAATTTTGGTGTCTCTACCTGTTTTGAATGTGGCTACAAAAATGAACTGCCAAGCTGCTGTCACATCCAGTATAGTCTATGCTTAACTGAAATATTCTCTGAGGCAGGTCTAGCTAGATCGGTATTGGTTGCATATAATTTACAGTGTTTTTGTCTCCATGGTTTATGGCCTGACATGAGGATTTTCAAGTCTGTCACTCTACTGTGTGGGTGAAATAGTTCTGAATTTCAGTGGACCACCGACACTGTCTGTAATTTAAGTAATGATTGATTTAGTACCATCTTGGGAGCTCAATTTTAGCAGGACCAGCTCTCAGAGAAAGTTAAATGCCCGCAGTTACTGTATTTTATACCAAATACAAGAGGCCAATACTTGCAGGTACAGTATATCTTGTTCAGATTTTCCATTTTCAGATTAGTAGTAGCTGCTGGAATATTGGGTGTAAATGTATCCTTTAAAGGCAGAGTTAAAATAGTTCAGACTTTGGTCACACATAACATGGTGTTCGATTTCAGTTTCTGAGCACTTCGTGTAACGGTTGCCATTGCAACGGCGTAAAAAAATCAGATCAAATTTCATACTTTGCTGTGAATGACATGGAATAGTTCAATCTTGATCATATCTCTTGGGCCAGAATCAGCCAAAAGCTATTAGCTATTTTTAACAAGAAAAATAGGGGGGTTTGTGGAGGGAAGTGTGGGCTTAGCACTGGTGTCAGAGGAGACCACAATGCCTGTATGTGACAGCCAGGAAATGACTGTGACTGTTCAGTGCCACAATTGCAGCATTCCTTTAAAATTGCACAATGACTAAAAAGTAACTTTCATAGATTAGCTTGTTACCCAAAAGCAAATACGAAGTGCTTGGGTTCTTTCCGTATCTGAGATAGTGGTGAGTACGTTGCTGGAACAAAATTGAAGACACCATCTCCCTCGGGGGGGAAAAATTATCAAGTGGGTTGTAACTGTGCAGGAAAAGAAGCTAATACTGTATTATTGTTTTTCTTGCAACCCAAATTAACCCCACGTGTCATACAGAGTACAGTGGGTTCATTGGGGTGGTTACCGGGAAGGAATTTTAGTGAAGAGTTCTCTTAAAATCATACACTATGATAGCAAAGTTAGAGTGGCTTGCAGCACTCATCTGAACCCTGAGTTTAAATTATAGCCTCTTATCATCATATCTATTAGCTTTGATCTCCTGTGGCATTGCTCACAACCAAAGGAAAAATAATATCTCATTCCACTAGCCTTCCGTATCTCTCTCTCTCTCTCTCTCTCTCTCTCTTTCTGTCTTTATGTCTCTCTTTCTTTCTTTTCTCCTCTCTGTGTGTGTGCTTGCCTTTGACACATTTGCTTCCTCTTGCTGCAAGTTTGTTCTTCCATTTGTCCCCTGTCTCTTCTGTATGTATCCCATTGACTCTGCATACCACTGGCACATGTTCCTTTACTGATTTACTGAATATGTATCTGTTAGCTTTTCTAAAGGCCAGGGCACGCAGCAAGGTGGCAGCCAATATTGAATTGGTACCAGTGCTTGGCAGAGAAAGGGCATGCTGGAGCTGTAGCAGCATGCATGGGTGAAAGATTAATTGGAGGCTGGAGTATGAGCTGGGAAAGTTTTTTAAAATTCATTCAGAGGATGTGGACGATGCTGGCATGGTCAGCATTTATTGTCTATCCTTAATTGCCCTAGAGAAGGTGGTGGTGAGCCGCCGCCTTGAACCACTGTAGTCCGTATGATGAAGGTACTCCCACAGTGCTGTTAGGGAGGGAGTTCCAGGTCTTTGACCCAGCCACGATGAAGCAATGGTGATATATTTCCAAGGCAACGAGACCTGGGTGTCCTTGTGCACCAGTCGCTGAAGGTAAGCATGCAGGTGCAGCAGGCTGTTAAGAAGGCAAATGGTATGTTGGCCTTCGTAGCGAGAGGTTTGAGTACAGGAACAAGGATGTCTTGCTGCAGTTGTACAGGGCCTTGGTGAGACCACATCTTGAGTATTGTGTGCAGTTTTGGTCGCCTTATCTGAGGAAGGATGTTCTTGCCATGGAAGGAGTTCAGCGAAGATTCACCAGGCTGATGCATGGGATGGCAGGAATGACGTATGAGGAGAGATTGGGACGATAGGGCTTATACTCACTGGAGTTTAGAAGAATGAGAGGGGATCTTATCGAAACTTATAAAATTCTGACAGGACTGGACAGACTAGAGGCAGGAAGGATGTTCCCGATGGTCGGGGAGTCCAGAACCAGGGGTCACAGTCTAAGGCCTAAAAATTCAGGGCGCCAGCTTCGCCAGGGCGCCGGAAGTACCGCCCCGGAAGTAGTCGCGGCCGCCCGCCGCAAATTCACTATCGGCACCCCAGAGGGAAGCGCGGCGCTACTCGAGGCGCCCCACATCCTTCTTGGGGCGCTGCAACTGAAGATCGCAGCGCAACGTGCCGCAGCGCCACACGCTGTGGCACGCCGTGCTGTGGTACTGCAGGCCTTCCCCCCCCCCCCTTCTTAAAGGGGAGGGACCTGCTGCAGCGCGCTCGAAGAACGCGAGTGCCGGCAAAAGAGCCCGACACCGAGGAGAAGTGCCGGGCTCTTGGAACACAGCCAGCACTCTGCGGGGGGTGGGGGGTGCTCAGGAGGCCGGGGACAGCGGCGCGAAGAGGTGCTGGCAGGCGGCCAGCAAAAAAAATGGCTGCCCCGCACCTTAGCGCCTCTACCGCCGCGGGTAGGCCCCCCTGAACCGGTCGCGTAAAAGCAGGGGGCGCTACTAAATTTCACGATCGGGGCGGTAGAGGGGTGCTGTGCACACCGATGACATCATCGGTAGCGGCGCAGCGCTAAGGGCTAGCGCCGCCATTAGCGTCCCGCTAAATTTAGTGGGAGGCATGGCCAGTGGCGTACAACCGACTAAGTGCCCTCTTAGGGCGCTAACGGGTGGCGCAGCCCACTGAACTTCTAGGCCTAAGGATAAGGGGTAGGCCATTTAGGACAGAAATGAGGAGGAATTTCTTCACCCAGAGAGTGGTGAACTTGTGGCATTCTCTACCACAGAAGACAGTAGAGGCCAATTCATTAAATATATTCATAGAAACATAGAGATAGGAACAGGAGTAGGCCATTCGGCCCTTCGAGCCTGCTCCGCCATTCAATGAGATCATGGCTGATCTTCGTCTGAGATCATAGCTGATCTTACCAGTTCAGTACCCCGTCCCCGCCTTTTCTCCGCAACCCTTAATCCCCTTAGCCTTCAGAAATATATCCAATTCTCTCTTGAAAATATTTATTGAATTAGCCTTCACAGCCCTCTGTGGCAGGGAATTCCACAGGCTCACCACTCTTTGAGTGAAGAAATTCTTCCTCATCTCTGTTTTAAATGATTTGCCCGCTATTTTTAGACTGTGGCCCCTGGTTCTGTGCTCCCCGGCCATTGGAAACATTCTCTCTGAATTCAGCCTGTCCAGGCCTGCCATAATTTTATATGTTTCGATGAGATCCCCTCTCAATCTTCTAAACTCCAGTGAGTACAAGAAGGAGTTGGATATATTTCTTAAGGCTAAAGGAATCAAGGGGTATGGGGAGAAAGCAGGGACTGGGTACTGAAATTGGATGATCAGCCATGATCGCATTGAATGGCGGAGCAGGCTCGAGGGGCCGAATGGCCTACTCCTGCTCCTATCTTCTATGTTTCTATGTAAGTCAGGATGGTGCGTGACTTGGAGGGGAACTTGGTGGTGTTCCCATGCGCCTGCTGCCTTTGTCCTTGTAGGTGGTCGGGGTTGCGGGTTCGGGAGATGCTGTTGAAGTCGTGGTGAGTTGCTGCATTGCATCTTGTAGATGGTACACACTGCACCCACCTTGCACCAGTGGAGGAGGGAGTGACTGTTTAAGGTGGTGGATGGGGAGCCAGTCAAGCGGACTGTTTTGTCCTGGATGGTATCGAGTTTCTTGAGTGTTGTAGGAGCTGCACTCATCCAGGCAAGTGGAGAGTATTCCATCACACTCCTGACTTGTGCCTTGTAGATGGTGGAAAGGCACTGGGGAGTCAGGAGGTGAGACACTCACTGTAGAATACCAAGCCTGTGACCTGCTCTTGTTGCCACAGTATTTATGTGGCTGGTCCAGTTAAGTTTCTGGTCAATGGTGACCCCCCAGGATGTTAATGGTGGGGGATTCAACGATGGTAATGCCGTTGAATGTCAAAGGGGGATGGTAAGACTCTCTCTTGTTTTCAAGTTGTTATTGAACTGAAGGAGATAATAGCAATCTTGCCTGGTTAGGCCACATTCGACAGGCCTCTCTGAATTCAGATTGTGCATCCAAAGTTAAATGTCATGCTGGCATTTGTTATTCATTTGTGGTGGATGGCCTGTTCAAACTCGTTAAAAATTTCAAACAATGTAATATGTGTTTCTTTTATCTACTGTATTTTTGGGGGATGGATGAGTGGTTAGACATCTTCATGGTTCCTTGTTATTTATGAATGAGAAGCATGCGTATGTGAACTTGACAGACGCTGATGTAATAACATTTCTCTTTGCCCACAAACCTACAAAATCATGTAATATTGTGTGATAACAAAGACATCTGCAACACGTTAATCAGTTTTCATAATAGAAGATCCTGACTTGTAAGCTGGCTTTCCCATTTTATATGACTGGATTTAATAAATATATTGAGATCATTCCTACATCCTTGAAACATGCAGTAAGACTCGCTACATTTTTCAAGCAATGTTACATGACTATTGTGGATAGCTAGACAGTTGATTGGGATTCATGAGTTATATTACATAATTGTAGAAGACCCAGTATCTCCTGAAAATACATTGAATTATACAAGTATTTTACAAGAGTGTAGTATAGTCCATGGGGGTTAAAGTAGGCTCTGTAGTGCCCATCTTTTAGGTGCTACACGGCAACCTAATGCTCGAAAATGGTGTTGATCTGCGTGCACACTTCTGACGAGGAGTGTGCAAGACACCATCTTGGTAAAGGGGATTGCGCTCGTCCATACCTAATGACTGTCTGCAGCATGTAGAGCAGGCAGATTATGACGTCAATCAGTGTGGAACGCTGATTTGACGCCAGCGCTGCCATTTTTGAACGCCACACTCCATTCAATGCACTGTCTCAACATTGCGCAGCTGAACACGACGTTAAATGGAATGAAGGACCCCCCCCCCCCCACCAGCGCTATTTATAGGGATCATGAACTACTGACAGGTTAGTTGCTGGATTATTTCTTCTGGCTGCTGGTGCAAATGTACGTGTTTTTGGAGCTAGCTTATACTTGGCTAAAGTTTGAATAGTTTACAGGGACTGGTCTGGCTGGTGCTGAAGTACTTTTCTGTTCATTTAAAAGCTGGTACTGAAACAAGTTGCTTCCAGACATGGGTGGCCTGGGAGGCCTTCTTTCTGGGAATTGAGCATGATTGGGAGAATGACAAAAGGTCTGCTTTCACCAGCGTAAGAAAAGTAAACATTTTAAAATAAAAAATCATTCACAAACATTTAAATTTAGTTTATGTAAATTTTGGCCCAGATTAAAATATTTAAAATTATTATTCAAAAAAGTTAAATTTTTAATGTAAATGCTTCATTAAAGGAACTTTTAATTAAATGTGAAAGTGGGAACATTTATTTTTATTAGAATTGTGTAAATTCTTTAATTATTTGGGGATTCCATTGCTTGTCATGAGTGGATTCCGTTCAGAAATGATAGCAATGGAATCCCCCTTTCTGATAGGAGGAGCTGGCCCATGTGATCCTAGGGATCACGTGTGCCTGCTGGCCCAGGACGCAAAGTCTCTGAAGTCCAGGAGCCTGCAGGTAGGTTTGGATTTTTTTTTGGTTGGAGGTGTTGGAGAGGAAACAGCTAAGGGTACATGTCAAAGGAGGTATCTTGGAATGGAAAGATATGATGATTGATGTTCCACAGGGGTACATAAATTATCTGCATGTAGGAGTTGAGGGAGAAATATGGAAATTTTCTGTTAATGCCAAATTGGAGGGATATGACACATTATGTTGAAGATTATGAAAGACTGCAGGAGGACATAAGTTATGAGGATCGATCGAAAGATGGCAGATACAGTCAATGTACAAAAATGTAAATAGTGCCTTTTTGGAAGCAAGAGTAGAAACCGGAACTACTGCCTTAAATAGTAAGGTTTTAAATGGACAGATAAGCTTATGGACCTTGGTGTGCAGATACACAATGGCACAAATAGATAAGGTCGTAACACAGGCAATGGAATGCATGCTTTTGTATCTCAAGGCATAGAATAGAAAACCAAAAAGGTAATGTTGAACATGTACAAGACTTTAGTTAGGGTGTAGTTGCAGTGTGGGGTACAGTTTTGGACACCCCATTATAGGAAAGATAATGGAAGCAATGGAAAAGGTGCAGCATAGGAAGTTACCAGGGATGAGGGGTTACAGTTCTGAATAAAGGCTTGAGTATTTTAGGTTTTCTCCTGAGAGCAGAGAAAGTTAAGGGGTGACTTCTAGAGAGAGGCCTTCAAGATTCTGACAGGTTATGAAAAGGTAAACAGTAATAGATTGTTTCTATTTGCCGGTAAGATGGTAATGAAGGAGCACAAATTTTAAGATAATCACAACAATAATTAAAGGGGAGGTTAGAAAAAAAATTCTAGAGTGGTTAGAATGTAGAATTTTCTACCAGTAACAGTTAAAATAGAGTTCATGCTTTAAAAGGGAAAGAATATTAGAGTATCGGAGTTTTGGAGAGAGTGGGATTATCCAATCAGCTTGCGTGGAGAAAAATGCTGGTGTAGACTTGATGGGCCGAATGGTCTGTTTCTGCGCTGTAACATTCTATGATTCTGTAATCATTTCCGCATTTATTAACAGCATATAACCAGAATAATAGAGATGTTTAAAATTATAAATAGCGTGGATAGTGGCCTGTTACCAGCGATTGAGGGGTTTAGAATGAGGGGACATAAATATAAGATTTATGTGAGAGACTTGGGGCAGAGAGCAGGAGAAACTTTTACACAAAGGGCTGTGAGGCTGTGAAATGCACTACTGGAGTTCGTGATTGAAGCAGAGACCATGGCGACATTTAAAAATCTGTTGGATAGATGGCTGAAGGAAAGAGGAATAAAGGGATATTCGAAAAGGGTGGGCACATGGGATTAGGAACACTCTTCATGTAGAAGATTAACACTAATGGCCCGTTTCTGTGTTATAATTTCTGTAATTTTTTGTGAAGGTATAGGGGGCTAAATTTGGGTGATTTGCGCCTCCCGATAGCGCCCTAAGAGGGCGCTAATGGGGCACAAATCAACTAGTGCCTGGGCGTGGCGCCGCTAACGCCTCCTGCGAAATTCAAAGGGGGCGCTACCCAATTTTTACCCCATAGACTATAAGACAATATGCAAATAATGGAATGCCAATGTACATTATTTATAGCATACCTGTTTCACATCATAAATGCTTAGCCATCTGATTATACACTGATAACATGTTCCTTTAAATAATAAAAGCTGCAGGGACCTTTGAGGCATATGATAGACAAAGTTGCTACTTTACAATCTTATTTTTGGGCCAATATGATTTTAAAATTCAAAATTTAACATTTAAAAAATACTTGACTAAATTACCAGAAGAATTTTTTTTTTAATTCTCCTTTGTGACTATTTTATTTTCTTTCTGTTGGTGACTTTGCCTTAGTTTAATGCAGTGCCTGTGTCTTTAAAAGAAAGAATTTGCATTTATGTAGCATCTTTCAGAATGTCCCAAAGCACTTTATAGCCAATGAAGGACCTTTAAAGTACTTTATTAAGTATAATGTATATTGTAAATATAAACTAAATTTTTTGCTTGAAATCAAGAAAAGGACAATAGCATCTCCAGAATCCTGAACAAAAGCACTGAGCTGCCAACACTGAAGCAAAATGCATTCCTGTTCATCAACTTTTTTGGCCTTGGGTTTTCCTGTCAGTTTTACTATATGGCTTCCTTATCAAAGCACTTTATCAGAAGGGAGTGGATGTGGGTTAACCACTTCACTCAACTTTACTTCCCAACAAACCATTTATGAGCAATTGTCAGCAAAGTGTTGTATGCCAACTCCATGCAGACTTTCTGGTATTCTTCAGCTGCACGGCACACAGGTGTGGGTGAGTAAAACTTTTCAGTACTCATTTTAAAGAAAAAGAGTCCTTCCTGCTTGTAATGTTTGAACGTCTGTCAGGCTCATGGCGACCTGGTAGCTCTGGCTGCCTCAGGGCAAACCGATCTTGCAGTGGGTCCTCAACCAGGCATTTGGCCCCTTATTTGCATATGCAACGTGCCCAACGCCTGTTTTAGGTGTGGGAACTGCACGCCAATTTTTTGCCCTTTACCAATATGGCGGGTGACGCACATCTGGTTTATAATGAGTGTGCGCTTCCAGTCCACCATACTGGAGGCCATAGATCCTAAAGGTGGGAGGGGTGTGCAGGTAGGAAAGGAATTTTTTTTAAAAAGCCAAATGGAATTTTGAGTTTTATACAGAGTGGCATTGACTACAAAAGCCAGAAAGTGATGTTGAATTTGTATAAGACAATGGTTAGGCCACAGTTGGAGTGTTGCATGCAGTTCTGGGCATTGCTTTAGGAAGGATATTGGAGTTGTGGAAAGGGTACAGGGAAGATTCACTCAAATGATACTAGGAATGAAGGACTATAGTCATGAATGAAAGAATCCAACAACTGAGGCTTCTTCTCTTGAACAGAGAAGATTAAGGGGAATCAAAGTGAGCTTTTCAAAATAAGGAAAGGATATAAGATGATAAACAATGAAAGGTTGTTTCCATTGGTTCATGAATCAGATAAAGGGGGCAGAGACTCAAGATTATCATTAGAAGAATGAAGTGGAATATACATAGAATCATAGAATAATACAGCACTGAAAGAGGCCATTCGGCCCATTGTGCCTGTGCCAGCTCTTTAAAACAGCGATCCAGTTCATCTCACTTTCCTGCTCTTTCCCCATAGCCCTGCAAATATTTCCTTTTTTAAGTATATATCCAATTTCCTGTTGAAAGTTGCTATTGGATCTGCTTCCACCACCCATTTTTATGACAATGCGTTTTAGATCATCATAATTCACTGAGTAAAGAAAATTCTCCTCATCTCTCCACTGGCTTTCTGTGTCCTCTGGTTACTGACCCTCCTGCCAGTGGAAACAGTTTCTCCCGATCTACTTTATCAAACCCCCTCATAATTTTGAACACCTCTACTGAATCTCTCCTTATCTTGCTCTGCTCTAAGGAGAACAGTCTCCTTCTCTAGTCTCTCCATATAACTGAAGTCCTTCATCCCTGGTACCATTCTAATAAATCTCCTCTGCACCCTCTTCAGGGCTTTGACATCCTTTCTAAAGTGTGGTGCGTAGAATCGGGGGAATTTTTACCCCAAAAAAACGGGTGGGTAGGCATCAGGTGGGAAGTTAAAGTGTTAAAAATCTGAATCCTGACCTCAACCTGCCTCCAACCCGCCCACTTCCGGTTTTAGCGGAGGCGGGACGGGGGCGAGCAGCCAACCCGATTTAAGTGGAGGCGGGTCACCCATTGAAATATTATAATGAGGCTGGCATGCCTCATGGTGATCCACCAGTACAAATTTAACTCTGGCTGGTCGGGTGTGCATGTGTACGTGTGTACATCAAGATGACTGGATTGGGCTTGGCTATGATACCCTGATGTTAAATAACAGATACTCCGTGTGCAGTCTCTCACCTGAGGAATGGCCACTCAGGTGAGGTACTCCAGCATGAAACAGCAGCTTAAAGAAGAAGACAGATAATTAGGGGAGAAAATTGATTGAGAAAAAAAACCTTTGTGTGTGTGTGTATATATAGATTTAAGCTCAATAGAATAATTTACAATAGCTGACATTTACAATAAGCGCTTTACAGCGACGTAAACCCCTAAATAATGTCAAACCGTCTGACCTGTAAGTTCAGAGGGCAAGTGCTTAATGTAGTCCAACATAAAGAAGTCATTTCTTTTCCTGTAAACCACTCACGGTTTGTTTTATTCATACCTCACGTTGTTTAGCTTAGCATTTTCTATTTAGAATGATACGTTTATCTTATAAAGTAATTGTTTGTTCTGTTTTGTGCAAAACTCATTGGTCCAAAGAAGGCTGGTGCTCAGAATAACACAGGCCTGAGGCTGAGTGAAATGTGCACACGGTCTTGTACTTTACATTAGTGCCCAGCAGCTGGAGAGCAAAAAGCAGAACATTGGCCAGTGTGAGAGCAGCAAAGTGGAGAGGACAAGTTAAGCAGGCTTGATGTGGAGAGGTTTTTGTGGTGGTCTGGAAGTCAGTGGAAACACATGCGGATAGCTTATGTTCTTTACAGAAAGAAACCACCAGACCACGTGTAATAGTAGGGAAAGTGTGGCTTTAAAATTCTTGGTGTATACTCATTTTAAATGGAGACAATGGCCTCGATATTACCCCCCCCTCGATATTAAAATCTTTTTAAAAAAGGGGAAGGAGACCCCAACCCGCTGCATGCGCACTCATTGCCATTTTTACATAGGAACATGAGGCCATTCAGCCCCTCAAGCCTGTACCGCCATTCAATGAAATCATGGCTGATCTGCGACCTAACTCCATATACCCGCCTTTGGACCATATCCCTTAATACCTTTGGTTAACAAGCTAATTGGCTGCCGCGTGTCCCACATTACAACAGTGACTCCACTTCAAAAGTACTTCATTGACTGTAAAGCGCTTTGAGACGTCTGGTGGTCATGAAAGGCGCTATATAAATGCAAGTCTTTCTTTCTATCAATCTCAGATTTAAAATTAACAATTGATCTAGCATCAATTGCCGTTTGCAGAAGAGAGTTCCAAACTTCTACCACCCTTTGTGTGTAGACGTATTTCCTAATTTCACTCCTGAAAGATCTGTCTCTAATATTTAGACTATGCCCCCTAGTCCTAGAATCCCCAACCAGCAGAAATAGTTTCTCTCAGTCAACCCTATCTGTTCGCCTTAATATCTTGAAAACTTCAGCGTGTTTCGTGTCTTTAGAGTGTCCCACCCTCAAGAGGCGGGGCACTTCATTAACATATTTAAATCAGGCTCCCGCAGAGCAATTGTGAGCCTGATGTAACAGTTGCCAAGTGGGTTTCCCAGGGATCGGGAAACCCGGCAGTAAAAGGGAGCCGGGCGCTGCTGGCTCAAGAAGGTAAGTGCATTGTACAGCACTCCTTGTGGGCCAGGCCAGCCCCTCAAGGAAGCTTTCAGCCTTCCCTTTGCCGATGGTGGTCTCTCTCTCCCCCCTTCTACAATAGTCGGCCTCCCCTGCCCCCCTCCAGCCCCGATGTGTCGTTCCCTCCCTTCTGCGATTGCCTCTTCCCTCCCCCTGCCCGATCTCTCACTCCCTCCCTCCCGCGATGGGCTCTCTTTACCCCCCTACTAATCGCAGATATCTCCCTACCTCCCAGTTGCCAGGGACCGTCCCCTAGGGTTTCCTGCCGCGGTATTCCCGCCCAGCAGCCGGCCAGCCTGTCAATTTGGCTGGTTGCCAGGCCAAACAAAAGAAAAAGGGGGAGAAATTGAGTATAGCCCTGTTTGGGGCGCCAGCCTCGCCAGGGCGCTAAAAGTAGCACCCCGGAAACATTTGCACCCGCGCACCGGAAATTGAGTGGTTGCGCCCCAAAGGGAGGCGCCCCGCATCCCTCTTGGGGCGCTGCGAGTGAATATCGTGGCGCTACTTGCCACAGCTCCACACGCTGCGGCACGTCGCGCTGCGGTACTGCAGGCTTTCCTCCCCTTCTTAAAGGGGAGGGGCCTTGTGCAGCGCAACCTGGGGCCCAGCTGGGCCCCCGAGGATCGGGAGTGCCGGCAAAAGGGCCCGGCACTGAAGAGAAGTGCCGGGCTGTTGGAGCGCAGCCGGCACTCCACGGGGGGGGGGGTTCAGGAGGCCGGGGACGGGAGCGCAGGCAGGTGTTGGCAGGCGGCCAACAACAAAAATGGCCGTCCCGCACCTCGCCTTTTAATTTGCTCCTCCCCGGCCGCAGGTAGGCCCCCCTGAACCGGTCGGACATAGCGTCTGACAGTAAATCAGGGGACGCTGCCAAATATCGCGGCCGGGGCGTCAGCGGGGCGCTGCGCACACCGATGACGTCATCGGCAGCGGCGCAGCGCTAACGGTTAGCGCCACCACTAAGGTCCCGCGGAATTTAGCGGGAGGCGTGGGCAGTGCCAGGCGTGGGCAGTGCCGCGCCCGGGCGCGAGTTGGCTTGCGACCCACTTAGCCCCCCCTTAAGGCGCTAAGGGGTGGCGCAACCAACTGAATTTCTCCCCCAAAGAATTGTAATGTCCTGTCGTTAAATTTGGCAGGACCTCTGCATCACCAACCTTGCTGGGTTCTCCCTGCGCTCCCCTGCACCCTGACCGCCGCCTCGTAAATATCGGGGCCTATATTGTTGAAGGTGGTGGGCTTTTTTTCGACTTTAAAAAGACAACCACATTTTCTTTCTCGTAAGAATATAATAGGAGCAGGAGTAGTCCACACGACCCTCGAGCCTGCTCTGCCGTTCAATAAGATCACGTCTGAACTTTACATCAACTCCACTTTCCCGCCCTATCCCCATATCCCTTGATTCCCTTAGTGCCCAAAAATCTAGTGCTCTCAGTCTTGAATACACTGAACAACTGAGCATCCACAACCCTCGAGAGTAGAGAACTCCATGAATTATATGACTGTCTCGAGGGTGACTTTTTGGGGGGATAGGAGGATATTGATATGCCTACACCCACAATAGTTGACTTTGTGAGCACACAAAGAGGCTTTTATTGCAAAATGGATATTTTTTATGACTTTTCCATTAGGAATTTGCTGACTTAACATTGGTATATCAGAGGGAAAAAAGTGTACATTTGCACAGCACCTTACAACATCAGTTAGAAATGACTCAAAATGTTTAGCACATAATGAATTACTTTGAAGTGAACTCGCTGTTATGTAGGCGAATGCATCAATTACTCAGGTGCATAGTTGCAAATAACCAAAATAGTCTCTTTTGATGTTCCATAATTTAAAGAATGATGTCTGCCAGCAACATGACCCTTTTGTTTCAGCCTTTCATCCGCCAAGGCAAGCCTGCCCCTTCAAGTTTATACGCTCTGCTCTTTACTGCTTCGATTCAAAGTTCTGATAGATCAACAGATTGTAATTTATAATCTTCACCATTTATATTCAGCATTTACACCGGGTTAAAAATATTCTCTAGTATTTATGGATGCACTTAATTACAAGGCAGCATGCTACGTTTTTCCTGTATATGGCTTAAGAAATGGATTGAACAAAGAGGCTTAATATAGCTGTATGTTACTATGGTTACCAATCAACAAAATCATAAATATTTCAGGTCTACTGTAAATCATTTTTTGTTTCTTATCACCGTTTGATCAGCTGGTTGAGAACAGTAAGTAAAAATCATGCGCAGGCTTAGAGATGTTACCATTTTCATAAGAATTTTAGAAAACAGAAACTTGTTGCGAGGTTTGGAAGGGAAATGAGACTTTGTAACAGATATTGTAAAGGCCTCATTTTGTAGTTTATCCAACTGCTGTACACTATTAGAGAATGATGTGGAAACAATTCTGCTGTAATGTTAACCGGTCTTTTGAAATCTTTTACACAGTACCTTTTTATTTACAAATAAAACTAACTTTGTTTATACCTTACTGAAATGCATGCACGTAAGAAAAATACATATAGGCAAGAATATTTTACAAGTCAATTATACATTAAATTCAGATGATGTCATGAAATGTGGGATCAAAACTCATAACATTTATCAAACTCATTTGAACTTCAAAATGCATTAATTGTACTCCAGCTTGCATTCATTTATATAGACAGGTGGAACTTGTCGTTTTCTGCGCTATCAGCAAATAGTTTTTTTTAATTTCTCTCTACACTATAGGGAAATAGAGCATTAACATATTAATATTTATATATATTTATATATATATATAAGGGATATATATATATATAGATATGTTTGGACCCGAACACCCTGTGATTTAAGAACAATCTCGCCATCAATACGCAATGTAAAATTCAACAGTTGAAAGAATTACAACTAATATTAATGCTCTTTTGGTTTCTTAATATTAACTTTGAGTATTTTTTACTTTTAAAAACAATGAGGGATTGACTTTTACTCTCTGGGTTTTGGGTGGATTGGGTTGGGTTGGGGCAGGGGTGAATGCAAAGTGCACTCGCAGACACAGAGTTCAGGTGAAACGGGTGGAAGGCAGCAGCTGCCCGACAGGTGGGAGCGGAAAATTGGGCGCCCAGAGGCTCACCTGGAAAGCGGATAAGTCGCAGGAAAGGGGCTTTGATAGGATCTCACAGGAGAGATGGGGAGGTTAGTCCGTCCGAGGCACAGGAGGCTGTGACTTTCCTTGTGGGGCCCGGAGGAGTACTCTTGCTCCTCCTGGCTTGATTTTGACTTATTTGCCTGGCCTCTTTGACCTCCCGACAGCTGCTGACCTTTCATCCGGCAGGAAAGCTGCGGCCTGAGTTAACACCCAGCTGGGGTGTTCCATTGATGTCATGGGATCCTGTTTTACATAAATGAACGAGGCTCCCACCTACCTCTGTCGGGCGCCTCGGCTGCAGAACTGCAGTGGTGGTTAGAGATTCCAGCGGGAACGAGGCAGTAGGACTGCACACTCCATTTTAAAGTCCCTCCCTCTGGGAGTCTTGATGACGCTGTTGGCGATAGACTTTGTAGGAGAAGCTGCTGAGCTTGATGATGCAAATGAAGTGAACTTAATTCTCATGTGAATAGTTGAAATGGCAGGATTCCTGAAGCACCCTGAGTTAATAACTATATTGATTTGTTTTGGCAGCTTATCTGCACGCTCAAGCTGAATAACTCCTCTCAGCCCATGTACCTGATGAAGTTGTCAGCACTCACTATCCAAACAAAAATATATATATATAGTTTTTAAATAAAACAATCCAGGAGTGTAAAAAGGAGTACCACTTGCAACAGTTCCGATAATGTTATTTCTGCTACGGTAAGTACTGTTAATCAGAATGTGCTGTAACTCAGATCTGCTACTTTGAATTGGTACGTTACATGCAAAGAATCTGAATTTAAACTATTAATACATTATCTCAAAGATTACATTGATTGAAGCGGTGGAATTAATCCAGCCATTCTTTCAGAAGAGCAGTTGGAAGAAGGCAAAAGATTACAAGCATCAATGGGAGATGGGCAACATTTGGAGCTGAATGCAATTATTCAGCAATGAATGTATTTCCTTTCCAGAATAGCGCAGAGAAAAATTTGTCTCTACTTCAAAGTTAATACATCAAGATTTTTAGTTTTATTTCAACAGTGTTGCCATGGGAATGTAATGCAGTGTGCTAATTAGTGGCAGGTCATAGATTCATACCTGTGAGTTATGTATCTCAGCAATGCTATTATAAGCAAGTTGCACGTGGAAGAAGGGAAAATCAATTGGAGAGTTGTACAGGGCTAATCTTCCATGCCCCTTAGCAAATTGTCACAGAGCAGCATAGATAGAGACCTGGGGAGTGGTTCACTGCCCGTTCCTATACTTAGGTATATAGGTAGCAAACTGTGCATTGTTTTGGAACTCCAAGGCTGGCCAGATGGACTGATTTTTTTTTTTATGTTCCTATGTTCCTAATTGTGTAATTAGTTATTAAAATAATATGATCTGAGAAACTGCGTGTGAATAGTTTTTATCCATTGTAACTTCATATATTACCAGTTCCATTTTGTTTTAAGTTATAGGTGATCAATGTACATAGATTGTCAGCGATATTCATGTATAAACACTTAAAACACTCGTATGAAATTCTTTCGTGTGCCGGGGAGGTGTTAACCCATTTAAAATAAACATTCCTGAATTAAAATAGGGGACAGAGGAATGTTAGACAAACACGTTAAGCATACATCCACCGATGTTCCTGATGGTAATTTCCAGGCTCAGGTTCCTGCATGCATCCTGCAACATTTTGTTTGGTTCAAGTTTAAATTAAATTGAAACGATCGTAATCCATGAGTATAGAAACCTAAATAAGTAAATAAGAATAACATTGCTTCTATTTATTGCACATCAGACTAGCTAATATTTTTGCTGCTGTGTTCATGTAATATTTTTTTTGTCAATTATATAGATGTGTGTCCTGAATGTGTGCAGAAATATATGCAAGATCAATTTATGAGAAGCTTGGCAAAGATGTTAATTTAGTTATCTTGTTATTTTCATGTTTTCTTCACTACAGATTTATAAGCCGTTCTGAAATAGGCTTCTAAAATAGATCACTATTTAATTAGTTCTGAGCAATTACTTTATTTGGAATGATGTGGGAGGTTTCAAACTGTGAGTGTTGCCTTGGTAAAATAAATAAAAATTAACTGCGTGTGTTTATTAGCCGTTTAAATTGGGCAGTTGCTCATGCAGAAACGGGGAGCCTTAACCTCAGTGGTGTTTAGTTGGGAGCCAGTAACCATGGCCCTCGGTTCTGAGCTAATAACTTGTGAATGTAAGAAGTCACACAACACCAGGTTATAGTCCAACAGTTTTATTTGAAATCACAAGCTTTCGGAGCGCTGCTCCTTCGTCAGGTGACTTGTGAAGCACTGGAAACCAAAGGTATCATGTAATATTCGTTGTTGTGTTTTCATTGTGGAAGTGTTGGCCTAGAAATTCAGTCGCGTTTGCGCCCACTTATGGGCTATAGAGTGGTTTGCGTCGGAAGTTTTTTCGCGCCCGAAATTCAGTTGGTCCGTAACATCGACGTTAGCCGGTAGCGCTGCGCCGGCACCGATGACGTCATCGGTGTGCGCAGCGCCCCGGTTCCAATGCAATTCCGGTCCGACCGCCAAATTCAGTTGTGGCGGCCGCAAACAGCGTTTGCAAAACGGTGCCTTGCAGCTCCGAGAGGCCGGCGCATAAAGGTGGAGGGGCGGCCGGCCGCTTTCCCGGCGGCCGCCTGGCCGCACCTCCCTCCCCGGACTCCTGCACCACCCCCCCGCGGCATTGGTGTGTCACTCCCGCGAGCCCGGCACTTCTCCGTGGTGCCGGGCTCATTTGCCGGGGGAATCCAGCGGCGATCTCACGGCTGCAGGCAGCTCCTCCTTAAGAGAAGGAGGAGGCCTGCAGTACCCCAGCCTGCCGCACCGCATCGGGTGCCGCAGCGGCAGCTGGACGCCTGAAACTGACATTCTTCGCCCCAAACGAGGCGGCCAAACCCTCCAATAGCGCCCGCCTCCGTGTTGGGGCGGCGCAACTGAATTTCAGGCGGGCGCTACGGGAATCCGGCCGAGCGCTAAATTTCGGGCGCTAAAGACCTGGCGGGGCTATACCTAATTTCTAGGCCCAGATGCCAAAATAATGAATTTTAACAGACAATTAGGGAACCAGAGAATTATTTGATATTTGCCTGTTGAGCGATACACTGTCAAAAACATTGAGTAGCATCATTAGTGAGGATTGTGCAATTATATAACTAGAGGAGGCATGTGCCTATTTGCTGCATCTAGTCCTATATAGCTCATTGTTCTAACTGTACTCATCATTAATAGAAAGCAGCAAGTACACATCCTGTAACCCTATTTCCTTATTTATTGTGAGTATCCTTCCTATGCTGAGATACATTTCCTTTGTAATAAAGCAGTGAAAACCCATCCTTTGTGCAAACTTTACTTGGACAGCCTCTCACTTTGGTATTGTCATGTACACCTTTGATGTGTTGTGCAGCTTCATCTTCTCTTTTTACATTATTACATTTAATATTCACATTAAATACTTAACAGTATAAAAACTAGGCAACTGAAAAAATGCTAAAACTATAATACATATTTTGTATACAGTATTTTATATGAAATAACAACAGAATGCCGTTTGATAGAATTGTAATAAGAATGGATAAAATTAAACTTGGTGGTATTTGAGAGCATTGAAAGACCTGGAGACTATATACTGCAGAACCAACAAGCAAACCAGAGAATGCTAATGCTTATTTGTAACTAGCATGTTTCTGAAGGGTATATGTGAGAGGGATATCTGTAAAGGGACAGTGCTTGGTGAAACGGAGTCAATTGTAAACTTTAATAGACTTTAAAAACGGGAATTTGGTGCAGAGGGGGAAAGAGGGTGCGAAGTAATTTAAACCAAGTAAATATATAAATAAATAACCAGTAATTAATTAGGTCTAAGGAGATAAAATTTAAATGAATTAAGTAGTGGATACCAACATTAAACAAAACATAAGACTTTTAAGTAAAATGATGAGACAGCTGAGACCCGTTGCCTACAATTCCTGAGCCATATGGGAACTCCAGGATGCTTCATGTGTCCTGGATAACCACGTGTTCAGGAAGTGCACCCAGCTGCTCAAACTCGAGCACTGGGTTTTTGAGCTTGAGGAGCGGCTATAGTCACTGCAGGGAATACGGGAGGCTGAGAATTTCCTGGATCACATGTTCTAGGAGGTGATCACCCCACAGCCACAGAATGTTCAGGGGATAGTAAGTGGGTCGCCTTCCAGGAGTGTGGCGCTCACAAACTGGTTTTCAGTGCTGAATACTGGCGACACCGCGGGGAAGTGCAGCCTAGAGCACGGCCATGGCACCGTGGGGCAATTGGCTGCTCAGGAGGGGACAGCGAAGTGTGGAAATACAGTTATCATAGGGGATTCAGCAGTCAGAGATTAGACAGGCGTTTCTGAAATAATAATAATAATTCAACTTTATTGTCATTGCACAAGTACATGAACAACGAAATGTGATCTTGCAAGCTCCCATGACTGGGAGAAGCAAAGTCGGTGCGCGCCGCCATTCCATTTCCACCATTCCTCCTGTCCGACAATCTTCAGCCCAACGCCCGGGCCTGCTCACCAGCCGCTCCTCTTTCCGTGACCTTCTCACCAACCGCCCCTCCTCGGGGCTCCTTCCGTGACCTTCTGTACCTGGTCTTCCCTGATGGTCACCCCTCCAGGTACTAACCAGGCCTGGCTCTGCTTAGCTTCCAAGCCTTGCCAGTGACCCTGTCCCTAGTCCCAGGAGGGGGCTCGACCTGCAGAAGACGGTGGCCCTCGCTAACTCGTTAGACGTGGCCCTCCAGAACATGGACGCCTACCCCCCTGACCGGATGGCCACGTGGATGCCACGGGAGCAGCCATCTTGGGACCCGGTAAGGCCACAAGCCGCCAGCAGCCCAACTACAGCGGCAATGACCAGAGGCCAGAAATGCTACTTCTGCGGCCAGGCCGAGCACCCCAGACAGCAATGCCCAGCAAAGGACGCGACCTGCTCCAAATGCGGCAAGAAAGGCCACTGCGCGAGAGTGTGCAAGGCGAAATCGACCCCCAATTCCAGCAGCGCCTCGTGTGAACCGTACAGGCTGCCATTTTGGACCCCACCAACCACGTGTGAGTCGTGCGGGCCGCCATTTTGGACACCACCAGCCGAGGGGGAGCCGCCATCTTGGACACCATCTCGGGACTAGACCCTCGGCGCGGGCGAATACTACAGCGACCCACCGACCTCGACGATGGCCTCCATCACCCTGGACCAATCTAGGCCCCATCAACTAGCCAGGTCCATGATGAACGTAAAGGTAAATGGCCATGCCACAAATTGCCTTTTCGACTGCGGAAGCACGGAGAGCTTCATCCACCCCGACACGGTGCGACGCTACTCCCTATCGGTTATGCGCACACGCCACCAGGTCTTTATGGCCTCAAAGTCCCATACGGCGGACGTCGGCGGCTACTGTGTAGCGACTCTGACAATGAACGGCGTGGAGTACAGAGAGTTTAAATTCCTCGTCCTGCCACAGCTCTGCGCTCCCGTACTGCTGGGATTAGACTTCCAGTGCCATCTGGAGAGCGTCACGATGGCATATGGCGGGCCCCTGCCCCCACTTACAGTCTGCAGCCAGCAGAATTTAAACACGGCGCCGCGCAAAGTATGCAGCCTGTCCACCCTGAAGGTCAAACCCCCCCCCCCCCCCCGTTGTTCGCTAACCTCGCCAAAGACTGCAAGCCAATTGCTACTAAAAGCAGGCGGTACAGTGCCGGGGATAGGAGCTTTATTAAATCAGAAGTACAAAGACTCCTGAGGGAAGGGATTATCGAGGGCAGCACCAGCCCATGGCGAGCCCAAGTGGTGGTAGTGAAGACCGGCGAAAAACAGCGCCTGGTTATTGATTACAGCCAGACGATCAATCGATACACGCAATTAGACGCATACCCACTTCCCCGCATATCTGACATGGTCAACCAGATAGCACAATACCGGGTATTCTCGACGATTGATCTGAAGTCGGCATACCACCAGCTCCCCATCAGGCCTGAGGACCGCCAGTACACGGCCTTCGAGGCTGACGGTCGCCTCTACCACTTCCTCCGAGTCCCCTTTGGCATCACCAACGGGGTCTCGGTCTTCCAAAGGGAGATGGACCGGATGGTTGACCAGAACGCGCTGCAGGCCACCTTCCCCTATCTAGACAACGTCACCATCTGCGGCCATGACCGGCAGGACCACGACGCCAACCTAGAAAAATTCCTCTGTACGGCCCAACGGCTGAATCTGACATACAACAGAGAAAAATGTATGTTCCGCACCGCGCGCCTCGCTATTCTTGGCTGCGTGGTGGAAAACGGAGTCATCGGCCCCGACCCCGACCAAATGCGCCCCCTCCTGGAACTACCCCCCACCCACTGCCTAAAAGCCCTGAAGAGATGCCTAGGGTTCTTCTCTTACTACGCCCAGTGGGTGCCCAACTATGCGGACAAAGCCCGGCCCCTCATCAAGTCAACCTCCTTCCCCCTGACGGCAGAGGCCCGTGCGGCCTTCACCCTCATAAAAGAGGACATTGCGAAGGCCACAATGCACGCAGTGGATGAGTCCATCCCTTTCCAAGTGGAGAGCGATGCATCCGACTTTGCCCTAGCCGCAACCCTTAACCAGGCGGGGAGACCCGTGGCCTTCTTTTCACGGACCCTCCAGGGCCCCGAAATTCGACACTCCTCAGTCGAGAAGGAGGCCCAGGCGATAGTGGAGGCTGTACGGCACTGGAGGCATTACCTGGCCGGTAAACGTTTCACCCTGCTCACTGACCAACGGTCAGTAGCATTTATGTTTAACAACAGACAAAGGGGGAAAATCAAAAATGATAAGATATTGCGGTGGAGGATCGAGTTATCCACCTACAACTACGATATCTTATACCGGCCTGGGAAACTTAATGAGCCCCCAGACGCCCTATCCCGTGGGACATGTGCCAACGCACAAGTCGATAGGCTACGGACCCTCCACAACGATCTCTGCCACCCGGGGGTCACCAGGTTCTTCCACTTTATTAAAGCTCGCAACCTGCCTTACTCCATCGAGGAGGTCAGGACCATGACCAGGAACTGCCAGGTCTGCGCTGAATGCAAACCGCATTTTTATAGGCCAGACAGGGCACACCTGATTAAAGCCACCCGCCCCTTCGAACGTCTCAGCGTCGATTTCAAGGGGCCCCTTCCCTCCTCTGACCGCAACACGTACTTCCTCAATATTATTGACGAGTACTCCCGTTTCCCCTTCGCCATCCCCTGCCCGGACATGACCAGCGCCACAGTCATCAGGTGCCTCCACGACCTGTTCGCCATATTTGGCTTCCCCAATTACATCCACAGCGACAGGGGCTCGTCGTTCATGAGCGACGAGCTGCGCCAGTACCTGCTCGAGAAGGGCATAGCCACGAGCAGGACTACCAGCTACAACCCCCGGGGTAACGGACAGGTAGAGAGGGAGAACGCAACGGTGTGGAAGACCGCCATGCTCGCCCTAAAATCCAAGGGCCTCCCAATCTCCCGCTGGCAAGATGTCCTCCCCGATGCGCTCCACTCCATACGATCACTGCTCTGTACTGCCACAAACGCCACCCCTCACGAGAAGATGTTCGTCTTCCCCAGGAAATCCACCTCGGGGACATCACTACCGCCATGGCTGACATCTCCGGGACCCGTCCTGCTCAGGAAACACGTGAGGAGCCATAAGACGGACCCCCTGGTCGAAAAGGTTCACCTCCTCCACGCCAACCCACAGTACGCCTACGTGGCGTATCCTGACGGGCGGGAGGACACAGTCTCAATTCGAGACCTCGCACCCTCAGGTACCACCCGAAACACCATCGATCACCACCCACTACCTCCACCCAGCACCACTACCCACGACGCACCACCGGGGTGTCTACCACGAACTGACGACATGCCGGTGCCATCCCTACCCCGAGAGGACGACACGCCAGTGCTCCGTCCCACGCGAGAAGCGGCCGCGGGCAAAGAACCGCCGCAACCGGCACCACGAAGATCATTACGGCAGACAAGACCCCGGAGAGACTTTCGTATACGAACTTTTGAAACACTTCACCCCGCCGGACTCTTTTTTAAACGAGGGGTGAATGTGGTAAACCACTGTTAACCTGTACATGCCTGTGTGGTAAACCACTGTTAACCCTGTACAAGTCCAGGCATGTCTCAGTCTCACATGGTGTTTTGGCTCCCTGGTGCCAGGGTAAAGGACATCACTGAACGGGTGCAGAACATGTTGCGGGAGGGCGGTGAAGGGAACAGCCAGAAGTCATAGTCCATGTGGGAACCAGTGGCATAGGTAGGAAAACGGTTGAGGTCCTACAGACAGAGTTTCAGGAGCTAGGGAAGGAAGTTTAAGAGCAGGACCTCAAAGGTAGTAATCTCTGCATTACTCCTAGTGCCACGTGCTAGTGAGTATAGGATATAGGAGCAGTAAGATAAGACCGGTTAACGCGTGGCTGGAGAAATGGTGCAGGAGGGAGGGCTTTAGATTCCTGGGTCATTGGGACCAGTTCTGGGGCAGAAGGGACCTGTACAAGATGCACGGGATGCACCTCAACAGGGCTGGGACCAATATCCTAGCAAGGAGGTTAAATCGTGGTGTGGTGGTGGATCTAAACTAGTTTGGCAGGGAGATGGGCACCAGGATGAAGCATTAGAGAAGAGATAAAAAGAGCACAGAGGACTGGGGGAGACAAACAGCATTAGAATAAAGAGTAGCTCAGAAATAGGAAGTATCAAATGGGGGGAAATGTGAGGCAGACAGATGGGTTTGGGGTGCACGTATGTAAATGCCTGGAGCATGGTAAATAAGGTTGGTGAGCTGCAGGCACAAGTAGCGACATGGGATTATGATATAGCGGCAATAACGGAGACCTGGCCCAAACAAGGGGAGGAATGGCCACTTGCTATTCCTGGCTACAGTGTATTCAGGAAAGATAGGGAAGGAAGTAAAGGAGGGGAGGTGGCAGTATTTATGAAAGATACTGTTACAGCACTAGAAAGGGATGATGTACTTGAGAGTTCAAAGACAGAATCTATTTGGTTAGAATTGAGGAACAATAGAGGAGCTATTACACTGCTGGGTGAATACCAAAGGCTACCAAATAGTGGGAAGGAGATAGAGGAGCAAATCTGCTGGCAAATTTCAGAAAGATGCAAGAACTTTAGATTAGTGATAATGGGGGACTTCAATTATCCTAATATAGACTGGCAAAATAACAGTATAAAGGGCAAAGAGGGCGAGGAATTCCCGAAATGTGTACAAGAGAACATTCTTGATTAGTGTCTCCAGCCCAATGAGGAAGGAAGCTGTGCTGGATCTGGTTCTGGGGAATGTAGTGGTGCAAGTGAAGCACATTTCAGTGAAGGAGCATTTGGGAAACCGTCATCACAATATATCAGGTTTAGAGTAATTATGGAAAAGGAAAAGGAAAAATTGAATGTAAAAATACTCAGCTGGAGGAGGACTAATTTCATTGAGTTGAAAGGGGATCTGGCCCAGGTGGATTGGAATCAAAGATTGGCAGGTAAAACAGTAAATGAGCAATGGGAGGCTTACAAAGAGGTGATAGTTTGGGCACAGACTAGACATATTCCCAGGAGGGGGAAAAGAAGGCCATCCAAAGCTAGAGCTCCCTGGATGACTAAAGATAGAGATTAAAATGAAACAGAAAATGGAGGCTTATGATAAATGTCGGGTTTATAATACAGTAGAGAACCAAGCTGAATACAAAAAGTACAGGGGAGAACTGAAAAAGGAATTAAGTGGGACAAAGAGAGTGTACGAGAATTAATTAGTGGCTAACATAAAAGGGAACACTAAAGTTCTTTATAAACATATAAATAGTAAAAGGATGGTCAAAGGAAGGGTGGGGCCAATGAGGGACCAAAAAGGAGACCTTTTTGTGGAGGCGGAGGAAATGGCTGAGATACTAAATGAGTATTTTGCATCCGTCTTCACAAAAGAAGAGGATGCTGCCAATGTCACAGTAAAGGAGGAGGTAGTAGAAAATTGGATAGGATAAAAATAGATAGAGAAGGTACTTAAAAGGTTGGCAGCGCTCAAAGTAGCAAAGTCACCTGGTCCGATGCGTTCTAGGTAGCTGAAGGGATCAAGGATGGAAATAGTGGAAGCTCTGGCCACAATCTTCCAATCCTCCTTAGATATGGGAGCAGCGCCAGAGGACTGGAGGATTGCAAATGTTACGCCCCTGTTCAAAAAAGGGAAGAGGGATAAACAGGCCAGTCAGCCTAATGTCGGTGGTGGAGAAACTTTTAGAGACAATAATCCTGAAGAAAATGAATTGGCACTTGGAAAAATATGGCTTAATAAATTAAATCCAGCAGGGATTTGTTAAAAGTAAATTGTGTTTGACTAACTTGATTGAGTTCTTTGATGAAGTAATGGCAAAGGTTGATGTTGTGTATATGGACTTTCAAAAGGCGACAAAGCACCACATAATAGACTTGGCAAAATTGAAGTCGGTGGGATTAAAGGGGCAGTGGCTTACGTGGATACAAAATTGGTTAAGCGACAGAAAGCAGAAAGTAGTGGTGAACGGTTGCTTTTCAGACTAGAGGGAAGTGTGCAGTGGTATCCCGCAGGGATCGGTGTTGGGACCACTGCTCTTTTTGATACATATTAATGACCTGGATTTGGATATACAGGGAATAATTTCAAAGTTTGCAGATGACACGAAACTCAGAAATATAGTAAACAGTGAGGAGGATAGTAACAGACTTCAGGAGGGCATAGACAGACTGGTGAAATGGGCAGACACATGGCAGATTAATTTTAACGCAGAGAAGAGTGAAGTGATTCACTTTGGTAGGAAGAATGAAGAGATGCAATATACAATTTATAGGGGGTGCAAAAAACAGAGACACTTGGAGGTGTATGTACACACGTCGTTGAAGGTGGCGGGACAAGGCGAGAAGACTGTTAAAAAGGCATACGGGATCCATGTCTTTATAAACAGAGGCATAGACCAGAATTTTCCAGGGTGGTAGCGAGCGTGATCGGTGGCGGATTGGGTGTGAAAGTTGTTATTTTTGACAGCGGGTCAAGAACCCGCTGTCATCCCACCCCCACATGCCTTTCCCCCAGATCGGCAAGAGGTGGGTGACCCAACTGAAATGATTAACGGCTTGTTGTCAGACCCTTAACAGGTTTTTTTCAACGTACTTTTTAAATTTAACTGCATGGCAACGGCAACCACGCTGCTCGGGAAGCATGTCTGTCAACCTGAGGCGGGAGTTCCGTGGCCATTGCTCCAGCTTATTGCTTGACGGCATCAAATATACAGTAAAAGCTCCCACCGGACAGATGATCACTTTCCTCAGGCAGAAGCAGTTGCTCAGTCCATTTCCAGCACAGATCCTGCAGGCTGCAAGTGTTTCCAGCAAAGCCTCATTGAAACAACCGCTTTCACCATTGATAGAATACTACTGTCATCTGTACTTCACCTGCCATCTATTCCATCAACATGGGTGCCGTTTATACTGTCTCACCTTGGTCCTCAGAATCAAACCACGATCAGCCCCAACGCTAGCAGCACCAGGCACACCAGTAGCACCAACAACGACACCAACCTTCTCCGTAATCACCTGATGCTGCACAGGACAGAGCGCATCAGCACCCGAGCACATTGCTGCCCGGGAGGCCGGGGATGGCCTCATCATGGCCAGATTTAGTTACCCTTACAAAAATGATATACCAGGTTGGCATCACCCGACACCAACACCATAAAGCATCCCTACAATGACCAAGCCATCCCCTTCACACTCATCACCATTCCGGGGGTACCGTTATGTCTCACTAACTCACTAAGCCACTTCCAAAGGTGCACACAAATCTGTCCAAGTGTTGAAAATAATTTTTTTTATGTTTGACACCAAATTAACAGAAACTTTACATAAACATTGGATAAAACACCCAAGTGCCTACCCTTGTGTGTTGTTAGTTGGTATGATTGCACTAGGATGATGGTGAGTGTGAGGGGTGACTAGTGAAATGGGGATGTGGTAATGTAGATAGAGGGGGATGGGTGGAGGTGCCAGGTATGTTGGTGTGAGTAAGGATGTGCAGGCGTAGGGTAGGGAAGGCAGAGTGATGGGGATATGATGAGAGGCTCAGCAGGATGCAGTTGAGTGTGGCTTTGTACTAACGTTTCCTGATCTAATGAGATCATTGGAACATTTGCAGCACCGTACCCAGGGCCTCCTGAACACACCCCTGCTTGTGACCTCCTCTGTAATCTGCAACCAGGCTGTCTTGGTGTCCTGGGGAGGTCTCTTCCGCCCATCGGAAGGGAAGAGAACCTCTCTGCATGCTCTGACTTCCTCCGTAAGCATATGGAGGACGTCATGGGAGAACCTGGGTGCAGTCCTGCACCTCTGTGTAGTCATTGTCAGTGTTTGCAGCACTTCAATGCTGCAGTACACTGGCAGTACTATGTTAGATTAAACGTCAAATCTAATGTGGCCAAAGTCCCTTTAAAGATCCCGGCTGAAAATACGTCATGAAAGACGGTACCAGACCCGCTCCATTTAATTGGGCTGGGTAACGCGCAGGACGGGCTTAATAGGCCCTACTAACGTAAGTTTATTTTCAGCAGCGGGATGGAGCTAGTGGGGGGGTTGCACCCTGCCATGGCCACTGCCCGCACCGGGCCTGCCAAAGTAGGCAAAATTCCGGCCATAGAGTACAAAAGCAAGGAATGCTAAACCTTTATAAATGTAAGAAGTCACACAACACCAGGTTATAGTCCAACAGCTTTATTTGAAATCACAAGCTTTCGGAGCGCTGCTCCTTCGTCAGGTGACGAAGGAGCAGCGCTCCGAAAGCTTTTGATTTCAAATAAAGCTGTTGGACTATAACCTGGTTGTTAAGTCTGTGTGTTCCAGTTGTATTAAGATTAATTACTGACACAGACTACAAGAATAAAGTTCAACAGGTCTTTACTAGTTGGAGGTCAGGACTATACTAAATACAATCTCACTACACAGTACTTATATACCGGTGGTCACCACCGGTATTACGTATACAGCAGCCAGAGAAAGTAGTACATCTCTTAAGGTGGAACAGGCTTAAGTTCTCTTAAGGTGGAACAGGTTACATACACCACACTGGTGTTGTGTGACTTCTTACATTTGTCCACCCCAGTCCAACTCCGGCATCTCCACACCAAACCTTTATAAAACACTGGTTAGGCCCCAGCTGGAGTACTTTGGCCCATTCTGGGCACCACACTTTTTAGGAAGGATGTCAAGGCCTTGGAGAGGCTGTGAGGAGATTTACTAGAATGGTACTAGGGATGTGGGACTTCAGTTATAGGGGGAGACTAGAGGAACTGGGGTTGTTCTCCCTTAGAACAGAGAAGGTTAATGGGTGATTTGATAGAGGTGTTCAAAATCATGAAGGACTTTGATAGAGTAAGTAAGAAGAAACTCTTTCCAGTGGCAGGAGAGTTGGTAACCAGAGGAGACACAGATTTAAGGTAATGGGTGACGAAGAAAAACATTTTTAGTCAGCAAATTTTTATGATCTGGAATGCAGTGCCTGAAAGGGTGGTGGAAGCAGATTAAATAATAACTTTCAAATGGGAATTGGGTAAATATTTGAAGGGGGAAGAATTTGCAGGGCTATGGGGAAGCAGCAGGGCAGTGGGGCTAATTGGAAAGCTCTTTCAAAGAAGCGGTTCAGGCACAGTGGGCACGAATGGCCTCCTGTGCTGTAAGATTTTCTGATAATGCTGGCTCAGCAAGTAGTGGTTAAGTTTGCATTTGAACTTCAGCAGAGAGGACACAGAGTTCCAGATGATGAAACTGCTGTACGTGTGCTGCTAGTGTTTGTTTTAGAATTTATAGATTGATATTTAGAATCTTGAGGTAAGACAGCTCTTATCCTCGAGCCAAATCTCCATGCTAATACCTAAAGTGCTCGCAGTTCTTGCATATGGGACTGGGTAGCACAGTGGGTCGAACATTGTCCTTCCACTGCTGGAATCTGTATTCAAATTAACCCATGTTGATAGAATGAAAGCCTCCTCTGTTGGCCAACTGTAATATTCCTAAATAAAAGAGTTAGGGCAATCTGAACCTAGTTTTATATGGACACAAAACTGTCTATAATTCAACACAAATTAGAACTAAAATTGATGTGTCACTCACCATTGCCAAAATTATAAACTGTTGTGGGTAATGTAAATGCCACCGTGGTGTTGCAGGTGGGGCTTTTTTATGGTTAGTGTTAGCTCATATTGCTGGGGCAGAGTAGAGGAGCTTTACAACGCATCCAGTTCATGTTTTACTTGGCCTAGGAATGTTTGGTGCTAGCAGTTCGTGCCATCCCCCAGTATGGTCTTCTCACAAGAATTAACAAACAAAAAATCCAAGAAAATCTTGTGCTACTCTGGTGACTATCTTGTAGAGGGCCGACAGCCTGAACACACTTCACAGATATTGTCGAGGACGGACTCTGGCATAGAGTAGTCTTGTGTTACGAAGGATTTGGACTGCATTGAGTCCAGGAGCAAGAGATTGACTTTCTTTGCAGCTTGCCAAACATACCCAATATTTAACCATGTAATTTTGTGTAGCACTGAAGTTGGTGACTGTAACAAATAGGATTTAATTTCTTTAATGTTACCATTCTTAATGATTTATTTTACCTGTATGCTGGCAATATCTATCATCACAGCATATAGAGGACATACAGCCCGTCACACCTCTGTCATAGCTTGGTCTTCAACTGCAGTTTGTTACCTATTTGTTCTCCTTACCTAAGAAAGGATATACTTGCCATAGAGGGAGTGCAGCGAAGGTTCACCAGACTGATTCCTGGGATGGCAGGACTGTCATATGAGGAGAGATTGGGTCGACTAGGCCTGTATTCACTAGAGTTTAGAAGAATGAGAGGATATCTCATTGAAACGTATAAAATTCTGACAGGGCTAGACAGACTGGATGCAGGGGGAGGGTGTTTCCCCTGGCTGGGGGGTCTAGAACAAGGGGGTCACAGTCTTAGGATACGAGGTAGGACATTTAGGACTGAGATGAGGAGCAATTTCTTCACTCAGAGGGTGGTGAACCTGTGGAATTCTCTACCACAGAAGTCTGTGGAGGCCCAGTCACTGAATATATTTAAGAAGGAGTTAGATAGATTTCTAGACACAAAAGGCATCAAGGGGTATGGGGAGAGAGCGGGCATATGGTATTGAGATAGAGGATCAGCCATGATCATATTGAATGGCGGAGCAGGCTCGAAGGGCCGAATGGCCAACTCCTGCTCCTATTTTTCTATGTTTCTATTTGGCAAGTGCATATGATTATTAAGCCAAGGAGCTGCAAATTTGTTCCAAAATAGAGCTTGGTATCTTTATAAAGAAAGAGAAAGATTTATATACTGTAGCATGTCATGTCCTCCTTGTATCCCAAATCACTTCACATCCAAATGACTTACTTTTCGAAGTTTAGCCTCTGTTATGTAGGAAAACATAGAAACATAGAAGATAGGAGCAGGAGTAGGCCATTCGGCCCCTTGAGCCTGCTCCGCCATTCAATGCGATCATGGCTGATCATCCAAATTCAGTACCCGCACCCTGCTTTCTCCCCATACCCCTTGATCCCTTTAGCCTTAAGAAATATATCCAACTCCTTCTTGAATATATTTAATGAACTGGCCTCCACCGCCTTCTGTGGTAGAGAGTTCCACAGGTTCACCACTCTCTGGGTGAAGAAATTCCTCCTCATTTCTGTCCTAAATGGCCTACCCTTTATCCTTAGACTGTGTCCCCTGGTTCTGGACTCCCCGACCATCAGGAACATCCTTCCTGCATCTAGTCTGTCCAGTCCTGTCAGAATTTTATAAGTTTCAATGAGATCACCTCTCATTCTTCTAGACTCCAGCGAGTACAAGCCCAATTGACCCAATCTCTCCTCATACGTCATTCCTGCCATCCCAGGTATCAGCCTGGTGAATCTTCGCTGAACTCCTTCCATGGCAAGAACATCCTTCCTCAGATAAGACGACCAAAACTGCACACAATACTCAAGATGGCAGCCAATTTTGCACACAGCATGATCCCACAAACAGCAGTTGAGATGCAAGCTCTTGTTTAGTCGTGTCGGTTGAGGATAGGAATTGACAACGGGGAAGGCCAGCTCTCACTCCAAAATAGCAATATAGTCTACTCTTAATTCAGTAGCTTAATTAAAATTCATCTAGTGAAAGTGAGGCAGTCTTGGTAGGGTCCTTGATGAGGTACATGCAGGCTACATGTCTCATTTGCTATTCTAACCTAATGCTTACTGTACTGTGATACTACTGCACTCTGTTCAACCAAATATGGACCCAAGGAATACGATCAGCTTTTGGTGTGCTAATAAAGTATTTTCATATGTTTGCACAGCAGTCTGTTGGCACAGCATTATTATGTGATTCTATATATCTTCAGCAAGAACTTCCAAGTCAGCTTTATTCCTATTTCACTTGCACCCTGGTGCCTCCACCTTGCAATTATTTTTCACACATCCGCCATATATCATCAGAATTTAAAAAGAAAAATTCTTTAATTGCTGTTCTCATTGACAAATGCAGCCTTTTGGTACAAGGCTGTAATTTAGTATGTATGTTCTATGCAGAGAATCATAATTATGTTATGACAACGAAGGAGTCTATTTGGTTAATCATGACTGTGCTGGCTCACTGACAGAGCTATTCACTTAGTCCCATTTCCCTGCCCTTTTAGATTTTTCTTTTAAAAATATTTATCCACTTCCCTTCTGAAAGTATTACAGATTCTGCTTCCATCACTCTTATCAGGGCATTTGGTGTCCTAACAACTCCAGAAAAAAACAATCTCCTACCCCCTCTCTTCATTCTTTTGGTCAGCATCTTAAATGTATGCCCTCTAGTTATCAACTTACTGGTTAGTGGAAATAGTTTTTCCCTATCTGCTTTATCACAACCCTCAATTTTAAACACCTCTAGTAGATCTCCTTCTCTGTTCTAGTGAGAAGAACCCATTTTCTCCAGTCTCTCCTCATAACTAAAGCCTCTTATTCCTGGCTTTTGTGCTCTATGCCCCTATTTATAATATCTAGGACGCTAATGCCTTTTCTTTATAGCTTTATTAATCTGTCCTCCTATTTTTAAAGATATTTTACAGTTGTTGACAACCAGTAGGGTTTTCTGTCCTGGTTTATGATACTGTCGGAACCCCTCAATTCAAAGCCTTGTATTATATCATGGAGTTATTCAAAGCGTATTTAAGTATGAGGAAAGTAAGGGGCACATAGATTTTCTGAAATGGTTATTCTTATTTCAAATCATAGCATATATGTTTGGCTTGTATGTGTGTCTTTGGGCACTAATACACATAAATGTAGATTTGGGAGTTTGCATATTAGCCAGCAGTGAATAAAATGTCTTAACAAATGGGAATTTCAACCAATTTTATTACATCCCTTTCTCTTAAGCTGCGTTATTGCCAGAATAAGAATGATTACTAGTTATATTAGTTACCGCCAACAATTACTACTGCTACTAAATTATTATGCACACATGTAACTAGTTATTACAAGAGATTGTAACATTCTAAAATAGCAATTAAAAGTGAAAGAGGCATTAGGAATTGGCTACTTATTTTATGTGGGACTAGCTGGCAAGCTTCATATTCTAGTTGATAGCATCTTAATTATACTCTTGGAAAACAAGCCTGTTATTCCCACATTGTGACTTACTTTAGTATAAAGGATAACATTTCACTGACGTCTGAGATGAAGTCAACAATTGCTGGAATCTATAATCACATAAGTAGGTGTAGGATTCACAGTAGTTTCACTGGGAGCAGCAATGTCATTGGATTAGCAATGGGATATTACCCATTGCTAACGTAATCTGTTTTAACAACCAGGAAGGCCCATCATAGACAGAACACAAAGAGAATAAGAACTCAGCAGAGCCGGGGACGTGGAGGCCCTGCCCATCTTAAAGAAAATGCTGCAGTCTCCAAACTGACAGCCTGGCTGGCAAATGGGAGCACGAGCAAATGGCAGGAGGCCCCAGCCGGGGGCCTGTGGTAGGCGACAGCTCGGGGCCGCGATTGGCAGGAGGCCCCAGCCGGGGGCCTGTGGTGGGCGACAGCTCGGGGCTGCGATCGGGAGGGGAGGGGAGTGTTTCAAAGCTCGGGGCCGCGATCGGGAGGGGAGGGGAGTGTTTCAAAGCTTGGGGCTGCGATCGGGGGTGGGGGTGATTCCAATTCAAAGCTCGGGGCTGCGATCAGGAGGGGGTGATGTGTTTTATAGCTCAGGACTGTGATCAGGAGGGGGTGGTTTGAGAAGTCGGAGCTGCGATCAGGGGAGGTTGAGAGGTCGGTTCCTCGATCGCGGTGGGGGAGGTCGAGTGGTCTGAGCATTGATCGGGAGGGTGGGGTGTGGCCTGGTTCAACATAAGAAGTAGGAGCAGGAGTAGGCCATACGGCCCCTCGGGCCTGCTCCGCCATTCAATAGGATCATGGCTGATCCCAATCTAGACTCGCGTCCGCTTCCCTGCCCTCTCCCCATAACCCCTAATTCCCTTATCTGCTAGGAAACTGTCTATCTCCGTTTTAAATTTATTTAATGTTGCAGCTTCCACAGCTCTCTGAGGTAGCAAATTCCATAGATTTACTACCCTCTGAGTGAAGAAGTTTCTCCTCAGTTTTGAAAGGGCAGCCCCTTATTCTAAGATTATGCCCCCTAGTTCTAGTCTCACCCATCAGTGGAAATATCCTCACCGCATCCACCCGATCAAGCCCCCTCACATAGAAACATAGAAGATAGGAACAGGAGTAGGCCATTCGGCCCTTCGAGCCTGCTCCGCCATTCAATGAGATCATGGCTGATCATCCAAATTCAGTACCCTGTCCCTGTCTTCTCCCCATATCCCTTGATCCCTTTAGCCTCAAGAAATATATCCAATTCTTTCTTGAATATATTTAATGAACTGGCCTCCACCGCCCTCTGTGGCAGAGAATTCCACAGGTTCACCACTCTCTGGGTGAAGAAATTCCTCCTTATTTCAGTCCTAAATGGCTTACCCCTTATCCTTAGACTATGACCCCTGGTTCTGGACACCCCTGGTTCTGGACTCCCCGGCCATCAGAAACATCCTTCCTGCATCTAGTCTGTCCAGACCTGACAGAATTTTATAGGTTTCGATGAGATCCCCTCTCAATCTTCTAAACTCCAGTGAGTATAAGCCCAATCGACACAACCTCTCCTCATACGTCATTCCTGCCATCCCAGGTATCAGCCTGGTGAATCTTCGCTGCACTCCCTCCATGGCAAGAACGTCCTTCCTCAGGTAAGGTGACCAAAACTGCACACAATACTCAAGGTGCGGTCTCACCAAGGCCCTGTACAACTGTAGCAAGACATCCTTGTTCCTGTACTCAAACCCTCTTGCTACGAAGGCCAACATACCATTTGCCTTCTTAACCGCCTGCTGCACCTGCATGCTTACCTTCAGCGACTGGTGCACAATAACACCCAGGTCTCTCTGCACTTCCCCTTCTCCCAATCTATTGCCATTCAAATAATCTGCCTTCCTGTTTTTGCCACCAAAGTGGATAACCTCACATTTATCCACATTATAGTGCATTTGCCATGTTTCTGCCCAATCACCCAACCTGTCCAAATCGTACTGGAGTTTCACGACATCCTCCTCACAGCTTACCCTCCCACCCAGCTTTGTGTCGTCTGCAAATTTGGAGATATTACATCCAATTCCCTCGTCCAGATCATTAATATATATTGTGAACAGCTGGGGTCCTAGGACCGATCCTTGCGGTACCCCACTAGTCACTGCCTGCCACTTGGAAAACGACCCGTTTATTCCAACTCTTTGCTTTCTGTCCGCCAACCAGTTCTCTATCCAAGTTAATACCTTGCCCCCAATCCCATGTTCCTTAATTTTGCACACTAATCTCTTATGTGGGACCTTATCAAAAGCCTTCTGAAAGTCCAAATACACCACATCCACTGGTTCTCCTTTATCTATTTTACCAGTTACATCCTCAAAAAATTCCAGTAGATTAGTCAAGCATGATTTACCTTTTGTAAATCCATGTTGACTTTGTCCGATTCTGTCACTGCTTTCCAAGTGCTCTGCTATTACATCTTTTATAATAGACTCTAGCATTTTCCCCACTACCGATGTCAGGCTTACCGGTCTATAATTCCCCGCTTTTTCTCTACCACCTTTTTTGAATAGTGGGGTAACATTAGCTACCCTCCAATCCATGGGTACCGTTCCAGAGTCTATCGAGTTCTGGAAGATGACCAGCATCTACTATTTCTAGGGCCACTTCCTTAAGTACCCTGGGATGTAGACCATCAGGCCCTGGGGATTTATCGGCCTTCAGTCCCATCAATTTTCCGAACACCATTTCCCTACAAATACTGATTTCTTTCAGTTCCACCCTTTCATCAGACCCTATGTTCCCCGGCATCTCTGGGAGGTTATTTGTGTCCTCCTTTGTGAAGACAGAACCAAAGTATGTATTTAGTTGGTCTGCCATTTCCTTGTTTCCCATTATAAATTCCCCTGATTCTGACTGTAAGGGACCTACGCTTGACTTCACCAATCTTTTTCTCTTCACATATCTATAAAAGCTTTTACAATCAGTTTTTATGTTCCTTGCTAGCTTACTCTCATATTCTATTTTCCCTTTCTTAATTAATCCCTTTGTCCTCCTTTGTTGACTCCTAAACTGCTCCCAATCCTCAGGATTATTGCTTTTTCTAGCCAATTTATATGTCCTCTCCTTGGATCTTATGCTATCCCTAATTTCCCTTGTTAGCCACGGTTGAGTCACCTTTTTTGTTTTATTTTTATGCCAAACTGGGATGAACAAATTCTGTAGCTCATCCATTCGGTCTTTGAATGTTTGCCATTGCCTATCCACCGTCAACCCTTTGAGTGACATTCCCCAATCAATCCCACCGAACTTGCTCCTCAGACCATCGTGGTTTCCTTTATTTAAATTGAGGACCCTTGTCTCTGAGTCAACTACTTCATTCTCCATCTTAATGAAGAATTCTCCATCTTAATGAAGAATTCTATCATAATATGATCACTCCGACACAAGGGGCCTCGTACAACAAGATTGCTAATTAATCCTTCCTAGTTACATAATACCCAGTCTAAGATGGCCTGATCTCTGGTTGGTTCCTCGACATATTGGTCCAGGAAACCATCCCGTAAACACTCCAGGAATTCCTCCTCCACAGTATTGTTACTAATTTGGTTGGCCCAATCTATATGTAGTTTAAAGTCACCCATGATGACTGCTGTGCCCTTATTGCACACTTCTTTAATTTCCCTTTTAATGCCATCCCCAACCTCCACCTTACTGTTTGGAGGTCTATATACCACTCCCACTAATGTTTTTTTCCCCTTAGTATTTCTCAATTCTACCCATACAGATTCCACATCATCAGAGCTAATATCCTTCATTGCAATTGTATTAATCCCTTCTTTAACCAGTAATGCTACCCCACCTCCCTTTCCTTTTTGCCTATCTTTCCTGAATATCGAATACCCCTGGATGTTGAGTTCCCAGTCTTGGCCATCCTTGAGCCACGTTTCCGTAATCCCAACCAAATCATATTCGTTTACCTCTATTTGCGCAGCCAATTCATCCACCTTATTACAAATGCTCCTCGCATTAAGACACAAAGCCTTCAGGCTTGTTTTTTTAACGCTCTTAGACCTATTAGAATTATTATTTACTGTGGCCACGTTTGATTTAAACCATTGATTTCTCTGACTGCCACTTTTGTTTTTCTCCTTCCTATCTTTTGCTTTTATCCCTGTTTTCCTTTCCTCTGTTTCCCTGCTCAGGTTCCCAACCCCCTGCCATTTTAGTTTAAACCCCCCCGAACAGTGCTAGCAAACTTTCCCGCAAGGATATTTGTCCCGCTCTGGTTCAGGTGCAACCCGTCCGACTTGTACAAGTCCCACCTTCCCCAGAAGCAGGCCCAGTGATCCAGGAAACTAAAGCCCTCCCTCCTGCACCAACTCTTTAGCCACGCATTCATCTGCTCTATCCTCCTATTCCTATACTCACTAGCACGTGGCACCGGGAGTAATCCAGAGATTACAACCTTTGAGGTCCTACTCTTTAATCTGCTACCTAGCTCCCTAAATTCTTGCTGCAGGACCTCATCCCTCTTCCTACCTGTGTCGTTGGTCCCAATGTGAACCACGACCTCTGCCTGTTCACCCTCCCCCTTCAGAATGCCCTGCAGCCGTTCAGTGACATCCTTGACCCTGGCACCAGGGAGGCAACAAACCATCCTGGAGTCACATCTACGGCCACAGAAACGCCTATCTGTTCCCCTTACGATGGAATCCCCTACCACTATTGCTCTCCCACTCTTTTTCCTCCCTTCCTGAGCAGCAGAAGCACCCCTGGTGCCAGGAAGTTGGCTGCTGCTGCCTTCCTCTGGTGTGTCATCCCCCTCAACAATATCCAAATTGGTATACCTGTTTGAAAAGGGGATGGCCACAGAGGTTCCCTGCACTACCTGCCTGCTTCTATTGCTCCGCCTGGTGGTCACCCATACAATCTTATGTTTCGACAAGATCGCCTCTCATTCTTCTGAATTCCAATGAGTAGAGGCCCAACCTACTCAACCTTTCCTCATACGTCAACCCCCTCATCTCCGGAATCAACTTATCTATATTGTATTCCAATTGAATTTTACATGCCAAGTTTTACCACAGTCCCTGTCTTGTAAATATTGCCTAGGTCCTTCTATAATTCCTCAGCTGTTCCATCAGCCTGTTGCCCCCCTCCACCATTTAGTATCATCTTTGAATTTGCCCAACTTTGTGTTTCAGAAACAGTAGGGAGAACAGATCCCTGGGGCACACCACTCAGTACATCATCTTAGCCTAACGTCTTTCCCTTCTCTCTTGTCTAATTCCTTATCCAGCCATACGTTTTGCCAAGGTCCCACTTACTTAGGTTTGTATAGAAGCTTACAAACTGGATCTTTATCAAAGGTTCTCTAGAAGTATAAGGGGGAAAAATTCGGCCGCGCCCCCTCTGGGGCACTAACTTCGCCGGGGCGTTACTTTTAGCGCGCCGAAAACGTTAGCGCCCCAGTGCCATAAGTTGAGTGATAACACCCCAAGCAGGAGGCGGGGCGCTACTTGAAGCGCTCCCCCTCCTTCCTTGGGCGCTACCATTCAATATCGCGGCGCTATGCGCAACAGCGCCACATGCGTCGGCACATAGCACTGCGGTATTACAGGCCTCCCTCGCCTGATTAAAGGGGAGGGGCCTAGCACAGCACGCACCGGGGCCCTGCTGGACCACCAGGGAGTGGGGTGCCGGAAAAAGAGCCGATCGTGGCCGGCACCCCGCATAAAGAAGCAGAAGGGGACAGGTGCTGGCAGGCGGCACAAAAAAGGCTGCCCGGCACCTGCCCTTTAATTTGTGCCACCGCGGCCGCAAACACAGCACCCTGACTCTGTCGGACATGTCGTCTGGCGGTAGGTCAGGGGGCGCAACTGAAGTTTGCGGCCGGGGTGCTGCGCACGATGATGACGTCATCGCCGGAGGCGCAGCGCCGCGGGGCGCTACCGCCGCCACTAACCTCCTGCTGAATTTCACGGGACGCGTTAGCAGCGCCGCGCCCAGGCGCTAGGGGCTTTGTGCCCCGTTAGTGCCCCCGGGGGCGCTAATGGGAGGCGCAAAGCAACCCAATTTTACCCCTAGGTGTACTATATCATGGGGCTTTCCAACATTCAGTTAGGGTGTCACTTCCTCAAAAATGTGAAGGTGATTGGTCAGACAGGACCGTCCCCTTTTGAAACTATGCGACTACCACTTACTAGGTTGTTTTCATATCGGTGCTCCTCCACTTTGTTTGTACTGATGTAAGACTAATGGGCCTGTAGTTAACCGAGTTTGTTTTATCACCTTGCTTGAATCAAGGTCCTAAATTGTCTCATTTCCAAACCAGTGGGCCATCCACAGTATTCATTGACTCCTTCATGACGACTGTCAGCACTATGACCCTAGTCTGACTTCGGATCCTCAGTATATACCACCTGTCCCTGGGGATTTATAGGTTTTTAATCTGTCTGGAATATCCATGCAAGTGATAGTAAAGTCATTAGGTTTAGTTCTAGAACTTCTTAGGTTGTTGATGTGCTATGAGTGCCTTCTCTAGTGAGTACTTCCAGGAAATAATCATTTAATATGTTAATTATTTTTGATTAATTCTCAGTCTCAACACCATTTGCATTCTTAACTAATCCAATTCTTCTTTAGTAACCTTTTTTTTCTATTAGAATACCTGAATAATGTTTTAGTGTTACATTTCTATAGCGTGGCTTTTAAAATTTGTCAGAAGACATAAAGAAGGGTAAACATGTTGCCTATAAAATACTTACCGTTGTCCTGATTTTGCCAGAATATAACAAAACTGAACCAAATAACTGCATAGTCATAAACTTTGTAAGTGGAGTATTTTTTAAGTAGAAAGGTACAGTTCATTTAATTTTAAATTGGTTAAACAAACTGAATTAAGGAAAAGGCTACTGTATACTGTTGTCAGCCATGTGATAAAGTTGAATAACTGTTGCAATCCGTTCTCATCCACTCGTGTCATAAGTGAGCACTATCTAGTGCCTGTTAAAGTGCATTGTAAAGCTGATAGAACTTTGCATTTGAATGAGCCAATGCATTCTCCATTCTCCAGTTCATTAAGCTCATAATGGCCCTGTAATAAATTTACCTTGTCACATTTACTGTTCTGAAGATGTTTAGATTAAGGCTGGGAAAGTGGACACTCCTGGTAGTATGAGAACACAAGCTATAAAATGTAGAATATTTGGGCCAACTGTGTGTGAAAACAAAAGTTGACAAACGTCCTTTGGGATTAACTAGCACTTCTCCTAGCCCAGCGGAGAGCACAGGAGGTGTTGGAAAGATACTCGGTAGGAGGCCTTGAGAAAGACCAGGTGGCAGGACCATGATCTTTCTTAGTGTTGGCTGTCACATCCATTGTAGACAGATGCAGCCAGTGTCATCAAGAGGTGTGAATTGATTTCAGCAGTGATTACGTGCATAATGAAAACTCATTAATAGCAAAGTGTGACATTGCAAACCATATTCTGTCCCAGTTTAATTGCAAAAAATGTCCTCCTTTTTCAGACAATTTTTAGAGGGCAGACTATTTTGATTAAACTGGTAAAACTAGCTTAAATAAAAATAAAAATTAATGAATGTTTTCTTTAAGTAACATAATGGGCAATGATGGTGTCATTTTTGTGTGTAATGGCACTTTTACTTTAGGTGAGTGCTGTCAATCGCAGACGTGCAGATCTCTCACTTTCAAATATTAAAGGACTTAACGTCTGGATACCCAGAAGCATCAGAGCCTCATGTCTCTGAGTCTTGCAAATTGCTGTCATTTCCTTTTAAAACTAAACTTATGATGCTAGATTCCCTCCTTTTTGGCATGGGATTTATGGGTCTCTGGCCTAAACAGGTCTGGGTTGAAGTGATGGCACCAGCTCAAGTAAATAGGGAGAATGGCACATTGGAGGTGTTGGTCTCCATTCGAGTGTCACTCCCTGCCATCCTTTGAAATAATGTGATACTACCATATAGTATATATATATGTATATAGAACAGTAGCACAGCATTGCTTACGCTGCTTCTATCTTCCAGTTTGCACCAAATGATCTCAAACCCATTCATATTGCAAGTTTGCTGCAGATCAGGGCAAAATTGGCGAACATAAATGGCTGCAGCCAGACTGACTGTCTTGAGGTATCTGTGGATTTAAAGTGGATTTGCTGCCACTTGCCTGTGCATTGCCCCCCTCCTGTCTCCCCCCCCCCCCCCAAACAAAGCCACTGACAAAACACTGCAGGTGACTGCTGCTTGTCTACACAGTTTTAAAAACGATACCCTGTAGTTGAAAGACAGCTACAGGGAGAATACAACTCTTAGGTGTTTTTACTTTTGTCCCAGGTTTGCAAAGAGCAATGTCACTTTGTGATTTATAAGTGATGGTTTCCAGCAGCTAGTTCTGCAATATAATTGGACTATCGGTTTCAGTCAAACTTACTGTTGCTGCTCATTCAAAATCCACAATACTGTGGATCAGTGACTTTCCAGTTAATTACAAAAAACCAAAGAACATTCTAGATATTTAAGTTATCCTTTGTCAGAAGCGTCCCAAAATGCTGCACATACAATGAATTAATTTGAGTGACTTGCTTTGTAAGCAACTGTGTCAACCAATTTGCCCATTGTAAGATCCTACAAGCAGGAATTGGATGAATGACCAGTTAATTGTGTGGTGTTAATCAGGACACTGGGAGAACTTGCTTCTCTGAGTAATGTAATAGGGTCTTTAATATCCACCTGAACTACAGAAACGAGCAGGCGAGGCATCAGTCCATCTCATCTGAAGGGCAGCACCTCTGACAATGCAGCACTCCCTTAGTATTACACCGAAATATCAGCCTAGTTTATATACTCATGTTCTGGAGTGGGAATTGAAACCATGACCTTCTGACTCCAAGAAGAATCCGACCAATTGAACCAAGTGGGTACACAAAGTAAGAGGATGTGAAGTTTGGTTGAGCATTGGATTCCCATTCATTATGCTGAAGTTCAAATTCAAGTCTTGATGGAAATAGGAACTAGCTTCCTCCATAGGTCAATTTTGTTTTTTTGGCTGATCAGTTAAGGTAGTATACCTTTCGGTGGAGTGGCCCATTACGAGATGTTTGGCGAGGGCAGGAATGGCAGGAACTAGTAAGATGGTCGGGAAGACCTGTATCTGTGTCTGTATCAGCTTCCATCAGTGAATTGCCTGCATCAGTCGTAGCATTTCCCAAAAAAATCAATTAATTATGAAAAGTCATTTGAGATGTTTTGATGTGAAAGACACTATGCAAGTGCATTTATACTATAGAGAATAACAAAGATAATGGCAATAGATAAGTGAATGTTCCAGTTTGTGCCGTCCTATGCCCTAGAGGCGGATTGAAGACGGGACAAAAAGGATTAAAATTTGGGGGCAGGAGATGACGGCTTGGTGATTCATGTACCATATTCCTCATTCCTCCAGCCCCACTGTATTGTCACAGAATGGCATTGTCAAAGGCCATGGTGACGTCTATGGTACCTGAATTCCAGACTGTGCAACCTTTGGAGGCTGTAAAAGTGATTGGGAAAATGATGACAGATTACATTAGTTAAATTTTCGATCTTATTAAAAAAATCTTGGGATGACCTTAAATTGCCTTCATATTCTGGATTTGGTGTTTTGTAGTACTTCTGTTATTTTTCTTAAGCAGTGGTAGGATGGTAACAATTTGTGGCTATCCAATTAGATTTGAGTGATTTATAGATGATGCAGACACTCAGAATAATGTTGCTGCTTGTAAAACCATGTTATTAGAAACAGCCCAGAGAGAAACATATTGGCCCAGAAATTCGGGTCGGGGGCTTCCCACGGGTGTAAGCCCCCGACCTGCACTTACCTTGCGCGCCGGCAGTTGAGCTGTAGGGCCCCGTGGAATTCCGCTCCGGGGCCTGGCCCAGCTGCCGGCGCGCTGTGCTTGCGTGTCCCAGGGGGGTAGTTAGTGCGATGCGTCCCCTGGGATCACGTGAGCCATGGGCAGCCAATCGGAGGAGGGAAAAGCCCATTCATAAGATTGACAGGAAGACCTGTCTAAACTTATGAATACTACGGGCCTCAAAATAGCATTAAACCTTCAAATAATTTTTTTTTTTTAAATCACACTTTTTCAATAAACTACAAATTACATTAAATAACTATTTTAAACAGTAATTTAAATTTTTGAAAAAAATAATTTTATAAAAAAACAGGGCTAAAAATAAACTTACCTTGCATTAAAGTATTTAAAAATAATAAACCTGTGGAAAAAATGTTTTAATTTTAATTAATTGACCACTTACCTTGTAAAAAGCAGGCCTTACGCCTGCTTTTTAAATGTGTAAATCCTACAGGCTTAACCTCGCGTGAAAACCTGCAAAAAGAACCTAAGTTCAAAGCGCACGCGCAGCCTCCCCTGCGCGCGCATTCGACCTCTGAACCCCTTCGTTCAGAGGATCAGAAGTGCCGGTTTCCCGCGCATGCGCAGTGCATGCAGGAAACCCACACTTCCATTCGGCCTACGGGTGAGTACCCCGTGCGTACTCACCCGTGGAGAGCCGAATTTCTGGGCCATTACATTTAGTTCTGAACTCAGCTAAAAGCATAAGACCTGAAAATGACTCTGAGGAATTCAACTATCTGTACATTCTAATGTTATGACTTATTTAGGCAATACACCATATATTTGGTATCTTTTGAAGTACAGATTGCTTATACATAGTTTGGCCAAAAATATATACTGCTTTTGAAGTTAAATTGTTCTAGGATGTAGTATTAATTTGTGAGTATTTGTGCCATTTGCAGTCAAGATAGTGGCTGTTAATGCTCTGCGCACTTGGAAACAAAGATTGCTTTCTCTTGTGTTTTCTTCCAACTTGTTTTGAAGCAAATGATTCATCAAATGGTGAAGATTAAGCGGAGGAATCTGCCAATTTGTAAAATTTGACTCCTCCTAATTAAAGCAAGGCAGCAGGATACAGAGTTCCTGCCCTGCACCTGATTAAAGCCAAATGCACTGAGAACAGCTGGATTTGGGAGGAAGCCGTGAGCTGTACTCAGCTGGGGGTGTAAGAGAACAAGAAAAAGGCCTGAGTAGGCTCAAGCTAGCTGATGATGGCTGCTTTGTTGTCACCTTCTTTTGAGTTTCCAGATAGCATTATAGGAATCCTGCACTGGTAAGAGGTAACAGAAAGGACACACTGTTAAAGGAAGCAGAGCCCGAACACTGGCAAAACATTTAGTCATCATTGTATAACTTTTCATGTTTTAAAACATTTTGTAGAAGGACAAAATATCTAATATAGTGTGAACTTCAATCTAGATTTAAAACTTTTTTGTAAAGAAAAAAGAAAGACTTGCATTTATATAGCGCCTTTCACGACCACCGGACGTCTCAAAGCGCTTTACAGCCAATGAAGTACTTTTGAAGTGTAGTCGCTGTTATAATGTAGGAAATGCGGCAGCCAATTTGCGCACAGCAAGCTCCCACATACAGCAATGTGATATTGACCAGATGTTGTTTTGTGATGTTGATTGAGGGATAAATAGTGGCCAGGATACCAGGGATAACTCCCCAACTCGTCTTCGAAATCGTGCCATGGAATCTTTTACGTCCACCTGAGAGAGCAGACAGGGTCTCCGACAGTGCAGCACTCCCTCAGCACTGCACTGGAGTGCCAGCCTGGATTTTGTGCTCAAGTCTCTGGAGTGGGACTTGAGCCCACAACCTTCTGACTCAGAGATGAGAGTGCTACCAAGGGAGTAATGGCTGACACTAAACTCATTTCCATTTTCATTAGGTATCGTGTAACTTAAGAAAAAAAAAAAAATTTGTATTAAAATACTATCCTGTTTCTACATTGTCGCATCACAGATGTGAACTACTTTAGGCCTAATGACCCATACAGATGTCGTTCTGCAAAATGAAAATTGCCAGGATTCCTATTTAGGAGGAGTCTGAATATTTTTTTGTTATTGACATTGTTAACTAATGTTGTGCCTTAGGCCACGATTTTGCCAACCGAGGTGGGTCCGGGGTGGCCGGGGTCGATGTTGCAGTCCCAGTCCGCTGCCTACTGTAACCCGCACTCTCCAAGCGATTTTTCATTGATTGGGCTGGTTAAGCTCACCCTGCGAGGTTCCCAGCCAATTAACAGGAAGCGGGTCTGATGACGTCATTTGATGACGTGTCATCAGCCGGTTTCCTTCAAGGGGCCATGTCCATATTCAGTTTGACAGTTCTGCTGTCAGTATTCTACAGCATTGAGGTACTGCAAACACTGACGAGCACTGCACAAAGGTGCACGGCTGCACCCAGGCTCTCCCATAACTCCCTCCATATGCTTATGGAGAGAGTCACAGCACGCAGGGAGGTTCTCTTCCCTTCCCATAGGCAGAAGAGACCTCCCCAGGAAATCAACGGAGTCTGGTTACACATTGCACAGGAGGACACGAGGAGGGGTGACGTCAGGAGGACCAGGCTGCAGTGGCGCAAACCTTTCAATGATCTGAGCAGATCACGAAACGTTACTGCCAAGCCACACTCAACCTCATCCTGCTGTGCCACTCATCATATCCACATCACTGTGCCTTTCTTACCCTACTCTTGCACATCTTTACTCACACCAACTTACCTTGCACCTCCACCCATCCCTCTCTATCTACATTATCACTTCCCCATCTCACAAGCCACCCCTAGCACTCACCCTCAACCTACTGCAAGTATACAAACTAACAGCACACAAGGGTAGGCACCTGAGTGGTTTAGCCAATGTTCATGTGAAGTTTCCGTTAATGTGTTGTCAAACAATGAAATCTATATTTTCAACACTTTACCTTATTGGACAGATCTGTGCTCACCGTTGGAAGTGTCTTAGTGAGTTGCAGTGAATGTTGGGACATAACTCCACCCCCCCCCCCCCCCCCCCACAAATGTGAAGAGTGTGAAAGGAATGGCTTGGTCATTGTAGGGATGCTTTATGGTGCTGATGTGTGGTGGTGTCAACCTGGTGCATCATGTGGCAGCCAGGGTGTGCAGCATCAAGTGAAGTAAATCTGGCCGTGGTGAGGCCATCGCTGGCCTCCTGGGCAGCAATGTTGTCGGATGCTGATGCCCTGTGTCCTGTGCAGCATCAGGTGATTGTGGAGAAGGTTGGTATTGTTGCTGGTGATGTTGGTATGCCTGGTGATGTTGGTGCTGGAACGGATTGTGGAGGGATTCAGAGGACCATGGTGAGATTTTTTTTCAAGGGCACTGATGCTGCTGGAATAGATGGCAGCTGACGTTGAGATGACAGAAGCGATCTGTCAATGGTGAGAGAGCTTGCTCCAAGGAGGTGACAGTGGATAGAGAGTTTACTCCAAACACTTCCAAACTGCAAAAGTGTCTTCCAAGTCCTGAAGGCTCAAGCTTCTGACATTGGAAAGTGACCAGCTGTGAAATGGTAGCTTTCATACCACTTTTGCAGCTGTCACCTATTCACAGCAATGGGGAGACAGAGAACCCGACCTACTTACCTGATGTGATCTCCGAACGACGTGAACCCCGTTAAAAAGGTGGGAAAATAGAAATCGGCTGGCAAAATACTAGTTAACAAGCGTTTAACAAGCATTTAACTATCTTAAATGCCGCCCCCACCCCGCCGCTTGGTGTCGGATCTGTTCTGAAATCGCAGACCCGACACCTTGGAAAGTTACATGGAGGCGAGTTCCCAACCCGTTGTCAATCATTTTGATTTTGACAGTGGATCCGCCTCTGAACCTGCACTCTGAGCACTGGCAAAATCGCGGCCTTAGTGATTGTGGACAAATAAAACGTTCCAAATTCCACTCACGCACTTACAAAACCTTAGTGTGCTAGTGGTAGGTTAATAATGCACCCTGGCAGGAGCATGGTAAGTGTTACCAATAGGAGTTAAACAGTAAGCAATAGCAATACTCAGCCCTGTTTGACAGTCTTGTGTGTACCACTAACAGATCTCTGTTTGAAGCCTCCAGGTGGCGCTGTTGTTGAAGTCCCAAACTTAGATATAGCAAATACTGGAGTTTATGGAAAACTGTTGAAATAAATAATTGAACCACAAATACTTTGTAAGCAGTGTGGAACTGTACATTTTGTTAATTTTAATCAATACCCTCATTCACCATAACTTCTGTTTTTTTTTAAGCACATTCAGTACAGTGATAGAAATGTTGTTGCAGCCCAAATCTCCATGTTGTTTTTCTATTGAATCTATTTGCATCAGTACTAGGGAAGAAATAATTCCCAGTATTAAAAAAAAATTGTCAGACGGGAAGATTGAATTGTTAGTCAGAAATATAAATGAATATTGTTCTGTTGAAAGTCGCATTGTGTCCTCCTACCCTCACTGTTAAATGACAAATTCTTTAAATATTTATTGGGATAAATTAGTACAACATATGTTCTGAGACGTGCAGTATGTGTTTGGAGCTTTTATTCTTTTCAGCTATTCCATGTGGTGTCTGCCAAGTAAGATGCATGTGTATTGAGCTGGAAGATCTCAAACGAGATCCTCGGATATCCATTTTTATCTTCCCTGTCACCTTCCCAAAATAGATTTGGAAAGTACTCCTGTTTAATATTTAAACACTTAAAATTACCTTCCTGAAAAATGAAGATAAATTTAGCTGAGTTTTGTTTTTAATGTGCACTATAGCTATGAAAAATGGATTATGTAATGCATTGAAATCTTGTTATTCTATTAGTATTTCAAGTCTCTATTGTATGACTAGTAATAGGCAATAAGTAGATAAAATTGAAGGAAGGCAACGTACAGTCAGTGTCTGTGCTGCACACTAGTGACGGGTTTTATTGCATTAATGTTAAGCTGAAATATTCCAAATGTAATTTTTTTTTTAAACTAAAAACCCTAGTTGAAGGCCCACTAATGTTGAAAAGAGCACAAGAAGACTAAATAATTAAAGAAATGGTGGTTAATTAGCACCAAACTTATTATTTAAAAGTCTGTAGATTATTGTAACAATATTTTGCATGAATTAGAATGGATTCATATGGGGTGGCTGTTTGCAACTGTACACTCGGGCAAAGAAAGTGAAATAGGTGCATATAAGAAGCCTGACAGCTTACTCTTAACTACTGAAACAGGATTCCATGCTGTGGAATCTACCTTACTGTTGGTAAACACTACCAGATTACAAATAGGTTAATTAGTTTATTCAAACAATACTTTGGGTTAAGAAACTGCAGTGTCGTGTAGTTCCAGTGCTGCTGTTTAGCACAAAGTGTTAATATATTACAAAGCTATTTTGGATGCGTTGAATGCTGTTTTGCAACAAAATAAATCTAGTATTCAACAGGGTTAAGGGGCGTGCTTAGGTTTCTTTTAAAGAAGTTTCTGGTTGTTTCCAATGCTCCCCCTAAATTGTCTTTGTTGTGCGCGGCCTGTTTATTTCAGTGCGTGGTCCCTTTAAATTTCTGCCCGTGCGCAGTATTTCCAATGGAGAAGCTTGCGAGCGGTCTGCGCGGTACCTCGCAGATTACTGCGTGGCCGCGCACGCGCGCAGCTTAGAGGGAACTTTGGTTGTTTCCAATATACAGTTTCACATGAAGAGTCATAAAGATGTTGAATAAATGACTACGGAATCAAATAGACTGAATGGGCTTAAGAGACAAAATATGTTTCTGGAGAAAGAGTGGATTGAGGGATATGGTGAGAAGGTGGGGTTAAGATAAGTTTTTTTTAAAAAGGCATGAATTTGTTGAGCTAACCAGCCTTTTCCTGTTAAGGCTTCCTATGGTCCGAGTACTGCATTTGTTGACTAGGAAATTGCTCTGCTTACATGGAAACCTGTTTAGTTCAGCTTCCTTCCCAATGAGACTTCCTTATTGTGGGGGGGGGGGGGAGAAAAAAAATCACTTTCGTATCAGTAAATTCCCCAATTTATCAATGCATTTTAAAATTGGACACTAATGATGTTTGGTACAATTTAGACAATGTGTTGGTGAGACAATTTCCTAGGATAGGTGAGATATCGTTACAGTCATATAAATAGAGAATCGAGAGTGTGGCTTTCTTAACAGAAGTAATTCAGAGCAATGTCTGATTTGTATTAAAAGTAATAATTCCATTTACCCTCAACAGAAGTGCATACGCATTCTCTTCAGAGCATAATTAATCACATTTTTATATGCATTTTATTACAAGATGCTACTTTTTATAGAATGGAACTCCATTTTTTTAAGGTAAAGTCTATTTCCTGCTCAGAAATGTCACTTTAACAGGGACCAACTTCAATCATTAGTTTGAAGAGTGGAGAAAGCTTCAAATTCAGTAACAAATTTAGACCTTGGTCAACCTCACCTTGGTGTTGCTCCTTTCAAGATATATATTCAAAAATTCTCTAATCCCAAATTATGGCAGGCTTTGTTTCTATGGGGGGGGGGGGGTCTAGAACGAGAGGTCACAGTCTCAGGATACGGGGTACGACATTTAGGACTAAGATGAGGAGAAATTTCTTCACTCAGAGGGTGGTGAACCTGTGGAATTCTCTACCACAGAAGGCTGTGGAGGCCCAGTCACTGAATATATTTAAGAAGGAGATAGATAGATTTCACAGAATCACAGAATCACAGAAACCCCACAGTGCAGATAGAGGCCATTTCGGCCCATCGAGCCTGCACCGACACATATCCCACCCAATTCCCGTAACCCCACGTATTTAATCCCCCTAACACTAAGGGTCAATTTATCATTGCCAATCAACCTAACCCGCACATCTTTGGACTGTGGGAAGAAACCGGAGCACCCGGAGGAAACCCACGCAAACACGGGGAGAATGTGCAAACTCCACACAGACAGTCACCCGAGGCCGGATTCGAACCCGGGTCCCTGGCGCTGTGAGGCAACAGTGCTAACCACTATGCCACCGTGCTGCCTTTCTAGACACAAAAGGCATCAAGGGGTATGGGGAGAGAGCGAGAATATGGTATTGAGATAGAGGATCAGCCATGAGCATATTGAATGGCGGAGCAGGCTCGAAGGGCCGAATGGCCTACTCCTGCTCCTATTTTTCCATGTTTCTATGCCGATGTTGCCAATGGAAACTTACATTGAAATTTCCTGCAGAGCTCATTTGGTTACAGTGGTATAAACTCTTGTAAAAGAACCACAAGTGCAGTGTCACCGATAGGGACGCCAGGAAACCCAGGTGGAGCACTATAAACACATGCACCGTCCACCGTTCTTCAAAGTACAGCTTGGGAGTTGAAGGTAAATGTAAGATTGCTGCCCTCTTGTTTTAATTATTCAGTGTTTCAACAGTATTTCTATTTTCAGAGATGTCCATCGAGGACAGCACGGGCTCCTCGCCAGGTATGTCCAGATTGAGCCCTCCCCGCAAGGCAAAATTGTGACGTGCGCAGCCGGCCACAATTATTCTTGGCACCCGTTCTGCCGTGTACTGCAGGACATTCCCTGATCTGTCCAGGCACCTGAATCTCCACTCCTCAAACTAGCCTTGGACGTTGGTTCCTGTTAAGCTGACATTTCCTAGCAGGCCGCTGAATCGGACTTTTAACACCCTTATGGTCCTGTCCACCTCCTGCCTGGTCACTGCATGGGCATGATTGTAACTGCTGCATCGTGAATCACATGGAATAGTGTCATCGGCCATGGCATCAAAGAGATGGGCATTGTCCCCGAGAATCCATCCATTCATTCGCCTTCCCTCGCTGCATAACTGCATAATGGCTGAATGGCGCAGGAGAAAGATGTTGTTGCAGCTTCCCATATGCTGTGCATTGACGTGCAGTTTCTGTTGCTGGCTATCACGGACAGTCTGGACATTCAGCAGGTGGAACTACTTCTTGTTGATATGTGGGACAGAATTCCAAGTTGGCGTCTCCCGTTCCAAGTGGGTGCTTTCGATCACCCGCTGCATCTTAGAGCATCCAGCAAGCCTGTAGAAGTGAATGGTCCTGTCTCTCTGTTCCACTTGCGACATACCATAGCTGGTGAAGTCAGGTGTCCTCCAAGAAAAGGGCATCTGTCACCTGGTGAATGCAGGCCCGTCCAGCTCCCTAGCTGATATTCCCTAAATTCTCCGTGGTCAACTGGAAGGAGCCAGAACCATAAAAATTCACGGCTGTGGTGACCTTCATCTCTACAACAGTGCTCTGCGAGAAGTCAACTGTGTATTCAGGTATTCCTGCCAAATGTCACGCAGATGACTGATGGCTTCTTTTGTGAAACGCAGCCCCCTGACACCGCTCCGCCAAGAGGTCCTGGTACGACTTGCGGTAGGGGGCTAATAGCGAGTGGGCTGCTGTTTTCTTCCCTGGTGCCCCACTTTCAGCCTTCTACCTTGCTGCTCCTCTTCCATTACCATTATTATGCAGAATATGGGTATGCCCATTGGGAAGGTTATTCCAGTAGCTTAGTCCTGTTGAATGTGTTAGTGGGGGGAGAGGGGTCCAAAATATTTCTGGTGCACTTTGGTTATGTCTAGAAAAATTGTAAACAATCACTATCAAACCCCAGAAATAAAGTTCTTCCAAGGCTGAAACTCCTCAGTTACACCGATATCAGGGAACTTTGGTGTTGTGCTGTGCCTAAATATATGGGCATAAAGCTACACCAGCACATTACAGGTGTAAATGCAGGAAACTCATGTGAGCTGCTCTTTTTTGTACGGGGCGGAGCTATGTTAATGAGCAGCAGAGGATTTTGGTGGACTTATTGCGGCAATGGCACAACAGATCAAGGAAATTTGCCTGTAACCCTGTTTCAGTGCAAAATTAGTGCAATTCAGCGATGTGCGAGTTTCGTCGCTAAAAATTGGCACCATGCCACTCGTGTGCCGTAGGTACAGTGAAAATGATGAGGAAATTCCAATCCAATGTTATCCTGAGACCGCCCATTTCCTGCAGTTTTTAGAAAGTGTAGTTAAGATATCAGTCAATGTGCAGATTAAAATTAAACTTATAGGGGGCTAAATTCGGTTGATTTGCACCTCCCGTTAGCGCTAATGGGGCACAAATCAACTAGTGCCTGGGTGTGGTGCCGCTAATGCCTCCCGCGAAATTCAGCGGGAGGTTAGCGGTGGTGTTAACTGTTAGCGCGTGCGGTGCTGTGCCGCCGGCGATGACGTCATCGCCGTGCGCAGTTCCCTGCTCGCGCCCCGGCTGTAATATTGGGTGGCGCCCCCCGACTTACCGCCGGACACTATGCCCACCAGGGTCAGGGAGGCCTATCTGCGGCTGGGGCGGCGCTAGTTAAAAGGGAGGTGGCAGGCGGCCATTTTTATTACTGGCCACCTGCCAGCAACTGCCCCCGTTGCTGGTCCTGGCCCCCGTGAGGCCCCCCCCAGCGGGGTGCCGGCTGCTCTCCGTGAGCCCGCCACTTCTCTTGAGTGCCGGGCTCGTTTGCCAGCACTCCTGATTCCTGGTGGCCCAGCTGGACACCCGGATGCGCTGCACCAGGCCCCACCCCTTTAATAAGGGGAGGAAGGCCTGCAATGTCGCAGCACGTAGCACCACGGTTTTGGCTCGCAGCATTCCAAGAGGGTCGCAGGGCGCTTCCAGTAGCACCCCTCCTCCCTCTCGGGGCGCTACCTGGGAAAATCAGCCGCGGGGGTGCTAACTTTATTGGGGCGCCCCGGCGAAGGTAGGGGGCGCTACCCAATTTTTACCCCATAATACTTTGAGGCACCAGTTTCCATTAATAAGTAAGATGTAAACCACTGTCCTTTATGGACTATAAGTGATGGACGAGTTCTCTAAGGTGACGTTCACTTGCACTTACAAAATGTTCTGAAAGTAGTAATAAGCAGCAGAATAAATAAGAGAAGGTTGGAGTTAAATGTGCTTGTTTTTCAAAACCATTTCCAAATGCATTTTTTGATTTTGGTGTAAGATTGGTCATACAGTTTGCAATGTATTTTGAATTAAGAGGTGCAGGGGGCAGGGTTGGTGTAATGGGTATGGCAAATGAGTGACAGGACTCTGACAAACATCAGAGCCATTGCATGCAGAGGAATTCCATCAAACTAAAACTGCAAAGGAACAGTGGATGTCTTGCTAGGCAGATACTCTGGGCTCTTGCCGACATAGTCTGAAAAGAACACTTACTACTTAATTCATCACCACTTCAGAACACTTCAGTCTCACATACTTGAAAGGTTAAAGCATTAAATAGTTTCTCACCCAGTGAAGGCTGCACTGCATCTATCGCAGGCTGGCTGCTCCAGTGTTGACATGCAGACCCTTTATGATTTCAGCCCTGTACAAAGCTTCAGATTTGTTCTGCCATTCTGATTGCTAAAACATTTTTGTCATATTGAGCAGGTTAGCAGCTGATGACAGCTACCAAGGGGATGAGTTTTTAAATTTAATAATGGAAAATTATTTTGTAACCAGTCAGTGTATAAAGCATGACTGAATAAAAAAGGAAACTTGGGGACCCATATTGAATGAATAAGTGTTAAATTTAGGTGTGTATAAAAATACAGTGCTTATCCCTGTATATGCCCACAACGTTGGGTTTTAGATGAAGCCCGTCTACTTTTACAGATGTGGGAAAGAACTCCTCGGTGGAGTCGCTCAGTTTAATGCTGTGGATTCAATGTGGATAGTCCTGGGGGATTTCCACAGAGCATGTGTACTAGCCAGTGCTAATATTTTGTAATAGCATAGATTGTAAAATTTACAAAATAATTACAGAAACAAATTGCAGAACAAAAGCATAGATTATGATCAGATTTTACAGACTACAGCAAAAATTGGCCAGTGGACACTGTCCATGGGATGCCCTCTCTGCTCCCCTCAACTAAATGGCAGTGTTAAATTTGTAGTATTGAAATGAGAGGCTCTTGAGGAGCTGTTTTTGAGAGAGTAATTCTAAAACAACACTGTTGGCCCTGATTTTTAAAACCTACCAGCGTGGTCACTAACAGGGATGACTACTTTATATCTTACATAGTTAGCACTTATCGCCACTCTCATGTTCTTGTTTTCGAATACTCTCAAAATGATAAATTTAAATTTTACGGAACTTGTCCAAAATACTTTCAGTATTATTTTGGTCTTGTTCCCTTTCCTCTCAATTCTCCACCCTCCTATCCGTCCTAAACCTCTCCATCTATCTAAACTCCCCAGCCTTATTCACGGCCATCCCCTTGACCTCATCATCTCTCATGGCCTATAAACTCCAGTGGCGTCAATCACTGCCAAAGTCATCTGCAACCACTTCCTTGTATCCCTCACCACCCATATCATCCTCCAAACCTTCTTTGTTCAGCATCTGACCATGTAAACATTCTCCTCCAACATGCTTCCAATGACATTTCTAACTCACTGCCTAGCTTTTCTCCTTCTATGTGGCTTAATACCCTGATGCTGTTGACTTGCTCAACCACTCTTAGTCTTAAGCAAAACCATCACTCGCTTTCATTCTCTCCCAGTCCCTGCTAGTACAGCCCCCATTTTGTCTCCCTCAAATCACAGGGGAACAGACTTCAGTGAATCTGGTGTTTAGTCATTCACTGCCAGATGTGGCTTCACCACATCAAGCTCCATTAGGCCTTGTCCTCCACAGTCAAAACTGCTGCTTTTTCTAGGATTATCTTGGAAGCAAAGATAAGCCAATAAATTCCTTTTCTCTTTCCTCCCCCCCCCCACCCCCCACCTCTAACAACTGCAAGGAATTCATGGATTTCCGCATCACCTAGCTAGAGGCCATCTGTTCAGCTGCCTCTGCTGCTTTCTCCCAACACTTTCTCTTGCTGACTAAGCCAGATGTCCCCCACTCCTCCTCCTACCCCAGCCATGATCCCTCATCCCTCTCTAGTTTCTCCCCATCATCCCCCATGTTCTTTTCCAAGCTCATCTCATCCATGAGACTCAACTTTCGCTCCCTTGTCCTCCTCCTCACTAAACTGATACCCAATTTCCTCTTCGCGACCTTCCAGGCTTGACTACTCCAGTGCTGTCACTTCCTTTTATCCTCCTCCCTCCACAAGCTCCAGTTCATCTAAAACTGCCGCTCATATCTATCCCACACCGTGTCCCATTCACCCATTGTTCCCATCCTTGCTGACTTAGATAGGTTCCTAGTCCACCAACGTCTCAAATTAAAAATTCCTGTCCTTGCCTTTAAAACCCTCCTTGCCCTTCCCTTCTTGCAAAACTTCTTTCAGCGCTAAAACCTCCCCCCTCGTTGTCTGTTTCTCTAACTCTGGGCTGTTGTGTATCTCTCTCCCTTTGCCATTGGTAGCTGTGCATTTAATCACCTACCCACTTGCTGCAATTCCCTCCTCAAACCCCTCGGCCTCTCCACCTCCCTCCTCTCACTTAAGATCCTCCTTAAAGCCCACCTCTTTGATCAAGCCTTTGGTCACCCCTCCTGAACACTCTTTCACTCAGTGTCTATTTTTTCCCAATGTCTCTTTGAAGTACCTTGGGACATGTTCTACATTCAAGCACAATAGAAATGCTTCTTCTCCTCCTTCATTATCTTGCTCCTCTTTTTCCTCTTCCTCCTCCGCTGCCATGAATGGAGGTGTGTAATTTGCCTGCAGAAAATTGCAGCATTTCCTAGATTATGCTACGTCTGAACTCTCTTTTAGTTAAAGTTCCACATTGTATTTAATAATGTTTATTTTTTAAGGAAGGGCTCTGTAAATATTCTATGATGTATATTTTGTTGTAATGATGAATAAAATTTTAATTGGGATTTATTTTTAAACAAGGTTTTTTTCCATTTAATTGGATTCTGCAAGGCAAAAAATTGCCGAGTATGGTAGATTATATCATTCTGTTTGGCTTATAGTCTTTGAGTCTCATTTCATCTGCAGTCTCTTGATGTACTGTACAGTGTAATTAATTTGCTGAAAATAAGCAGACATCTCCATGTTTTTCTCACCAACGTAAAGTCAAACAACAAAAATAATTATTCAGTTAACAGGTATAAATTGTAAAAGACCTGACTGAATAAGATGTTACAAAACGTACTATTTTTTTTCACAATGTGGACTAAAAAGAAATTTTAGCATGTGGCTTAACAGCAAAGGGAGAGATTGGTTACTGTGGAGTGAATTAATACACTCATCCAATATAGTTTTTGAAAGCTTATTGTTACGAGGTCAGTAAATTGTGAGTAGGGTAGGCTAATGGTTAAAGCACTGGACAAGCAACCGGGAGGTCATGAGTTGAAATCCCGCCATGTCAAGCTATGAAATCAAATTCAATAAATCTGGCAATTTTTAGGCTGGCACCAGAAAATGACCATAAAAATTGCCAGCCTGTTGTAAAAGCCCAACTGGTTCACTAATGACCAGCCTCCCGAAACAGTGTGGCCTACTCAGGGCAACTAGGTGGGGTGGGGCTGCAATAAATACTGTCTGGCCAGTGTCGCTCACATCCCAAGAACAAACATTTGCTGCGAAGTTGGACTGGATGTTTCATGTGCACGCCACACACTGAGCCACACAATCATAAAATTGTATTGATTGCACTGATGTAAGGTGAGACAGTGAGCATTGGCTGTAATGTCTCCTGCATGTCATAAATCTTTAAACTTCAATGGTGTTGAAAGAGTTGAAGATGCAGGATGATTTATTTGCCAAGGGTGTGGAGAACTACATTGTAATTCAAAACAATACCCATGACAAATTTAAAATATTGTCCTTAACACAGCCTTTCATCTCCTACAGTGCATAAAAATATGCCTGAGCTTTGTGTACTAGGCATTGTCCTGACCATTGATGATAATCATAACTATATTAATTAAAATAGATGATAGCAAAATACTGCAGATGCTGGAAACCCGAAATAACAACAGAAAATGCTGGAAAAACTCAGCAGGCCAGGGCAACATCCATGGAGAGAGAAACAGAGTCAACGTTTCAGGTCGAAGACCCTTCGTTAATTAAAATGGAAGCTCATAAATATTTTAACTTAATTACAGGTGTGGTTGAATTGATTCATACTCAAGAGTTGTCAGTGACTTAAGGGCATCATTCCCTGAGAATTGCCAGCTTGGTTAATGGATTTTGAAAATCATAACACTTTGCTGTGTTGCCAATGACTTTACGCTAGTCTACAGCAACAGCAGTGTCAACCACATGCCTCAGTGTCACCAAGTTTAGGACCAGGGAAATTTAAAGACATAGGGGGAAAAATTCAGTTGTTTGCGCCTCCCGTTAGCGCTTTAAGAGGGCGCTAATGGGACGCAAAGCAACTAGCGCCTGGGCGCGGCGATGTTTGCGCCGCTTGCAAAATTAACCAGCCATTTTGCGGCGGCGCTAAACACTACCGCCACGATCTCCTGTGCCGGCTGATTGTGACGTCAGTCGAGTGCGCAACGCCCCGTTAGCGCCCCGGACCGGATATTGAGTGGCGCCCCCTGCCTTACCGCCTGCCGCTAGCAATGACCGGTTCAGGGGAGCGTTATGCTGTCAGAAAGGGACTGGGGGAGCGCTATTTAAAGGCGACCGCTTCCTGCCTTTTTTTGTCGGTGACATTTTTGCACCACGCGTTCTGAGAGAGAGAGAGAGAGAGACTTCTGGAGAGATTCAACGCTGTGTGAAGGAGTTTTGGGTACTGAGCAGCACTTTGCAGGTTTATTTTGATTTGCCCTTCCTAGTATCGATTTAGAAGAGACTGTGGGGGCTGCACTCTGAGCTCTTCCCCTGGGGGTCTCCATTGTTCTTTCCAGCAGATTTGATGTACAGGTCTCTCCAGGCCGACATTCAAGGCTGCAATGAGCAGGATGTGGATGGAGTGCAAAATCAACCCTCCCCTTTAAGATAAAAACAGAAAAATGCTGGAGAAACTCAGCAGATCAAGCAGCATCTGAGAAGAGAGAAACAGAGTTAACGTTTCAGGTCGATGACCTTTCGTCAGAACTCCCCTTGAAGAACTGGCTGGCGCCAGTGTGTCAGTGTTCCATTGCTGACTGACATCACAAGAGTTTCGCCAGCGCTCTGAGGTAGCGCCTCGCTCCTCGGCCTTTGCGCCTTAAGAGAGGTGTGTAGCGCCTGATTTAGCGCTCCAATCACCTCCAGGGGCGATAAAAGCCAAGTTTGCAGTCAGAGGTGATAATTAGCGCCAGGTGCTAATCTTTGCGCCCGGCCGATAATTGCGCCCCAAATGGGGCGATACTGAATTTCTCCCCCATAGTTTGCTTTATTTTTTAGAAACAAATTAACTTTATTTTTAAATGAATATATTTGTGTGCTCAACTCGCTAGAGGGCACGGAAAGCTTTGAAAAGTAAAAAGGAAAATCTATTATCACACCCTTAATGCACCTGGTCCTGAGTTCACACAAATCAACTAGTGTGACAATCATTGTATCTACCACCACCTTTTGGTGGGGTGAGGGCAGTTTCTTCCCCGGTACCTTGAACATGGTGATTCTTGTTGGGGTATGTTGCACCAACTGCCGTCTGGTACCTTGCTCAAATGGTCATTCTTCATGTATGAGTTACACATTGCACGTCAGCAGGCCATTCAACTGCGGCCCTCACCCAGTATCCACACACATACACATCCAGCAAGGGGTCACTGGACAGCAATCAGAAGTGGGAACCCTGATTAAATTTACACCCCCCCTCCCCAGTCGTTGGGACGCGAAAACCATTTGTAGTGCCCCCAACTGGTATCCTAGCTGAAATCAGCCAACTCAACGCGAGCAAGGGATCAAACTTGAGACCACCTTCAGTCTGAATGATTCAACACTATATCACGTGGTGCATTTGTATATCATGCTTTCATTGAGCTCAGCCTCTCCTCATTTACTGCTGCCTCTGTCAACATTGCTTTATGGCAGGTACGTCCAGCCTTTTGGAATAGTGGGACAGATGCAAACATGTTGAATACTCAATTTATTTATTGTTTCTGGTAATCATTGGACCACTCCCAAGTGGGTGAGTTACAGGCAGCAACATCAGCACTGCGCTGGGGCAGTAGCATTGGGGCAGTAGCATTGGTGGTCACTGCTTTCAGAGCTTGCTGGAAAGAGACTATGCAGATAATGCCTTATGCTGAGGGGTGGCTGATCGACGCTTGTTACTGACTTTCTGCAGTGTCTTGGGGGAGTATGGGTGGGGGCATTCTCAGGTTCAGCAGCTCTATGTGTGCCCTTTTTAGGGCTGTTCTCAGTTGCTCCATAGAGTGCTGGTCAAACTCCGCTTCCAGGAGAGAGTTGCACTGACTGAGGGTGAGTGCTGTAAATGAAAGGTGCTGACAGAGAACACTGCTGTTTCTGTGGCCGCAGACGTGACTGCAGGATGGTATGTTGCCTCCCTGGTGCCAGGGTCAAGGATGTCACTGAGCGGCTGCAGGACATTCTGAAGGGGGAGGGTGAACAGCCAGAGGTCATGGTCCATATCGGTACCAACGACATAGGTAGAAAGAGGGCCGAGGTCCTGCAAGCAGAATATAGGGAGCTAGGAAATAAATTAAAAAGCAGGACCTCAAAGGTAGTAATCTCAGGATTACTCCCAGTGCCACGTGCTAGCGAGAGCAGAAATAGGAGAATAGACCAGACGAATGTGTGGCTGGAGAGATGGTGTAGGAGGGAGGGATTTAAGTTCCTGAGGCATTGGGACCGATTCTGGGGAAAGTGGGACCTGTACAAGCTGGACGGGTTACACCTCGGCAGAACCGGGACCAATATCCTTACAGGGGGGGTTGCTAGTGCTGCTGGGAAGGATTTAAACTAGTTTGTCAGGGGGCTATGAACCTAAGTGTGGGCCCAGAACAGAGAGAAACAAAGCTGGAAGTGCAAGTTAGAAAAGTAGTCAGCAAAACTAGTAGGGAGCAGAAACAAAGGCCAACAGTAAAAAGGGTCAAACTGCAGAAAAATATCAAACGGGCAAAGTTGAAGTCACTTTATCTAAATGCACGTAGCATTCATAACAAGGTGGATGAATTCATGGCAATAATAGAAGTAAATGGGTATGATGTAATTGCCATTACAGAGACATGGTTGTAGGGTAACCAAAGCTGGGAATTGAATGTTCCAGGGTACTCAACATTTAGGAAGGACAGACAAAAAGGAAAAGGAGGTGGCATAGCGCTGTTAATAAGGGATGAGATCGGTACGGTAGAGATAAAAGATCTTGGCTTGGCAGATCGTGATGTAGAACTGGAATTAGTTTGGATGGAGCTAAGAAACAGCAAAGGGCGGAAATCATTGGTGGGAGTTGTGTATAGGCCACCAAACAGTAGTGGTAATGTAGGGCACAGTATCAATCAAGAGATTAGAAGTGCATATAACAAGGGCAATACGGTAGTCATGGGGGACTTTAATCTACATATTGACTGGGCAAATCAAATTACCACTAATGGTGTGGAGGACGAATTCTTGGAATGCATTCAAGATGGTTTCCTGGATCAGTATGTGGAGGAACCAACCAGGGAACAGGCTATTCTGGATCTGGTACTGTGTAATGAGAACGGGCTAATCAATAATCTTGTGGTAAAGGGGCTTTTAGGGACAAGTGACCATAATATGATTGAATTTTATATTAAGTTTGAGAGTGATGTAGTCCAATCTGAAACTAAAGTCTTCAATCTAAACAGAGGAAACTACAAGGGTATGAGCGACAAGTTGGCCATGGTAAATTGGGAGACTACACTAAAAGGTATGCAGGTGGACATACAATGGCTAACATTCAAGGAAATAATGCATCATTTGCAACAAACATGTATTCCTCTAGGGCATAAAAACCCAAAAGGAAAAGTGATCCAACCATGGCTAACAAAAGAAATTAAAGCTAGTATTAAGTCAAAGGAGGAAGCTTATAAAGTTGCCAGAAAAAGCGGTCAGCCTGAGGATTGGAATCTTTTTTAGAAATCAGCAAAGGGGGACCAAGAAATTGATAAAGAAAGGGAAAATGGAATATGAGCACAAACTAGCGAAAAATATAAAAACAGATTGTAAAAGCTTCTATAGGTATGTGAAAAGGAAAAGACTGGCAAAGGTAAATGTAGGTCCTTTACAGTCAAAGACGGGAGAATTTATAATGGGGAATGAGGAAATGGCAGAGAAATTAAATAAATACTTTGTTTCTGTCTTCACGGAGGAAGACACAAAAAACCTCCCAGAAATACGAGAAAACCAAGGGTGTGGCGAGAATGAGGAACTTAAAGAAATTATTAGTAAAAAAACAGTACTAGCAAAATTAATGGGACTAAAAGTCGATAAATCTCAAGGACCGGATGACCTACATCCTAGGGTTTTGAAAAAGGTGGCCATTGGGATAGTGGTTGCATTGGTTGTCATCTTCCAAAATTCTATAGATTCTGGAACGGTTCCTGCAGGTTGGAGGATAGCAAATGTAACCCCACTATTTAAGAAAGGAGGGAGAGAAAAAACGGGGAACTACAGACCTGTTAGCTTCGTATCAGTAGTTGGGAAAATGCTGGAATCTATTATAAAGGATGCAATAACTAGGCACTTAGAAACTAATAGTAAGATTGGGCAGAGTCAACATGGATTTATGAAAGGGAAGTCCTGTTTGACAAACCTATTGGAGTTCTTTGAGGGTGTAACTAGTGGAGTAGACAAAGGGGAACCAGTAGATGTGGTGTATTTGGATTTTCAGAAGGCCTTCGATAAGGTCCTACACAAGAGGTTGGTGAACAAAATTAGGGCGCATGGAATTGGGGGTAATATACTAGCATGGATTGAGAATTGGTTAACAGACAGAAAACAGAGTAGGGATAAACGGGTCTTTTTCAAGATGGCAGGCTGTGACTAGTGGGGTACCGCAAGGATCGGTGCTTGGGCCCCAGCTATTCACAATCTATATCAATGATTTGGATGAGGGGACTAAATGTAACATTTCCAAATTTGCTGATGACACAAAGCCAGGTGGCAGTGTCAGTTGCGAAGAGGATGTGAAGAGGATTCAAGGGGATCTCGACAGACTCAGTGAGTGGGAGAGCACATGGCAGATGGATTATAATGTGGATAAATGTGAAGTTATCCACTTTGGTAGAAAAAACAGAAAGGCAGAGTATTTCCTAAATGGTGAAAGATTGGGGAATGCAGATGCTCAAAGGGACTTGGGTGTCTTTGTACACGAGTCACTGAAAGTGAATGTGCAGGTGCAGCAAGCCATTAGGAAGGCAAATGGTATGCTGGCCTTCATTACAAGAGGATTTGAGTACAGGAGTAAAGAAGTCTTACTCCAATTATACAGGGCCTTGGTAAGACCACACCTGGAGTACTGTGTACAATTTTGGTCTCCTTACCTAAGGAAGGATATACATGCCATAGAGGGAGTGCAACGAAGGTTCACGAGATTGATTCCTGGGATGGCGGGACTGTCGCATGAGAAGAGATTGAGTAAACTAGGCCTGTATTCTCTTGAATTCAGAAGAATGAGAGGGGATCTCATTGAAGCATACAAAATTATTACAGGGCTTGATGGGGTGGATGCTGGGAGAATGTTTCCCTTGGCTGGGGAGTCTAGAACCAGGGGCCACAGCCTCAGGATAAAGGGTAGCCCATTCAGGACTGAGATGAGAAGAAATTTCTTCACACAGAGAGTGGTGAATCTTTGGAATTCTCTACCCCAGAGGGCTGTGGAGGCTCGGTCATTGGCTATATTCAAAACAGAAGTCGATAGATTTCTGACTAGTAAGGGTATCAAGGGTTATGGCGATAAGGCCGGTGAATGGAATTGAGGCAGAAGATCAGCCATGATCTCATTGAATGGCGGAGCAGGCTCGAAGGGCCGAATGGCTACTCCTGCTCCCATTTCTTATGTTGTTATGCTAACTCTGAGTGGGAGCACCGCAGGCTTCCCTCCAGTTGGGAGCAACCTTATCAATTCATGAGAGGTGAATATAGACCTGCTGTGCTCTCACGAAGCGAGGTATTTCTGGGAGGCAGACCACAACTGGCCCACTGGCTGTGATTGAACAACCCAGCTTTATTCGATAAAACAATAGGTGGAGAGAGCATGCAGTTACAAAAGCTATGCAACCAACCTGGATTGAAAATAACAACACGGGCAGCATTACCAGGGAATGCTATCACACTTGACGTTTGTCACTTACAATGTATGTTTAAGTGGCAGACTTCTATAATTACAGTGCTCGAGATTCTACTGGCAACGATGCCAATTAATGCAGATGTTCTTAATATGTTTCTGACTGCCAACAGTAAATCTAAATGTATGTTTTAATCGTTTTATTGGGAAAACTTTGTTTTAAATAAGGACTTTGTGTTGCTGCATTCAATTGTTCAAGTTTTCTTCCTGAAATCCTTGTATTAACAACCTTGGGGGTTCATTTCCTCTGGTAGTGTACTGATTAGCATTTTTGCATAAAATTCCACTGTCTGCTATTTTAATGCACTCATTAACCCATTAAATTAAACGGGTTAATGGCTATGCTAAAATAGTCTGCATTGGAATTTTACATGAACACATTCATCAGTGAACCAGCAGAGGAAATTAAACCCTCTTGAGTCATCACACAGTCCTGTAACTGTTCAAGCTACAGGGGTATAAATTTATTGCCAGAAATTGCATGAAGGGGAGATGCTGAACTCCCAGTGACAATCTTGTTTTATGACTGTGCTAATGAAGGTATTTGGAAGGAAGGGAGGGGTGAAGTGGGGCACAGTTGAACAATTAAACTGAGACGTAATTATGGCAGAAGTCATTTGTCTGATGTTTTTGTTTTCTTCTGTAAATTATATCTGAAATATAATAATTTAAAATATTAATGCATATAGATTAAATACCACCCTACTTCCCCTGCCCCAGCTAATCTTCCAGCTCTGAGGATGGGTGGTCTGTACAACAGATAATCAAGATCATTGCTGTTGCCTAGATGAGGGGTAAACTTGCGTCGTACAGGCCTGACCTTGCTGCTTTTCCTCCCTCTCTCTGCTAAGATGGCGAGATGCTTCATCCACAGTGATCTTCGGAACTGTCAGTAGTTGCCCAGAGGATGCAGGACGGTTTGGTTGCATTTGAGATTGACACTTAAATTGAACTCTCCCGTTGGGAGTCCTTTGCAAAGCAAAATCCTCATCAGATGGTCAAGTTTTGTCATGCAGAAATGGTTGGCCCTATCAGCTACTTCCAGCTTTCAACTCAGAAATTACCGATGAAAGCAACAACAATTTGCATTTATATAGCGCCTTTAACGTAGCAACACACCCCAAGACGCTTCACAGGAGCGTTATCAAACAAAATTTGACACTGAGCCATATAAGGAGATATAGATTTTTTTGGGGGGCAGGTGACCAAAGAGGTAGGTTTTAAAAAGCGTCTTAAAGGAGGAAAGAGTGGTGGAGAGGTGAAGAGGTTTAGTGAGGGTATAATTTATCATTATCAGGGTAGTTTTAACCTAAACCACCCCGTGGGAAACTGAGAGGACGGGATCGGTCACCCCTTTTACACCTCGCCTGATTTTACTTTCCACTGACTTCAATAGAAAGTAAAATAATGCAGGGTATAAAGCGGGTGACCCACCCGATCCCATTTGTTTCCCGCCGGGAAGGTGAGCTTAAAATGACCCCTTGTATATATGGCTCTATGTAATATGGCTTCAGACTGCCATTCTGCAGTGCTGCTTTCAATAACGCCATTCTCAGCAAGATTAGGTCGTTTTTACTTAGAAGAACTTGACTGAGCATCAGTTTGTTTGAAATTGTTAATAAAATGTATCGTAGATTTGCAATCTGGCACCATGCCATATACTTCAGTTGCTGTTGGTAAACACTGAGGGTTCAAGTTACTGTAATTGTTTACTTCCCTGGTAGTTGATGGTGCTGCTTCCAATAGATGATGTTTTAATTAAGTAGTAATATTTGTTTTGATTTGTATGGCATACACAATTCAGATGTGTTAAAAAAAAAATAGTTCTCTGTAGTCAAGTACTGAAATGGTTAAATTATTATACAATTAACTTTTTATCAACATCGTGTTTCATAGTTCTTTTTTTCTATGGGAATAAGTTGAAAAAAATGTTAGAAAGCCAAGAGTTGCTCACCTCCCACATTTTACACTGACTCTTCAACTCCCATGATGCATATAAAGAAAAATGAATTGGATATCCATTTACATCTCAGCACTGCTGTTCTCAAGTGACTATGCTCTTTTGATTTTAGTTAAAAGCTTTGGACACAGCTTGAATTTTACCCCCTAGCCAAACTTTAAAGTTACAATAGTGTCACTAATCATAAAAATCACAACATTTCCAACTAGAAGGTTCATTTGTTCTTTCGCAACCCATTCCTTTGGTCACTATGTATTCAAGCCGCCTGTGATCTTCAGTGCAAAGCTATAAGGAACTGACTGGTAACTTTTGTGCCATTTCAAAACTGCAGAAATTGTGAACAGTAGGTTGAAGATTGTAATGAAAGATAAACCGCTTGAGCCATAGAGTCTTGACAGCTCCCCCACTCCATCAAATTAATAATGAATGGTTGAGAGATAAGGGGAAATGATGGGGAGGGTATACTTTCCTGACATAGTTTTATGGACAACCTGATTCTCATGTGCAGTTTTATCTCTCACAGTCCTCCATTTCATTCCCTTATCTGATGATCTGTACATTCCACTAATGAAGTCTAATAAAAGTGGGGGTAGACAGAGCGAATAGGTGCTAACCCTAGCAAGCCATTTTGCTGACTGCTGATATCTGTACGTGGCACTGAAGCTCATTGGTGCCTTAGCCACTTCCTAAAAAAGAATTAAGATTGAAGACCTTGTTTCAGACCAAAAAAAGTTATCAGCTTGAGGATAAATGGTTAGCCAAACAGATACTGGATTGTAAATTCTATGTCTGTCATTACAGCCTTAATGGAGGATCTAGACTGTGGCAGTAATTCTAGCTCTCAACAAAAATGAATACTAGGGGATTAGGTTGACATATTAATGCATTTAAAATGAGAAATCTAAATTCGTAAGAGTTAAATGGACATTAAAATAAACTAAGCCAGTCTACCGCATATTGTATCTATATTGTCCGCTTGTTAAAATGATGAAGATGTTGAATGTGATATGTCTACCCTTCAGCAAAGGTAAGAAATACTGTAAAAGCTCCAGCCTTTTGATTTTTAAAACCACTTTTGAGTTATTTTTAATGCATTTTTACTCCTCTTTAGTTTTCTCCCATGCATTATTCTTGATTTGATTTTTATGTATGTAGTGAAAGTAAAATGTTGATGTTTTGCGAATGTATGAATACAAACAATGACGGACAGGAAAAGCCCCTCTGGTCCATCCAGCCTGTCCTATACAATTGTCATACCGAGTGCATCACACTGTATACACCCTCCATCCCACCCAGAAACCATGTGATCTCCTGGGAGAGGCAAAAACATTAAAAACCCAGGCCAATTTCGAGAAAAAAATCTGACAAACTCAGCCCCCCCTGGCCCCCTTAGACGATCAGACTAATCCAGGAGATAACTCTGGCCCTGATAATTCCTTGAAGTACCTACCTTTTTGTATGAGGTGATCTCCACCCCAGCCCGAAACGGGTCCAGCTCTCGCTATTCTCAGGCTGAGCCGGCAGGGAAGCTTCTTCCACTCCTGTGCCAGGAATGCTCCATAGCCGGTCAGTACGAGGCCCATGAGAATGAACCAGGATGAATCTCTCTGCATGTTTTTCTTTCTAATCTGTTTATTTACCTTCTCCTTCTCTTTCCTTTCCCCAAACCAAAATTCCTTTGTTGTGAACAATTACAAGATGACGTTGATGGAATATTTTTGAGATTTTATGGAAACTGCACGTTATTTTCCAAAAAAACAAGTTTCACAATGGTTTATTATGTGCCCTGTACCTCTGAAATTTGAGCTTAGCTTTTAAAATGGTGTTTAATTTTGGTTTTATTTATAGCTCCTGTCAATATCTGTTACATTTAAGAGTGATTTTGAGGACGTTTTACTATGTTAAAGGCGCTATATAAATGCAAATTGTTGTTGATAATTATAGATCTACACTTGTACACGATTAATATAGTAAGAATAAAGAAAGAAATTGCATTTATATAGTTCCTTTCACATCCTTAGGATATTCTAAAACACTTTACAACCAATGAATTACTTTCGAAATATTGTCAACGTTTTGGAGGGAATCGCAGCAGCCAAACTTGTGCACAGCAAGGTCCTAGAAACAGCAATGAGATAAATAACCAATTCATTTGTTTTTGGTGATGGTTATTGAGGGATAAATATTGGCAGGACACTGGTAGAACTGTGCTTTTTTTCAAACCATGACATGGAATCCTTTATGCCCACCTGAAAGGGCAGATGGGGTCTCGGTTTAACACCGCATCTGAAAGATGACACCTCAAGTTCCAGTCTAGATCATGTGCTTAAGTCTTGGAATGGGCCTTGCACCCACAACCTTCTGACTCAGAAGCAAGAGTGCTACCACTGACATTTAGGGAACCTTTGCTGGCAAAATTAATCATTCTTTTCTACGCTCTAACTGCTCATTTGATTTAGCACTACTTCAGCTGGACAGTAGATTTTGCTTAATCCTAATGTTGTTGGCCTCACTAGACTTATTTTGTGATAAATACCCATTTCCCTTGTAACCAAGACTTTTTTTGCAGTATGTCTTTGTACCGTCTGTGAGTGAGCCTTTATTTTTGCATTTCCTTTAGATCTCCTTTGACCTAGCAGAGTATACTGCAGATGTTGATGGTGTTGGTACCCTGAGACTCCTGGATGCCATTAAAACCTGTGGCCTTATAAATACAGTGAAGTTCTATCAAGCCTCCACCAGCGAGCTGTTTGGCAAAGTACAGGAAATTCCACAGAAGGAGACGACCCCTTTCTACCCTCGGTCACCATATGGCAAGTACTATAATGTGTTTGTGTGCATTGAGTTCATGTCTTGGAGCTGAAGCCATTTGGATGGAAAATAAAGACTGAACAAAGTGTCTGGACTGGTTGAGAGATATACCGTTTATAACTTGCCAAACAAAACTGATTTTCAGGAATAACCTAAAGGATGGAAATTGCAATGGCTCATTTTTTTTTTAAAAAGCTGTTCATTTCAAATATTCAATTTAGAACACTTAAAAACTGTGATACAGATGACAAATATGGTGATATTTAGAAAATGATGAGATTTGTCGTACATATTGTTTTCTAAATTCTGTCCCTGTTACTAATTAATGTGTGCATGAAAATTTGTCAGAATGTTAGTAATAGATTTATTTCCTAACTTAAGGACGCTGTTTTTTTTAAAGTTCTGTTCTCTCCAATTTTCTCCTCTTCTAAAGACATTGATTCATGCTGGGTTACGGTTCTAAAGGTTCTTTGTGGTGCTACATCAAAGTGGCTGCTGTTCATGTGTGCGCCTAAGCTGTCAGAGCAGGCAGACTATTCCACTGTGGGGGCTATCACAACTCAGCCCAATCATGTCCTTGCCCAAAGTCTACATGTGCACGTTCTGAAACTCAGAGGCCATTATAGATCCCCTATTGCTATCCTGGCTTAAATCAACTAACTCAGCAATGCGATCGAACTTATTGCATTAAAGGCTAAAACTGAGATTGTTTAAATTAAAAACTGTTCTTTCCTGCATTTATTCTGAGAGTATCAAACCCCCCCCACTATTTTACTTCTAGTTTCTAGTCTGCCTGGGGCGCACACCTCTGTAGCAGAGTGGGTAGATGGGTGATCTCCCAGTTAAAGTTGCTTTGAGCCAGCTGCTGGGAGATGTACGAGAGTAGCTTGGGGGGATCTCTGCCTCCATTTTCTGTCCCCCACAGCAATGTAGCTGAAACCAGAAACTCAGTGTAGTCTTAGGAGATGGAAGGTAGCCATAGCTGAGACCCTTCAAACATCACAATAATGTGCTTAAATTGAGCCTGGCATTAAGGTTCTAGATTTTAAAAACAAAAGCAAGCTTTTCTGATGACTCAACAAGCTTATCCAGTGAGTAGCTTACTTATACAGACAAGGAAGGTCTTAGATGCAGTCTCTGGTTTATACTAAGTTAGCTGAACTCAGCTGATTAGCAATAGAGATACAGGAAACTCTCTTTTTACCGGCACCTAAATAACCGGAAATCTCTCTTAACCGGCAAAATTCAGGAGTAGGCTCAGGTAAGTTTTACTTCATATTAGTGGCTGTTCCTGGATCTGTGGCCGTGTAACCGGGGCTCTCGTACCTTAGTAAGTATACCTCTCTGTAATCCGAACTTTTTGATCAACCGGCACCACACCGGTCCCGTCGGTGCCGGATAAAAAAGAGTTTCCTGTACTACAATTGTCCTTAGTCTCCCTGGGTTAGGAACAGAGAAGTTAGCAAGGGATCCTGCTTTTGATTGGCAACTAGAAACTCATGCTGGAAGTGGCCACGTGTGGACATTGGACAATGACAGATGTTCCTTTTAAGTTATGTAGCCGCGCAGCACCCTACAGCTCCCTGCCCATCGGCTCTTCGGCTTTTAAATGGGAAAAACCGCGCATACGTGGTATTTTGAATCGGCCGCTCAGCCCTTAAAGGGCCCACGCACCCAAAAATTTTTTTAAAGGGAACATCGGCTGTGATACTCTCTGCAGTTGGATAGCCTGCTGGCATTTGCCATCAAGGCTTCTATGTGAATATAGCCATTCAGGCAAAGTGCCACTGAATATCTGGCGCCCTTAGAAATGTACTCCAGCAAAATAGTAAGCCCTCAAGTAATGATACGGGGATATCGGCAAGGTAAAAGCAAGTAAAAGAAAAAAAATGAAGGAAGCTTTAGTACTTCCTACAGGCTCTTCTCATTTGTATTTGAGTCGGTGGATCTGTTAGTAGTGAATTATCACTGAGAGGCACTATTTGTCAGATTTCAACTCAGTTTTTATCTATTTTAGAAATGAACATTGCTGACTTGCAGGCTGTTGTTTATTCTACAGGAGTGGCCAAGCTTTACGCCTACTGGATAGTGGTGAACTTCAGGGAGGCTTACAACCTTTTCGCTGTCAATGGCATTCTTTTCAACCATGAAAGTCCAAGAAGAGGTTAGAAAAACTAATGCATTTAATATATTTTAATATATTTCTATTTTTAGTGCCTTTGGGATATTGCTTCAAATTTGGCATGATTTAGGATTTTTAAACTATGACTGTAAAAGTGTGTGTTAGTAATATAACCATTTGAAGTTTGAGTCTTTAACATCTCAGCAGAAGCTTAGATTCTCCGTTAAATTATGTTCTTACATAGCACTATCCAAGAGACTGAGAAGTAAATTAAATTCATTTTAATTTTTACTTGTGTTGGTTCACCCCCCAAATTTTTTTTTTTTTAATAAAAGGAATGCTTAATTTTTTTCCATATACATAGATTTATTATTTCCCCTCCAATGAATTCTGCCTCCAAGTACTTCTGCCTGCACCCCAGTTTAGGTCCTTCATTGTTACCACCATGCTTCCTCCTTCAGCTGGGAGGATTGTCTTGAAGCTTTTTCATAGGAACATAGGAAGGAGCAGGAGTAGGCCATTCAGATCCTCGAGCCTGTTCCTCCATTCAGTTAAATCATGGTTGATCTGTATGCTATTCACCCGCCTTTGCTTCATATCCCTTAATACCCTCACCTAACAAAAATCTATCTATCTCAGTTTTGAATTTTTCAATTGACCTAGCCTCAACAGCTTTTTGAGCAAGAGAGTTCCAGATTTCCACTACCCTTTGTGTGAAAAAGTGCTTCTGGCTTCACCCCTGAACAGCCTAGCTCTAATTTTAAGGTTATGCCCTCTTTGTTCTGCACTCCCCCACCAGAGGAAATAGTTTCTCTACCCTGTCAAATCATTTAATCATCTTAAACACCTCAATTAGGTCACCTCTTTTCTGTTTTGGTGAGATCAACTAAACTGTAACTTAACAAAAAACACAACAAATTAAACTTAACTAATTAAATTAAAATATCGTTTCCGGTGGTGATGATGCACTCCAGTCTCTGCGGTGCCCACCGGTCGCGGAAGGTCTCGAGCGTGCCAGCGGACACCGCGTGCTCCATCTCCAGAGCCACCCGGGCACGAACGTGGCTGCGGAAGAGAGGCAGGCAGTCGGGCCGAAGGACCCCCTCGACCGCCCGCTGCCTGGACCAGTTGATGGCCACTTTGGTCAGGCCCAGGAGCAGTCCCACGAGGAGGTCCCTCGACCTGCCCGCTCCCCCCCGCACCAGGTGACCAAAGATCAGGAGTGTGGGACTGAAGTGCAGCCAACAATTGAGGAGCAGCCCCTTCAAATAATGGAAGAGGGGCTGCAACCTCTCACACTCTACGTAGATGTGGAATACAGACTCCTCCAGGCCGCAGAAAAGGCAGGCGGCCTGGGAGTCCGTGAACCGACTTAATAATTTATTGGACGGGACTGCTCCGTGCAACACCCTCCAGGCCAAGTCCCCAATAATTAGGTCGCCTCTTAATCTTATATACTCAAGGGAATACAAGCCTAGTCTATGCAACCTGCCCTCATAATTTAACCCTTTTAGCCCCGGTATCATTCTGGTGAATCTGCACTGCACCCCCTCCAAGGCCAATATCACCTTCTTGAGGTGCGGTGTCCAGAACTGAACGCAGTACTCCAGATGTGGTCTAACCAGAACTTTATACAACTGTAACATAACTTCCACCCCTTTGTATTCCAGCCCCCTCCAGATAACGGTTAACATTCCATTTTAATTATCTTTTCTACCTGTCCACTAGCTTTTGGTGATTTCTGTACTTGAACCCCTAAATCTCTCTGCTCCTCCACAGTTTGTAGCTTCTTACCATTTAGGTTATACTTTGATCTATCTACAGTATCTTGGGTCCAAAGCCAATGACTTCACACTTTCCCCACATTGAACTCCCTCTGCTACAGTTTTGCCCACTTACATAATCTATCAATGTCCCTTTGCAACTTTCTGCTCCCATCTACACTACTTACTGTGCCACCTTATTTAGTACCGTCAACAAACTTGGATATTCGGCTCTCTATACCTTCACCTAAGTCATTGATAAACATGGTGAAAAGCTGAGGCACTGGTAAGATCCCTATGGGACACCATTTGTCGCATCCTGCCAATATCCCTACTCTCTGTCTCCTACCTCCTACATTTCCCTACCCATGTCAATAGATTGCCTTCAATTCCATGCACTGATCATTTGTGCGAAACCTTATCAAATGCCTTCTGGAAGTCCATATAAATAACATCCCATAGACACTCCCTTATCTACCACGTTAGTGACCTCCTCAAAAGATTCAACTAGGTTAGGTAGACATGACTTACCCTTTACAAATCCATGCTGACTCTCTCTGATCAGTTCATATTTGTATAAGAGTTCAGTCACTCTGTCCCTAATAACAGATTCTAGTAACTTACCTGCAACTGACGTTAGACTAATGGGCCTATAATTGAAGGGATAATTACTAGTCCTAGCCCCTTTAGGGCTACCCCAGATCAGGCATATTCCTCAGCCGTTCACTTTCAACTAAAGTTTGAGGTAGCCGAATCCTAAAGAAGCTTAATTGGGTCTAAAGGTCTGGACTATCTCTCCCTAAAGGAAAGGAACAACCTGAAAATGATACCGTCCTCCAGATAGCACTTTTAATAAGTTTAGCTAGACTGTAACGTTCCGGATATTATGAGGGTCCGGAAAACACTCTCAGAATTCTGCAACTCCTCACCAAAGAGTGTACAGAGATTGAGTTCACGAGTTTGATACAGAAGTCTTATGTGAGACAATTCTAAAAATATATAGATTTATTGAAGAACCGACATGTAATTTACAGTTGGTGAGTCAATTGCAACATTAACAGTTCCAAAAAGAGAGAGCTTACAATTCTATTATCAGAGAACCTTACTCTCAAATCTTAACTTCGCGACAGTTTTGCAGTTCTTAGTTTTCTACAGGATATCCACTAAAATCAAATACCTTTGATCCCGAGGTACAAAGAGTTAGAGACTTACAGAGCTGCCTCTGAAGCTGAGAATCGCTTTGCCCCTTTAAAGCGAGTCTACTATCCCATTTGAGAGTTCAATATTTATACCCTTTTCCAGTGGTATTTCCTTTAAGGTTTTCTGCTGATGTGAGCTAATTATCTCTAGTCATTTTTCTGCTGACCCCTGCAATTCTTACAGTCACCTCACCTAGTAGCATTACAGAATTATGTCTCTTCTCTAGGTGTTCTAATTTACCATAAAAAACGGTGTAACGGCAGGTGTGTTTTACTTGATGTCATTTTTACGAAGGCAGATGTTTCTTACTTTTATGTGCTTCTTTACAAAGTGTAAATTAGAACTCCTTGTACAGGGTGAACCATTGTTTGATTCCGAAAGGTTCAGACTCCCGGAGCCTTTAACCTTCTGTTTCAATAAAGTTATTGATTCAGTGTCAACAACTATCTTATCTCTACAGCCAGAATGCTTTCACAGCTTTTTCATAGTTAGGTTTCTAGATTTCCAAACTCAGTGACGTAATAAAACTCACTACACACTTGGTTTGAGCATAAAGCAAGGCTTTAATCAACTTGTTTCAGAACATGGAGGTCTTGTTGTACTTCACTAGTTCCTTGTCTTACAAAATGTCCCTGGAAAGCTGGGGCCAATGCCCGAGTATTTATACTCCTTGCACGGCGCCACCAGCTGGCCGTCCAGTGTTATTTCACGAGTAGTTTCTTGATGAATGATGAGATTTATAACATTCTTCCTGCCCAAAAGATTTGGAAGTCCGACGACTTCCTCTTAGCGGATCAGGCGGACCACGAATAGCCACAGTCTTTTAGATTTTCGTTTATGGCTAGAAGGCACGTCTCCCCGGACCGTGTCTTGGTCCCTGGGCCGCTTGATCCGTACCGGTGGATCGACAGGGCCTGTGTTGCTCTGATCGACCCGAGGGAGGCTGGGGAGATTGTGACTCCGGGTGCGGGTCCCTACAGGCGCAGAACTGGCTTCATCCTGTTGGATAGCCGGGGATTGACCGGCATCCTGGCCTCTGGTGGCCATCCCATGGGGAGCGCTTGACTCCCCGAGTGGATCCGGTGGTGCAGCTGGCAGATCTCTCGATGCCCCAGGTAGGGCGTCATCTTCGGGGGAGTGCAGAGTGTCGGCATCATCCCCGTGGGTCCCTCTATCGGTTGGGTCCGTGGAACCGGCCGGACAGAGAGCCAGGTCCCGGAGCGAAACGGTGGACTCCCGGCCATCCGGGTACCGCACGTGCGTGTACGTGAGGTTGATGTCCGTGAGTTCTACCTCGTCAACGAGAGGATCGGTTTTAGATGATCGGATGAATCTTCGGACCAGCACGGGGCCGGGAGCTGCCAACAATGACGGTAGAGACATCCCATGGGTGGAGCGACGCTGGAAGTTGAAGAATCGCTTGTGAGGTGTGACATTGGTAGACGTAGAAAGGAGAGACCTGATGGAATGCAGCACGTCAGGGAGCACAGTTTCCCACTGCTGGTCTGGTAGGTTGCGTGACCTCAGTGCAAGACGAACAGCGTTCCAAATGATAGCATTGTATCTCTCAACCTGTCCGTTACCGATGGGATGGTACGGTGTCGTTTTACTTGTGGCGATTCCCCGTTGGGAGAGAGAACTTTTGAGTTCACTTGACATGAAGGAAGGACCCAGATCAGAGTGGATGACATTGGCCGTACCGCAAAGGGAAAGGACTTGATCAAGGCATTTAATCACTGTGGAAGTAAGCATATTGGGACAGGGGAAAGCAAAGGGAAAGCGTGAATATTCGTCCACCATAGTCAGTAAGTAGGTGTTTTGCGTTGAGGAGGGCAATGGCCTTTTAAAGTCAATGCTGAGTGGCTGCATAGCGTGTATGAGCGAGCCATCCGATGGACAGAGGAATTGCGGTTTTAATTCCGCACCAATTCTACAGGAGGAGCACGTTCTTTTCACATCTTCCGTAGAAAATGGGAGATTTTTAGATCGCACAAAGTGCAACATACGGGTAACGCCAGGATGGCATAAGTCAGTATGAAGATCCGCCAGAGTCGAAGTTGACATAGAAGAGCAGAATGTCCACGTGAGGGTATCCGGGGCCACATTCTCTTTGCCGGGTCGATAATGTATGGTGTATCCGAAGGCGGCCAGTTCCATCCTCCAGAGTTGTATTTTGTTATTCTTGATCTCAGTGCGTTTCCAGTTATCCGGCATAAAGGCCACGGAGCGCTGATCGGTTATAAGTGTGAAATGGCGACGAGCGAGAAAATGACTCCATTTATGTACCGCTTCGATGATGGCCGTAGCCTCCTTCTCGACAGGAGGATAATGGAGCTCGCTACCCTGCAAAGTTCTGGACAGAAATGCAACGGGTCGACCACCTTGATTCAGGGTAGCAGAGATCGCCACATCCGATGCATCGCACTCGACCACGAAAGGAAGATTTTCATCAATGGAACGAAGCGTGGCTTTTTCCAGTTGTCGCTTGAGGAGGTTGAAAGCTGAAATAGCCGTTACCTCTAATGGAAATGACTTTGCGTGAAGCAGGGGCTGGACCTTGTCGGAGAAGTGGGGTATCCATTTCGCATAATAGGCGAACATGCCGAGTGCCCGACGAAGAGAGCCGAGATTTGTAGGGGGAGGGAGCTCCTGAAGCGGACGAAGTCGCTCCGGATCCGGTTTGATGACACCGTTGCCCACCCAGCAGCCAAGGATGTTGACTGATGGTACTGATTTCACAGATTTGGACTCATTTAAGGTTAAGTTGCGACGACGGAGAACGTCAAATAATTTATGGAGGTTGGCATCATGCTCCTTCTGGTCATGACCAGCAATGGTAATATTATCCAGATATGGAAAAGTGTCCGTAAGTTCTCCTGTTTGACTAGGCTATCCATTGCCCGTTGAAAGACAGCCACCCCATTGGTGACCCCAAATGGAAGGCGACAAAACTGGTAAAGCCAGCCATTGGCCTCAAAGGCCGTATACTTCTTGTTAGAGTCCTTTAACGGCACTTGATGATATGTGCTCTTTAAATCAAAAGTTGAAAATACCTTGTAGTTGGCAAGGTTATTGACCCTGTCATCGATACGTGGTAGTGGGTAGACATCCAGGTGGGTATACAGGTAGACTACCTTTTATCTGAACTTCCGAAAACCGAAACCCTCTTAAAAACCGAAGGTTTTTTCGTTCAGCGTAAGTCGTGCGCACGACATGACCAGAGTGGCGCACGACTTACGCTGAGCAGAGGGTCAGCGTAAGTCGTGCGCACGACCCCGACCCCCGCCGACGACCCCCGCCGACACCCCCGCCGACCCCGACTCTCGCCGACCCCGACCCCCCCGCCGACCCACCCCCGACAAATTTCCCAGTCTTATAAAATACCTTCCGAAATCCGAAATTTTCCGAAAACCGAAACACGGCTGGTCCTGAGGTTTTCGGATAAAGGATAGTCTACCTGTACTGGTTAATAGTTTGCGAGTAATCGATGCAAAGACGTTTCTTGTGTTGCTTCAGAGGATTTTTAACAACGACGACTTGAGCCTGCCAGGAAGATGAACATGACTCAATGATGCCGTCAGCTAGAAGGCGAGAGATTTCTGTCTCGATAAAGGATCGATCATCTTGGCTGAAACGTCGTGATTTAGTAACTATGGGCTTACATCGGGGGGAAAGATTGGCAAACAAGGAGGGCTCGTCGAGCGAAGCCGCCGAAAGCGCACAAAACGGTACTTTGGAAATAGTAAGCTCTGGCTTTGACCCTCCAAACTCAAAAGTGAGTCTTTTATGTTGTTTCTGGAAATCCTGTCCCAGGAGCACATCACTGCATAGGTTCTTGAGCACCCCGAGCTGGGTAGAGGAATAAGTGCGGCCATTGAGAATAAGGTCGACAAGACAAAAGCCGGAAGAATTGGTGGTCAGTGTCGTCGGAGCCATTGCAATTTCCCTGTCCGAGGGGTAAATATGCAGTTTTAACTTACTGACAGCCCGCTGACTAATGAAGCTGTCAGAACTGCATAAGTCGATTAGTGCACTCAAAATGTGTCCATTTACCGAAACCTTTGTGGCTGCATGGGACAGACTTTGGGGAAAAACAGCTGTGATGGGAGGAGGGGCAGTTTTACCCTTGACAGTTGCAACCTTAGTAGTGGCTCTTGGGGGAGGAGCAGTTTTATAGATAGTAGCTGCAAAACTAACAGGAGCTCTCGACCGGTATACCTTAGAAAAGTGGCCTTTCTGACTAACAGCGGCTCTTGACTGGCATACCTTAGAAAAGTGACCTTGTTGCAATGATTACAGGTCGCGTTACGAGCAGGACAAAATTTCCTATAATGGAATGCACCTCCACAGAAGAAACACTTCCTTCCAGATTGCCAAGATGCCGCTAGGGCGGGGTCGTCATCAGTGTAGGTTTTTAGGGTAGGGTTGTCATCAGCCGGGTTGGAGTCGTCATCCGTGAGGGCTTTCGCCCGAGGCCTATCGAAAGAGTCACTAAAAGTGATAGCAGCAGCCCGTGCACGTGGTGAAAGATAGGTGTCTGCATTCCTCTTTGCTAAGTTCAGAGAACATGCCTGGTCATAGGCAGCCTGTAACTTGAAGCTTTTATTCTCCAACAGACGCTGACGTATGAAGGGAGATGCAATCCCATTAATAAAGGAATCACGAATTAACTCTTCCTGGTACTGCTCAGCTGTAACAGCTTTAAGATTACAATCCTTGCTGAGCCTGCGAAGTTTCTGAAGGAATTTGTCAAGTGATTCCCCGGGTTGTTGTCGAGTTGTGGCCAGTAGATGCCGAGCAAAAATTTCATTTGGGGACTTGGCATATAGCTGCTGTAGTATTTGGATAGCGGCGTCATAGTCTACACAGTCTTCGATATAATCAAACACATGAGAGGATACATAATTAGCAAGTATCTCTAATTTACCAGGAACATTTTCACCACACACCCTGAGGAAGTTGCTGAAAGTACGATACCAGTGTTTCCATACCTTAGCAGCTATAAGTGAATTCGGGTCCAGGTTGAGACGGGCGGGACTGAGTAGTTTCTCCATGATGGATCGATTACTTGTCTGAGTTCCCTTCTACGGTTCGAGTCGTAGCTGGCTGTTCCCAAAATCACCCCAAGCGTGGAGTCGATATCAAGTTGATTAAATTGACATAATAAAACTCACTACGCACTTGGTTTGAGCATAAAGCAAGGCTTTAATCAACTTGTTTCAGAACATGGAGGTCTTGTTGTTCTTCACTAGTTCCTTGTCTTACAAAATGTCCCTGGAAAGCTGGGGCCGACGACCGAGTATTTATACTCCTTGGACGGCGCCACCAGCTGGCCATCCAGCATTATTTCACGAGTAGTTTCTTGATGAATGAGATTTATAACACCCAGTTTGTCATGTTTTAATAAAGCCAGAATTCTTTCATAGAATGGTGTATTTTTCTGAATCGGTTATATGGCTTATTCCTTCACATAATTTCCTGGTTTATTCTCCCACTCTTCTTCAATAATGGAGTGACATTGGCAATTTTACAATCCAAGGGAACAATTCCTGAATCAAGAGTGTTTTGGAAGATCATGACTAAAGCATCTGCAATTCCCTCAACTTTTAATACCCTGGAGTGGAAACTATCTGGTCCTGGAGAATTGTCAATCTTCAGCCTCATGTTTTTTCTCCATTGCCATTGTTTTATTTATTTTAATTCTAGAAACGTTTCTCCCCTTGATTTAATTTTAGTTTTCCACATATCTCTTGTATTATATCTTCTTCCTCCTCTACTGTGAAGACTGATACAAAGTAATTATTTAGCAAGTCTGCCATTTCCTTATTTTTCTATTATAATATCACCTACACCTATATTTAAAGGGCCCACATTACTCTTGGCCATTCTCTTTCTTTTAATATATTTGTAAAAGCTTTTAATGTTACCCTTGATAGCCCTTGCAAGCTTTTTCCCGCATTCTCTTTTTTAAACTCTTACTTCTTTGTATCCCTTTGCTGTTCTTCATATCTCTCCCAGTCTGTGGGATCTCCACTATTCTTTGTATTTGTGTAAGCCCTTCCAGTTTTATACTATCTCTCGCCTCTTCATCGTAGGCCATATGCTTTTTCAGGTCATATACTCCTTTTATTTATTTTCGTGTGTCCCCCATCCCCCTTTCACTAAGATGGGATGCTCTACTGTTGTATTCTTTACCATCCAGCGTCAGAACTCAACCAGCGAAACTGGTGTTCAGAAAATGTCCACAATGAGACCACTCCTCTATATTCAGCAGCCATAGATTTGAAATACAGGAAACTTTTTTTTATCCGGCACCAACGGGACCAGCGTGGTGCCGGTTCATCAAAAATTCCGGATCACCGAGCGCTATAGTAAAAGATACGAGAGCTGAGAGCTCCGTAAAGAGCAACAAACCCTGTTGCTTAGCAACAGGTTCAGAACAATGGCCAGAAGTTACAAGCGTCTCTGTAGCTTAGCAACAGATGGAGGAAGGCAAGTAACATGAAGTATGAACCTACTCCCGAAATTTGCCGGTTAACTGAGATTTCCGGTTATTTTAGGTGCCGGCAAATCGAAAGTTTCCTGTATGGCATTTCAGCACATTAGCAGTAATTAACAGTTGCCCTATCTATCAATTAACAAGATTGTTACCTAAGATGGAGTTCCTGCGCACCTGTGCTGCAAGGCCTACTGGGGACGATTTTCTTTCGCCAGTTCTTGGCGCATTAGAGGGAAGAAATGGAAGTGGAGACCTGTAACACTAGATTTCTGTTTCATTTGCACTTGACATGCATTTGCTGGGATATCCCTGACATGGAAGGTAAACTGCAGGCAGGAGCATTTCAATACTATATAAAATAATGTAAGAGTGGTGGCATAATGCCTCTTGCATAATTTTTCTAAGGTTTCTGCCAGTCAGGCACCTGCCCCAAAGACCACCCAAGCAAACTGGACATTAGAAGTTGCAGGGCTGCTCCTTTAAATTGGAGGATCTATACGTGGTTAGCTATCAAATTCCTCCCAATGCAGGTAAGCTGTTTTCCCCAGTTCTTTGGTGTGCCTTGTCTGTACTGTGGGGATGCAGCAGGACAACATTTTGCCTCAGACTTGCATGCTACCTTTAAAGCCTGCAGCAGTGCGCAACATCCCACCCTTTTTTTGAGTAAATGCTGATTTACATCGGATGATCCTATCTGGCACTTATCCAATAAATGCTAATTAGCTGAATACAGAAAACTTGCTGGGCATGATCTAATTGAATGGCTGAATGGCCTACTCATGGCTCACCTTGGGTAAAATTGTTATATTGTAATAAATCCAACCTTTGTGGGTGGTGAAGAGTTCTTTATTGAGGTGATCAAACCAAGCACAAATTAAAACAATTACAATGCTCAAGTCATAGTTACAAGAACAGAATAAAATTACCCCATTCTCTTCTAGGTAGAGATGCTCGACCTGCTTGGGTGTTTCCATTTACTTTGTAGCTTCTTCCTCTCCTACTGACTTCGTAGAGTCACCTGTACTTATACTGGCCTTGCAATCGGTACAAGCCCAACCTTTGCACCCAGAGCCTCGAAATGTGACGTTCTTTTCCCAACGTAACAAGGTCAAGGAAGATTAGGTTGATTGGCTATAGTCAGCTCGATAAGTTTAGACTGGAGGGAGACGGGGCCGATCAGCCATGAGCTAATCATCAACAGGCTAATTTCTTTAAGAGACAGGTATTGTCCAGAGCTACAGTGATTAAGATAAGTCTGGTCGACTATGAGCAGCTTGTTGCAACAAGGCGTTCTTACTAAATTTAGTTAAAGACGTTATCTAAGATTACAGTAGCTGCGCTAAGCACAGGTTATATCAGCGTTTTAGTTTTAACTGTTTCATTGCAAGGCAGCGTATTATATGTACACCATATCTTCATGAGCTCTTGCTTGAATCTTCCTTGACCTGTCCATTCTTATACAGCTAATATGAGAAAAGTGCAACGCTCAACTTATGCTGGGGCAATGGAAGGAAAATCAGCCCCACTGTCTCCTGCCCTCTTCTGCCCCTACTGTACCTGGCTCAGGACTAATTGCACAATGGCCTACCTTGGCACCTGAGCTCAGTGCTACTTCATGACTAACACATAATGTGAGAAAAACTGCAACAATGCACAGCAAACAAAAATCTTTCCTAATTTTACTTCCAAGATGTCAACAATCTTGTAATGGTCTTGCAGTTAAATTTTGATAAACACACCTGTAGGGCTGATGTCTTTATACATTTGGGTAACACAAAATTCTTGCGAGTTATTTAAAAATGGAACTGTCTTTTATTTTATCATCAGTGCCTAGATTTGAAATAGGATAATTTAATAAAATTACAAATATGATCCATTTATTTCTGAACATTTTATGTGGCCATATCATCACTAACTCACAAATCATTGCTTGCTTCATTATGTCATAATGTGGTGCTTTAAATTAGACACATATATATATTTAGTATACACAAATGTTACAAATTAGATAAAACACAGATGAGGATTTTAATTTTAAGCATAATATTATTTATATAAATTGCTTACCTTTTTTAACATTTTACGTAAGTAGTAGAAAGAATTTACATTTATATAACACTTGATTAGGTGTCGCATAAATGCTCCAAAGGGTGTCATGTACAGTAAAGGACTTTGAAGCGGGTCACTGGTAGGTGGGTAAATGTGGCAGCCAATTTGTGCACAGCAAGGTCCTGCAGACCGCAATGAGATGAATGACCAGTTAATCTGTTTTTGCTTGAATACACAAAGAACTCCCTGCTCCTCTTTGAATAGTGCTGTGGGATATTTACATGAATGAATCACTGAAACCTGCCAAAGGGAGTTTTGATTAATGTGTTGGCAAAAGGACAGTAGCCCCCAGTACTGAACTGAAGTGTCAACCTTGCTTTATATATTAAATCTGAGTGTGGGGCTTGAACCCATAATCTTCTGACTACTGGGTGAGAGTGCTGCTGACAGAGCCAAGCTGATATGACAAGTCGAGTACACTTTATACAATTCAAAGAAATACATATTTGTTTGCAAAAGAAGGCTAACATGATTTACTGTTTCATCAATTCAGTGGTCATACCTAATCTTGTAAAATACATGCCAGCATAATTTTATCTCCAGGATCACGGACAGACGTTTAGTTGAGGAGAATTCACTGGTAAAATTGTCCTTAAGAGACTATATGGGGTGAAGTTAGTCAACACTTAGAAAGGTATGGGCTAATCAGGGCTGATATCTCCTTCTATGGCTCAGTGTCAACATTTTTATTGATAACATTCTTGTTAAGCCCCTTGGGACGTTTTGCTCCATTAAAGGCGCTATATAAATGCTTGTTGTTGTTGTATTCCCTTGCATATAGAAGATTATGGGGTGATCGGATCGAGGTTTTTAAAATGTTAAAAGGATTTGATAGGGTAGATACAGGAATCAAGAACAAGGGGGCATAATCTTAAAATTAGAGCTGGACCTTTCAAGCGAGAAATTAGGAAGCACTTTTTCCACACAAAGGGTAGTAGAAATTCAGAACTCTCTTTTCCCAAAAGCTGTGGATGCTAGGATAATTATAATACAAGATAGTCACTAATAAATCCAATAGGGAATTCAAGAGAAACTTCTTTACCCAGCGAGTGGTTAGAATGTGGAACTCGCTACCACATGGAGTAGTTGAGGCGAATAGCAGAGATGCATTTAAGAGGAAGCTAAATAAACACATGAGGGAGAAATTAATAGAAGGTTATGCTGCTAGGGTTAGATGAAGTCGGGTGGGAGGGGGTTCGTGTGGAGCATAAACCCCGGCATGGACCAGTTGGGTTGAATGGCTTGTTTCTGTGCTGTACATTCTATGTAACTGAAGTTTTCAAGACTGAGATAGATACATTTTTGTTAGGTAAGGGTAACGAGGGATATGGAGTAATGGCGAGAAAATGGAGTTGAGGTACAGAACAGCCATGATCTAATTTAGTGCCAGAGCAGCCCCAAGGAGCTGAATGGCCTATTCCTGTTCCTAAGTGCAAGGAAGTGTGGTTGAATTTGTACAAGACATTGAGTAGGGCACAGTTTTAGTATTGCGAACAGTTTTGAGCAGCTTCTTACGGGAAGGATATTAGAGCCATAGAAAAAAATAAAGTGAAGAATTACTAGAATGATACCAGGAATGAGGTAATAGTTATGAAAAAAGTGCTTGAAAAATTAGGGCCTCTTTCACTGGAACAGAGAACGTTAAGGGGAAATGGCAGTGTTTTTATAAGATTTGCTGTCTGTAAACCTTGCCAGGATGTTAAAATCATTCAGGAGTTGGGAACATCTCTGTTTCACCTTGGTGCCCTATGTCTCCCTCCTAGAATAGTGTGCAAGTCTACAAAGAGTATTATAACGCAAGCACAGTTATACTGCCACATGAAGTGCCTTGAACTGTATAGATTTCGGTTGGCTCTACCCTTCAACAAACAGAGCAGCAACAAATCATCAACAACAATTTGCTTTATATGGTAGCTCTAATCCAGTAAATATTCCATGCCTTTTCTAAAGGAGAAACTGATGCTGAGCTGTAAGAGGAGAGATAACCAAAAGCATAATAGATGAAATAGGTTTTAAGATTTTTGACAGTGAGGAAAGAGTTACAGAGGCAGAGGAGTTTGGGAGAGGATGGAAGTTCTGGGGAAGAGAGCTAAGATGGCACAAGGCTCAGTCACCAGTGGAGGGGGGATATATAAGAAGTCGGTGTCAGAAGACTGAAGTGTACAGGCTGAGATATAAAACTGAAGGCGGTTGAAGAGGTAGGGTCGGGCACACCTGTGGAGAATTTATAAACGAAGACAAGGATTTTGACACAGATGGGTAGTCAGTGGAGGTTAACAAGGTGATGGGCGGACGTGATTTAGTGCTGGACAGGATGCGGGCGGCAGACATTTGTACAAGTTGGAGTTTGTGTAGGTTAAACTCATCACACTAGCTGAGAAGGGTGTTGGAGAAGTCAAACCTGGAGGTAACAAAAATGTGTGTAATGTTTCCTGTTGCAGTGGGGGTGAGGTATGGCCGAGGCGAGTGAAGTTGTGGACGTGGAAGTAAATCTTCTTGTGATAGTTAAGAATTGGTGCTTAAAGCTCAGATCAGAACAGGCCACAGAGGTTGCATACTGCCATATTCAGCCAGATTGAGCAGCTATGAAGATGATATGGTCCGAGACAAGGGTACAGAGTTTTTTTCAGGAGCTGAACAGGCTGATTGGTTTGCATTGGAGGAAGTTCTGGCTCATCCATGAATTGATGTTGGACAGGCAATTGAACAGCACAGTGGTGGTTATTAGAGTTGAGGATGATAGCATAGCTGTAGAGCTGGGTGTCATCAGCAGACATGTGGAAGCTGAGTTCATGTCTTTGATAATGTTGCTGATGGGTGACAATCAAGAAAAAAACCTGTAAACATAGAAACATAGAAGATAGGAGCAGGAGTAGGCCATTCGGCCCTTCGAGCCTGCTCCGCCATTCAACGAGATCATGGCTGATCATCCAAACCCTAGCACCCGGTCCCTACACCGACAGCCATCCCACACAAGCCCTATCCCCGTAACCCTGTAACCCCACGTATTTAATCCCCCCTAACACTAAGGGCCAATTTTTTATCATGGCCAATCAACCTAACCCGCACATCTTTGGACTGTGGGAGGAAACCGGAGCACCCGGAGAAAACCCACGCAAACACGGGGAGAATGTGCAAACTCCACACAGACAGTTGCTAGAGATGTGCTGTTTACAGTGGGTCAGGTAGGAGAAGTAGAAATCAAGTGGGGATAGTCCCACAGAGATGAACTGTGGAGGAAGATGGAGTGGTCAAATGAGTCAAATTCTGCAGCTAGGTCAAGAAGGGACACTGCACCACGGTTGCAGTCACAGATGTCTTTCTTGATGACGAGAATTGTCTGGAATTGTTCTTGCCCTTGAGGATAATCCTGGAGTAGTGGGAAGGATTTGGCCATGGGGAGAGATATGGTACTACTTGAGGTGGTTGAACCAGATCTAAACAACCAGGTTGGTTATATGTCAAATGTGCTAGAGTTTATAGCCCTCAAATTTGAGGCTGCAGAGGCATGAATTGTAACATGAGGAATGGCAGCGATTAGTGATTGAGGAACTTGAAATTCAAAGCTGGTCAAGGGAGCTGTTAAGCAGATCGATAGCATTGTCATGGCAGATGGAAGGACAAGCAAGAGGAAATTGGGAGTTTTAAAATCAAATGGTGAAGGAGGGGAGCTCTTCTTGGGGTGAAGAATGAGTATAGTGGGATTATAGACGGGAGATGAGATCAGAGATAAGTCTTCAATTATTCCTGTCCGAGTGTTGGCTAGGCCTTGTGTGATTGTGAGGTTCAGGGAGTAGCTGTGAGTGGGGAAGTTGATGTGCAGGCTGAGATTGAGTGAGGACGGGAGGGTGAAGAAATCTGGGGAGAGGGGTCAGGGAATTTAGGTGGTAAGATTTAAATCTGCAAAAGCACCAAGAGTCTGGATGGAGCACACACTGAATATGCAAAGTAGCTCTCATTCCTGCCCACTGGTGACTTGACATCATGCATATTTGAAACTGGTATTCTTAAAAGCTCAAAGTTCTCTTTGGCCAGCACCTCACAGAATATGACAGGAGAGACTCTCAGCAGCAAGGTCCAGTTTCACAAATGAACTCCATAGCAAGACTATTCATATCTGCAGCAAATGGGGTAACCTACTAATTGGTTTCAAGGCAATGTTTCAGAACAAAGATTACTGAAGATTTTGTTACATGAATAGTAGCTCTTATTGGCCTGTGAATTTCCTGGAAATGAAAGTTTATTTATGCCTTTCCTCCGTTTCCTTTTATACCCAAGCGTATCCACAAACTCCAAGCAGAACCTCAATTACCTTCCTACTGGCTGAGGAAAACTAGTTTTTTGGATCATCTTAATCTGAACGTTGCAGGACGCTTCCAGAGCTCATTCAAGTGGCTGATGTGACAGCACCACTCAGTGCTACCATTCAATAGCTTGTCATTTGAGAGATCCACCCTAATCCAAAAGGGTCCCCTTTCTTCAATAAGAAAGTCTTTTCTGGCATCCCAAATAAGTTGCCTCTTAAAAGCCTAGAATGCCAAATGGAAAAGGTTCGTGCATTGATACTAGAACTTGAATTCTGTGCAAAATCCTGTTTCTGTTCTGTTCATGCGACAAGCAGTTCTGATTAATTATAGTGTTGCTTGTACCTCCAGGCTGTAGGTGGGTCCAGAATGAAAGGTAGCTACACATAGAAGTATTATTTTTATTAAATGTTTACAATTGGTTGTGACATTTCAGCTGTCTTGTACTATTTAAAGATATATTTCAATCAGGGTTTGTTTCACAGGTTACTGAGAGTTCATGTGGCTGTCATTGCATTCTATCACCTGACCTTGGTGCAGAGTTTAATTGATGAACACTTAATCATGTCCAGATTCACGAAGAGTGCCTGGAAAACCAAAACTTTAGTTAACAATAACCTCCTGAGATTTGAGTCAAACTTTCATCTGAAGTTTGTCACATTTAAGACTGTTACCTGGCTCATTCTTATTTCAGCATTCAAAGTTAATGAACTTCATGGTTTAATGTTTCTGCCATCTTGTCTTAGAGCTTCCCTGGTGGCTCAGCGGGTACTAAGTAGTTGAACAAAACAAAGAGGAAGGTTTTAGGTTTTATTTCCAGCCTATGCTTAAGCTAGCAGACGTCAGTCAGAGACAGTAGGGGCTGGATTTTCCTAAATCCACTCCGAGAGGCTTGGGATGAGACTTCCACCCGCCCTAAAAACCCTGCATGACCCTGGTGGAGTTTATTCCTTGGACCTTATTAAATATGCAGGGCAGACTCCCAACTAGATGTCTGCCAGCAAGAGGGAGCCCAGTGATGCCTGGGGAGGAAGATGCAGCAGTGCTGCAACCATTGTATCTAAGTTTCATTAATCTCAAAATAACAGTGAAACATTTTAATCATCACCGCACGCCTCTTCTATTGAAAGGAAGTGCCTCTTGCTGATCACAGAGCTGTAATTATTTATATGAACAGAATAAAAGGCATTCTGCAGTCAGGTCCCAATTAGGCTCTAGAGGGAGATTCCCTGCTCCAGTGAAGCCCGTCACACTGGTGCTACAGTAGTGTAAATGCAGCAATAGCTAGATACATCAACAACCCACATCACCAAGAACATTTATATAGCGCCTTTAATGTAGAAAAAGGTCACATTGCTCTTCGCAAAGGCAAAAGGAGAAAAATGGATGTGAAGCCAAAGAAGGAGATATTCAGAGGGGTGACGGAGGGATTTAAGGAGGGAATTTAAGGGTTGATGGGTGAGTGGGATTTGGTGTGGGATAGGATATGGGCGGCACAGTTTTGGATTAGCTGAAATCTATGGAGGCTGACCAGGACAGAACTGGAATAAAAACAGAAAATGCTGGAAATACTCAGCAGGTCGGGCAGCATCTGTGGAGAGTGAAACAGAGTTAAAGGGCTGGATTTTGTGATTGGAGACGAGATGGAGGCGGGACTGCTGCTTGTCGTGTCAATGTCCCGCCTCCATCCTCGTCTGATCAACCAGATGGATTTTCCCCTGATTGACCTTGTTAAGCCCGTCCTGCGGGCTCAGCAGGCCGATTAGGGGGGAAGTCACTGGCCAAGCACGTCAACGCTGGACGTGCCATCTGCCAAGACTTCTTCAAAAAAGATATGTCAGCGTTTGACAGCTATGTGAAGCTGTCAAACACTGACATTTTCTGTAGTTTGATGAGTCCTTGTGTTCAGGACTCATCAAACCTTTCAACTTTGTAAATTTCACATGGCTGTTGGTTTGGAGGATCCAACAGCCAGTCTGTGAAATCGACAAGGAAGATGTCTGGTCTCCCGATCCAGCGCGGCTGAAGGCTGTAGAAAGAAAACCAGGTAAGTGAACATTTTTTAAAACTTATCACTCACCTTACATACTTACCACTCCACACTTGCACCCATCACTCACCTCTACATCTTACTTCCAGGTGCCGCTGACCGCCGCAGACCTCCTTCACATCTCCTCCAACCTGACGGGGTTCTCCGAGGTTGGGAAGCCTTCACCTGTGAAGGTAAAATGGCACTGATCCTTTTTTCAGCCTGTTAACTACCTGTTAACAGGCAGTTAAAAGGATTAAATGCCTTTCCCACCTCCAGGAGACTGGACCCGAAGCAGCACATCTTCCCGCCTCCTGGCGAAAGGGCACGGAGGCGGGATGGGGGCAGGTTGCCATCCGCCCCCACTTTCTGCTACTTTACCGGCTGTCCCGCCTCCTTGGGGCTTGGAAATCCAGCCCAAAGTTTCAGGTCGATGACCTTTCATCAAAACTGGAAAGAATTTGAGATGTGACAGATTTTAAGCATGTGCAGGGGCAGGGAAAGGGGGGAGCGGAGGAAAGAACAAAAGGGAAGGTCTGTGATGGGGTGGAAAGCAGGAGAGATAAATCACTTAATCACATTTAATCACTTGGCTATACAGGGCATAATTTCAAAGTTTGCAGATGACACAAAACTTGGAAATGTACTAAACAGTGAGGAGAATAGTAACAGACTTCAGGAGGACATAGACAGACTGGTGAAATGGGCAGACACATGACAGATAAAATTTAATGCAGAGAGTGATGCATTTTGGAAGGAAGAATGAAGAGAGGCAATATAATCTGAATGGTACAATTTTAAAGGGCTGCAGGAACAGAGAGTCCTGGGGGTTCACACAAACAAATCTTTGAAGGTGGCAGGACAAGTTGATAAAACTATTAAAAAAGCATATGGATCCTGGGTTTATAAACAGAGGCATGGAGTAAAAATGCAAGGAAGTTCTGCTAAACCTTTATAAATCACTGGTTAGGCCTCAGTTGGAGTATTGTGTCTAATTCTGGGCACCACACTTTAGGAAGGATTTCAAGGTCTTGCAGAGGGTGCAGAGAAGTTTTACTAGAATGGTACCAGAGATGAGGAACTTCATTTATGTGGAGAGACTAGAGAAGCTGGGATTGTTCACCTTAGAGCAGAAAATGTTAAGGGGAGATTTAATAGAGGTGTTCAAAATTATGAAGGGTTGCGCTAAAGATAGGGAGAAACTGTTTCCACTGGCAGGAAGGTCAGTAACCAGAGGCCACCAATTTAAGACAATTGACAAAAGAACCAGAGGGGAGATGAGAATTGTTTTTACGCAGTGAGTTGTTATAATCTGAAATGCACTACTTGAAAGGGTGGTGGAAGCAGATTATATAGAAACTTGTAAAAGGGAATTGGATAAATGCTTGAATGGGAAAAAATTGTATGGCAATGGGGAAACAGCAGGGGAGTGGGTCTAATTGGATAACTCTTTCAAAGAGCCAGCAAAGGCACAATGGGCCGAATGGCCTCTTGTGCTGTAAAAATCTATGATTCTGAGAGGCAGTAGTTGTTAATCAGTGGCAGAGTCGTAAGGGGTGAGTGGGATGGGGAAGAAGTTAGCGAAGTTAGCCCCAGCGGGTGCTGGGCACAAACATCATCAAGAGAGGTATGATGGGGCAGTTGGGGTTGCTGCTCTGCCAACACAGCAGCAGAGTAAATCAGAGAAGCCAGTAGAGCAAAACCTCTGATTAGCATCAAGTTTCCCCAACTTAATAAGTTTTGTTCCTCTAGGAAACCAAAAGATTGTACCTGAGTACAATGCTTTCCATAGCATGAGATTGTCATTTTGCCCTCTTGGATGTTGGGGTGTGGCGTTTGAGCTACATTCACAGAATGAGGAAATTCACACTTGCTGGGAAAAATCTAAAAAGGTTTGTCTGTATGTTTCTTTCACGGCTGAATTTTTTTTTTTTTTAAATGGAAGATTTCCAGCAACTTGCAACTTTCATTATTACACATTTTTCTTTTAAATATAAAATATTTACAGTAAATTCTGCCACAAATTTTTATCTAGCAAAAGTTGGCCTCTTTAAAAGAAGCAGTCCACATTTTTTCCAATAAATGTTTAGTAGAAGTTGTACAGTAATTTAGTGATGAAACAAACTGAACCTTCAAGCTACCATTTAGTTTCTCTGTTCCGAGTTCAACAATTACATCAGAGAATAAATTATTTAAAGAAAGCAGGAATCAGAGGTGACCTTCTAAGATGTGGATCACCATGGGAGTGATGAACACAGAATACAAAAGTTCAAGACTGGTGAACTTAAAAAGGGTAAAATCGACTGGCTAAGTTTAGTGCAGTTTTTTTTAATGAAATAAAAAGTTCTTGAGGGGATGCTTTGGTGGCATTTCACTCACCCTGGCAATCCAATTCAACATGCTCTTGTTATTTTGGTCTGCAAACCTTTTCATGAAATTTAGGAAACCCAGTGTGGATGGCCACTACAATTAATAGTCTGCTACATTTGCTAGTAAGATTTGTAGATCATGATTCTGAATACAACTATATTTATAAATATTGCAGGAGGAGGAAAAAACAGATATTTCACTGTTTTACCTTTAAGGCACGATTGAGAAGATGGATTGTAAACATTTTGCATAGAAGTACTGTAGTAGTTGAAAGTCTCTCACTTTCATTCTGGGCACAGCTATAGCCGGGAAGTAGTACAAATAACACCATTAATCAGAACTGTTTTTTATCATGGCTGAAAGGATGTCTCAGATATTTTCATATGGTATTGAGGTAAACACTTATATTATAAATCTAGTGGTAACTTATTGCCATCACATTTAGACATCATGAAGTGTTCCCACCTGTATTTGTGTTACTTGGTTGTCACAACACCCAAAAATGTAATGAATAAAATGCCATTGAAGTAAGCCAAAAGGCCTATGATTGACTTCCAGGCCAACAGAATTTGCAGGACCAGTTTTACAACTTTTAATTAAATCTTTTTGCAGTAGTGTAGCTGTAACTTCAACTTCAGCATGTGGTAACAAAATCCAAAAATAAGTTGATGAGCAAGTCTGTCATTATTTGCTTATTTAAAAAAAAATCAGAGGATGGTGTATTCGAGAATAAAATATTGCAAAATACACAGTTCATATTAAGTCATACTGAGTAAGGCTAATTGTAGGGCAGAGTTCTATATTTATTAACCAGTCCTGACAAAGGGTTTCTACCTGAAACGTTGACTCTATTTCTCTCTCCACGGATGTTGCCTAGCCTGCTGAGTTTTTCCAGTATTTTCTGTTGTTATTTCTATATTTATTTATTTAGCGTATGCAGCCTCGGCATATAATTCCATCCATCTTTGAGCATTGTCATCACCAGAATGCAAAGCGTTGGAGTCACCAGATAGTTTAGTTAGTGGGCGTGAGTCAGTGACATGGTGACATGGGATATGGTTCATATTTGTCCTCAAGGATATTTGTTGTCAGCATGAAGGCCCCATAGATGAAAATTTGAGGTGCATTGTCCCTGTCCAGCAGTTGAGAAGCGCCCAACTACAATGTGGCCTGTTGAATCCTGTTGATGAGATGGTGATTTACAGAAGCATCTGCTGTCCACTCTTCATGTCAATAAGGAAAAGTCAAAAGAGTAAGAAAAGGTTAACTATTTTGGATGTCTCAAAGAGCCGTGCTGTTGGTGGATAGAACAAATCAAAGTGAATTGGCAACCTGATTTTGTCACAAAGTCTATTCATCATCAATTTTCCTACTGAAAACTGCAGAGAAAGTCAAAGCCTGAATTAACCTAATCGCCAACCATGGCATGGTTGGTGATTAGGTTAATTCAGGCTTTGACTTTCTCAGCAGTTTTCAGTAGATTGTTTTGGTAAGTTAATGACCAGTCCAGCATGTTGCCCAAGTAAACAGGGTGAACATTGTGTTTAAAAAGCTGACTATTTAGGATGATAGTAAGGCTATAGCATTGTGTAAGTGGAAGACAGGCTTTGTGATAGTTGGTTGAACAATAGTCCACCATAACTTTCACATCATTACTGAGTGTGGTTTCCAGGGTGAAAACGTCTTGAGTAGCAAAGGGACTGTCAGGATCATAGATGCATTTCCATGTTTATGTGTAGATTAAAAAAGAGTTGTACTAGAACTGTTCGCTGAGGGAGGCCATTGATTTGTTATCACCATGAGCTGATGCCATCAACCATGTGCACTCTGAAATGTCAGCCCCGTAGCAATAATTCTCACAAGCAATTGGCCCAATATGGCAGCACTCTGGGTATTTTTGCCAGAAGACTAGTATGCCAGACAGTGTCATAGACTTCTGTTATATTGAGGAAGACAATATCAGTCTCGAGGTATTTCCGAAAGGGTTCTTTATTAAATCACTGATCTAGACCAGTTATATGAATATATAGTCATACTTTGATTGTTGTTACTTGACAGCATAATATTATTGAAAATGTAGTGCAGCTACATCCAAGATTGGTAGATCTGAACACAGTACCCTGTAATGTAGCATTAAAAAAAAATCTCTTTAAATTACTTTACAAGTATGGAATCGTCTGTTGGTGCTATTTTAGCATTTTAAAGAACGTTTTTATGAGTTAATGTTTTAAGTTCTTTCCATTAAGGACCTTGACCTCAAGGATCCAAAAGCTGTACCTTTTCAGTAATCTTCCTCTAGCAGTAATGTGTACCCCGAGGATTAGCAATTCATTTGTTTGCTAGGTTTAATGTAATCTTGCTATGTTGCCAATATTGTTTGAATTGGCAGATATTAAACACAGAGCAGAGTTCCTAGAAGATAAAATAACACACATATTTATCTGCAAGTAAATTGTGGTGGGAGGCAAATTCTAAAAGTACAATTTATCTGAAGAGGCATTTAATGAAAAGAATACATAATTTAAAAATATATAATGGGCCTAATGCCCTTCATAAGAATGACTTATGAAGAAATGTGAAAGTTTTAATGATTCACGACACAATCTGGCAAGGCCAGCTCTGTAGTTTTGTCCTGTTATGCCACTTGCAGTATTGGCATAAGGTATTACACTGTAGCATGTTGAGCAGACAAGAAAAGAAGTATTTTGGTAGCATAGCAGAATTCTAAAAGAACGCTTTTATTTTGAATCACAGAATTATGCAGCACAGAAGGAGGCCATTCAGCTCATCTTGCCTGTATTGGCTCTTTGAAAAAGCTATCCAAGATTTCCAGACATACTTAAAGATATTACATTCAAATATACTATTGATGTACAAATATACAAGTACATTTTACAATGGTAGAGCAAAACAGAATTCACACTATATACAGAAGGCAAATACATTTCTGCCTCTGGAGGTCCAAATATGTCAATCAGTAATGTAGTAAACCACTTTGACCTTTGGGTTAAAAACATTGTTTTGGAATTATAAATATACCAAGCAAATTCACACATTCATGACACTTGTCAATAATGATTGTCTGGTTTTATGTCTTGCTTCTGATGAATGTTCATTGACCAATCAACATCGGGCTTAGATTGCCATAATCCAAATTTGAACACAAGTAGCAGTTTTTCATTTACCGAGCAAGACAAACAACTTATTTTAGTTTTTGCTCATGTTAGTGAGATGTTAAATCAGTTCAGCAGAATACTGCATCATACAGATCTATTTTATAAGAAAAATAATTTATTAATCTTCATTTTGTTTTCTTTTTGGGAGTGACATTTTCACTCATCGAGGTCAAGGATGTCAGCACTGAGGAATGAACACTTTGTTCTAGTGTTAACATCAAGCATTCTCACCTCAGACTGCACCACTATTAACATTTCCAGATCCCAAACCTCCTTCATGATTTATCTGAGAAAGATTACCAATTTGTTGCCAATTAGTATCAAATTATGGATATTTTTGTCCTGTGGATGTATGTCTACTAGAAACGTTTTTTTCCTCTGCCAATTTGTTGCTCTTTTCTCCTTTCTTGAATGGAATGACTCCTAGCTAAAGTACAGTTCCATGGATGTTAGTCGTCCCCCAGTACACCGAAGTGATCATTGTTTAAGTGTAAGCCCTGATATGTTATTGAACTGCCAGGGGCATAACAGCCAGGTCTGACCTTCAGCTCTCTGACCCGCTGTCTTCACATAAAGCCCTTCCAGCAGGGGTTGTTGGATAGGAAGCAGGAATCCTGGCAGCATTTTCCCCCTCCCCTTCCATAATCTGCTGCACTGAAGCCAATTGTTGTCCCTCTACTGCTGCACTAACTGAAATGAGCTAACCCAGCACAGACCAAGGATTAAGCAACTTCAGTCCCATGAGACTTTTGTAGCAATCACAGCCAATCACCTCTTGCAATACTGGCCCTCAGGTTGCACCTAGAAAGAAAGGCACACTAAGACAACAACATGCATTTATATAGCACCTTTACTGCAGTAAGACATCCCAAGGCACTTCACAGGAGCATTATCAAACAAGATTTGACACCGAACCACATAAGGAGATATATGGGCAGATGACCAAAAGTGTGGTGAAAGAGGTAGGTTTTACGGAGCGTCTTAAAGGAGGAAATAGAGGTAGAGAGGCGGAAAGGTTTAGGGAGGAAATTCCAGAGCTTAGGGCCTCAGCAACTGAAGGCACGGCCACCAATGGTGGAGTGATTAAAATCGGGGATGCGCAAGAGGCCAGAATTGGAGGAGCACAGATATCTCTGGGTGGGGAGGGGGGGGGGGCGCGGGTGGCGGGCGGGGTGGGGTTGTGGAGCTGGAGGAGGTTACAGAGATGGGGAGGTGCGAGGCCATGGAGGAAGTTGAAAACAAGGATGAGAATTTAAACATGGAGGCGTCGCTCAACCAGGAGCTAATGTAGGTCAGCGAGCACGGGGGTTATGGGTGAACGGGACTTGGTGCGAGTTAGGACACAGGCAGCAGATTTTTGGATGAGCTTAAGGTTATGAAAGGTGGAAGATGGGAGGCCAGCCAGGTGTGCATTAGCATAGTCAAGTCTAGAGGTAACAAAGGCATGGATGAGGGTTTCAGCAGCCGATGAGCTGAGGCTGGGCGGAGTCGGGCGATGTTACGGAGGTGGAAATAGGTGGTCTTAGTTATGCCACGAATATGTGGTCGGAAGCTCATCTCGGGGTCAAATATGACACCAAGGTTGCGAACAGTCTGGTTCCGCCTCAGACAGTTGCCAGGGAGAGGAATGGAGTCGGTGGCTAGGGAACGGAGTTTGTGGCAGGGAAGCGCAGTGTCAGGAAAGAGTACGTTGGCCTTTGTTCATTTTGGAGTTTGTACTAAAGGCAAATGCTCAGTTATGTCATGCTGTGTTATTCATCGAGGTTAGAATCATAGTGTTCATTTGTGTCCCTTGCAACAGCCACTAGGAGTCCTATGAGTGACCATTATCCTAATGCTTTTCTCCATGTACTTCTCCCTCCAAAGCACCTTGATATGCCTATCAATTAGTCCAATAAAAGGCGACGAGTTAAGAACGTAACTGAAGGTTTTTATTGGCTAAATAACAGAGCCCACCCTCGTGGGTGATCCGATCCAACAGGGAGGAATACTAGCCAGTCAGCTACCTTTATACCTGGGCAGGTAATGGGCGGAGTCGGAGGTGGTCAGCCCAGGTATAACAGTGCGACAAGAGGCGACCTCGTGTAGTGATGTGACAGTGAGAACAGTGAGAACAATATACAGTGATAACTATAACAGTGGTTTACCACATTCACCCCTTGTTTAGATTAGAGTCCGGCGGGGTGAAGTGTATTACCAGCTCTGGTATGTCAGTCTGTCCGGAGGCTTCGTTAGCCTCTCCGATCGTCGCAGCTGCGGTGTTACATTATCCGGTGTTAAAGCTGGTGTCTGCGTAGTCGGCAAAGGCTCGTGGGGTTCCGGCATGCCGTCTACCTCGGCTGGACTCGGGGGGTTGGGAGGGGGGGGTGAGGGTGCGAGGTCTCGTAAGGAGACAGTGTCCTCCCGTCCGTCTGGGTAAGCCACATAGGCGTACTGGGGGTTGGCGTGCAGGAGGTTCACCTTCTCGACCAGGGGGTCCGTTTTATGGGCCCTCACGTGCTTTCGCAGCAAGACGGGTCCCGGAGAGGTCAGCCAGGTTGGTAGGGTGGTTCCCGTAGTCGACTTCCTGGGGAAGACAAACATTCGAGCATGGGGGGTGGTGTTAATGGCAGTGCAAAGTAGTGACCGGATGGAGTGCAGCGCAATCGGGAGGACCTCTTGCCAGCGGGAGGTTGGGAGGCCCTTAGACTTTAAGGCTAAGAGGGTGGCCTTCCATACCGTCGCGTTCTCTCTTTCCACCTGGCCGTTCCCTCGGGGGTTGTAGCTGGTGGTCCTGCTTGCTGCAATACCCCTCTCCAATAGGAACTGACGGAGTTCCTCGCTCATGAAGGAGGCGCCCCGGTCACTATGTATATAGTTCGGGAACCCGAACAAGGCGAAGAGTTTGTTCAGGCATTTAATGACCGTGTTACTGGTCATGTCTGGGCAGGGGAAGGCAAAGGGGAAACGGGAGTACTCATCAACGATGTTGAGGAAGTACACATTACGGTCGGATGACGGTAGGGGCCCCTTGAAGTCGATGCTCAGACGCTCGAAGGGGCGGGTGGCCTTGATCAGGCTTGCTCTGTCCGGCTTATAGAAGTGCGGTTTGCACTCAGCACAGATCTGGCAGTTCCTGGTCATGGTCCTGACCTCCTCGATGGAGTATGGCAGGTTGCGGGCCTTAATGAAATGGTAGAGTCTGGTGACTCCGGGGTGGCAGAGGTCATTGTGGAGGGTCTGAAGTCTATCACTTTGCACGCTGGCGCATGTAATGCGTGAAAGAGCATCAGGGGGGTCGTTCAGTTTACCGGGCCGGTACAAGATCTCATAATCATAGGTGGAAAGCTCGATTCTCCACCTCAAGATTTTGTCGTTCTTGATCTTGCCCCTCAGCTTGTTATTAAACATGAAGGCAACCGAGCGTTGGTCGGTGAGGAGGGTAAATCGTTTGCCTGCCAAGTAGTGCCTCCAGCGCCGTACTGCCTCCACGATTGCCTGGGCTTCCTTCTCGACCGACGAGTGTCGGGTCTCGGGGCCCTGTAGGGTCCTTGAGAAGAAGGCTACCGGCCTACCCTCCTGGTTAAGGGTAGCGGCTAGGGCGAAGTCGGATGCATCGCTCTCCACTTGGAAGGGGATTGACTCATCCACTGCGTGCATTGTGGCCTTGGCTATGTCTCCCTTAATGAGGGAGAAGGCCGCGCACGCCTCTTCCGTGAGGGGGAAGGATGTGGTTTTCAGGAGGGGTCTGGCTTTGTCCGCATAATTGGGTACCCATTGGGCATAGTAGGCGAAAAGCCCCAGGGTTCTCCTAAGTGCTTTTGGACAGTGGGGGAGGGGTAGCTCCATGAGGGGGCGCATTCTTTCGGGGTCGGGGCCGATGACTCCGTTCTCTACTACACAGCCAAGGATGGCAAGGCGCGCTGTGTTAAACACGCATTTCTCCTTATTGTAGGTGAGGTTCAGCCGTTGGGCCGTACGGAGGAATTTCTCCAGATTCACGTCATGGTCCTGCCGGTTGCGGCCGCAGATGGTGACGTTATCGAGATAGGGGAAAGTGGCCTGTAGTCCGTTCTGGTCAACCATCCGGTCCATCTCCCGTTGGAAAACCGAGACCCCGTTGGTGACACCAAAGGGGACCCTAAGGAATTGGTAGAGGCGGCCATTCGCCTCGAAGGCGGTGTACTGGCTGTCCTCCGGGCTGATGGGGAGTTGGTGGTAGGCCGACTTGAGGTCGATGGTCGAGAATACGCGGTATTGTGCAATCTCATTGACCATGTCCGATATGCGGGGGAGGGGGTATGCGTCCAGCTGGGTGTATCTGTTTATGGTCTGGCTGTAGTCGATAACCAGGCGATTTTTGTCGCCGGTCTTGACTACCACCACCTGGGCACGCCAGGGGCTGCTGCTCCCCTCAATAATGCCCTCTTTCAGGAGTCGCTGCACCTCAGAGCTAATGAAGGCTCTGTCCCCAGCGCTGTACCGCCTGCTCTTAGTAGCGACAGGTTTGCAGTCGGGGGTGAGGTTAGCGAACAGGGAAGGTGGCGGTACCTTGAGGGTGGATAGGCTGCAGGTGTTACGCGGTGGGCGGTTTAACTTTCGCTGGTTGTCGACTGTGAGTGGGGGGAGGGGTCCACCGTATGCTAGGGTTACACTTTGGAGGTGGGATTGGAAGTCCAGCCCTAGTATGACGGCAGCGCACAGCTGGGGGAGTACGAGGAGTTTAAAATTTTTATACTCTGTCCCTTTAACCGACAATGTCACGACACAGTAGCCGCTGATGTCTGTGGCGTGCGACCTCGATGCCATCGAGATGCGGCTGCGCGTTGGCAGGACGGGGAGGGAGTAGTGGCTCACCGTGTCTGGGTGGATGAAGCTCTCCGTGCTTCCGCTGTCGAACAGGCAGGTCGTGGCGTGGCCGTTGACTTTGATGTCCATCATTGAGCTGGCCAGGTGGTGCGGGCGGGCTTGATCCAGGGTCACGGAAGCTAGGGTGTAGATGAGCGCGTCGTTGTCATGACAAGATGGCGGCGAAGATGGCGGCCCCCGTAGTTCACATGAGGCTCTGTTTAAATCGTTTGCCCCGCACAAAGATGGCCGCCCCTGCTGTTCCCATGAGGCTCTGCAGGCTTCGGCTGCCCCGCACAAAGATGGCCGCCCCCAGGGTTCGCATGAGGCACTGCTGGCTTCTGAGGATTTGCTTCTGCAGGCCTTGGAGAAGTGGCCTTTCTTGAGGCAGGTTTTGCAGGTCGAGTTTTTGGCTGGGCAGCGCGACCTCGGATGCTTCTCCTGGCCGCAAAAGAAGCAGCCAGCGGCCCGATCGGGGTTGCCTGATGTCGGGGCCGGTACCGGGGCTAGCGGGCCCGGTCGGATCCGTGATGCAGACGCTGAGGTAGGTCCCGGGGGCAGCGCTGTGAAGGGTGGTGGGGTGGGGGTCGGGCCCGAGTCCCAGGGTCGCGAATAGTACCTGGCAAACGCTTCCTGGTCTTGCTGGGTGGCCTCTAGGGTGAGGGCGAGGGCTTCGGCCTTGTCCAGGTCTATGTCCTTAGCTTCAAGCAGTCTTTGCCGTGTGTAGTCGGAACGTAGGCCTCTCACCAAGGCGTCGCGGACATTGTCTTCCATGTTCGCAGTAGCCGTCACCGCTTTAAAGTCACAGTTCCTGCCGAGTTGTCTCAGCGCTCGTGAAAATTCAGCTATCGATTCTCCTGGCTGTTGCTGGCGAGATCTTAAGCGATGCCTAGTGTACATGTAGTTTACCGGGCTCCGGTACTGCTGTTTCAGTAGGTTGATGGCGTCGTCGTACGTAGTCATGTCCTGGATGAGTGTATATACTCTCGGGCTCGCTTGGGCTTTCAGGACTCTTAGTTTGGATCTCTGAGGGACGACGGCTTCCTCCAGGTACGATTCGAAGCAGTCCAGCCAGTGTTTGAAGTCGTTGGCTGAGTTTGGTGCCTGTGGGTTTAGATCCAGGTATGGTGGTTTCAAGGCTTGCAGCCAAGCCGGCTGGTGTGGCCCGTTGTCTGGAGGCTGCTGTTGCTGTGCTGCTGGGTGAGCTCCTTGCTGTTGCTGTTCATTATCAGACATCTTTAAAATTTAGCCAATAAAATTGATATGCCTATCAATTAGTCCAATAAACGGCGACGAGTTAAGAACGTAACTGAAGGTTTTTATTGGCTAAATAACAGAGCCCACCCTCGTGGGTGATCCGATCCAACAGGGAGGAATACTAGCCAGTCAGCTACCTTTATACCTGGGCAGGTAATGGGCGGAGTCGGAGGTGGTCAGCCCAGGTATAACAGTGCGACAAGAGGCGACCTCGTGTAGTGATGTGACAGTGAGAACAGTGAGAACAATATACAGTGATAACTATAACAGTGGTTTACCACACACCTATTGACGTAAGAAAACTACTAGGCACTTGGCCTGAGTATTAAACAAGGCTTTAATCAACTGTTTTTCAACATGAGATCTAGTTGTGTCCTTCTCTAGTTCCTGTTAAAGAATGTCCTGAGCAAGCTGGGCCCATGCCCGAGTATTTATACTCTCCCTGGACAGCGGCACCAGCAGGCCGCCCGGTATTATTTCATAAGTCATTTCCACATAAACGACAAGATTCATGTCACCTATGGTCGTCTTTTCTGGAATGATCATGTTGAGGTCTTTCTGTTTGGCAAAATTATGCAGGACACAAACATGTGGGAAATGCAAGCTGGAGCATACTGCAGCGTCCCTCCTGACCTCTCAAGGTGTCAAAAATGTCCCTTTGAGACACTGGTAGAGGCATGTGCCTTATTATAGCAGTCTTCTACTGCTGTTCATGCAGCTCTTAGTGGGGTCATTAATCATGGGGAAAAAAACCTTATTGCTCACAAGCCATCCGTTGATATAATTTTCTTCTGTGAAGAGCTCAGGGCTAAATTCCAAAGGATGCCTGTATTGTGACAACTTCCAGCAAATCTCATGTTGAGTTGGAGGGTTCTTTTCATGTTGGCTGACACAATCTAGATGTTGAGTCCACAGACAGTCAGAGGCAAGTTCGAAGCGGTCTCGGCTCAAAGCGCAAAAAAACCTCATTGTCATCTGCACTAATTGGTACGCAAACTTTCAGGCTGAAAAACTCCTCACTTCTGCCAGTCTCAGCTGATCTTAGCAACAGTTGTGCTTTATCTTCCCGATCTAAATTACCCCGAGTGCATTGCGAACGTAACTCCGAACTTGGAATGCCAGTACCACTGACCCTATTTTGTGCATGGGGACTCGGTGAGCTGATTATAGGAAGGTCCAAATCGCTATGGCAAATTTAACCACGTGAATTTTGGGGCACAAGGTCAGTGGAAATGGCTTCCACTCTAATTTCCAAGCCACAAAAAAATTTGCCCTTATTTTAGGCCAAAAACGACTTGGAACTTTGGGGCCAAGAAGTTTCTTTTTAAAACTAGCTATTTCTAGAATCTTGTCCCTAGCTCAACTTGATGCAGACGCTGCAAGTTTCATCTGCTGTTTACAAAGCTTGAGTAAGGAGCAAAGCTACTTTTGAACCAACATAGCTTCTATGCTGGCCAGTTATTTTTGAATGTGGAAATCCAGGAAGTCCCAGTAACTGTTTTGGGGATATTTAAGGATCTGCAGCTGTTTGAATCTGGATCAGTTTGGAATGTCTGTGCATATAGTTCAGACTAGCACAGTTCCCGCAGTGATGATGAAAGGAAGCACTGTGTGTATGAGTGACTTGCATCTCAAACAGGTAAATAGCATTGAAATATTACATCTGTAAGGGCCTATGGGGTAAAGATTGGGTAGCTTTGGGGCGCTACCTTCGCCGGGGCTCAAGAGGAGTGCCGGGCTCACGGAGAGCAGCCGGCACCCCGCGGGGGTGGGGGGCTTCACGGCGGCACGGCGCGGCGCTAATGGTTAGCGCCGCCGGTAATGTCCCACAGAATTTTGCGGGAGGCATTAGCGGCGCTGCACCCAGGCGCTAGTTGATTTGCGCCCCATTAGCGCTAACAGGAGGCGCAAATCAAACGAATTTAGCCCCCTATATCTTTCAATAACAGTAAGCTGCATAACACTTTTATTTATGTCACTCAAGTAATATATTGATTCAGTAAATCTGATGTATTACAGTGAAAAGGAAATGTTTTGTTCAGGCTGCAGTGGGACCCCAGTAAACAGCAAAAACCACCATCCAACTCCCACAATACTCCTAGCAATGCTACAGGAGATAATGTAGTACATAAAATAAATAAAAGCACTAAAATAGCTTCTAACCTGTTGCTACTCCTGCAGATGCTTGTGCTCCTCAGTGTGTTTGAGTTTCAATCCTACATGGTGTGGATGCTGGCTATCTGCCCTTTTACAGGCAACCACAAAGGAGGGGATGTGGGACTGCAGGTGACAGTTTTCAAATATCGATGTGAATTTACCCAATTGGTTGAAGTCTGGACATCTAGGGGGAGAAATTCGGCTGGTTAGCCCCAGGCTGGGGCACTAATGAAGTAGCACCGGGCGAGGCAAATCCAGCGGCGCATGCCAAATCCAGTCACCCCTTAGCGCCACCGCTAACAGCTTGCGCCTGGGGCGTTGGCGCCAGGCAGATCGTGACATCAGTGAACGTGCAACGCTCACTCAGCGCCCGATCTGCCAAATTGATTATCGCCCCCTGCCTTAGCGCCTTGCCACGACAACGATGGGCAGAGGAGGCGTGAAGCAGGTGGATGGCGGCTCCAGGGGTGCTATTTAAAGGGATCAGTCGCAACTGTCAGGTTAGTGCTGTTTCACTGCTTCCTTGTCAGTTTGCGATTGTGCAAGAGTTTAATTCAGTCATTTAAAGGTTCTTTAGTATCAGCTACTAAAAATTTGTTACATTTATTCTGACAAAATTTCAAAGTGGTACACATTGTTACATTAATGGGGCTGTACTAGTAGTCAACCTCACCCTCCAGGATCTACGGCGGAGGGAGCAGAGGCAGCGAGAAAGATTGCAAGATGTGGCCAGAGGGAGGAGGGGGGCCAACAGGGCTCTCAACAGGAGGCCTTACCCTCCGAGGGTATTCAGAGCGCACTTCTCCTACCTCCAATTAAATGAGGAGCAGTGTATTAGAAGGCTCCACTTCAGCAAGGATGTGGTCACTGAACTCGGCCACCTCCTGCTACCAGACCTCGAGCCTCAGATCAGGGCGACCACAGCTCTCAGTGGCAGTAAAGGTCACCGTCGCCCTCAATTTCTTCGCCAGCAGTTCCTTCCAGTCTGCAACAGGAGATATAGTGAACATCTCGCAGTTTGCCGTCCATCGCTGCATGGTCACAGAGGCTGTCTACCGTAGGAGAAGGGACTACATTTCCTTCCCCATCACCAGCGAGAAGCAGGACAAGTGTGCATGTGACTTTGCCAGGATAGCGGGCTTCCCCATCGTACAGGGAGCCATTGACTGCACCCACGTGGCTTTGCGGGCACCGCATAACAATCCTGAGGTCTTCCATAACCACAAAGGCTACCACTCACTTAATGTGCAGTTGGTGTGTGACCACAGACAGCAAATCGTCAAGGTGAATGTCCGCTATCCTGGCAGTAACCACGATGCCTTCATCCTGCGCCAGACCGGTGTGCCAGCACTCTTCCAGCCACCACATCAAACTCGCGGCTGGCTTGTCGGAGACTAGGGCTATCCGCTCTCCACCTAGCTCATGACTGACCTCCGCAACCCCAGCACTCCTGCTCAGCACTCATATAATGAGAGCCATGCTGCCACCAGGAACATCATCAAGCAGACCATTGGGGTGCTCAAGCGCAACGGTTCTGTTGCCTTGACTGCTTGGGAGGAGCCCTCCAGTACTCGTCAGAGCGGGTGTCCCATTTCGTTGTGGTTTGCTGTATGCTCCACAACTTGGCCATCATGAGGGCCCAGCCCTTGCCACCAGGGATTGCAGGACGAGGAGGAGGAGGAACAGGAGCAAGGGAGGAGGCAGCCACTCAATCGGCCTTCTGGAAGTGCGGTCCGTAATCGCCTCATTAGACTGGGTTCCAATAAATTAAACCCCAGATCCCCGTTGCTCACCACATCCCCATCATTCCATCCCTGTCGCAGGCCATATCACAGCACAAAGCTCAAATGAGAGACACCACAAAATCATCCAAAGCCAATTAATAAATTTATCAATTATCAGTGAACACATATTTACAGCAACAATATTAGCTATTCACCCTTGTGCAATCCCTTGGTGCCCCTCGTTACTGTGCCATTGCCTACTCCAGTACTCCTACGAAGTATTGGCCCAGTGGCTGCAGCACGGCGGGAGGAAGGCTGCTGAGTGTCCGTGTGGGAGACTTCAGATGGCCTTGCAGGATGCCCTCGACCAGCTCTGGGCCTGGAAGGCCCGGCTGTAGACTGCGCCACTTCAGCATGGGCGGCAGCAGTCTGGGCTGGCTGGATGACAGGCAGCGACAAGGGCAGTGGTGGAGTGCCAGTTGTGGGAGCAGGAATGCTGTCATCCTGAGAGGACAGCAGCTTCCTGCTCCATTCCTCCAGGGCAACACCTGAGCATCACTATCAATCTGCTGGAACACAGATTGCTGGCCTGCTGCGACACCGTGAAAGCCCCGGTGGACGGTTGTCGACCTAGCCACGATGGCAGCAGTCAGAGCTTGCGTGGTATCAAGCTGAGACTGCATGAGAGCAGTCTGAAAATCGATGGCACCAAGCATAGACTGCATTACAGCACTAAGACGTTGCGTCGCTTCCGCCTGTGCTGCAATGGAAGCTGCGACAGCGCTCGTCACACACGGCATCAGGTCTGGGTCACCACGGTCTCTCTGGGAGACCACCATCCTTTGCAGACTGCAAATGATGGGCTCCATGGTGTGCGCAGAGCTCTCTGCAATGTTGGAGGTGGACTCCTCCATGATCCTAACTATTACCAAGAAGCTCTCGGGCACCCTTGCCTTTGCACTTATCATCTCCGTGTGCATGCCCATCACCCTTCTTCTAAAGGCCTCCCCATCGAGGTCCTCATCTGAGACCTGTGCAGCAGAACTTGTGCGTGAACTCACCCTCCGGGGAGCTGACTCTCGAGCTACTCCTTCCCCCTGGCCTTGCTGCAGCCCACTCGTCCCCGGTGCATCACCCTGTGCAGATCCTAGCCTCTAAAGATTGCGTAGTGCCAGTATCTGAGCTGGTGCCTGCGGGTGAGACAAGCAGTGACACAGTGTGTTCTTCGTCGTCCTCTTCTTCTGCCTCGCTCTCTATGGTACCCTCAGGGACAGGCTGCTCAGCTGCATGCTCATTATCTGAAAGTATGAAATATAAAATTCTGACAGGTTTAGATAGACTGGATGCAGAGAGGATGTTTCCTCTGGCTGGGTGTGTCTAGAACGAGGGGTCACAGTCTCAGGATATGGGGTAGGACATTTAGGACTGAGATGAGGAGAAATTTCTTCACTCAGAGGGTGGTGAACCTGTGGAATTCTCTACCACAGAAGGCACAGTCACTGAATATATTTAAGAAGGAGATAGATAGATTTCTAGACACAAAAGGCATCAAGGGGTATGGGGAGAGAGCGGGAATATGGTATTGAGATAGAGGATCAGCCATGATCATATTGAATGACAGAGCAGGCTCGAAGGGCCGAATGGCCTACTTCTCCTATTTTTCTGTGTTTCTATAAAGGCGCAAGAGTCGAGTTAAGGTGAGGGGAGGGAGGCAGAAAGGCATGCATGCAGCTTGATTAGCTGGAAAGTGGGAAAGGCTTGTGAGATGAGGGGGAAGTGGGATGTGAGAAGAAGGAGTAGGGATGAACATACTGTTGTTGTCCCCAAGGGGGTCAACGTCGCCGGTGGCCACGGCACCCACCACCTGACGCCGGATGATTTGCAGCACTCTTTCCTCCAGCTCAGAAAGTGGTTGGCTGTCGGGTTGTCCCCCGCCTGTGTGTTCCTGCTCTCTCCTGTTGTGAGCGACCTTGGCCTGCAAGAGAGAGGAAAGTGTGTGAGTGAGTGTGGAGCAATGTGTTTGGGAGATGTGCCTGCCATAGTTGAATAGCTGTCATTGTGTGCAAGGTGTGAGATGTGGGTGTGAGTGTTGGTAGGCAGAGATTGTTGGTGGGTGAGTGCTGGGGGTGTGGTGCTTTGGGCAGTGTGTGAAGAGTGTGGTTCAGATGGTGGTATATAGCATTTGTTGAAGCATTCACTCACCCTGGCCACCCGAATGAGGTCGTTAAATTTCTTCCTGCTTTGTGTGTGGGTCCTGGGGACCACAGAGTTGCCCGAGACCTGCTGGACTACCTTCCTCCACATGGCGTGGAAGAATTGCAGCGAGGGCCTCCTGCCACTTGCCGGGTACAGTACCGCCCTCCGTCTCTCCAGAGCGAAGACCAATGCCTCCAATGCTTGGTGGCAGAACCTGCGAGCTCTCTCCCTGGGCCGTTGATCTGCCATAATGACACCTCCTTCAGTGGTCCAGTTCCTTCTCCTTGGTCTTCTGCTGCTTGCTGAGACAGCTGCAGAACCAGCAATGCTGAGAATGAGGTTCTGCAGCATGATTGAACCTTCCCCTTAAGAACTGGAAAGAGCCCGTGGCAATGATGACTAGCGATTAGACTTCACCTGAAATTGCTTAGCGCTTTGAATCTTAACGCCACTGAGCTAGGTCATTAGCGCTTGATTTAGCGCTCCCATCCTTTCTTTGAGTGATGACACTGAATTTTGCATGCAGCGAAATTCATTAGCTCCTGGCGCTAAATCTCAAACTTTTCAGAAGTTAGCGCCCATTCCTGGGCGATAATGAATTTCGCCCCCCCCCCCCGCTAGTCTATTAGAACAAAGCAGTCCCATTTTGCTTCCTTCAGTTGTTGCTCAGTTTACATCATGGATGATATGGTAAGATCTAGCAGACTGTAGCTTGAGGAACCAGTGTGTCTAAAAAATTGTGACAACTTCTGACAAAATCAAGACAGAAAGACCTGAGATTTCTTACGGAAATTGGAACATCTTCATCAATCTGGGATAACTGAGAGGAATGCCCCTGACAGATAAATGGGTGGTGAGTTTGCCAACTCCTACAGTGCATTATTGATATCAGATTTTGTTACTGGTGTAACAGTAGCACCAGCATTATTAACAGCAGGGAGCAGCTCACCCATTGTAGTCCCACCAAACGGTTGAACTGATTCTCATGATAAATTCATTTTTTACAAATAGCTAGTTTTTCCTCCAGTAAATTTATAAACAAAAATTGAATCACAAATAATTTATAATGGTCTAAGTCTGGGCGAAACTAATTTCCATCATACCAAGTCCCATTTGCAAAACCACATGTGGTGCTTCACAGTGGCATAAGGAAAATTGCACGCCTGCAGATGGTGTCACCAAGGGGCAGCATATGGATAAGGAAGGGGAGAAGAAGGAAGCTTTTGGGTCATAGTGTGGAGGTGGGAAGTCAAGCTATAGGTAGAAATGCTTTGGCTATCATTGAATGACTATGATTGGGTAGCTAACTAGACAGTGGAGTAAAGGCTTTGGACGAGGATAATGTGATCAATCATGTCGAAGCCTTGAGAAATGACAAAAAGGGATAGTGCCCCACGGTCACAGAGAATGTCGTTAGTGACTTTAATTAGGATGCTTCGGTACTGTTGGAGGGGCAGAAACCTGATTGGCAAGGTTCATTAGGGAGTTGCGGGAGAGATGGGCACGCATCAAGAGATGACATCACGTTGAAGGACCTTGGAAAAGAAAGGGATGTTGGAGAAGGGTTTGCAGTTGACAAAGACAGAGGGGTTGAGGGTGGGTTTTTGAGGAAGGGGTGACAACAGTTTTGAAAGAGAGGGGACAGTGGCTGAGGAGAGGGAACTATTTACAATGTCAGCTAGTATGGGGGTCAGAAAGGGAAGTTGGATGGTCAGATGGAATAGTACTATTTTAGGGGGTATGGTAGCATAGTTGTTATGTTACTGGACTAGTAATCCAGAGGCCTGGACTAATGATCCATTATCCATAATGAGACATGAGTTCAAATCCCACCAAGGTAACTAGGGAATTTAAATTCAATTAAATAAATCAGGAATAAAAAGCTAGCATCAGTAATGGTGACCATGAAACTACCAGATTGTTGTAAAAACCCATCTGGTTCATAATGCCCTTTAGGGAAGGAAATCTGCCATCCTTACCCAGTCTGGCCTATATGTGACTCCAGACCCACAATAATGTGGTTGACTCTTAACTGTCCCCTGCAATAGCCTAGCAAGCCACTCAGTTGTATAAGGTGGCTCACCACCATCTTCTCAAGGGCAATTGGGATGGGCAATAAATGCTGGCCTTGCCAGCGACGCCCACATCCCATGAATACATTTTTTTAAAGTTTTTACCGTCAAGTCAAAACACAAGACGGTCATGATACTACTAAGATACCCAAGGAAGACCACAAGTTATTGCATGATCAAAATGTTAAGTGCAACTCTGCATTTAGTCCAGTCTGGAGAAGACTGGAGTTGAGTCAAGGAGGGTCAAATGTTAACAGAGGACATTTCAAGAATTACAAATGTCTTTTCTAATAAGAATAGTTGATAATCTTGTATCCAGCAATTAACGTGGCAAAACCTATATTCTTTGAAGTTAGTAAATGGTTCCTAGGCATCTTCCAAGCCCTTTCTAGTTTAATCTGGGTCAATATGGCTCTTTGTCCCTATTGGTTTCTTATTAAGCAGCTTTACCACCATTTCAACTACTTATCTACACTTTTCTCTGATGCAGTTCTACATGGTGCTAGGTCCAGGGTGTTTTGTTGCACTTGCTTCTCCAGTAGTAATGGAAACCTGTGCTAAGGTTGATTGAAGAACTGTCTTAGTTATGAATGATTTATGAAGGTTTTCCTCAGACATACAGATCTGTCCATTTTTGGTGAAAATGAAAATCAGTGGTCTTGTATATGTAATATACAAAAGGGACTGCTCTTTCCTATAACGGGGCACTGCTTTACAGTGACTGAATAAATCCGATTCTGTTTTATTACGTGGGATTCCTGGGTTTTTGTCAGTGTTTTGGGAATTGCTCATCATCACCAGTCAGCCAAGTGATTGATTCAAATTAAAGTTAAATGTAAATTTTTAATTTTAATTGAAGACTAAATTAACATGCAATTGTGAAGCAATTTCAGCTGATTTTTTAAAATTTACTTCATTAAAGGGTAGATGGGTCTTACTGTAAATGGCATTTGGGGGTATGCAAGAATCCCCTGGGATGATTTACTTTGCTGGTTTTCCTCCTCATTGTGGGGAAGTGCGCTCAGCATCAAAACTGTGACAGCAGAACTAAGATGAAGAACACGACCTGTGAGGGAAACCACAAGTGCAAACTTGTGTCCTACCATTTAATTTCATGGCAGCATATTGAAGCACTATCATAGTATGCCACCAGCTTTTCAGTTCTTTGAAGACCCAATTATTACAGTTCAGGTGGGGGTGGGGTGGAAATTTGTCATCTTGCTTGCAGATCCTTCATCGTTAGTGTACAGTGTTTGCTAGTCTGAAATGGGAGAGTGAAACAACAGCAAAATTGTGTCATCAAGACAAAATAAGATATTTAAGCAGTAAAAAATCCACTTGGCTTGCTTCAGTATCATCTGTCTTACATACATTAGCTGTCAAACTGGGGCTCAGATCAAAAGCCTTTGGAAGGTTTCTCAAGTTTACAATAAAATTGCACAAAGGACACACTTATATTGTAAAATGCCTGCCTGCCAGTATATTTTTCAAACACAATTATAGTATGGCTAATTGCCAGTCCTTTTATTTTCATCAAAAAGAAAACAAATTTTGTTGACAACAGTACTTCAGCAAATACTTTTTTGCATAATTATTATCAATTTAAACGACTAAGAAAAAGAAACACTCACCGAAAATGCACAGTTCAAAGTAATTTTTTTATCTGAGAAATTAATACTTTTCAGAAAATGTACCTATAAGTTTTTGAGTACCTGCTGTTAAATAGTGTTGATTTTGGCAGTCCTTAGCAAGCAAATTAGGTGTAATCTCTCTGATCTCAGTGGTCCGTTCAGTCAGCCATGACATTCTCAGTGTCTGTCCTTTTTGCTTCCCGGCTGTGCAGAGCCATGGCTGAGGCAATTCTCTGCGGGAGTGATGAAGATCACCCAGTTTAACAGCAGATGGCGGCTAGTGAAAAATGGAGTCACCAAGCTAGAGTTCAAATTAGGTTCAGGAACAAAGTTAACTTGCCTTCTGTTGATGAACCCTATTTTAAATTTTCTTTTTTTTTAATGTGACTTCCAATTAAATACAAAATCCCAGTGATTACCTTTCACCAACTGACATTTTATTTCAAGGCAAGTTTGATTGTTACTTTCACATATTTATAATGCAACAATTTTATGCCTTAAGGTCTCAGTTTGTCATTAGGAATCTGATGAGCAATTTATTTTGTGACTTAGTGTCTGAGGGAAAATGTTTAACCAGGCTTTGTGATAGAAAATAATTAATACTCACCAGTCCATAATAGACAATTTTATCCTTCTTTGCTTCAATATAGTGTAAGTACTTCACTAAATTAAAAAAGAGGCCTTTTGACTTTAGGTGTGTTGTACAATAATTTAAATGTATCTTGTACAGTCCCCACCACTTATACTGTCCATGGTTATTGTGGCCAGCTGTTTATACCAGGTTACTAACGTTAACCATTTGCCATTCCCATAGATGTCAAATGACAAAGTCACCGCTTATACCGTATTAAACTCTCTGGCTAATTTGGGCAGACTCAGCTGTTCAATCAGCTGTTTGCACCTAGTTAAGGTGCAATTACCTTGGCAACTTAATCTCCTGTTTAGTGTTGGGTTACAGTTTGCACTAACAGTACAGACTGCAGCAGCAAACATGGCTGGAAAGAGAAAAACAACCAGCTCCAGCACAAAAATTGACCTAAGCAAAATGGATGAGCTGCTGAAGATGAGGCAGCGCAACCTAGCACAGCACCTTGGTCTATCTAAATGTACTGTCGCTGACTTAGATACAGCATGAACACTGGCATTTTTTTTTACTGTCTACCTCATATAGTGAGCAAACCATGCTAACGCGAATGCACCCACTATAAGCGATGGGGACTCTAACTGCATATAACTGTCTTTGTCTTTGTGCAGAATTAGTAACGTTATCTGATATATTAGTGGACTTGCCTATAATTATGAAATCACTTTTAGTACTTGTAGAAATTAATGTTATGTCACTTGTGTTGTTAGCTTTGTATTACGGGATTAGATTTTGCTACACTGAACATGTTCTAACTTATAAATTTTGGTAATATATTTGATCATCAGATCCATTTTATGTAATGCCTTTCACCTGTTGGTTCTGATCATTGCTGTTATATGGTACTGGCTGATGCTGTTCAACATTTTTGTTTTAAAATTGTTTGATGTTATCTATAATGGTAATTTTTTAAAAAGTGAAAAAAAAGTTAAAACTCATTACTTTCTAATTTTTCCATTTTTAAACTTTAAAATTTAAAAATTTGGTGACATTGTGTATTTGGTGTTTATAGGCTGACAGTTACATTCATTTTTATTGGCTTGGTTCCTGAATTGAAGATCTAAATAGTAAATGAAAAATTATTAAGTAGTTTCTAAAGAGGTTTTAGAAAGTTGTTTGCTGTGTAAATGGAGCTCTCTTGGCTCTTTGGTTTGAAGCTTCTGGGTTTACTCAACTGACAAATGATACCATAATACTAAAAAAAACGAGTAACTCTTAATGTTAAATTCATTTTTGTTTCTATTTTGATGCAGTTAAACAGCCGGAATAACTATACTGATGTTATCTGTTATCTTTGTTTCAGGGTCTAATTTCGTAACTCGGAAAATTAGTCGGTCCGTGGCTAAGATTCACCTCAGACAGCTGGATTGTTTTAGTTTGGGCAATCTGGATGCCAAGAGAGATTGGGGTCATGCCAAGGACTACATTGAGGTAGGCCATTGGCCAGAGGCTGTTCAGAAATAGTTCCCTGCCTGGATGATACGTTTCACGCATCATCTCAAAAAAATTGCTTGATCTGTATGGTGTATCTTGTGAACTTGTGCCAGAGGAGAGTTGCTAACACAGTGTACAGTCAATTACAGCCTAGGGAATTCAGTTCCATGGTGGGCTACCCCAGTCCTGACCTGACTAAAAAACAACCTTTCTCTTCACTCAGAACAGCTATAAGTTTACATTTCACTGGTAACATACTGCCAGAGGGTCATTCTGAACCTTTTACAACATCTTCAGTTTTTTTTTCCCCTCTAAACCATTTTTTTCCCTTTTCTTCTCCCTGCATACATGTATGAACGTACAAGCATGTTTGCATTTTAGAATATATTTAATTTCATTTTCCACTCTATAGCATGGAGCAACTATGGAGACTGTATTTAACTCTACTAGACAGCAGCAAAAATAGTGTCTGGACTAGGCTAGCTTGTTTCCCTCAGTTGGGTCCTGACAGGTTTCCTGTGCTTACAATGCTATTTCTGTCTTTTTGAATCATACATCCCTGGGACACAGACACTGGTTTTCCAGAACTATTTACGTAATTTAAACAGAAGCTAGGAACCTACAAAGCAAGAAAATCTGACAGTTTAATAAGGGTGCGGCAACAAGTTTATGGTAACTGCCTCTGTGTGGGTTTACTTTCTATGTGAAAGAAAGCAGCAAATCCAGATGTCTGCTACTGGTAGTGCAAACACCACAGAACTTTATACTGATGATATATTTGGTTCCTACTTAAATTTTAATGATAGACTTAAACTGCGCTTTTTGCAAATGGTATATAGTTAAAGCAAATTTTTATCCTATTAGAAAGGTCAGTCTGCAATTACAGATGGAGGGAGAAAATTATAATTTTCTTATTTTATGCTGCCTCGTCACAATTTTCCTGTGTTAAACCTTTCCTAGTACATGTAGTCTTTGGCATAAGTGTGCTTCTATGGAATTTTGTGCAATTGCATCTACCTCACAAGTTGAGGAAGGTGAAGCAATGAGCTGAGCAAATGTCTGATTCATTAGATTCTGTTAAACCGACCAGAGGTCTAATTCATTAGATTTTATTAAATTCAGGTCTCTTTTTTTTTTGTTATTGCTGCTGTTTCGTAATCCTAATCAAAATCTAGCACTCGTAAAAATTGAATGAGTCTGGTTTAAGATAAATGCTGTGGTTGCTAACAAATGGCAGTGCAAGAAGCCAAAAAAAATACAAGAGCAACCATTTTTTTAAATTAAATTTGGCTAAAAGTCTAGGTTATTTAAAAAAAAACTCAAGTCTGCTCTGATCTTATCTGTAGTTTCTGCAGGATTTAAGGCTGCCAATGCCAGGCACATTTTACTACAGTGTGTCTAACGTTTCTTAGTTTTCATACTTTTGAAGTCCAGTGGAAAGGTAGGTGAATAAACAGCAAAATCTTTGTACTATATTACTTAGTGATACGGGGACAAATTTAAAATATTGTGGCCATTACTGCTGCATTATTATGAAATCTATACATGTGAGATGATGTACCTGGTTATAATGATCATTCACAGACACTTCCGTATATATTTGAAATGCAGTTGTGCATACTCCATATCCTTGTAGCTTCTGCAGGATATTTTCCATGTTTTTATTTCAGATTGTGTACTGGAAATTGCCTTGCCTGCAATACCTTTTTGTATTTTTATTTTGCACCTTCAATTTTCCAACAACTATTATTTTTCAGCTACTTTTTCACCTATGCCAACGCCCCACTTTTAAGAAGAGTTTAAAGTAGTTATGGAATAGGATGGGGAACAATCAAGCGTGAAAACACTTAACTGGAGGAAGGATAATTTCAGAGAGTTAAAAGTGGATCTGGTCCAGGTGGATTGGAATCAAAGATTGGCAGGTAAAACAGTAAATGAGCACTGGGAGGCCTTCAAAGAGGAGCTAGTTCGGGTACAGACTAGGCAGATTCCCATGAGGGGGAAAGGAAGGGCATCTAAAGCTAGAGCTCCCTGGACGACGACAAGATTAAAGTGAAACCGAAAACGGAAGCTTATGATAAATGTCAAGGGCTAAAAATTGTATAGCGCCCAACTGGGGCGCTAGCTTTGCCAGGGCACTACTTTTAGCGCCCCGGAAAAATTAGCGCCCCTGCGCCAGAAATTGAGTGGTTGCACCCCAAGAGGGAAGCGGGGCGCTACTGGAAGCGTGGCGCTGCGGCACATTGTGTTGCGGTGTTGCAGGCCTTCCTCCCCTTCTTAAAGGGGAGGGGTCTTGCGCAGCGCGACCCGGGGCCCAGCTGGGCCCCCGGGGATCGTGAGTGCCGGCAAAAGAGCCCGGCACTCAAGAGAAGTGCCGGGCTCTTGGAACGCAGCTGGCACTCCGCAGGGGGGACGGTTCAGGAGGCCGGGAACTGGAGCGCAGGCAGATGCTGGCAGGCGGCCGGCAAAGAAAATGGCCGCTCCGCACCTCACCTTTAAATAGCGCCTCCCCGGCCGCAGGTAGGCCCCCCCTGACCCCGTCGGACATAGCGTCCGATGGTAAGTCAGGGGGCGCTCCCGAAGATTGCGAGCGGGGCGCTACCAGTTAGCGCCGCCACTAACCTGCTGAATTTTGTGGGAGGCGCCGTGCCCAGGCACTAGTTGCTTTGCGCCCCGTTAGCGCCCTCTTAGGGGAGGCGCAAAGCAACCCAATTTTTCCCCCCAAGTTCATAAGCTAGTGATAATGGGGACTTCAAATATCCTAATATAGACTGGCAAAATAACAGTGTAAAGGGCAATGAGGGGGAGGAATTCCTGAAATGTGTACGAGAACTTTTTTTTATCAGCATGTTTCCAGCCCAAAGAGGAAGGAAGCAGTGCTGGATCTAGTTCTGGGGAGTGAAGTGGGGCAAGTGGAGTATGTTTCAGTGAAGGAGCATTTGGGAAACAGTGATCACAATATCATTAGTTTTAGAGTAGTTATATGGAAAAGGACAAGGAAAAATCAAATGTGAGAATACTCAACTGGAGGAGGACTAATTTCAGTGAATTTAAAAAGGGACCTGGCCCAGGTGGATTGGAATCAAAAGATTGGCAGGTAAAATAGTAAATGAGCAATGGGAGATGTACAAAGAGGAGCTTGTTTGGGTACAGACTAGACACATTCCCACGAGGAGGAAAGGAAGGCCATCCAAAGCTAGAGCTCCCTGGATGACAAAAGATATAGAAATTAAAATGAAACCTTTTGGGGCCTAGATAGAATGGATAGGAAGGACCTATTTCCCTTAGCAGAGAGGTCAATAGCTAGGGGGCATAGATTTAAAGTAATTGGTAAAAGGATTAGAAGGGAGTTGAGGAGAACCTTTTTCACCCAGAGGGTGGTGGGGGTCTGGAACTCACTACCTGAAAGGGTGGTAGAGGCAGAAACCCTCATCGCATTTAAGAAGTACTTGGATATGCGCTTGAAGTGCCGTAACCTACAAGGCTATGGACCAAGAGCTGGAAAGTGGGATTAGGCTGGAGAGCTCTTTGCCAGTCAGCACAGACATGATGGGCTGAATGGCCTTCTGTGCCATAAATTTGTATGATTCTGTAAGGAGAGGATGCTGCCAATGTCACAGTAAAAGAGGAGGTAGTAGAGAAATTGGATAGGATAAAAGGAAAGAGGAGGTAGTTAAAAGGTTGGCAGCACTCAAAGTAGAAAAGTCATCCAGTCCAATGGGATGCATCTAGGTTGCTGAGGGAAGTAAGGGTGGCAATAGCGGAGGCTCTAGCCACAATCTTCCAATCCTCCTTAGTTTTGGGAGAGGTGCCAGAGGACTGGAGGATTGCAAATATTACACCCTAACGTATATGGTGGGGAAACTTTGAGAGACAATAATCCAGGACAAAATTAATTGTCATTTGGGAAAATATGGGTTAATAAATGAAAGCCACCATGGATTTGTTAAAGGCAAATAGTGTTTGACTAATTTGATTGAGCTCTTTGATGAAGTAATGGAGAAGGTTGATGAAGATAATGTGGTTGATGTTGTGTCAAAAGGTGTTTGATAACATGATAGACTTGTTAGCAAAATTGAAGCCTGTGGGATTAAAGGGGCAGTGGCAGCATGGATAAAAAATTGCTAAGAGACAGAAAGCAGAGAATAGTGGTGAACGGTTGTTTTTCAGATTAGAGGGAAGTATACAGTGGTGTCCCCCAGGAGTCGGTATTGGGACCAATGCTTTTTTTGATATATATTAATGACCTGGATATACAGGGCATAATTTCAAAGTTTGCAGATGACACAAAACTTGGAAATGTAGTAAACAGTGAGGAGGATAGTAACAGACTTCGGGAGGACATAGACACCCTGGTGAAATGGGCAGACACATGACAGATCCAATTTAATGCAGAGATGTGTGAAATGATGTATTTTGGTTGGAAGAATGAGGAGAGGCAATATAAACAAAATGGTGTAGTGGTACCACCGAGTGTCCCTTACTTACTATACACAATTCTCTTTAACAATGTTTATATAGAGTTTGCATGTACGGGGCGTTGCCCCTTTAAGAGGGCGGGCAAACGCGATGACGTCATGTCGCAAACCACGTGACTGCCCAAACATGGGTAAACGCGATGACATCACGTCGCAAACCACGTGACTGCCCAAGAGCGCGGGTAAACGCGATGACGTCACGTCGCCAACCACATGACTGCCCAAGAGCGCGGGCAAACGCGATGACGTCACGTCGCAGATCACGTGACCACCCAAGCGCGAGAAAACGCGGGCAAATGCGATGACGTCACGACGCAAACGACCGGACTGCCTAGTCAGTCCTCGTGGCATCCCCGTTGGGGAAAGACCTGCTCCATGGCTCTCCTGCATCGATCTTTGTTGTTTTCTGGAATTCATCTAAACCTACATTAAAGACCTGTTTGATTGTCCTCCTGAGTTCGACCTCCGTTATTAGTTAGGAATACGACAATTCCTACAATGGTACAATTTTAAAGTGGGCGCAGGAATAGAGAGACCCGAGTGGTGTATGAACACAATTTTTTAAAGGTGGCAGGACAAGTTGAGAAGGCTGTTAAAAAGCATTCGGGATCCTTGGCTTTATGAACAGAGGCAGAGAGTACAAAGGCAAGAAAGTTCTGCTAGACCTTTATAAAACACTGGTTAAGCTCCAGATGGAGTATTGTGGCAAATTCTGGGCACCACACTTTAGGAAGGATGTCAAGAGGGTGCAGAAGAGATTTACTAGAATGGCACCAGGGATGCGTGTCTACAGTTACATGGAGAGACTAGAGAAACTGGGATTGATCTCCTTAGAACAGAGATGGTTAAGGTGTTCAAAATCATGAAGGGTTTTGATCGAGTACATAAGGAGAAACTGTTTCCAGTGGCAGGAGGGTCGGTAACCAGAGGATGCAATTATAAGGTCATTGGCAGAAGAACCAGAGGCGAGATGAGGAGACATTTTTTCACGCAGTGAGTTGTTATGATCTGGAATGCACTGCCTGAAAGGGTGGTAGAAGCAGATTTAATAATTTTCAAAAGGGAATTGGATAAATACTTGAAGGGGAAAAATTTGCAGGGCTATGGGGAAAGGGCAGGGGAATGGGACTAACTGGATAGCCCTTTCAAAGAGCCGGCACAGGCATGATGGGCGGAATGGCCTCCTCCTGTGCTGCATCATTCTATGATTTTATATGCAAGCAATATGATCGTGGCTGTGTTGCTTATGTATACCTTGGCTCCAAATCAGCTCTGAACTTTATCCCCCTCTTGAAGATCTGTTACTGCTACCCACCCATTACCCTTCAACTAGCGGGAGGATGGCCTGAACCTTGGGCCACTCCTTAGCTGTAGTCAGCATTGACTGGTTTCTACGTAGGCTAAACTGGTTCTGTTTGTGTTTGATCTGAAGCCCTCCCCTCTTTGAAATGGAGCACACGACTGCCACACATTGCTCCATTAGAAGTCTAGGAAAGGATGGAAAATCACCCCTACTGTTGCCCATGCAAATGCTCAATTTTGAAGGACAGAAGGATATAGAATCTAACTCTTGGCTTTTTAGTTGGGAGTGTAACAGTTGCTGGACTGCTCTGACAACATGCAATTTAAACAAAAAACTTTTTTTTTCCTCCATTTCTCTCTCCTAAAGATTTTGATTCCTTCCTGGGCATAGTTCCATGGGTGGAGAGCACTCTCCTTTACTTCATCCAAATGGCCATTTTCAATGTGTGAGCCTAAACAGTATGGGCTAAAAAAAAAGGAAGACTTGCATTTATATAGCACCTTCACAACCTCAGGATGTCCCAATGGGCTTTACAACCAATAAAATACATTTTGAAGTGTAGTCACTGTTGTACTGTAGGAAACATGGCAACCAATTTGCATACAGAAAGTTCCCACAAACAGCAATGAGATAATGACCAAATAATCTTTTTTTTTTTAGTGATGTTGGTTGACGGATAAGTCTTTTCTTCTTAGGCAGTCCCTCGGAACCGAGGATGACTTGTTTCCACACTAAAAATGAGTTCTCAGGTGACTGATGAGTCCAATGCGGGATCTACAGTCTCTGTCACAGGTGGGGCAGACGGTGGTTGAAGGGGTGGGTGGTAGGTGTGCTTGGGTTGACGTGCGCTCCTTGGGCTGCTTGCGCTTGGCTTCCGCTTGCACCCGGCGAAGAGACTCGGTGTTCATCGCCTTCCCAGATGCTTCTCCTCCACTTTATGCGGTCTTGGGCCAGGGATTCCCAGGTGTCGGTGGGGATGTTGCACTTTTTCAAGGAGGCTTTGAGGGTGTCCTTGAAGCGTTTCCTCTGCCCACCTGGGGCTCCGAGTAGAGCGCTTGTTTTGGGAGTCTCGTATTGGGCATGCGGATGATGTGACCCGTCCCTCGGAGCTGATTGAGCGTGGTCAAAGCTTCGATGCTGGGAATGTTGGCCTGAGCAAGAACACTGACGTTGGTGCGCCTATCCTGCTAATGGATTTGCAGGATCTTGCGGAGGCAGCGTTGGTGGTTCCTCTCCAGTGCTATGAGGTGCCTGCTGTACATGATCCATGTCTCTGAGGCATCCAGCAGGGCGGGTATTACTACTGCTCTGTAGACCATGAGCTTAGTGCCGGGTTTGAGGTCCTGGTCATCAAACACTCTCTTCCTCAGGTGACTGAAGGCTGCACTGGCACACTGAAGGAGGTGTTGGACTTCGTCATCGACGTCTGCCCTTATTGACAGTATGCTCCCGAGGTATGGAAAGTGGTCCACGTTGTCCAAGGCCTTGTTGTGGATTTTGATAATCGGGGGGCAGTACTGTGTGGCGGGGGGCAGGTTGGTAGAGGACCTTTGTCTTACGGATGTTTAGTGTAAGGCCCATGCTCTCGTACACTTCGGTGAAGGCGTTGACGTTAAGTATTGGTGAGGGGACTAGGGCGAACTCTCCTGCTCTTCTCTGAAGAGTCATGGGATCTTTCACATCCCACTAAGAGGGCAGACTGGGCCTCGGTTTAAAGTCTCCTCCGAAAGACGGCACTTCCGACAGCGCAGCACTCCCTCGGTGTTATTAGCTAGCAGAGAGGCAATGCCTCTAATCCCGATTCTGTCCTTACTTGACATCTTCACACATTTCCAGAGAGGTTAGTTGGCTCGTGTTCAGGAGCAGGAATCCGATCCGATTTCCCCTCCCTAAATCAGATGTTGAGGATAGCATCCCTACTAACACCCCAGCTGAGAATAGCTAATTCAGCACAGATTGAATCGACTGAGGACCTTTCCAGTCAGTGTGGTTCTGCTACTCATTGCCTTAACCAGCTGAGCCACGGGGGAGCTTCTGGATGCATCATTGAACTCGCACTATTCAACACACAATCATTTTGCACGTGTGGCTGTTTGATCACTTTTATTCCTGGTTAATTCCCAGGGCCGTACTCTTCAATTGTTCTACATGAACTCTGTTTAATTATTTTGTTTTGACATGATCATTAATAAAGATTCAAGATTCAAGATCATTTTATTGCCATATGTAACTAGTGCAATGGAATGCTTACTCCCCACTCCCACAATACAAGCATATAAATATAAAAGCAAAAAATAAAAACAAGTATAAATAAAAACAATAAGCAAATAAGCAGAAAGTATAGCAATAACAGTCCAAGTTGCAGGATATGATGAATAGTGCAAAAAAGCCTCAATTACCACTGGAAATAATAGTAATGTAATTTGATAAATATATGGTAATATAAGTATAATATATATATTTACATAAACATATAACTATAATATATGGGGCAGTGCGGTTAGCAGTTCAGTAGGCGCACTGCCTGTGGATAGAAACTGTTCTTAAACCTGCTGGTCCTGGTTCGGATGCTGCGGTACCGACGTCCGGACCGCAGGAGGGAGAACAGTTTGTGCCCAGGGTGATTGGGGTCCTGGATGATGGAGCGGGCCTTGTTCTGGCACCTGGTCTGGAAGATCTCCCCGATGATCTTTTCTGCTGTATTCACAACTCTCTGGATGGCTTTCTTGTTCTGTGCAGTGGTGTTACCATACCACACATTGACACCACTCGTCAGGACACTATGGTGCCGCGGTAAAAGTTCACAAGCCACTGTGTGCTTATGCCGCATTTCCTCAGGCACCGTAGAGGGTAGAGGCGCTGGTGTGCCTTCTTCAGCATAGCCTCAGTATTATGGTTCCAGGCCAGGTCATCAGAGATCTGCAATCCCAGGAATCGGAAGCAACTGACGACTTCCACTGGTGTCCCGTCTATGCTGATGGGGCGATGGTTCCCTCGGTGGCTTCTGAAGTCCACGATGAGCTCCTTAGTCTTGCCAACGTTCAGGGCAAGGTTGTTGTCATCGCACCATCTCATCAGCTGGACTATCTCATCTCTGTACTCCGTCTCGTCATCGTTGCTTATCAGGCCAATTATTGTGGTGTCGGCAAACTTGATAATCTGGTTGTTGCTGTGTATGGCTGTACAGTCATGTGTAAACAGAGAGTACAGCCAAGGACTGAGGCAGCAGCCTTGTGGCACTCCGGTGTTGAGGACCAGAGTGGATGAGATGTTGTTCCCTATTTTCACCACTTGAGGCCTGCCAGTCAGGAAATCCAGAATCCAATTGCAGATGGGGGTGCCCAGGCCTAGGTCCCTCAGTTTCAGGACCAGCTTGGAGGGAATAATAGTATTAAATGCAGAACTGTAGTCAATGAACAACAGTCTGACGTAAGTAAAGAACATATTGTAAACTTTAAAAATACACCTATTAATGTATGGAATTTTTAACATATATATTTTGACTACATTTCACATTGTATGGTAGCCATAAATTTAAGTTATTAATGCTGTGTTGCTTGTGATGCTCGGATGATGCATTTCACATCAATTTATATTAGTTGTGTTTGGGATTTTTATGGACGAGGCTATAAAATAAACACTGAATTGCTTTTATCTGAACTTTTTTATTACTTTGGTAGAAATGGTATTCTAATTGTACATAAATTAAATGAGAAGCCAAATGGGGATAGACTTTTAGTTGATGCTGTATTAACCATAGTCTATCATAATACAATCAGATAAATTCTTGTCTTGTAGCGGCTGGGAAACCCGGAAGTGTGGGTAAGGCAGAGGTCCTGCCGAATTTAATGGTAGGATCTCATTTGAATTTTTTTTTCTTGGTTTCCCTGCCGGCAGATTGAGAGGCTGGCTTGCTGTCGGGCGGGAGGGCCTGCACTGGAAGGCCACAGCCGGGGAGTGGAGAGGAGGGAGGGAGCAATCGCAAGGGGGGGTTTGAGGAAATTGCAGGTCGGGAGAGGGGCAGGCGATCATAGACGGGGGGGGGGGGGGGGGTGCGGTGATCGCAGGGCGGGAGGGGAGGGGTTGAAAAGATCGTGGGGCAGGAAGGAGATCATGCATCGCAGGGAGGGAAGCAGGTTAGCTGGGGGAGAAGCACTCCTGCTCCTCCTGGCCTACAAGCACTGCTGGAAAGGCACTTACCTGCTGGATCTGGCAGCTCTCGCCTCCCTTCAGCTGCCGGGTTTCCCAAGCCCTGGGAAACCTGGCCCGCAGCCATTAAATCTAAGAGTCTGTTAAGATTTGAGGCACCCAGCTTCATTAACATATTTAAATAACTGACTTGCCTCTCGAGAGCAGGTTCATCATCAGCCCTCTAACCCGCCTCCGGTAAAACCGGAAGCAGGCAGGTTGGAGTGGGGGTGGTGTTGGAAGACAGTTGGGATTGGTGAATCACAAAGAATCATTTATTGTGACTCTGCACTGTTTCCTCTGCTGAAGAAGCAAGTTTGGTGGTGTGTGGCATCAGCAGGACCAGGCATTAGAGACAATCATTGTTTTTCAGATTTCAAGACTTTGAAATGTGGTTATTCACAATGTACTGATCTACTGATTTTCAAGGAACAGGGTGCATGCAGATCATCAGGAACTTGAAACTCTCCTATTTTTGTAGCGCTGTGATGGTGACCAAATTGAGCCTCCTCACACTTAAAATGACGCAAATTGGTCTCGTGCCAGATTTTATATTTTTCTCAGCAGATCTTCCCTTTAGCGCTGTGCACCTATATAAAAAAACACAAGAGTGTTCAGCTGGCCTGGCCTGGAGAAAAGAAAGACTTGCATTTATGTAGCGCCTTTCATGATCTCCTGATGTCCCAAGCACTTTAGAGCCACTGAAGTACTTTTTGAAGTGTAGTCACTGTTGTAATGTAGGAAACGTGTCAGCCAATTTGCACACCACAAGTTCCCACAGACAGCAACGTGATAATGACCAGATAATCTGTTTTTGTTATGTTGGTTGAGGGATAAATATTGGCCAGGATACCAGAGATAACTCCCCTGCTCTTCTTCGAAATAGTGCCATGGGATCTTTTACGTCCACCTGAGAGAGCAGACGGGGCCTCGGTTTAACGTCTCACCTGAAAGATGGAAAGAAAGAAACGGACCTTTCGCTATATTGTAGTTTTGAATGTTGGTTACAAAGTTTAATTTTTTTCTACTGAATAATTAGTTCAAACTGCAATTTCCTTTGTCAGTGATATCCTTTTGCCATGGAAGACAGGTATTTTGCATTGCAAGGCTGTTAATACCAGTTCATTTTAGAGCTGTCTTACTTGCAGCTGCAATTTCACTTGCACCAAACCTTTCAGGGTGGGAATTACTTTGGCATGGTTCCAATTATATTCCTCAATTAGGATGAGCAAAATGTATTCATGAGGGGGCAGCAAAACCAGCTGGGACTATACTTCAGACATTATGCCCGCTGTAATCCCAGGAACCACATTTAGAGCTCCAGACAGGCCTACCTAAGCATGTCGGATGAGATCTGTCTTCCCTGCCTCTGCTTTCCAAGGCAGACTGTCATTCAGCTATGTCATCTGCTCCAGGTTGATTTAAGAACAACTTGACTTTGGCCTCTTCACATTATGGTGAAATCCACTGCATTAAACTTTAATGCAATTGGAAAGTTGCAAGCCACCCAGGGACACCTGCCAAATCATCCAGTCTGCTGTCCATAATTGCATCAAGCAGGTAATAGACGCCATGTTTGCAAGGCCAGCATCTTCTTCACTTTCCCTATGGAAAAAATGGCATCAGCTTTCCAAGACACACAACTTTTTCCAAGTGTCAAAGTTCCCAAGAGTGCAGAACAACTTAGATGGCACCCAAGTGGCTAGCTGAGCTCCTTGTATTAACACCATGGTTAACATGAACAGAAACAGTTTCCATTCCATTAGCTTGTAGTTGGTTTAGGGACCAAATGAGCAGCGTGTAAGCCACGTATCATGTAAGCACCTCTGATGCCACTAAGCTTGCACCAGTCCATCATGCTTGTATTATTCAAAGGCACTGGGAGACTGCTAGTCTATCAGAGCTACTCTCTTTAGCCCTGGCAGAAGACCCTAATGTAGAACAGTGTCAACTAAGTCAGAAGGTCATAAGATCAAGGCACATTCCTGAGACTTGAGCACCTAGCCTCAGCTGACACTCCAGTATAGTACAGAAGGAGTGTTGTACTATCAAAAGGTGCCAGATTTTGTATGAGACGTGAAAACCGAGGCCCCGCCTGCCCTCTGAAAGGGATATAAATGATCTCACGGCACTATTTGAGGAAGACCAGGGGCGTTCTCCTGCTGCCCTGGCCGACATTTATCCCTCAATCAACATCACTATAACAGTTTAATTGACCACTGATCTAATTGCGGTTTGTAGGATCTTGCTGTGTGCATATTGGCTGTCACTTCAAAACTAATTAATTGGCTGTGGTGCTTCGGGACATCCTGACATCATGAAAGGTGCTCTGTCAATGCAGGTCCTTCCTTCCGCCCTCGCATTTCCTCCAAGGTTATATAGCTTGGTTTTTCCGGATCATCTGAGGTCAGACCTCCCCGGCCCCCACCCCCAGCCACAAATTTTAATAGGCACTCTCTGCATGTGCAATGAGTGCACGAGGCATGCGATTGGCTAGTGTGTTGGGAAGAGCAAGGCAGTAGATCTTAAAGAACTGTTCACCATTAAAGGTGAAGGGAATGCAGTCATTCTCTTGGTGATCTCCATGTGCACAGCTTGCACAGGAGGGTGCCCTTCAGCTCCACAATGGACAGCATCCTTTGTTGCACAGCGTGCAGCAGGACCTCCAAGACGTTGCCATCAAAGGGGTAATTTTTGTTTTCCACATTTCTGTTTTCCACCATTATTTTCTGGAATACATCTAACATAATTATTTGGCTAATAAAAACAATCCCCTTACCTTTAGTGGTGAACAACAGCCCATTAAGAGCTGCTGCCGTGCCGATTTTCTGCTCTCCCCCAACACACTGGCCAATATTGTGTCTTCTGCAGTCATTGCACATGCATAGGGAGCCTATTAAAATTTGTGGGTGGGGCTGACATTACAAGATTTGGCAAGCCAAGCCCTCTGTACTCCAGACCTAAGCCTGCCCGTACTCACATTGCTACCGGTACTGATTTTGATGGGATTTCAAAATCTGCGTTGTATTGTATACCTTTACATCGAAGCAACCCTTTTTAGTAAATGGCAAACACACCTGAATACTAAGTTCAATTTCAGTAGTCCTAAAATAGCCCAAGCTTTGTCAATTCTAGTAATGTATGGCCTGCTTCATAAATAATTACACAGTTCTCAAAAGAATCATTTTATTCCTTCACCATCTTGGTTATTGCTAGGCTTAGTGTTCCCAATGGCCTATGAACTTGGTATTACACTTGCGAGGTGTACAGAATTCCTTCTGTTTTGCCAACCTGCTGTGGTTGTAACAGGTTGCCAAATATAATATTTTAATTTAGCTTTTGTATTTGTACTGATTCTCTTTGTGATTACCTGTGCGGATTACAACAGGATGAGCTTTGATACCTTCATCATAAATATAAATGTTTTTGTTTACCAAAATAAGAAAACAAACTATTGGTTAGACATTGTTAATTGTGGTGGAACCCATAGTAATTATACATCAAAGAGGAAAATTGTTTGTCTGAACTTATTCTTGCAAGAAAAAAATGAAGAAAATAATACAGTTGGTGATTGAAATATGATTTGTTAATTGACATAGCATCCCAGTAGAATTCATTTGAACACTGAGTTAATATTTGCAGGTGTCGGGTTTTTGGATTTTTGACTAATTGGCCTAGGAGGGATTTTTGTTTTAAGTGGTAATATGTTTTCAGAATCAGGATTCTAAGAATTATACCCAAAGATCCAGCGCCTTTTAACTTGACAGGGAAAAAAGGCGAGAGCCGCTGGAATAAAGGGGACTAGTATATAAGCTGAATTAGAAGGAGATGGGCCAACCATCAAAACTGTTATCCATTTCATTTTGGGACATTGGGAGGTCATTAACATATCCCAACATTTCTTAGTGATATTCACACATGTAGATCTAGATTTTCCTTGCTGAAACCACCTTTGTTCAGGCAATATAGAGGTGCTTTGGTGAGTAAAATGGGGCATGAGGCTTTCCACTGAAAGTCCACCCCAAAAAATAACACTGATCCTGCCGTAACCTTGAGCTGCCCATCCTGGTGCATGAAGGTGTTAGGGGTGTGGGTTAGTTATTCACGGGATTTCCCTTTCCATCCATTGACCACCCCTAGAAATCAACGGCATTGTAAAGTTGGCCGTGTTTGGGGCAGAATAGTGTCGCAGGAGCAGGGGGAAATTCGAATGTCATTGATCACACAGAGTAGCCATCTTGCAACACTGATTTGGCTGGAAGTCACTTGCATCACTTAAAAACTGCAAAATCTCTGTATTGAAATACATTACCAGAATTGACAAAATTTAGGCTATTTTAGGACTGAAATTGAGCCTAGTATTGGAGTGTGCCGTTGCCACTTAATATTGCTGGCAATTTCAAGAAAGTTCTTTAGACGAAGAAATTGATTCTATTTTTGGAATACCATTGTTCTTGTGCTTTAAAGTGGAGATGATGAAGACATGAAGGAGGAGAGGAAGGAAGCCATGAGAGTGCACCATTATGCACTCAGGCAACAGTGACCTGTAGGTATTCACATCACAGGCTCTAAAGACCACAGAGGTCCTATCTAAAACTTTTATAGGTATGTAAAAAGGAAAAGATTAGCAAAAGTAAATGTGGGTCCCTTACAGGCTGAGACAGGAGAAATTATAATGGGGAATAAGGAAATAGCAGGGAAATTAAACAAATACTTTGGGGTCGATTTTCAGTGTGCCATGGAGTCGGGATTGGAGGCGTGCGGGGCGTTAAATTCCCGAATTCGGGGTGTCCTGACACCATCCCGCCCAAAACCCGCCTCCATGTAAGTTTCAAAGGAGGCGGGTACCCGCCCCGCACTGGGACCCGCTGACCCGAGGCGGGAAGGGATTAGTGCCAATTAACTGCCTGTTAACACGCAGTTTTTAGCCTAATCCCTATTTTGAAGGTTGTCGTGTGGGATTCCCGACTGCTCCAAACCACGCCAGGTTAGAGGAGTCAGGCCGTCGGGTTGAAGGACTTGGAGGGGTCGAGATGTCGGTGTTCAGGTGAGTGATGGGTGCATGAGTGCTAAGGTAAGTGTGTTTGGTGTGTCTAAAGTGTGTAAAGAAGTTTAAATTACCTGTACTTACCTTTACAGCCTTCCTTCCTCTAGGCTTCGGAAGTCCATCACTCAGCCGGCACAGAAAGCAGAATGGCTGCGATCTGTCAAAAGTGACAGCCTGCAGCTTTCAGTGCCGGTGAGATTTCTAACTGAGTCTGCGTAGAAGGACTCATGTTAGAAGCAAGACTGTCAGTGTTTGACAGCTTCAAACAGCTGTGAAACACTGATATTTCATCTGTCAACACGTCTTGACAGATGAAATTTCAGTCTGTGACGTCACCTGTTGCCGGGTGGCCCTTAATTGGCCTGCTGAGCCCGCTGGGCGGGCTCAACAAGGTCAATCAAGTTAAAGTCGCGTGGATTGACCGCATCTCGATGGAGGCGGGACTACAACCCGAAAGTTGTAGTCCCGCCTCCTTCCAGACTTCTGAATGAAAATCCAGCCCTTTGTGTCTGTCTTCACGGAAGAAGACGCAAAAAATTTCCTGGAAACAGTGGAGAACCAAGGGTCTAGCGAGAATGAGGAACTGAAAGAAATTAGAATGATTAAAAAAGTAGTACTGGAGAAATTAATGGAACTGAAAGCCGATAAATCCCCTGGACTTGATGGCCTACATCGTAGGAGTTTGAAGAGTTGGCTATAGAGATAGTGGATGCATTGGTTGTCATTTTCCAAAATTCCATAGATTCTGGAACGGTTCCTGCAGATTGGAAGGTCCCACTATTTAAGAAAGGAGGGAGAGAGAAAATGGGGAACTACAGACCAGTTAGCCTGACATCAGTAGTAGGAAAAATGCTAGAATCTATTATTAAGGACGTGGTAATAGGGCACTTAGAAAATAATAATAGGTTTGGGCAGAGTCAACACGGATTTATGAAAGGGAAATCATGTTTGACAAATCTGTTGGAGTTTTTTGAGGTTGTAACTAGCAGAATAGATGAGGGGGAATCAGTGGGTGTGGTGTATTTGGATTTTCAGAAGGCATTTGATAAGGTGCCACACAAGAGGTTATTAAACAAAATTAGGGCTCATGGGATTGGGGGTAATATACTAGCATGGATTGAGGATTGGTTAATGGACAGATAACGCAGAGTAGGAATAAACGGGTCATTTTCGGGTTGGCAGGCTGTAACTAGTGGGGTACCGCAAGGATCAGTGCTTGGGCCTCAGCTATTCATAATCTACATCAATGGTTTGGGTGAGGGGACCAAATGTAATATATCCAAGTTTGCTGATGATACAAAGCCGGGTAGGAATGTAAGTTGTGAGGAGGATGCAAGGAGGCTTCAAGGGGATATAGACAGGCTAAGTGAGTGGGCAAGAACATGGCAAATGGAATATAATGGGGAGAAATGTGAAGTTATCCACTTTGGTAGGAAAAATAGCAAAGCAGAGTATTTTTTAAATGGTGAGAGATTGGGAAATGTTGGTGTTCAGAGGGACCTGGGTGTCCTTGTACACAAATCACTGAAAGATAACATGCAGGTACAGCAAGGAATTAGAAAAGCAAATGGTATGTTGGCCTTTATTACAAGCGGATTTGAATATAAGAGTAAAGACGTCTTACTGTAATTATATAGGGCCCTGGTGAGACCACACCTGGAGTATTGTGTACAGTTTTGGTCTCCTTACCTAAGGAAAGATATACTTGCCATAGAGGGAGTGCAACGAAGGTTCACCAAACTGATTCCTGGGATGGGGGGATTGTCCTATGAGGAGAGATTGAGTAGACTAGGCCTATATTCTCTAGAGTTTAGAAGAATGAGAGGTGATTTCATTGAAACATACAAAATTCTTACAGGGCTTGACAGGGTAGATGCAGGGAGGATGTTTCCCCTGGCTGGGGAGTCTAGAACCAGGGGTCACAGTCTCATAATAAGGAGTCGGCCATTTAGGACTGAGATGAGGAGCAATTTCTTCACTCAGAGGGTGGTGAATCTTTGGAATTCTCTATCCCAGAGGGCTGTGGAGGCTCAGTCATTGGGTATATTCAAGACAGAGATCGATAGATTTTTGAATATTAAGGGAATCAAGGGATATGGGAATAGTTCAGGAAAGTGGAGATGAGGTAGAAGATCAGCCATGATCTTATTGAATGGTGGAGCAGGCTCGAAGGGCCAAATGGCCAACTCCTGCTCCTATTTCTTATGTTGTTATATGCTCTATCTGTATTTTTCTTATAAGCAGTGTCTGAGCAGGCTGTCTCTTCCCTCTGATGCAATAACTGAGATATGCCGGTTGTTGAAACCTATCTTACAGCCTCATTCCACCAGGGCCATTGCCTTGTGAGTGGCTGTAAAGTGGGAACAGCACTAAACTTTTGTCCATCCAGATGTTTTCAAGCGGCCTCTGGTGATATTAGTCACATCAGTTAATCAGCGGTGCATTACACAGGTGACAGATGCTCTGTTCAGGAATGCCTCTGTGTTCATGGACCCAATTAAGGTGAGACACAGAGGGAGAGCAATCAACTTCTTCCATGTGGCAGGATTCCTCCAAGTGCAATGTACTATTAATGCTACCCACATGGCAGTAAAGGCCCTGTCTGTAAGCGTCATCAATTTCAAGAACAGAATGACATTTTAGTCACTGAACATGCTGATAAAGAGTGATTCAAGCTGTCTCATTCGGCATGGAAGTACATGCTACCCAAGAAGCAGGCAATTCTTAGACAACCCAGGAAGTCTGCACTGCTCGGCCAGGGTAAAGTAAGGATGGCTGAATGGAAACCAAAGCTACTCATTTCAGCCATAGCTGCTGCTGCTTATCGTGTCCACGGACAGTCTATACATAGCCCAGCCAGAACTGGACACATTTTTGCGCCTTGTTGTTGGATTCGGCAAGATCTGCAACAGTGCAGGGTTCCTCTAACGATGGGCATTGCAGGAGATGTTGCATAGTCTGTGCCTCAGTTCCACATTCACAAGTTGTCGGGCTGGTTGAATATCCCCATTTGCTTAGTGACACCTTTGAGCAACCTACACCGGTCCTAAGTCTGTTAAGGCACTTCCAGATTGCCCAGTTGCAATTAGCTCCTGGGGGAAGGCTTTCATCAGGTAAAATTTCCATCGCTGGGGGTTGTTCAAGACTGGCGAGCCGGTCTTTCCACAAGGCGATGCGGGCTTCAGATGAGGTTGATTGTAATGGAACAACACTGTTCATGAAGCTCTTCCTTGACTTTAGGCGGCTGGGTGTAGGTGTATGACAATGCAGAGGGTGCCTCTCATCTGATGTTTGACGGAGTCGCTCTTTCTTGCTGGCTACCGCTCTTCTTGTATCAGGGGGAGCGATACCCGCCAGGATATATAGGCTGTTGGTGTTTGTTGGTTTTAAGCAACCTGTGATAAATTGGCAGCTTGCATTCAGAACGGCATCCATAGCTGATCATCCCTTTCTGTTATCTGAGGACATAGATTAAAAACAGGTACAAAGAAGTATTGCACGCTACACAAACAATAGTTTAACAGACCATCGGTATTCTCAAGTCATTGTTGGAAAGACAACTGTATCCCTGTACAATCCAGCAAGAGTTTCAGAAATATAGTGGTGTGCTACATCTTCCATAATTAGACCATTACAAAGGGATTTGGCCTTCCATTTGTGCCACATAAGTGCCAGGTAATGACCATCTTGAACAAGAGAAAGCCCAGCCATCTCCCCTTAACTTTCCAGAGTAACCCCATTGTCAAGTCCCCCACCATCAACCATTGCCCGGAAGCTGAGCTGGACCAGCCATATCCGCACCATAGCTACAAGAGCAGTGGTTGTGTACTTAACGGCAGGCGGCTTGCCTCCTAACCCTTCAAAGCCTCGCCACCATTTACAAGGCTCAGGTTAGGAGTGTAATGGAATACTCACCACTCACTTGGATGAGTGCTATCAAACAACACTCCAGAAGCTCAACACCATTCAGGACAGAGCAGTTTACTTGATTAGTGCCTCTGCACTGCGTTCGGCGGTCGAGATGGCACTGACTGCCTGAGCTGTGAGCTGTCTCCCTCCAAACTGCCTGAGCCTTCTTTTTCTGGGGCTTCTGTTTCTGGGTGGCATAGGTTTTCTTGTCTTGCTCTTATTTCTGCCAGACCTTCACCACAGTTTCATAAATTCTTGGGGCTTTGATCATTGTAGACCTTCACGAAGTCACTCCACTTCCTGCCATTGGAATTGTTACTTCAGCTCCAGCTCTCTGTCTCTCTCCTTCTGTCTCTTTGTCTGTCTGTCTCTGCCCCACTCCCCTGCCACCCCTCCCACTCCCCGCGATAGCAATCTGTGCATCTGGCCCTTTAAACTGCAATTAGACCCAATTTCCCTTCCTTCCAGCGGCAGAATACCAGTCAGGCATGGGATTCCAACTCTAAACTTGGCTTGCTTACAACATTAGTCCCACCCTAATAAAAATGCAGTCAGGTGCTAGCGGAATCACAGGAAAATCCAGGCCGCAGCGTCAGAATGGTTCCTTCTCATTCAGCACAATAGGGCTGGGTTGTGCGTGGGGGAGGTTTTTGATCCGCGGAGTTTGGTCTGATTGGCAGCTCAACTGCCCGATTCTCAGACATGGGAAACTGGGGAAGGGCCAAAGGTCAAGCTTTAGGTTTTCTGTGCAGCTAAGTAAGGACACATAGGGAGAGTCTACAGAAAGTCTGCTGAGATCTGGGAAGGGAGTTGGACACAGGACTGTAAAGTCTCCCTAATTAAGCTTAGTGCCAACTAGTTTGAGGAGTTACTGGTCAGAAAAGTATATTTAAGTGATATTGTGGCATGGTTTGTTATTTCTATGTTACATGGAGTGTTATGAAATAGGTTAAGGTTTATTGTAAATGTTACTCTGTTCATATATGTAAAATAAGTCAATCTGTTGGTTTATGATTGGACTTGTCTCACTAAAGTGTACATCAGTTCAGCTTTTGGAAGATAACAAATGCATATGGTTACAGTATCCAGTTGATATAACAAGGAATTTTATTATTATAAACATGGATTATGTTATCCTAGACTCGTTATGGGGCAGTAAATGTAAATTCTGAAGAGACATTGGGGGCAATTTCCGGCAGCTCGTTCAGGCAGTAAAGACCCTCTGAGGTGGCCAAGATGAGTTCTTGAGCTGAAACGCTGGCTTAGCCTAGGGCGCCATCTTGGTAAAGGAGTTGAAGCTTGTGCTAGGAACGGCTGCCCGGAGGATCGTTAAGGGGCTGATTGGCACTTAAATTGCCTGCTAGTGCTCATTAAGGATGCTGCATGGCATTTTGGTGGCTAGCATTTGATTTAATACCCTCTCTGAACAGCGACCAGCTGATTGGGAGTAAGTTAGTCGTTGCTGAGTATTTTGAGCGCTACTTAAAGGTATATCACCTTTTATTGTTCACTTGCTGCTGGAGGTTTGAAGAGGATTTTTGAAACACATCGGGAGACTTTCTGGGACACTTTGTCAAGACTCCACCAACACTCTCAATATTTATTCTGTAAATTCTCAGGACTTCACCGAAAAGGGGTGAGTGCTGTGCTACTCCACCTTATTGGACACCTTATAGGAGTCACCAGGAGAAAGGGAGTGCTTGGTCACCGGCATCTTGTTAGGGGCCCCCTTGATCTGCAGGAGGAATGGGAGGAGGACATGAGGCCAGGCAAAGCAGCATTAGCTGCTGCAGGAGAGAAGGACAGGAAGGCGAGGTGGGTTCCTTCCCCTGCGGGTACAGGACATACCTCCTCCTCTGGACCTCCTCCACCAGGACCTCCAGCGCTGCGTCCGAGAACCTGTGCGCCCTTTCACTTGGTCCCTGAGCCATCCTGAAACCTGTCAGCCAGCACACGCCACACCTTCAGTGGAAGTGAGTGCATGCAGCCCACATACACTGCTCCACGAAAATTGCGTCTAACCAGTGTAAAGTCCGCGCCTCAATAATACACGGACTTCGGGAGAACAGTTTAACAGGTACTTTACTGAACAGGAGGGCAACGTCAGACTGAAATACAGAAGCCTGCTAGGGCCTTTTATACAGGGGTGGTCACTGCCGGTACTGCAGTCTAAAACCAGTTCTTCCCTTAAAGGTACATACACAACAACCAGCACTCAAGTGCTCAACCTGCAAGTGTCTGTTTTAGCACCTCCAGGCAAGTTCAAATTATGGTAATCAGCAAATAGGACCAAAATTGTGTGTTAAAACCAGACTTTCAAACAGGCGTGTCTTATTAGCACAGCACCCATTTAGCACCTGTTTTCACCCTTTCACCAAAATGACCTCCACTGAACTCAAGCTTTGTAACATTGGGATTTGTTTTTTGTCTTGAATACACAGGACATCTCTTTGGTGCCGATAAATTCAGGCATTTCTTCATTGCGTAAATGATTTTTATAACACAAACTGGTGTTCTGTCATCTGTGATTACCACTGCTGAGATACGCTACATTGACCAAATATTTTAGGCTAAAAATCCCCAGTACAGGAAAATCTCGCTTTACCGGCACCCAAACAACTGGAAATCTCAGTTAACCGGCAACATTCAGGAGTAGGTTCAGTTAAGTTTTGCTTCATATTAGTGGCCGTTTCTTGATTCTTGGCTGTGTAATCGGGGGTTCCTGCACTTGTTGCTAAGCAACAGGGACGCTTGGTCTGTGGCCGGGCTTCTTGCACCTGTTGCTAAGCAACAGGGAAGCCTGGATTTGTTGCTGTGTACGGAGCTCTCGTACCTTTTAACCATAACTCCCTGTAATCCGGACTTTTTGATAAAGCGGCACCACGCCGGTCCTGTCGGTGCCGGATAAAAAAGAGTTTCCTGTACAAGAATTTCTATGCTACATATAATAATTAGTAACAGCAATTTGTCACAACTTCCTTCGAACCTGATCCCAATTTTTTTTTTAGTACCCCATCCTTGCTGTCTCAGTAGCTTTGATGTCATTTTACAGACCTGTATTTTGCATACGAATGATTTTTGACAACTACCTCCTGTTTGGCAAATGTGATAGGTGGACCTGACCTTGATTCCATTTACCTAAAGTCTCCAGCCTTATTCGACACCCATTCCCATCAGCTTAAAAAGCAATTTGCCAGTCACCTTTCTTCCCATTCAGCTCAGACCTCGCTTGTATTCACTGACGTATTTTACCTGAATCTAACCACTCTATCCAGTTGCCCTTAATCACATTCCCCTACTGGCCATAAACCTTATTCTCTTCACAGAATCACAGAAGCCCCACAGTGCAGATAGAGGCCATTTCGGCCCATCGAGCTTGCACCGACACATATCCCACCCGATCCCCGTAACCCCACGTATTTTAATCCCCCTAACACTAAGGGTCAATTTATCATAGCCAATCATCCTAACCCGCACATCTTTGGACTGTGGGAGGAAACCGGAGCACCCAGAGGAAACCCACGCAAACACGGGGAGAATGTGCAAACTCCACACAGTCACCCGAGGCCGGATTCGAACCCGGGTCCCTGGCGCTGTGAGGCAACAGTGCTAACCACTATGCTACCGTGCTGCCCTTACTTACAGATCAATTTCCCATCTACGCAATTCTGATCTTGCACTGTAACTTATCTGACTAGTAAAGTCTTTAAATATTGCTCTAAATAACAAACTAATGGTTAAATCACTAAAACATTTTTTTAGATAATCTTATTTTTCACAGTGCTATTCATATTAATAATTAGTGTTGCAATGAATGTGATCACAGATAAGGGAAACAGCATCACTCGATAGAACTGTAGATTATACATTTTTTTCTGTTTCTTAATCAATGTAGGTAATTATTAGATTTAATAAAACATTCTCTTTGCCATTTTTGGCAAATACTCATGTGAATTTTGTCCTGTACATGTCGTATTATTTTATGGGTTCTTTTTTCACATGTGTTTTTCACAATTAGTGCGCAGTTCTGAAAGGCCCTTGTCTCACTGCCTTTACTGCAGGAAATAATTTGCTTCGAGTCGAACATTTTGGCCTGCCAAATTGTTGGCCCTAAATACTTCTGGTTCCGCTTCATAGCTTTCTCAGAATTTTTTAATGCGTGGTGCTGTCTTCTAGGCTGCTGTGCTTTGTGTCTTGGTATGTTTCTACCACCTCCTTTTATGGATGAAGAGGAAAATAATACCAGTAAGCTGTTTTTTTTTCTCAGCAAACAAAAAAACAAGACAACACAAAATCTATTTTGCCTGTGAAGAAAATGTGTGGCAAGTTTTATCAGCTGTATAGTAGCACCTCACACATCGCCTTAAAAATTAAGCCAATAATAAATTTATCACATCTCATGTGTTTTTATCAGAATTATTATTTTAGGATTGGAAATTGCTCGTGAAAATTATAAAACTGAGGAGATCCCAGAGAGACTTAAGCAAACAATATTAAATATCTAGCCTACCTCAATATGGGTAATGTTTTCCTGAAGCTAAATTGAAAATGCATTGAAGTTGGCTTTCTTGCATAAAAAATAGTGAAGGTACAGGTGGTAAAAATTTAGTGTCCCATTGGGTAGGTAATGGGGCCCATATTCAGTTTTAAATTATATGTTGCTTAATCCATGCAATGTGTAGAATGTCGGTACTGTATTTTTAGATTGCTCCTTCAAACTTGAGTTTTAATTTAGGTTCTGCACACTGCTCTCATTCACAATGAACTGTAGTCATTTTTTATAATTGCAGTAATCTAGGTCTGATAGTCCCCACATCTAAAATGGCCATGTACATGGAGCTCCCTAGTTGGTTGATTTCAAATGTAAGAAATTGAACTGAAACTGACAAGTAGCTTATTGAAAAAGGGAGCACAGCAACTTTAAATCTCGTTGAGGTAAAATTTCCAGAAGAATTAATCTAAGTGATCAACTTGCATAAATGTACACGGCACTAAAAGCTGTCTGCTGGGTAGAAGCTGAGGCTGCAGACTTATGGCCCTGTTCTACTGCAGGTACTAGTTTAAGATGACTCTACTCACTTTAGGGCAATGTGAGCAGGCAGCACTAAGTTATACTGCTGGCTCTACACCACTGTTCTTGGAGGTCTGTTGATGTGCAGCCAAATATAGTAACTTTCAAAAGGGAATTGGATAAATACTTGAAGGAAAAAAATTACAGGGCTATGGTAAAGCGCAAGAGGCACAGGCACGATGGGCTGTATCATACTATGTGCAAAACTCTGCTCATCATAAGAACATAAGAACATAAGAAATAGGAGCAGGAGTAGGCCAATCGGCCCCTCGAGCCTGCTCCACCATTCAATAAGATCATGGCTGATCTGATCCTAACCTCAAATCTTCTATCACACTCCATCCCACCCGAACCCATGTGATCTCCCGGGAGAGGCGAAAAACCAGATAAAAAACCCAATGGCCAATTTGGGAGAAAAAATCTGGGAAATTCCTCTCCGACCCATCTAGGTGATCGAAACTCTTCCAGGAGATCACTCTGTCCCTATATTTTCTACAATACTTACCTTCTGTAAAGGCGATCTCCACCCCAGCCAGGAACAGGAATAAAACCATCTCCTGAAATCTAACACAGAATTAGAACACAAGAAGTAGGAGCAGAACCAGGCTACACGGCCCCTGGGCCCGCTCTACCCACAGGGCCATGACCATTCCGAACCTAGACTCATGTCCAATTTCCTGCCCACTCCCCGTAACCCTTAATTCCCTTTACTTCTAGGAAACTATCTATTTCTGTCTTAAATTTATTTAATGATGTAGCTTCCACAGCTTTCTGGGGCAGCAAATTCCACAACCTACCACCCTCTGAGTGAAGAAGTTTCTCCTCATCTCAGTTTTGAAAGAGCAGCCCCTTATTTTAAGATTATGCCCCCTAGTTCTAGTTTCACCCATCATTGGGAACATCCTCACCGCATCCACCCGATCAAGCCCCTTCACAATCTTATATGTTTCAATGAGATCGCCTCTCATTCTTCTGAACTCCAATGAGTAGAGTCCCAATCTACTCAACCTCTCCTCATATGACCACCCCCTCATCCTCGGGATTAACCGAGTGAACCTTCTTTGTACTGACTCGAGAGCAAGTATGTCTTTTCTTAAGTATGGACACCAAAACTGTATGCAGTTTCCAGGTGCGGTCTCACCAATACCTTGTATAACTGCAGCAATACCTCCCTGTTTTTATATTCTATCCCCCTAACAATAAAAGCCAACATTCCATTGGCCTTCTTGATCACTTGCTGCACCTGCATACTAACTTTTTGAGTTTCGTGCACCAGGACCCTTTGTACTACAGTACTTTCCAGTTTCTTGCCATTAAGATAACTTGCTCTATGATTTTTCCTGCCAAAGTGCATAACCTCACACTTTCCAGTATTGTATTCCATCTGCCAAATCTCTGCCCACTTACTTAGCCTATCTATGTCACTTTGCAGGTTTTTTATGTCCTCCTCACTCATTACTTTCCCTCCCATCTTTGTATCATCTGCAAACTTTGATATGTTACACTCGGCCCCCTCCTCCAAATCGTTAATATAGATTGTAAAGAGTTGGGGACCCAGCACTGACCCCTGTGGAACACCACTAGTTACTGATTGCCAGTCTGAGAATGAACCATTTATCCCAACTCTCTGCTTTCTGTTAGAGAGCCAATTCTCCACCCACGCCAGAATATTACCCCCAATCCCGTGATTTTTTATCTTGAGCAATAATCTTTTGTGTGGCACCTTGTCAAATGCCTTTTGGAAGTCTAAATACACTACGTCCACTGGTTCTCCTTTATCCACCCTGTGTGTTACTTCCTCAAAGAACTCAAGCAGTTTGAAGTAAGGGGATACATTTTTTTTAAGTTAGGGAAGAGCGGACTATGCTATCCACTCTTTTACTAACGCTAAAAATTCAACTATCAATCCAGCAAATGTGTATTTAAAGTTTTAAAAGATGGCTTTATTCTTGCTCATCAATTCAGCAACAGCATCCCAGTGGCATTGCAGATTTTGTTAATATAGTGTGAAAATTGATTTTCCATGATGTAAAATCTACAATATCACTACCCCTTAAACATTTACTCAGAAGGATGGAAGGTTTGGACGGAATGGACCCAAATTTTACTAATCCATACCCTTTTGTTTTTACCTTACTTTGTGTACTTTTTATTTTCATCTTTGTCTCTTGGTTACCTCGAACCCGCCCCACTTACAGTTTTAACGGAGGTGGGCGACCAACCCGCTCCGAGGATGCGGGATTGCTCATTTAAATATTTTAATGAGGCTACATGCCTCAGATTTTATCTCTCTTTTAGCTTTAACGCCGGCTGGCTAGATTTTCCGGGCCTCGGGAAACCCGGCAGCTAAAGGGTGGCGAGGACTGCTCCAGGGAAGAGGTAAGCGCTTTTCCAGCACTGCTTGTGGGCCAGGAAGAGCAGTTGTGCTTCCTCCGGCCCCAAGAAAATCTATTTCCCACCCCATGCGATCGGACCCCTTCCCCCCCCCCCCACCCATGGGCGGGCACATTCATGCAAACACAGTTTGCTCACTATGGCCAGTATAACAGACTACAGTGAAAACCCTGTAGTTGTAATGGGGGGTTTTCACTATTACTATGAATGTTGGGACAGACACCTCTTCAGAAGGATTGTCAACACAGTCCACAATACAGGAGGGGCAGGAGGTAGTGATTCCCATGTGAGACTCCCCATGAATGTGGGAGAGTTGCGAGGCTTGCTATATATATAGCGCTATGCCTCCAGTCTTTTTTTTAAACTGCTAATATGCGTGCATTCGTTTGGCAACCTGGAATCGGCATCTCCATTTTACCTGGAATTAAAGTGCTTCTGTAATTCTGAAGCATCTGTCTTATTACTTTGCCTATTCAATTAGGTGATGCACAAAAATCCTTGCTTTTTATTCCCAGGTTGTTTTGTGGTTCACGGAAACAATTTGGTTCCTAACTAAAATATAAATCAGTTTTAATCAAACTGTGAATCAATCTTGTGAAGAGTGTGGCTAGCCATTTGAAATCTAACGAAACCAGACGATTCTCTTCTCTTGAGCACGTGTTATTCAGATGTTGATCAGTGTCAGAGGCTTGAATTAAAAACTGACATTGAGACAATACGTTGGATTACAACATTTGACTCACCTTGTCAATCCACATTTTCTTTTTAAAAGGTTAAAATAAATTATTGCTGTTGCACACTGGGCACTCACTCGAGGTCCTATATACTTATTGCATGCATCTCATTATATGACTTTGTGATGGGTTATGACTTACTTCAATGGCCCAGAAATTCGTGTCGGGGGCTTCCCGCGGGTGCAAGCCCCCGACCTGCACTTACATAGCGCGCCGACAGTTGAGGCCTGGGCCTGCGTGGATTTCCTGTCTGTGGCCCGTTCCAGCTCCCGGCGCGCTCTGCTTGCGTGACCCAGCGGCGTACTTAGTGCGGTGCATCGGCTGGGATCACGTGAGCACTGGGCAACCAATCGGAGGAGGGAAAAGTCCATTCATGAGTTTGACATAAGACCTGTCAAACTCATGAAAACTCCGGGCGCCCAAAACAGTACATAACCTTAAAATAATTTTTTTTTAAACATCACACTATTTAAATCAACTATAAATAACATTAAATAACCATTTTAAACAATAATTTAAATTTTTGAAAAAAATAATTTTATAAAAAATCAGAGCTAAAAATACACTTACCTTACTGTAAAGTATTTAAAAATAATAAACCTGTGGAAAAAATGTTCTAATTTTAATTAATTGACCACTTACCTGTTAAAATGAAGTCCTTACGTCTGCTTTTTTAATGTGTAAAAAGTGGAGGCCTTCACGCACGGGCAAACCTGTCAAACAAAAAGGAAGTTCAACGCGCACGCGCTGCCTCATACGTCGCACACGTTTCACCTCTTAACCCCTGCTTTCAGGGGACCGGAAGTGCCGTTTTCCCGCGTATGCGCTGTGCATGCAAGAAACCGGCACTTCCATCGGGTCCACGCGTGGGTACCCCGTGCGTACTCATGCGTTGGGACCCGAATTACTGGGCCAATGTTGAGAGTGTCTCCTCAAGCTTTTGTCCCAGGCTGTAGAACTGTTGGTTGAACTCGTCTATCACAAGGGGGGAGTTGAGAGAAGGATTCTCAACATCGGGGTAAGTGCCTTTGTGTTTCTATTTGTCTCTTCCTGTTTTTGCTTACTGATATTACGCACTGGGAAAAATGGAAGATGTTTTTCAAAGCAATTAAGAACATTGGACTCGAGCCCTCGCCATCAGCTCTGACCGTTGCCATGGGGGGAAAAAAATGTGATCTGCTTGAGGGTGTATATTTCACACAGCTCAGAATTTCTCCTGATGTGGTAAATGGAGTTAGGAGAGCTGTGGCAAATGCCAAAACGTTACTTGGAAACTAAAGCCCCAATTTGAACCCTGACCTCCCAGCTGGAACGTCGCAGACCCGAGGTTAAAATGGCAACTGGACAGAACCTGCAGTGTTCCTGCAACATTCCTGCCCTCCACCCCCCCCCATGATTTTAACTCTTAGGCTTTTGGGAGCGTGGAGGCCAGCTGATGTAGGGAGGCAGGGCCTCCTAAATATTCAACTGTCGGGGCCTGATGATGTATTTCGGACCCCAATGTAATTTTAACTCTGAAATGTGCGATTCGCACAGCCTCCCAGCTGCCAATAAGCAGCATCAGGCCAGAAGGGGCTCAGATTAGTATTCATTTTTAACATTTTGGTATGGTTCCTCGTGGCCTAGGAGGAGCAGAAGTCAGCCATGGGCATTTCCTCATGACATTGGTAAGTTTGTAGCAGCAGCTCACTCGTCCCCTCGACTTGTATTCAATGGGAAGAAAAACAGAGGGGGGGAGAAATTCGGTATCGCCCCGTTTGGGGTGTAAGTATCGGCCCGGCGCAAATTATCGCCACCTACTGCTAAATTGGCCTCCTTCGCCCCAGGAGGTGCTTGGAGTGCTAAAACAGGCGCTGCACGACTGTCTTAAGGCGCTAAGCTGGAGGAGCGGGGCGCTACCTCCGAGGGCGGGTGCAGCGCAGGTGCTGTCAGTTAGCGATTGCACACAGACACGCTGGTGCCGGTCAGCTCTTAAAGGGGAGGGTCGATCTTGAATTGCAGCCACACTCTGCGCATCGGAGCCCTGAATCTCGGCCTGGACAGACCTGTTGCGGCATACTTAAGCCAAGGACCATGGAGAGGGCCAGGGAGCGAGCGCAGCGGTTCAGCGAGGGGGCCTTGCAGGTTCTGGTTGGCACGGTGGAGCGCAGGCGATCTCTCCTGTACCCGGACAGTGGCAGGAGGCCGCTGCCCAGCGACTATCGCAAAGCTTGGAGGGAGGTGGCTCACAGAGTGACCTCCAGCAGCATGGTGCCTAGGACCCCTGTGCAATGCAGGAAGAAGTTCAACGACCTCACTCGGGTCGTCCGGGTGAGTGCCCTTTTCAGAATCCTCTTCATCCCTGCATGTCGACCTCACTTTATGGCCAAAGGGTCCTGAAAGCCCCAATGCCCAGCCCTCATCCAACACCTATGGCCCTTTCAGGAAACTCACACGCACATTCAGCACTTTGCACACTGTAAGGGCTATTCGACCATGGGAGGCAGTGCAGCCAAGATCAGGGCTTCACACTGTAAGGGCTATTCGACCATGGGAGGCAGTGCAGCCAAGATCAGGGCTTCACACTGTAAGGGCTATTCGACCATGGGAGGCAGTGCAGCCAAGATCAGAGCTGCACACTGTACTCAGAGCCCGTCCTTTCTCTTGCAGGGCAAGCTGGCGCATAATAGGAGGCAGCAGCAACGGACCGGGGGAGGCCGGCCTCACCTTCAAGCCCTGACCGATCTGGAGCAGCGAGTCCAACGGATTATGGCAGGCCGGATGATTGGCCCCGTCGTCACTGGAGATGCCGACCCCATTATGGACAGCAATGGTAAGGTCATCACCTTTTTGACCTCTCTCCTTCCACTTATTCCTCACACCAGCATCCTTTGCCACTTTCGAGCCAAATCAGTACATCGCAGCACTCA